>NW_027140610.1:2215754-2817500 GCF_036365525.1 Heterodontus francisci
CCTCGCAGTCTCTCTCGCAGTCTCTCTCGAAGTCTCTCTCGCTGTCTCTCTCGCTGTCTCTCTCGCTGTCTCTCTCGCTGTCTCTCTCGCTGTCTCTCTCGCTGTCTCCCTCGCTGTCTCCCTCGCCGTCTCCCTCGCCGTCTCCCTCGCCGTCTCTCTCGCCGTCTCTCTCGCCGTCTCCCTCGCCGTCTCCCTCGCCGTCTCAATCGCTGTCTCCCTCGCAGTGTCTCTCGCTGTATCCCTCGCTGTTTTTCTCGCTATCTCCATAGCAGTCTCTCTCGCAGTTTCTCTCGCTTTCTCCCTCGCAGTCTCTCTCGCTGTCTCCCTCACAGTCTCACTCGCAGTCTCTCTCGCTATCTCTCTCGCTGTCTCTCTCGCTGTCTCCCTCGCTGTCTCCCTCACAGTCTCCCTCGCTGTCTCCCTCGCTGTCTCTCTCACAGTCTCTCTCGCAGTCTCTCTCGCTGACTCCCTCGCAGTTTCTATCGCTGTCTCCCTCGTGTTCTCTCTCGCTTTCTCCCTCGCTCTCTCCCTCGCAGTCTCTCTCGCAGTCTCTCTCGCTATCTCTCTCGCTATCTCTCTCGCTATCTCCCTCGCTATCTCCCTCGCTATCTCCCTCGCTATCTCTCTCGCTGTCTCTCTCGCTGTCTCCCTTGCAGTCTCCCTCGCAGTCTCTCTCGCTTTCTCCCTCGCAGTCTCTCTCGCTTTCTCCCTCGCAGTCTCTCTCGCTTTCTCCCTCGCAGTCTCTCTCGCTTTCTCCCTCGCAGTCTCTCTCGCAGTCTCTCTCGCAGTCTCTCTCGCAGTCTCTCTCGCAGTCTCTCTCGCAGTCTCTCTCGCAGTCTTCGTCGCAGTTTCTCTCGCTGTCTCCCTCGCTGCCTCCCACGGTGTCTCCCTCGCAGTCTCTCTTGCTGTCTCTCTTGCTGTCTCCCTCGCTGTGTCTCTCGCTCTCTCCCTCGCAGTCTCCCTCGCAGTCTCCCTCGCTGTCTCCCTCGCTATCTCCCTCGCTGTCTCCCTCGCTGTCTCCCTCGCTGTCTCCCTCGCTGTCTCACGCGATCTCTCTCACATTCTCTCTCGTTGTCTCCCTCGCAGTCTCTCTCGCTGTGTCCCTCGCAGTCTCTCTCGCAGTCTCTATTGCTGTCTCCCTCGCTGTCTCCCTCGCTGTCTCACTCGCTGTCTCCCTCGCTGTCTCCCTCGCTGTCTCCCTCGCAGTCTCTCTCGAAGTGTCTCTCGCTGTCTCCCTCGCAGTCTCCCTCGCTGTCTCCCTCGCTTTCTCTCTCGCTGTCTCCCTCGCTTTCTCTCTCGCTTTCTCTCTCGCTTTCTCTCTCGCTGTCTCCCTCGCTTTCTCTCTCGCTGTCTCCCTCGCTTTCTCTCTCGCTGTCTCCCTCGCTTTCTCTCTCGCTTTCTCCCTCGCTCTCTCCCTCGCTGTCTCCCTCGCTGTCTCCCTCGCTGTCTCCCTCGCTGTCTCCCTCGCCGTCTCCCTCGCCGTCTCCCTCGCAGTCACTCTCTCTGTATCCCTCGCTGTCTCCCTCGCTGTCTCCCTCGCTGTCTCCCTCGCTTTCTCTCTCGCTGTCTCCCTCGCTTTCTCTCTCGCTTTCTCCCTCGCTATCTCCATAGCAGTCTCTCTCACTGTCTCTCTCACTGTCTCTCTCGCTGTCTCTCTCAATGTACTCTCGCTGTCTCCCTCGCTGTCTCCCTCGCTGTCTCCCTCGCTGTCTCCCTCGCTGTATCTCTCGCAGTCTCTCTCGCAGTCTCTCTCGCAGTCTCTCTCGCTGTCTCCCTCTCAGTCTCTCTCGCAGTCTCTCTCGCCGTCTCTCTCTCCGTCTCTCTCTCCGTCTCTCTCTCCGTCTCTCTCTCCGTCTCTCTCTCCGTCTCTCTCGCCGTCTCTCTCGCCGTCTCGCTCGCCGTCTCTCTCGCAGTCTCCCTCGCAGTCTCCCTCGCAGTCTCCCTCGCCGTCTCCCTCGCAGTCTCCCTCGCAGTCTCTCTCGCAGTCTCTCTCGCAGTCTCCCTCGCAGTCTTCCTCGCAGTCTTCCTCGCAGTCTCCCTCGCTGTCTCCCTCGCTATCTCCCTCGCTATCTCCCTCGCTATCTCTCTCGCAGTCTCTCTCGCAGTCTCTCTCGCAGTCTCTCTCGCAGTCTCTCTCGCAGTCTCTCTCGCAGTCTTCCTCGCAGTCTTCCTCGCAGTCTTCCTCGCAGTCTTCCTCGCAGTCTTCCTCGCATTCTCCCTCGCTGTCTCCCTCGCTGTCTCCCTCGCTGTCTCCCTCGCAGTCTCTCTTGCAGTCTCCCTCGCAGTCTCTCTTGCTGTCTCCCTCGCAGTCTCCCTCGCAGTCTCCCTCGCAGTCTCCCTCGCAGTCTCTCTTGCAGTCTCCCTCGCAGTCTCTCTTGCAGTCTCCCTCGCAGTCTCTCTTGCTGTCTCCCTCGCAGTCTCCCTCACAGTCTCCCTCGCAGTCTCCCTCGCGGTCTCCCTCGCGGTCTCCCTCGCTGTCTCACGCGATCTCTCTCGCATTCTCTCTCGTCTCCCTCGCAGTCTCTCTCGCTGTGTCCATCGCAGTCTCTCTCACAGTCTCTCTTGCTGTCTCTGTCGCTGTCTCCCTCGCTGTCTCCCTCGCTGTCTCCCTCGCTGTCTCCCTCGCTGTCTCCCTCGCTGTCTCCCTCGCTGTCTCCCTCGCTGCCTCCCTCGCAGTCTCTCTCGCAGTCTCTCTCGAAGTCTCTCTCGCTGTCTCTCTCGCTGTGTCTCTCGCTGTCTCTCTCGCTGTCTCTCTCGCTGTCTCTCTCGCTGTCTCTCTCGCTGTCTCCCTCGCTGTCTCCCTCGCCGTCTCCCTCGCCGTCTCCCTCGCCGTCTCTCTCGCCGTCTCTCTCGCCGTCTCCCTCGCCGTCTCCCTCGCCGTCTCAATCGCTGTCTCCCTCGCAGTGTCTCTCGCTGTATCCCTCGCTGTTTTTCTCGCTATCTCCATAGCAGTCTCTCTCGCAGTTTCTCTCGCTTTCTCCCTCGCAGTCTCTCTCGCTGTCTCCCTCACAGTCTCACTCGCAGTCTCTCTCGCTATCTCTCTCGCTGTCTCTCTCGCTGTCTCCCTCGCTGTCTCCCTCACAGTCTCCCTCGCTGTCTCCCTCGCTGTCTCTCTCACAGTCTCTCTCGCAGTCTCTCTCGCTGACTCCCTCGCAGTTTCTATCGCTGTCTCCCTCGTGTTCTCTCTCGCTTTCTCCCTCGCTCTCTCCCTCGCAGTCTCTCTCGCAGTCTCTCTCGCTATCTCTCTCGCTATCTCTCTCGCTATCTCCCTCGCTATCTCCCTCGCTATCTCCCTCGCTATCTCTCTCGCTGTCTCTCTCGCTGTCTCCCTTGCAGTCTCCCTCGCAGTCTCTCTCGCTTTCTCCCTCGCAGTCTCTCTCGCTTTCTCCCTCGCAGTCTCTCTCGCTTTCTCCCTCGCAGTCTCTCTCGCTTTCTCCCTCGCAGTCTCTCTCGCAGTCTCTCTCGCAGTCTCTCTCGCAGTCTCTCTCGCAGTCTCTCTCGCAGTCTCTCTCGCAGTCTCTCTCGCAGTCTTCGTCGCAGTTTCTCTCGCTGTCTCCCTCGCTGCCTCCCACGGTGTCTCCCTCGCAGTCTCTCTTGCTGTCTCTCTTGCTGTCTCCCTCGCTGTGTCTCTCGCTCTCTCCCTCGCAGTCTCCCTCGCAGTCTCCCTCGCTGTCTCCCTCGCTATCTCCCTCGCTGTCTCCCTCGCTGTCTCCCTCGCTGTCTCCCTCGCTGTCTCACGCGATCTCTCTCACATTCTCTCTCGTTGTCTCCCTCGCAGTCTCTCTCGCTGTGTCCCTCGCAGTCTCTCTCGCAGTCTCTATTGCTGTCTCCCTCGCTGTCTCCCTCGCTGTCTCCCTCGCTGTCTCCCTCGCTGTCTCCCTCGCTGTCTCCCTCGCAGTCTCTCTCGAAGTGTCTCTCGCTGTCTCCCTCGCAGTCTCCCTCGCTGTCTCCCTCGCTGTCTCCCTCGCTTTCTCTCTCGCTGTCTCCCTCGCTTTCTCTCTCGCTTTCTCTCTCGCTTTCTCTCTCGCTGTCTCCCTCGCTTTCTCTCTCGCTGTCTCCCTCGCTTTCTCTCTCGCTGTCTCCCTCGCTTTCTCTCTCGCTTTCTCCCTCGCTCTCTCCCTCGCTGTCTCCCTCGCTGTCTCCCTCGCTGTCTCCCTCGCTGTCTCCCTCGCTGTCTCCCTCGCCGTCTCCCTCGCCGTCTCCCTCGCAGTCACTCTCTCTGTATCCCTCGCTGTCTCCCTCGCTGTCTCCCTCGCTGTCTCCCTCGCTTTCTCTCTCGCTGTCTCCCTCGCTTTCTCTCTCGCTTTCTCCCTCGCTATCTCCATAGCAGTCTCTCTCACTGTCTCTCTCACTGTCTCTCTCGCTGTCTCTCTCAATGTACTCTCGCTGTCTCCCTCGCTGTCTCCCTCGCTGTTTCCCTCGCTGTCTCCCTCGCTGTATCTCTCGCAGTCTCTCTCGCAGTCTCTCTCGCAGTCTCTCTCGCTGTCTCCCTCTCAGTCTCTCTCGCAGTCTCTCTCGCCGTCTCTCTCTCCGTCTCTCTCTCCGTCTCTCTCTCCGTCTCTCTCTCCGTCTCTCTCTCCGTCTCTCTCGCCGTCTCTCTCGCCGTCTCGCTCGCCGTCTCTCTCGCAGTCTCCCTCGCAGTCTCCCTCGCAGTCTCCCTCGCCGTCTCCCTCGCAGTCTCCCTCGCAGTCTCTCTCGCAGTCTCTCTCGCAGTCTCCCTCGCAGTCTTCCTCGCAGTCTTCCTCGCAGTCTCCCTCGCTGTCTCCCTCGCTGTCTCCCTCGCTATCTCCCTCGCTGTCTCCCTCGCTGTCTCTCTCGCTGTCTCCCTTGCAGTCTCCCTCGCAGTCTCCCTCGCAGTCTCTCTCGCTTTCTCCCTCGCAGTCTCTCTCGCAGTCTCTCTCGCTTTCTCCCTCGCAGTCTCTCTCGCAGTCTCTCTCGCAGTCTCTCTCGCAGTCTCTCTCGCAGTCTCTCTCGCAGTCTCTCTCGCAGTCTCTCTCGCAGTCTTCCTCGCAGTCTTCCTCGCAGTCTCCCTCGCTGTCTCCCTCGCTGTCTCCCTCGCTGTCTCCCTCGCAGTCTCTCTTGCAGTCTCTCTTGCAGTCTCTCTTGCAGTCTCTCTTGCAGTCTCTCTTGCTGTCTCTCTTGCTGTCTCTCTTGCTGTCTCCCTCGCAGTCTCCCTCGCAGTCTCCCTCGCAGTCTCCCTCGCAGTCTCCCTCGCAGTCTCTCTTGCAGTCTCTCTTGCTGTCTCTCTTGCTGTCTCCCTCGCAGTCTCCCTCGCAGTCTCCCTCGCAGTCTCCCTCGCTGTCTCACGCGATCTCTCTCGCATTCTCTCTCGCATTCTCTCTCGTCTCCCTCGCAGTCTCTCTCGCTGTGTCCATCGCAGTCTCTATCACAGTCTCTCTTGCTGTCTCCCTCGCTGTCTCCCTCGCTGTCTCCCTCGCTGTCTCCCTCGCTGTCTCCCTCGCTGCCTCCCTCGCTGCCTCCCTCGCAGTCTCTCTCGAAGTCTCTCTCGAAGTCTCTCTCGAAGTCTCTCTCGAAGTCTCTCTCGAAGTCTCTCTCGAAGTCTCTCTCGCTGTCTCTCTCGCTGTCTCTCTCGCTGTCTCCCTCGCTGTCTCCCTCGCTGTCTCCCTCGCCGTCTCAATCGCAGTCTCTCTCGCTGTCTCTCTCGCTGTCTCCCTCGCAGTCTCCCTCGCAGTCTCCCTCGCTGTCTCCCTCGCTGTCTCCCTCGCTGTCTCCCTCGCTGTCTCCCTCGCTGTCTCCCTCGAGGTCTCTCTCACAGTCTCTCTCGCAGTCTCTCTCGCTGACTCCCTCGCAGTTTCTATCGCTATCTCCCTCGTGTTCTCTCTCGCTTTCTCCCTCGCTCTCTCCCTCGCTCTCTCCCTCGCAGTCTCTCTCGCAGTCTCTCACGCTATCTCTCTCGCTATCTCTCTCGCTATCTCCCTCGCTATCTCCCTCGCTATCTCCCTCGCTATCCCCCGCGCTGTCTCCCTCGCTGTCTCTCTCGCTGTCTCCCTTGCAGTCTCCCTCGCAGTCTCTCTCGCTTTCTCCCTCGCAGTCTCTCTCGCTTTCTCCCTCGCAGTCTCTCTCGCTTTCTCCCTCGCAGTCTCTCTCGCAGTCTCTCTCGCTGTCTCTCTCGCTGTCTCTCTCGCTGTCTCCCTTGCAGTCTCCCTCGCAGTCTCTCTCGCTTTCTCCCTCGCAGTCTCTCTCGCTTTCTCCCTCGCTTTCTCCCTCGCAGTCTCTCTCGCAGTCTCTCTCGCAGTCTCTCTCGCAGTCTCTCTCGCAGTCTCTCTCGCAGTCTCTCTCGCAGTCTTCGTTGCAGTTTCTCTCGCTGTCTCCCTCGCTGCCTCCCACGCTGTCTCCCTCGCAGTCTCCCTCGCAGTCTCCCTCGCAGTCTCCCTCGCAGTCTCCCTCGCAGTCTCCCTCGCAGTCTCTCTTGCAGTCTCTCTCGCAGTCTCCCTCGCTGTCTCCCTCGCTATCTCCCTCGCTGTCTCCCTCGCTGTCTCACGCGATCTCTCTCACATTCTCTCTCGTTGTCTCCCTCGCAGTCTCTCTCGCTGTGTCCCTCGCAGTCTCTCTCGCAGTCTCTATTGCTGTCTCTGTCGCTGTCTCCCTCGCTGTCTCCCTCGCTGTCTCCCTCGCTGTCTCCCTCGCTGCCTCCCTCGCAGTCTCTCTCGCAGTCTCTCTCGAAGTCTCTCTCGCTGTCTCCCTCGCTGTCTCCCTCACTGTCTCCCTCGCTGTCTCCCTCGCTGTCTCCCTCGCTGTCTCCCTCGCTTTCTCTCTCGCTTTCTCTCTCGCTTTCTCCCTCGCTCTCTCCCTCGCAGTCTCCCTTGCAGTCTCCCTTGCAGTCTCTCTCGCAGTCTCTCTCGCAGTCTCTCTCGCAGTCTCTCTCGAAGTCTCTCTCGAAGTCTCTCTCGAAGTCTCTCTCGAAGTCTCTCTCGAAGTCTCTCTCGCTGTCTCTCTCGCTGTCTCCCTCGCTGTCTCCCTCGCTGTCTCCCTCGCTGTCTCCCTCGCCGTCTCAATCGCAGTCTCTCTCGCTGTCTCTCTCGCTGTCTCCCTCGCAGTCTCCCTCGCAGTCTCCCTCGCTGTCTCCCTCGCTGTCTCCCTCGCTGTCTCCCTCGCTGTCTCCCTCGCTGTCTCCCTCGCTGTCTCCCTCGAGGTCTCTCTCACAGTCTCTCTCGCAGTCTCTCTCGCTGACTCCCTCGCAGTTTCTATCGCTGTCTCCCTCGTGTTCTCTTTCGCTTTCTCCCTCGCTCTCTCCCTCGCTCTCTCCCTCGCAGTCTCTCTCGCAGTCTCTCACGCTATCTCTCTCGCTATCTCTCTCGCTATCTCCCTCGCTATCTCCCTCGCTATCTCCCTCGCTATCTCCCTCGCTATCCCCCGCGCTATCTCCCTCGCTGTCTCTCTCGCTGTCTCCCTTGCAGTCTCCCTCGCAGTCTCTCTCGCTTTCTCCCTCGCAGTCTCTCTCTCTTTCTCCCTCGCAGTCTCTCTCGCAGTCTCTCTCGCAGTCTCCCTCGCAGTCTCTCTCGCAGTCTCTCTCGCTGTCTCTCTCGCTGTCTCCCTTGCAGTCTCCCTCGCAGTCTCTCTCGCTTTCTCCCTCGCAGTCTCTCTCGCTTTCTCCCTCGCTTTCTCCCTCGCACTCTCTCTCGCAGTCTCTCTCGCAGTCTCTCTCGCAGTCTCTCTCGCAGTCTCTCTCGCAGTCTCTCTCGCAGTCTCTCTCGCAGTCTCTTTCGCAGTCTTCGTTTCAGTTTCTCTCGCTGTCTCCCTCGCTGCCTCCCACGCTGTCTCCCTCGCAGTCTCCCTCGCAGTCTCCCTCGCAGTCTCCCTCGCAGTCTCCCTCGCAGTCTCCCTCGCAGTCTCCCTCGCAGTCTCTCTTGCAGTCTCTCTTGCAGTCTCTCTCGCAGTCTCCCTCGCTGTCTCCCTCGCTATCTCCCTCGCTGTCTCCCTCGCTGTCTCACGCGATCTCTCTCACATTCTCTCTCGTTGTCTCCCTCGCAGTCTCTCTCGCTGTGTCCCTCGCAGTCTCTCTCGCAGTCTCTCTCGCAATCTCTATTGCTGTCTCTGTCGCTGTCTCCCTCGCTGTCTCCCTCGCTGTCTCCCTCGCTGCCTCCCTCGCTGTCTCCCTCGCTGCCTCCCTCGCAGTCTCTCTCGCAGTCTCTCTCGAAGTCTCTCTCGCTGTCTCCCTCGCTGTCTCCCTCGCTGTCTCCCTCGCTGTCTCCCTCGCTGTCTCCCTCGCTGTCTCCCTCGCTGTCTCCCTCGCTGTCTCCCTCGCTTTCTCTCTCGCTTTCTCTCTCGCTTTCTCCCTCGCTCTCTCCCTTGCAGTCTCCCTTGCAGTCTCCCTTGCAGTCTCTCTCGCAGTCTCTCTCGCAGTCTCTCTCGCAGTCTCTCTCGCTGTCTCTCTCGCTGTCTCCCTCGCTGTCTCCCTCGCTGTCTCCCTCGCTGTCTCCCTCGCTGTCTCCCTCGCTGTCTCCCTCGCTTTCTCTCTCGCTTTCTCCCTCGCTCTCTCCCTTGCAGTCTCTCTCGCAGTCTCTCTCGCAGTCTCTCTCGCAGTCTCTCTCGCAGTCTCCCTCGCAGTCTCCCTCGCAGTCTCCCTCGCAGTCTCCCTCGCAGTCTCCCTCGCAGTCTCCCTCGCAGTCTCCCTCGCAGTCTCCCTCGCAGTCTCCCTCGCAGTCTCTCTCGCAGTCTCTTTCGCAGTCTCTCTCGCAGTCTCTCTGGCAGTCTCCCTCGCAGTCTCTCTCGCAGTCCCCTCGCTGTCTCCCTCGCTGTTTCCCTCACAGTCTCTATCGCTGTCTCCCTCGCAGTCTCTCTCGAAGTCGCTCTCGCTTTCTCCCTCGCTGTCTCTCTCGCAGTCCTTCTCGCATTCTCTCTTCCTGTCTCCCTCGCTGTCTCCCTCGCTGTCTCCCTCGCTGTCTCCCTCGCTGTATCCCACGCAGTCTCTCTCGCTGTCTCTCACGCGCTCTCTCTCGCAGTCTCTCTCGCAGTCTCTCTCGCAGTCTCCCTCGCAGTCTCCCTCGCAGTCTCCCTCGCTGTCTCCCTCGCTGTCTCCCTCGCTGTCTCCCTCGCTGTCTCCCTCGCTGTGTCCCTCGCTGTCTCTCTCGCAGTTTCCCTCACTGTCTCTCTCGCAGTTTCCCTCGCTGTCTCCCTCGCTGTCTCCCTCGCTGTCTCCCTCGCTGTCTCCCTCGAATTCTCCCTCGCAGTCTCCCTCGCTGTCTCCCTCGCCGTCTCCCTCGCAGTCACTCTCTCAGTATACCCCGCTGTCTCTCTCGCTATCTCCATAGCAGTCTCTCTCACTGTCTCTCTCGCTGTCTCTCTCGCTGTCTCTCTCAATGTACTCTCGCTGTCTCCCTCGCTGTCTCCCTCGCTCTATCCCTCGCTGTATCTCTCGCAGTCTCTCTCGCTGTCTCTCTCGCTGTCTCTCTCGCTGTCTCTCTCGCTGTCTCTCTCACTCTCTCTCTCGCAGTCTCTCTCGCCGTCTCTCTCTCCGTCTCTCTCTCCGTCTCTCTCTCCGTCTCTCTCGCAGTCTCCCTCGCAGTCTCTCTCGCAGTCTCCCTCGCAGTCTCCCTCGCAGTCTCCCTCGCAGTCTCCCTCGCAGTCTCTCTCGCAGTCTCCCTCGCAGTCTCCCTCGCAGTCTCCCTCGCAGTCTCCCTCGCTGTCTCCCTCGCTGTCTCCCTCGCTGTCTCCCTCGCTGTCTCTCTCGCAGTCTCCCTCGCAGTCTCCCTCGCAGTCTCCCTCGCAGTCTCCCTCGCAGTCTCTCTCGCTGTCTCTCTCGCTGTCTCTCTCGCTGTCTCTCTCGCAGTCTCCCTCGCAGTCTCCCTCGCAGTCTCCCTTGCTGTTTCCCTCACAGTCTCGCTGTCTCCCTCGCAGTCTCTCTCGAAGTCGCTCTCGCTTTCTCCCTCGCTGTCTCTCTCGCAGTCCTTCTCGCATTCTGTCTCGCTGTCTCCAGCGCTGTCTCCCTCGCCATCTCCCTCGCTGTCTCCCTCGCAGTTAGTCTCGCAGTCTCTCTCGCAGTCTCTCTCGCTGTATCCCTCGCTGTATCCCTCGCTGTATCCCTCGCTGTCTCCCTCACAGTCTCCCTTGCAGTCTCTCTCGCAGTCTCTCTCGCAGTCTCTCTCGCAGTCTCTCTCGCTATCTCCCTCGCTATCTCCCTCGCTATCTCCCTCGCTATCTCTCTCGCAGTCTCTCTCGCAGTCTTTCTCGCAGTCTCTCTCGCAGTCTCTCTCGCAGTCTTCCTCGCAGTCTTCCTCGCAGTCTTCCTCGCAGTCTTCCTCGCAGTCTTCCTCGCAGTCTTCCTCGCAGTCTTCCTCGCATTCTCCCTCGCTGTCTCCCTCGCTGTCTCCCTCGCTGTCTCCCTCGCTGTCTCCCTCGCAGTCTCCCTCGCAGTCTCTCTTGCAGTCTCCCTCGCAGTCTCTCTTGCAGTCTCTCTTGCTGTCTCCCTCGCAGTCTCCCTCGCAGTCTCCCTCGCAGTCTCCCTTGCAGTCTCCCTCGCGGTCTCCCTCGCTGTCTCCCTCGCTGTCTCCCGCGCTGTCTCACGCGATTTCTCTCGCATTCTCTCTCGTCTCCCTCGCAGTCTCTCTCGCTGTGTCCATCGCAGTCTCTCTCACAGTCTCTCTTGCTGTCTCTGTCGCTGTCTCCCTCGCTGTCTCCCTCGCTGTCTCCCTCGCTGTCTCCCTCGCTGTCTCCCTCGCTGTCTCCCTCGCTGTCTCCCTCGCTGTCTCCCTCGCTGTCTCCCTCGCTGCCTCCCTCGCAGTCTCTCTCGCAGTCTCTCTCGAAGTCTCTCTCGCTGTCTCTCTCGCTGTCTCTCTCGCTGTCTCTCTCGCTGTCTCTCTCGCTGTCTCTCTCGCTGTCTCTCTCGCTGTCACTCTCGCTGTCTCCCTCGCTGTCTCCCTCGCAGTCTCCCTCGCAGTCTCCCTCGCAGTCTCCCTCGCCGTCTCCCTCGCCGTCTCTCTCGCTGTCTCTCTCGCCGTCTCCCTCGCCGTCTCCCTCGCCGTCTCAATCGCTGTCTCCCTCGCAGTGTCTCTCGCTGTATCCCTCGCTGTTTTTCTCGCTATCTCCATAGCAGTCTCTCTCGCAGTTTCTCTCGCTTTCTCCCTCGCAGTCTCTCTCGCTGTCTCCCTCACAGTCTCACTCGCAGTCTCTCTCGCTGTCTCTCTCGCTGTCTCTCTCGCTGTCTCTCTCGCTGTCTCCCTCGCTGTCTCCCTCGCTGTCTCCCTCACAGTCTCCCTCGCTGTCTCCCTCGCTATCTCTCTCACAGTCTCTCTCGCAGTCTCTCTCGCTGACTCCCTCGCAGTTTCTATCGCTGTCTCCCTCGTGTTCTCTCTCGCTTTCTCCCTCGCTCTCTCCCTCGCAGTCTCTCTCGCAGTCTCTCTCGCAGTCTCTCTCGCAGTCTCTCTCGCTATCTCTCTCGCTATCTCTCTCGCTATCTCCCTCGCTATCTCCCTCGCTATCTCCCTCGCTATCTCCCTCGCTGTCTCTCTCGCTGTCTCCCTTGCAGTCTCCCTCGCAGTCTCTCTCGCTTTCTCCCTCGCAGTCTCTCTCGCTTTCTCCCTCGCAGTCTCTCTCGCTTTCTCCCTCGCAGTCTCTCTCGCAGTCTCTCTCGCAGTCTCTCTCGCAGTCTCTCTCGCAGTCTCTCTCGCAGTCTCTCTCGCAGTCTCTCTTGCAGTCTCTCTCGCAGTCTCTCTCGCAGTCTTCGTCGCAGTTTCTCTCGCTGTCTCCCTCGCTGCCTCCCACGGTGTCTCCCTCGCAGTCTCTCTTGCTGTCTCTCTTGCTGTCTCCCTCGCTGTGTCTCTCGCTCTCTCCCTCGCAGTCTCCCTCGCAGTCTCCCTCGCTGTCTCCCTCGCTATCTCCCTCGCTGTCTCCCTCGCTGTCTCCCTCGCTGTCTCCCTCGCTGTCTCACGCGATCTCTCTCACATTCTCTCTCGTTGTCTCCCTCGCAGTCTCTCTCGTTGTGTCCCTCGCAGTCTCTCTCGCAGTCTCTATTGCTGTCTCCCTCGCTGTCTCCCTCGCTGTTTCCCTCGCTGTCTCCCTCGCTGTCTCCCTCGCTGTCTCCCTCGCAGTCTCTCTCGAAGTGTCTCTCGCTGTCTCCCTCGCAGTCTCCCTCGCTGTCTCCCTCGCTTTCTCTCTCGCTGTCTCCCTCGCTTTCTCTCTCGCTTTCTCTCTCGCTTTCTCTCTCGCTGTCTCCCTCGCTTTCTCTCTCGCTGTCTCCCTCGCTTTCTCTCTCGCTGTCTCCCTCGCTTTCTCCCTCGCTTTCTCTCTCGCTTTCTCCCTCGCTGTCTCCCTCGCTGTCTCCCTCGCTGTCTCCCTCGCTGTCTCCCTCGCTGTCTCCCTCGCCGTCTCCCTCGCCGTCTCCCTCGCAGTCACTCTCTCTGTATCCCTCGCTGTCTCCCTCGCTGTCTCCCTCGCTGTCTCCCTCGCTGTCTCCCTCGCTTTCTCTCTCGCTGTCTCCCTCGCTTTCTCTCTCGCTTTCTCCCTCGCTATCTCCATAGCAGTCTCTCTCACTGTCTCTCTCACTGTCTCTCTCGCTGTCTCTCTCAATGTACTCTCGCTGTCTCCCTCGCTGTCTCCCTCGCTGTCTCCCTCGCTGTCTCCCTCGCTGTATCTCTCGCAGTCTCTCTCGCAGTCTCTCTCGCAGTCTCTCTCGCTGTCTCCCTCTCAGTCTCTCTCGCAGTCTCTCTCGCCGTCTCTCTCTCCGTCTCTCTCTCCGTCTCTCTCTCCGTCTCTCTCTCCGTCTCTCTCGCCGTCTCTCTCGCCGTCTCTCTCGCAGTCTCCCTCGCAGTCTCCCTCGCAGTCTCCCTCGCAGTCTCCCTCGCAGTCTCCCTCGCAGTCTCTCTCGCAGTCTCTCTCGCAGTCTCCCTCGCAGTCTCCCTCGCAGTCTCCCTCGCAGTCTCCCTCGCAGTCTCCCTCGCAGTCTCTCTCGCTGTCACCATTGCAGTCTCCCACACAGTCTCTGTCGCTTTCTCCCTCGCTTTCTGCCTCGCTTTCTCCCTCGCTTTCTCCCTCGCAGTCTCTCTCGCAGTCTCTCTCGCTGTCCCTCTCGCTGTCCCTCTCGCAGTCTCTCTCGCAGTCTCTCTCGCAGTCTCTCTCGCAGTCTCTCTCGCAGTCTCTCTCGCTGTCTCCCTCGCAGTCTCTCTCGCAGTCTCCTTTGCAGTCTCTCTCGCTGTCTCTCTCTCGCTGTCTCCCTCGCAGTCTCCCTCGCTGTCTCCCTCGCTGTCTCCCTCGCAGTCTCCCTCGCTGTCTCCCTCGCTGTTTCCCTCACAGTCTCGCTGTCTCCCCCGCAGTCTCTCTCGAAGTCGCTCTCGCTTTCTCCCTCGCTGTCTCTCTCGCAGTCCTTCTCGCATTCTCTCTCGCTGTCTCCAGCGCTGTCTCCAGCGCTGTCTCCCTCGCCATCTCCCTCGCTGTCTCCCTCGCAGTTAGTCTCGCAGTCTCTCTCGCTGTCTCCCTCGCTTTCTCCCTCGCTCTCTCCCTTGCAGTCTCTCTCGCAGTCTCTCTCGCAGTCTCCCTCGCAGTCTCCCTCGCAGTCTCTCTCGCAGTCTCTCTCGCAGTCTCTCTCGCAGTCTCTCTCGCTGTCTCCCTCGCTGTCTCCCTCGCTGTCTCCCTCGCTGTCTCCCTCGCTGTCTCCCTCGCTGTCTCCCTCGCTTTCTCTCTCGCTTTCTCCCTCGCTCTCTCCCGCAGTCTCCCTGGCAGTCTCCCTGGCAGTCTCTCTCGCAGTCTCTCTCGCAGTCCCTCGCAGTCTCTCTCGCAGTTTCTCTCGCAGTCTCTCTCGCAGTCTCCCTCGCAGTCTCTCTCGCAGTCTCTCTCGCAGTCTCCCTGGCAGTCTCCCTGGCAGTCTCTCTCGCAGTCTCTCTCGCAGTCTCTCGCAGTCTCTCTCGCAGTCTCCCTCGCAGTCTCTCTCGCAGTCCCCTCGCTGTCTCCCTCGCTGTTTCCCTCACAGTCTCTCTCGCTGTCTCCCTCGCAGTCTCTCTCGAAGTCGCTCTCGCTTTCTCCCTCGCTGTCTCTCTCGCAGTCCTTCTCGCATTCTCTCTCGCTGTCTCCAGCGCGGTCTCCCTCGGTGTCTCCCTCGCTGTCTCCCACGCAGTCTCTCTCGCTGTCTCTCAAGCGCTCTCTCTCGCAGTCTCTCTCGCAGTCTCTCTCGCTGTCTCCCTCGCAGTCTCCCTCGCTGTCTCCCTCGCTGTCTCCCTCGCTGTCTCCCTCGCTGTCTCCCTCGCTGTGTCCCTCGCTTTGTCCCTCGCTGTCTCTCTCGCAGTTTCCCTCGCTGTCTCTCTCGCTGTCTCTCTCGCAGTTTCCCTCGCTGTCTCCCTCGCTGTCTCCCTCGCTGTCTCCCTCGCTGTCTCCCTCGCTGTCTCTCTCGCTGTCTCTCTCGCTGTCTCTCTCGCTGTCTCCCTCGCTGTCTCCCTCGCTGTCTCCCTCACAGTCTCCCTCGCTGTCTCCCTCGCTATCTCTCTCACAGTCTCTCTCGCAGTCTCTCTCGCTGACTCCCTCGCAGTTTCTATCGCTGTCTCCCTCGTGTTCTCTCTCGCTTTCTCCCTCGCTCTCTCCCTCGCAGTCTCTCTCGCAGTCTCTCTCGCAGTCTCTCTCGCAGTCTCTCTCGCTATCTCTCTCGCTATCTCTCTCGCTATCTCCCTCGCTATCTCCCTCGCTATCTCCCTCGCTATCTCCCTCGCTGTCTCTCTCGCTGTCTCCCTTGCAGTCTCCCTCGCAGTCTCTCTCGCTTTCTCCCTCGCAGTCTCTCTCGCTTTCTCCCTCGCAGTCTCTCTCGCTTTCTCCCTCGCAGTCTCTCTCGCAGTCTCTCTCGCAGTCTCTCTCGCAGTCTCTCTCGCAGTCTCTCTCGCAGTCTCTCTCGCAGTCTCTCTTGCAGTCTCTCTCGCAGTCTCTCTCGCAGTCTTCGTCGCAGTTTCTCTCGCTGTCTCCCTCGCTGCCTCCCACGGTGTCTCCCTCGCAGTCTCTCTTGCTGTCTCTCTTGCTGTCTCCCTCGCTGTGTCTCTCGCTCTCTCCCTCGCAGTCTCCCTCGCAGTCTCCCTCGCTGTCTCCCTCGCTATCTCCCTCGCTGTCTCCCTCGCTGTCTCCCTCGCTGTCTCCCTCGCTGTCTCACGCGATCTCTCTCACATTCTCTCTCGTTGTCTCCCTCGCAGTCTCTCTCGTTGTGTCCCTCGCAGTCTCTCTCGCAGTCTCTATTGCTGTCTCCCTCGCTGTCTCCCTCGCTGTTTCCCTCGCTGTCTCCCTCGCTGTCTCCCTCGCTGTCTCCCTCGCAGTCTCTCTCGAAGTGTCTCTCGCTGTCTCCCTCGCAGTCTCCCTCGCTGTCTCCCTCGCTTTCTCTCTCGCTGTCTCCCTCGCTTTCTCTCTCGCTTTCTCTCTCGCTTTCTCTCTCGCTGTCTCCCTCGCTTTCTCTCTCGCTGTCTCCCTCGCTTTCTCTCTCGCTGTCTCCCTCGCTTTCTCCCTCGCTTTCTCTCTCGCTTTCTCCCTCGCTGTCTCCCTCGCTGTCTCCCTCGCTGTCTCCCTCGCTGTCTCCCTCGCTGTCTCCCTCGCCGTCTCCCTCGCCGTCTCCCTCGCAGTCACTCTCTCTGTATCCCTCGCTGTCTCCCTCGCTGTCTCCCTCGCTGTCTCCCTCGCTGTCTCCCTCGCTTTCTCTCTCGCTGTCTCCCTCGCTTTCTCTCTCGCTTTCTCCCTCGCTATCTCCATAGCAGTCTCTCTCACTGTCTCTCTCACTGTCTCTCTCGCTGTCTCTCTCAATGTACTCTCGCTGTCTCCCTCGCTGTCTCCCTCGCTGTCTCCCTCGCTGTCTCCCTCGCTGTATCTCTCGCAGTCTCTCTCGCAGTCTCTCTCGCAGTCTCTCTCGCTGTCTCCCTCTCAGTCTCTCTCGCAGTCTCTCTCGCCGTCTCTCTCTCCGTCTCTCTCTCCGTCTCTCTCTCCGTCTCTCTCTCCGTCTCTCTCGCCGTCTCTCTCGCCGTCTCTCTCGCAGTCTCCCTCGCAGTCTCCCTCGCAGTCTCCCTCGCAGTCTCCCTCGCAGTCTCCCTCGCAGTCTCTCTCGCAGTCTCTCTCGCAGTCTCCCTCGCAGTCTCCCTCGCAGTCTCCCTCGCAGTCTCCCTCGCAGTCTCCCTCGCAGTCTCTCTCGCTGTCACCATTGCAGTCTCCCACACAGTCTCTGTCGCTTTCTCCCTCGCTTTCTGCCTCGCTTTCTCCCTCGCTTTCTCCCTCGCAGTCTCTCTCGCAGTCTCTCTCGCTGTCCCTCTCGCTGTCCCTCTCGCAGTCTCTCTCGCAGTCTCTCTCGCAGTCTCTCTCGCAGTCTCTCTCGCAGTCTCTCTCGCTGTCTCCCTCGCAGTCTCTCTCGCAGTCTCCTTTGCAGTCTCTCTCGCTGTCTCTCTCTCGCTGTCTCCCTCGCAGTCTCCCTCGCTGTCTCCCTCGCTGTCTCCCTCGCAGTCTCCCTCGCTGTCTCCCTCGCTGTTTCCCTCACAGTCTCGCTGTCTCCCCCGCAGTCTCTCTCGAAGTCGCTCTCGCTTTCTCCCTCGCTGTCTCTCTCGCAGTCCTTCTCGCATTCTCTCTCGCTGTCTCCAGCGCTGTCTCCAGCGCTGTCTCCCTCGCCATCTCCCTCGCTGTCTCCCTCGCAGTTAGTCTCGCAGTCTCTCTCGCAGTCTCTCTCGCTGTATCCCTCGCTGTATCCCTCGCTGTCTCCCTCACAGTCTCCCTCACAGTCTCTCTCGCAGTCTCTCTCGCAGTCTCTCTCGCAGTCTCTCTCGCTATCTCCCTCGCTATCTCCCTCGCTATCTCTCTCGCAGTCTTCCTCGCAGTCTTCCTCGCAGTCTTCCTCGCAGTCTTCCTCGCAGTCTTCCTCCCAGTCTCCCTCGCTGTCTCCCTCGCTGTCTCTCTTGCAGTCTCTCTTGCAGTCTCCCTCGCAGTCTCCCTCGCAGTCTCCCTCGCAGTCTCCCTCGCAGTCTCCCTCGCAGTCTCCCTCGCAGTCTCCCTCGCTGTCTCCCTCGCTGTCTCCCTCGCTGTCTCCCTCGCTGTATCACGCGATCTCTCTCGCATTCTCTCTCGTCTCCCTCGCAGTCTCTCTCGCTGTGTCCATCGCAGTCTCTCTCACAGTCTCTCTTGCTGTCTCTGTCGCTGTCTCCCTCGCTGTCTCCCTCGCTGTCTCCCTCGCTGTCTCCCTCGCTGTCTCCCTCGCTGCCTCCCTCGCAGTCTCTCTCGAAGTCTCTCTCGCTGTCTCTCTCGCTGTCTCTCTCGCTGTCTCTCTCGCTGTCTCTCTCGCTGTCTCTCTCGCTGTCTCCCTCGCTGTCTCCCTCGCTGTCTCCCTCGCTGTCTCCCTCGCTGCCTCCCTCGCAGTTTCTCTCGCTTTCTCCCTCGCAGTCTCTCTCGCTGTCTCCCTCACAGTCTCACTCGCAGTCTCTCTCGCTGTCTCTCTCGCTGTCTCTCTCGCTGTCTCTCTCGCTGTCTCCCTCACAGTCTCCCTCGCTGTCTCCCTCGCTGTCTCCCTCGAGGTCTCTCTCACTGTCTCTCTCGCTGTGTCCCTCGCTGTCTCCCTCGCTGTCTCCCTCGCTGTCTCCCTCGCTGTCTCCCTCGCTGTCTCCCTCGCTGTCTCTCTCGAAGTCTCTCTCGAAGTCTCCCTCGCTGTCTCCCTCGCTGTCTCCCTCGCTTTCTCCCTCGCTCTCTCCCTTGCAGTCTCTCTCGCAGTCTCTCTCGCAGTCTCCCTCGCAGTCTCCCTCGCAGTCTCTCTCGCAGTCTCTCTCGCAGTCTCTCTCGCAGTCTCTCTCGCTGTCTCCCTCGCTGTCTCCCTCGCTGTCTCCCTCGCTGTCTCCCTCGCTGTCTCCCTCGCTGTCTCCCTCGCTTTCTCTCTCGCTTTCTCCCTCGCTCTCTCCCGCAGTCTCCCTGGCAGTCTCCCTGGCAGTCTCTCTCGCAGTCTCTCTCGCAGTCCCTCGCAGTCTCTCTCGCAGTTTCTCTCGCAGTCTCTCTCGCAGTCTCCCTCGCAGTCTCTCTCGCAGTCTCTCTCGCAGTCTCCCTGGCAGTCTCCCTGGCAGTCTCTCTCGCAGTCTCTCTCGCAGTCTCTCGCAGTCTCTCTCGCAGTCTCCCTCGCAGTCTCTCTCGCAGTCCCCTCGCTGTCTCCCTCGCTGTTTCCCTCACAGTCTCTCTCGCTGTCTCCCTCGCAGTCTCTCTCGAAGTCGCTCTCGCTTTCTCCCTCGCTGTCTCTCTCGCAGTCCTTCTCGCATTCTCTCTCGCTGTCTCCAGCGCGGTCTCCCTCGGTGTCTCCCTCGCTGTCTCCCACGCAGTCTCTCTCGCTGTCTCTCAAGCGCTCTCTCTCGCAGTCTCTCTCGCAGTCTCTCTCGCTGTCTCCCTCGCAGTCTCCCTCGCTGTCTCCCTCGCTGTCTCCCTCGCTGTCTCCCTCGCTGTCTCCCTCGCTGTGTCCCTCGCTTTGTCCCTCGCTGTCTCTCTCGCAGTTTCCCTCGCTGTCTCTCTCGCTGTCTCTCTCGCAGTTTCCCTCGCTGTCTCCCTCGCTGTCTCCCTCGCTGTCTCCCTCGCTGTCTCCCTCGCTGTCTCCCTCGCAGTCTCCCTCGCAGTCTCTCTCGCAGTCTCTCTCGCAGTCTCTCTCGCAGTCTCTCTCGCAGTCTCTCTCGCAGTCTCTCTCGCAGTCACCCTCGCTGTCTCCCTCGCTGTCTCCCTCGCTGTCTCCCTCGCTGTCTCCCTCGCTGTCTCCCTCGCCGTCTCCCTCGCCGTCTCCCTCGCAGTCACTCTCTCTGTATCCCCCGCTGTCGCTGTCTCTGTCGCTGTCTCTGTTGCTGTCTCTGTCGCTGTCTCTGTCGCTGTCTCTGTCGCTGTGTCCCTCTCTGTCTCCCTCTCTGTCTCCCTCGCTGTCTCCCTCGTCGTCTCCCTCGTCGTCTCCCTCGTCGTCTCCCTCGTCGTCTCCTTCGTCGTCTCCCTCGACGTCTCCCTCGCAGTCTCTCTCGCAGTCTCTCTCGCAGTCTCTCTCGCAGTCTCTCTCGCAGTCTCTCTCGCTGTCTCTCTCGCTGTCTCTCTCGCTGTCTCTCTCGCTGTCTCTCTCAATGTACTCTCGCTGTCTCCCTCGCTCTATCCCTCGCTCTATCCCTCGCTGTATCTCTCGCAGTCTCTCTCGCAGTCTCTCTCGCAGTCTCTCTCGCAGTCTCTCTCGCAGTCTCTGTCGCAGTCTCTCTCGCAGTCTCTCTCGCTGTCTCTCTCGCTGTCTCCCTTTCAGTCTCTCTCACTCTCTCTCTCGCAGTCTCTCTCGCAGTCTCTCTCGCCGTCTCTCTCTCCATCTCTCTCTCCATCTCCCTCGCAGTCTCCCTCGCAGTCTCCCTCGCAGTCTCCCTCGCAGTCTCTCTCGCAGTCTCTCTCGCAGTCTCTCTCGCAGTCTCTCTCGCAGTCTCTCTCGCAGTCTCTCTCGCAGTCTCCCTCGCAGTCTCTCTCGCTGTCTCCATTGCAGTCTCCCACACAGTCTCTGTCGCTTTCTCCCTCGCTTTCTCCCTCGCTTTCTCCCTCGCAGTCTCTCTCGCAGTCTCTCTCGCAGTCTCTCTCGCAGTCTCTCTCGCTGTCCCTCTCGCAGTCTCTCTCGCAGTCTCTCTCGCAGTCTCTCTCGCTGTCTCCCTCGCAGTCTCTCTCGCAGTCTCCTTTGCAGTCTCTCTCGCTGTCTCTCTCGCTGTCTCCCTCGCAGTCTCCCTCGCTGTCTCCCTCGCTGTCTCTCTCGCTGTCTCTCTCGCTGTCTCCCTCGCTGTTTCCCTCACAGTCTCCCTCGCTGTCTCCCTCGCTGTCTCTCACGCAGTCGCTCTCACTTTCTCCCTCGCTGTCTCTCTCGCAGTCCTTCTCGCAGTCTCTGTTGCTATCTCCCTCGCTGTCTCCCTCGCTGTCTCCCTCGCAGTCTCCCTCGCAGTCTCCCTCGCAGTCTCTCTCGCAGTCTCTCTCGCAGTCTCTCTCGCAGTCTCTCTCGCAGTCTCTCCCGCTGTCTCCCTCGCTGTCTCCCTCGCTGTCTCCCTCGCTTTCTCCCTCGCTTTCTCCCTCGCTGTCTCTCTCGCTGTCTCTCTCGCTGTCTCTCTCGCTGTCTCTCTCGCTGTCTCTCTCGCTGTCTCCCTCGCAGTCTCTCTCGCTGTCTCCCTCGCAGTCTTCCACGCAGTCTCCCTCGCAGTCTCCCTCGCAGTCTCCCTCGCAGTCTCCCTCGCAGTCTCCCTCGCAGTCTCCCTCGCAGTCTCCCTCGCAGTCTCTCTCGCAGTCTCCCTCGCAGTCTCTCTCGCAGTCTCTCTCGCAGTCTCTCTCGCAGTCTCTCTCGCTGTCTCCCTCGCTGTCTCCCTCACAGTCTCCCTCGCTGTCTCCCTCGCTGTCTCCCTCGAGGTGTCTCTCACAGTCTCTCTCGCTGACTCCCTCGCACTTTCTATCGCTGTCTCCCTCGTGTTCTCTCTCGCTGTCTCCCTCGCAGTCTCCCTCGCAGTCTCTCTCGCTGTCTCTCTCGCTATCTCTCTCGCTATCTCTCTCGCTATCTCTCTCGCAGTCTCTCTCGCAGTCTCTCTCGCTGTCTCTCTCGCTGTCTCCCTTGCAGTCTCCCTCGCAGTCTCTCTCGCTTTCTCCCTCGCAGTCTCTCTCGCTTTCTCCCTCGCTTTCTCCCTCGCAGTCTCTCTCGCAGTCTCTCTCGCAGTCTCTCTCGCAGTCTCTCTCGCAGTCTCTCTCGCAGTCTCTTTCGCAGTCTTCGTTTCAGTTTCTCTCGCTGTCTCCCTCGCTGCCTCCCACGCTGTCTCCCTCGCAGTCTCCCTCGCAGTCTCCCTCGCAGTCTCCCTCGCAGTCTCCCTCGCAGTATCCCTCGCAGTCTCCCTCGCAGTCTCTCTTGCAGTCTCTCTTGCAGTCTCTCTCGCAGTCTCCCTCGCTGTCTCCCTCGCTATCTCCCTCGCTGTCTCCCTCGCTGTCTCACGCGATCTCTCTCACATTCTCTCTCGTTGTCTCCCTCGCAGTCTCTCTCGCTGTGTCCCTCGCAGTCTCTCTCGCAGTCTCTCTCGCAATCTCTATTGCTGTCTCTGTCGCTGTCTCCCTCGCTGTCTCCCTCGCTGTCTCCCTCGCTGTCTCCCTCGCTGTCTCCCTCGCTGTCTCCCTCGCTGCCTCCCTCGCAGTCTCTCTCGCAGTCTCTCTCGAAGTCTCTCTCGCTGTCTCCCTCGCTGTCTCCCTCGCTGTCTCCCTCGCTGTCTCCCTCGCTGTCTCCCTCGCTGTCTCCCTCGCTGTCTCCCTCGCTTTCTCTCTCGCTTTCTCTCTCGCTTTCTCCCTCGCTCTCTCCCTCGCAGTCTCCCTTGCAGTCTCCCTTGCAGTCTCTCTCGCAGTCTCTCTCGCAGTCTCTCTCGCAGTCTCTCTCGCTGTCTCTCTCGCTGTCTCCCTCGCTGTCTCCCTCGCTGTCTCCCTCGCTGTCTCCCTCGCTGTCTCCCTCGCTTTCTCTCTCGCTTTCTCCCTCGCTCTCTCCCTTGCAGTCTCTCTCGCAGTCTCTCTCGCAGTCTCCCTCGCAGTCTCCCTCGCAGTCTCCCTCGCAGTCTCCCTCGCAGTCTCCCTCGCAGTCTCCCTCGCAGTCTCTCTCGCAGTCTCTCTCGCAGTCTCTTTCGCAGTCTCTCTCGCAGTCTCTCTGGCAGTCTCCCTCGCAGTCTCTCTCGCAGTCCCCTCGCTGTCTCCCTCGCTGTTTCCCTCACAGTCTCTATCGCTGTCTCCCTCGCAGTCTCTCTCGAAGTCGCTCTCGCTTTCTCCCTCGCTGTCTCTCTCGCAGTCCTTCTCGCATTCTCTCTTCCTGTCTCCCTCGCTGTCTCCCTCGCTGTCTCCCTCGCTGTATCCCACGCAGTCTCTCTCGCTGTCTCTCACGCGCTCTCTCTCGCAGTCTCTCTCGCAGTCTCTCTCGCAGTCTCTCTCGCAGTCTCCCTCGCAGTCTCCCTCGCAGTCTCCCTCGCAGTCTCCCTCGCTGTCTCCCTCGCTGTCTCCCTCGCTGTCTCCCTCGCTGTGTCCCTCGCTGTCTCTCTCGCAGTTTCCCTCGCTGTCTCTCTCGCAGTTTCCCTCGCTGTCTCCCTCGCTGTCTCCCTCGCTGTCTCCCTCGCTGTCTCCCTCGAATTCTCCCTCGCAGTCTCCCTCGCAGTCTCCCTCGCAGTCTCCCTCGCTGTCTCCCTCGCCGTCTCCCTCGCAGTCACTCTCTCAGTATACCCCGCTGTCTCTCTCGCTATCTCCATAGCAGTCTCTCTCACTGTCTCTCTCGCTGTCTCTCTCGCTGTCTCTCTCAATGTACTCTCGCTGTCTCCCTCGCTGTCTCCCTCGCTCTATCCCTCGCTGTATCTCTCGCAGTCTCTCTCGCTGTCTCTCTCGCTGTCTCTCTCGCTGTCTCTCTCGCTGTCTCCCTCTCAGTCTCTCTCACTCTCTCTCTCGCAGTCTCTCTCGCCGTCTCTCTCTCCATCTCTCTCTCCGTCTCTCTCTCCGTCTCTCTCGCAGTCTCCCTCGCAGTCTCTCTCGCAGTCTCCCTCGCAGTCTCCCTCGCAGTCTCCCTCGCAGTATCCCTCGCAGTCTCTCTCGCAGTCTCCCTCGCAGTCTCCCTCGCAGTCTCCCTCGCAGTCTCCCTCGCAGTCTCCCTCGCTGTCTCCCTCGCTGTCTCCCTCGCTGTCTCTCTCGCAGTCTCCCTCGCAGTCTCCCTCGCAGTCTCCCTCGCAGTCTCTCTCGCTGTCTCTCTCGCTGTCTCTCTCGCTGTCTCTCTCGCTGTCTCTCTCGCAGTCTCCCTCGCAGTCTCCCTCGCAGTCTCCCTTGCTGTTTCCCTCACAGTCTCGCTGTCTCCCTCGCAGTCTCTCTCGAAGTCGCTCTCGCTTTCTCCCTCGCTGTCTCTCTCGCAGTCCTTCTCGCATTCTGTCTCGCTGTCTCCAGCGCTGTCTCCCTCGCCATCTCCCTCGCTGTCTCCCTCGCAGTTAGTCTCGCAGTCTCTCTCGCAGTCTCTCTCGCTGTATCCCTCGCTGTATCCCTCGCTGTATCCCTCGCTGTATCCCTCGCTGTCTCCCTCACAGTCTCCCTTGCAGTCTCTCTCGCAGTCTCTCTCGCAGTCTCTCTCGCAGTCTCTCTCGCAGTCTCTCTCGCAGTCTCTCTCGCTATCTCCCTCGCTATCTCCCTCGCTATCTCCCTCGCTATCTCTCTCGCAGTCTCTCTCGCAGTCTCTCTCGCAGTCTCTCTCGCAGTCTTCCTCGCAGTCTTCCTCGCAGTCTTCCTCGCAGTCTTCCTCGCAGTCTTCCTCGCATTCTCCCTCGCTGTCTCCCTCGCTGTCTCCCTCGCTGTCTCCCTCGCTGTCTCCCTCGCTGTCTCCCTCGCAGTCTCCCTCGCAGTCTCTCTTGCAGTCTCCCTCGCAGTCTCTCTTGCAGTCTCTCTTGCTGTCTCCCTCGCAGTCTCCCTCGCAGTCTCCCTCGCAGTCTCCCTTGCAGTCTCCCTCGCGGTCTCCCTCGCTGTCTCCCTCGCTGTCTCCCGCGCTGTCTCACGCGATTTCTCTCGCATTCTCTCTCGTCTCCCTCGCAGTCTCTCTCGCTGTGTCCATCGCAGTCTCTCTCACAGTCTCTCTTGCTGTCTCTGTCGCTGTCTCCCTCGCTGTCTCCCTCGCTGTCTCCCTCGCTGTCTCCCTCGCTGTCTCCCTCGCTGTCTCCCTCGCTGTCTCCCTCGCTGTCTCCCTCGCTGCCTCCCTCGCAGTCTCTCTCGCAGTCTCTCTCGAAGTCTCTCTCGCTGTCTCTCTCGCTGTCTCTCTCGCTGTCTCTCTCGCTGTCTCTCTCGCTGTCTCTCTCGCTGTCACTCTCGCTGTCTCCCTCGCTGTCTCCCTCGCAGTCTCCCTCGCAGTCTCCCTCGCAGTCTCCCTCGCCGTCTCCCTCGCCGTCTCTCTCGCCGTCTCTCTCGCCGTCTCTCTCGCCGTCTCCCTCGCCGTCTCCCTCGCCGTCTCCCTCGCCGTCTCAATCGCTGTCTCCCTCGCAGTGTCTCTCGCTGTATCCCTCGCTGTTTTTCTCGCTATCTCCATAGCAGTCTCTCTCGCAGTTTCTCTCGCTTTCTCCCTCGCAGTCTCTCTCGCTGTCTCCCTCACAGTCTCACTCGCAGTCTCTCTCGCTGTCTCTCTCGCTGTCTCTCTCGCTGTCTCTCTCGCTGTCTCCCTCGCTGTCTCCCTCGCTGTCTCCCTCACAGTCTCCCTCGCTGTCTCCCTCGCTATCTCTCTCACAGTCTCTCTCGCAGTCTCTCTCGCTGACTCCCTCGCAGTTTCTATCGCTGTCTCCCTCGTGTTCTCTCTCGCTTTCTCCCTCGCAGTCTCTCTCGCTTTCTCCCTCGCAGTCTCTCTCGCTTTCTCCCTCGCAGTCTCTCTCGCTTTCTCCCTCGCAGTCTCTCTCGCAGTCTCTCTCGCAGTCTCTCTCGCAGTCTCTCTCGCAGTCTCTCTCGCAGTCTCTCTCGCAGTCTCTCTTGCAGTCTCTCTCGCAGTCTCTCTCGCAGTCTTCGTCGCAGTTTCTCTCGCTGTCTCCCTCGCTGCCTCCCACGGTGTCTCCCTCGCAGTCTCTCTTGCTGTCTCTCTTGCTGTCTCCCTTGCTGTGTCTCTCGCTCTCTCCCTCGCAGTCTCCCTCGCAGTCTCCCTCGCTGTCTCCCTCGCTATCTCCCTCGCTGTCTCCCTCGCTGTCTCCCTCGCTGTCTCCCTCGCTGTCTCACGCGATCTCTCTCACATTCTCTCTCGTTGTCTCCCTCGCAGTCTCTCTCGTTGTGTCCCTCGCAGTCTCTCTCGCAGTCTCTATTGCTGTCTCCCTCGCTGTCTCCCTCGCTGTTTCCCTCGCTGTCTCCCTCGCTGTCTCCCTCGCTGTCTCCCTCGCAGTCTCTCTCGAAGTGTCTCTCGCTGTCTCCCTCGCAGTCTCCCTCGCTGTCTCCCTCGCTTTCTCTCTCGCTGTCTCCCTCGCTTTCTCTCCGGCTTTCTCTCTCGCTTTCTCTCTCGCTGTCTCCCTCGCTTTCTCTCTCGCTGTCTCCCTCGCTTTCTCTCTCGCTGTCTCCCTCGCTTTCTCCCTCGCTTTCTCTCTCGCTTTCTCCCTCGCTGTCTCCCTCGCTGTCTCCCTCGCTGTCTCCCTCGCTGTCTCCCTCGCTGTCTCCCTCGCCGTCTCCCTCGCCGTCTCCCTCGCAGTCACTCTCTCTGTATCCCTCGCTGTCTCCCTCGCTGTCTCCCTCGCTGTCTCCCTCGCTGTCTCCCTCGCTGTCTCCCTCGCTTTCTCCCTCGCTTTCTCTCTCGCTGTCTCCCTCGCTTTCTCTCTCGCTTTCTCCCTCGCTATCTCCATAGCAGTCTCTCTCACTGTCTCTCTCACTGTCTCTCTCGCTGTCTCTCTCAATGTACTCTCGCTGTCTCCCTCGCTGTCTCCCTCGCTGTCTCCCTCGCTGTCTCCCTCGCTGTATCTCTCGCAGTCTCTCTCGCAGTCTCTCTCGCAGTCTCTCTCGCTGTCTCCCTCTCAGTCTCTCTCGCAGTCTCTCTCGCCGTCTCTCTCTCCGTCTCTCTCTCCGTCTCTCTCTCCGTCTCTCTCGCCGTCTCTCTCGCCGTCTCTCTCGCCGTCTCTCTCGCAGTCTCCCTCGCAGTCTCCCTCGCAGTCTCCCTCGCAGTCTCCCTCGCAGTCTCTCTCGCAGTCTCCCTCGCAGTCTCCCTCGCAGTCTCTCTCGCTGTCACCATTGCAGTCTCCCACACAGTCTCTGTCGCTTTCTCCCTCGCTTTCTGCCTCGCTTTCTCCCTCGCTTTCTCCCTCGCAGTCTCTCTCGCAGTCTCTCTCGCTGTCCCTCTCGCAGTCTCTCTCGCAGTCTCTCTCGCAGTCTCTCTCGCAGTCTCTCTCGCAGTCTCTCTCGCAGTCTCTCTCGCTGTCTCCCTCGCAGTCTCTCTCGCAGTCTCCTTTGCAGTCTCCTTTGCAGTCTCTCTCGCTGTCTCTCTCTCGCTGTCTCTCTCTCGCTGTCTCCCTCGCAGTCTCCCTCGCTGTCTCCCTCGCTGTTTCCCTCACAGTCTCGCTGTCTCCCCCGCAGTCTCTCTCGAAGTCGCTCTCGCTTTCTCCCTCGCTGTCTCTCTCGCAGTCCTTCTCGCATTCTCTCTCGCTGTCTCCAGCGCTGTCTCCAGCGCTGTCTCCCTCGCCATCTCCCTCGCTGTCTCCCTCGCAGTTAGTCTCGCAGTCTCTCTCGCAGTCTCTCTCGCTGTATCCCTCGCTGTATCCCTCGCAGTCTCCCTCACAGTCTCCCTCACAGTCTCTCTCGCAGTCTCTCTCGCAGTCTCTCTCGCAGTCTCTCTCGCTATCTCCCTCGCTATCTCCCTCGCTATCTCCCTCGCAGTCTCTCTCGCAGTCTCTCTCGCAGTCTCTCTCGCAGTCTCTCTCACAGTCTCTCTCGCAGTCTCTCTCGCAGTCTCTCTCGCAGTCTTCCTCGCAGTCTTCCTCGCAGTCTTCCTCGCAGTCTTCCTCGCAGTCTTCCTCCCAGTCTTCCTCCCAGTCTCCCTCGCTGTCTCCCTCGCTGTCTCTCTTGCAGTCTCTCTTGCAGTCTCCCTCGCAGTCTCCCTCGCAGTCTCCCTCGCAGTCTCCCTCGCAGTCTCCCTCGCAGTCTCCCTCGCTGTCTCCCTCGCTGTCTCCCTCGCTGTCTCCCTCGCTGTCTCCCTCGCTGTATCACGCGATCTCTCTCGCATTCTCTCTCGTCTCCCTCGCAGTCTCTCTCGCTGTGTCCATCGCAGTCTCTCTCACAGTCTCTCTTGCTGTCTCTGTCGCTGTCTCCCTCGCTGTCTCCCTCGCTGTCTCCCTCGCTGTCTCCCTCGCTGTCTCCCTCGCTGTCTCCCTCGCTGTCTCCCTCGCTGCCTCCCTCGCAGTCTCTCTCGCTGTCTCTCTCGCTGTCTCTCTCGCTGTCTCTCTCGCTGTCTCTCTCGCTGTCTCTCTCGCTGTCTCCCTCGCTGTCTCCCTCGCTGTCTCCCTCGCTGTCTCCCTCGCTGCCTCCCTCGCAGTTTCTCTCGCTTTCTCCCTCGCAGTCTCTCTCGCTGTCTCCCTCACAGTCTCACTCGCAGTCTCTCTCGCTGTCTCTCTCGCTGTCTCTCTCGCTGTCTCTCTCGCTGTCTCCCTCACAGTCTCCCTCGCTGTCTCCCTCGCTGTCTCCCTCGAGGTCTCTCTCACTGTCTCCCTCGCATTCTCTCTCGCATTCTCTCTCGCAGTGTCTCTCGCTGTATCCCTCGCTGTCTCTCTCGCTATCTCCATAGCAGTCTCTCTCGCAGTTTCTCTCGCTTCCTCCCTCGCTTCCTCCCTCGCAGTCTCTCTCGCTGTCTCTCTCGCTGTCTCTCTCGCTGTCTCTCTTGCTGTCTCTCTCGCTGTCTCTCTCGCAGTCTCCCTCGCAGTCTGCCTCGCAGTTTCCCTCGCAGTCTCTTTCGCTGTCTCCCTCACAGTCTCTTTCGCTGTCTCCCTCGCAGTCTCCCTCGCAGTCTCTCTCGCAGTCGCTCTCACTTTCTCCCTCGCTGTCTCCCTCGCTGTCTCCCTCGCTGTCTCCCTCGCTGTCTCCCTCGCTGTCTCCCACGCTGTCTCCCACGCTGTCTCCCACGCTGTCTCCCTCGCTGTCTCCCTCGCTGTCTCCCTCGCAGTCTCCCTCGCAGTCTCCCTCGCAGTCTCCCTCGCAGTCTCTCTCGCTGTCTCCCTCGCTGTCTCTCTCGCTGTCTCTCTCGCTGTCTCCCTCGCAGTCTCCCTCGCAGTCTCTCTCGCAGTCTCTCTCGCAGTCTCTCTCGCAGTCTCTCTCGCTGTCTCCCTCGCTGTCTCCCTCGCTGTCTCCCTCGCTGTCTCCCTCGCTGTCTCCCTCGCTGTCTCCCACGCAGTCTCTCTCGCTGTCTCCATCGCTTTCTCCCTCGCTGTCTCTCTCGCTGTCTCTCTCGCTGTCTCTCTCGCTGTCTCTCTCGCTGTCTCTCTCGCTGTCTCTCTCGAAGTCTCTCTCGCTGTCTACCTCGCTGTCTCCCTCGCTGTCTCTCTCGCTCTCTCTCTCGCCGTCTCCCTCGCCGTCTTAATCGCTGTCTCCCTCGCATTCTCTCTCGCATTCTCTCTCGCAGTGTCTCTCGCTGTATCCCTCGCTGTCTCTCTCGCTATCTCCATAGCAGTCTCTCTCGCAGTTTCTCTCGCTTCCTCCCTCGCAGTCTCTCTCGCTGTCTCCCTCACAGTGTCTCTCGCTGTCTCTCTCACTGTCTCCCTCGCAGTCTCTCTCGCAGTCTCTCTCGCTGCCTCCCTCGCAGTCTCTCTCGCAGTCTCTCTCGCAGTCTCTCTCGCAGTCTCTCTCGCAGTCTCTCTCGCTGTCTCTCTCGCTGTCTCTCTCGCTGTCTCTCTCGCTGACTCCCTCGCAGTTTCTATCGCTGTCTCCCTCGCAGTCTCTCTCGCTTTCTCCCTCGCTCTCTCCCTCGCAGTCTCTCTCGCAGTCTCGCTCGCTGTCTCCCTCGCAGTCTCCCTCGCTGTTTCCCTCGCTGTCTACCTCGCTCTCTCTCTCGCTGTCACCCTCGCTGTCACCCTCGCTGTCACCCTCGCTGTCACTCGCTCTGTATCCCCCGCTGTGTCTCTCGCTATCTCCGTAGCAGTCTCCCTCGCTGTCTCCCTCGCTGTCTCCCTCGCTGTCTCCCTCGCTGTCTCCCTCGCTGTCTCCCTCGCTGTCGCTGTCTCTGTCGCTGTCTCTGTCGCTGTCTCTGTCGCTGTCTCTGTCGCTGTCTCCCTCTCTGTCTCCCTCGCTGTCTCCCTCGTCATCTCCCTCGTCGTCTCCCTCGTCGTCTCCCTCGTCGTCTCCCTCGTCGTCTCCCTCGTCGTCTCCCTCGTCGTCTCCCTCGTCGTCTCCCACGCAGTCTCTCTCGCTGTCTCTCTCGCTGTCTCTCTCGCTGTCTCTCTCGCTGTCTCTCTCGCTGTCTCTCTCAATGTACTCTCGCTGTCTCCCTCGCTGTCTCCCTCGCTGTCTCCCTCGCTGTCTCCCTCGCTCTATCCCTCGCTCTATCCCTCGCTCTATCCCTCGCTGTATCACTCGCAGTCTCACTCGCAGTCTCTCTCGCAGTCTCTCTCGCAGTCTCTCTCGCAGTCTCTCTCGCTGTCTCTCTCGCTGTCTCTCTCGCTGTCTCCCTCTCAGTCTCTCTCACTCTCTCTCTCGCAGTCTCTCTCGTCGTCTCTCCATCTCTCTCGCCGTCTCTCTCGCAGTCTCCCTCGCAGTCTCCCTCGCAGTCTCCCTCGCAGTCTCTCTCGCAGTCTCTCTCGCAGTCTCTCTCGCAGTCTCTCTCGCAGTCTCCCTCGCAGTCTCCCTCACAGTCTCTCTCGCTGTCTCCCTCGCAGTCTCTCTCGCAGTCTCTCGCAGTCTCTCTCGCAGTCTCTCTCGCAGTCTCTCTCGCTGTCCCTCTCGCAGTCTCTCTCGCAGTCTCTCTCGCTGTCTCTCTCGCAGTCTCTCTCGCTGTCTCCCTCGCAGTCTCCCTCGCAGTCTCTCTCGCAGTCTCTCTCGCAGTCTCTCTCGCAGTCTCTCTCGCAGTCTCTCTCGCTGTCTCTCTCGCTGTCTCTCTCAATGTACTCTCGCTGTCTCCCTCGCTGTCTCCCTCGCTGTCTCCCTCGCTGTCTCCCTCGGTGTCTCCCTCGCTCTATCCCTCGCTGTATCTCTCGCTGTATCTCTCGCAGTCTCTCTCGCAGTCTCTCTCACAGTCTCTCTCGCAGTCTATCTCGCTATCTCTCTCGCTGTCTCCCTCTCAGTCTCTCTCACTCTCTCTCTCGCAGTCTCTCTCGTCGTCTCTCTCGCCGTCTCTCTCGCCGTCTCTCTCGCAGTCTCCCTCGCAGTCTCCCTCGCAGTCTCCCTCGCAGTCTCTCTCGCAGTCTCTTTCGCAGTCTCTCTCGCAGTCTCCCTCGCAGTCTCCCTCACAGTCTCTCTCGCTGTCTCCATTGCAGTCTCCCACACAGTCTCTGTCGCTTTCTCCCTCGCTTTCTCCCTCGCAGTCTCTCTCGCAGTCTCTCTCGCAGTCTCTCTCGCAGTCTCTCTCGCAGTCTCTCTCGCAGTCTCTCTCGCAGTGTCTCTCGCTGTCCCTCTCGCAGTCTCTCTCGCAGTCTCTCTCGCAGTCTCTCTCGCTGTCTCCCTCGCAGTCTCTCTCGCAGTCTCCTTTGCAGTCTCTCTCGCTGTCTCTCTCGCTGTCTCCCTCGCAGTCTCCCTCACAGTCTCCCTCGCAGTCTCCCTCGCAGTCTCCCTCGCAGTCTCCCTCGCAGTCTCTCTCGCTGTCTCCCTCGCTGTTTCCCTCACAGTCTCCCTCGCTGTCTCCCTCGCTGTCTCCCTCGCAGTCTCTCACGCAGTCGCTCTCACTTTCTCCCTCGCTGTCTCTCTTGCAGTCCTTCTCGCAGTCTCTGTTGCTGTCTCCCTCGCTGTCTCCCTCGCTGTCTCCCTCGCTGTCTCCCTCGCTGTCTCCCTCGCTGTCTTCCACGCTGTCTTCCACGCTGTCTCCCTCGCAGTCTCCCTCGCAGTCTCCCTCGCAGTCTCCCTCGCAGTCTCCCTCGCAGTCTCCCTCGCAGTCTCCCTCGCAGTCTCTCTCGCTGTCTCCCTCGCTTTCTCTCTCGCTGTCTCTCTCGCTGTCTCTCTCGCTGTCTCTCTCGCTGTCTCTCTTGCAGTCTCTCTTGCAGTCTCTCTCGCTGTCTCCCTCGCTGTCTCCCTCGCTGTCTCCCTCGCTGTCTCCCTCGCTGTCTCCCTCGCTGTCTCCCTCGCTGTCTCCCTCGCTGTGTCCCTCGCTCTCCCCCTCGCTCTCTCCCTCGCAGTCTCACTCGTTGTCTCCCTCGCTGTCTCTCTCGCAGTCTCTCTCGCTGTCTTCCTCGCTGTGTCCCTCGCAGTCTCTCTCGCACTCTCTCTCGCAGTCTCTCTCGCAGTCTCTCTCGCAGTCTCTCTCGCAGTCTTCCTCTCAGTTTCTCTCGCTGTCTCCCTCGCTGCCTCCCACGCTGTCTCCCTCGCTGTCTCACGCGATCTCTCTCGCATTCTCTCTCATTGTCTCCCTTGCAGTCTCTCTCGCTGTGTCCCTCGCAGTCTCTCTCGCAGTCTCTATTGCTGTCTCCCTCGCTGTCTCCCTCGCTGTCTCCCTCGCTGTCTCCCTCGCTGCCTCCCTCGCTGCCTCCCTCGCTGCCTCCCTCGCAGTCTCTCTCGAAGTCTCTCTCGCTGTCTCTCTCGCTGCCTCCCTCGCAGTCTCTCTCGAAGTCTCTCTCGCTGTCTACCTCGCTGTCTCCCTCGCTGTCTCTCTCGCTCTCTCTCGCGCCGTCTCCCTCGCCGTCTTAATCACTGTCTCCCTCGCATTCTCTCTCGCATTCTCTCTCGCAGTGTCTCTCGCTGTATCCCTCGCTGTCTCTCTCGCTATCTCCATAGCAGTCTCTCTCGCAGTTTCTCTCGCTTCCTCCCTCGCAGTCTCTCTCGCTGTCTCCCTCACAGTGTCTCTCGCTGTCTCTCTCACTGTCTCCCTCGCTGTCTCCCTCACAGTCTCTCTCGCTGTCTCCCTCGAGGTCTCTCTCGCAGTCTCTCTCGCAGTCTCTCTCGCAGTCTCTCTCGCAGTCTCTCTCGCTGTCTCTCTCGCTGACTCCCTCGCAGTTTCTATCGCTGTCTCCCTCGCAGTCTCTCTCGCTTTCTCCCTCGCTCTCTCCCTCGCAGTCTCTCTCGCAGTCTCGCTCGCAGTCTCCCTCGCTGTTTCCCTCGCTGTCTACCTCGCTCTCTCTCTCGCTGTCACCCTCGCTGTCACCCTCGCTGTCACCCTCGCTGTCACCCTCGCTGTCACCCTCGCTGTCTCCCTCGCTGTCTCCTTCGCTGTCTCCCTCGCAGTCTCCCTCACTATCCCTCTCGCAGTCTCTCTCGCTGTCTCCCTCGCATTCTCTCTCGCATTCTCTCTCGCAGTGTCTCTCGCTGTATCCCTCGCTGTCTCTCTCGCTATCTCCATAGCAGTCTCTCTCGCAGTTTCTCTCGCTTCCTCCCTCGCAGTCTCTCTCGCTGTCTCCCTCACAGTGTCTCTCGATGTCTCTCTCACTGTCTCCCTCGCTGTCTCCCTCGCAGTCTCTCTCGCAGTCTCTCTCGCTGCCTCCCTCTCAGTCTCTCTCGCAGTCTCTCTCGCAGTCTCTCTCGCAGTCTCTCTCGCAGTCTCTCTCGCTGTCTCTCTCGCTGTCTCTCTCGCTGACTCCCTCGCAGTTTCTATCGCTGTCTCCCTCGCAGTCTCTCTCGCTGTCTCTCTCGCTCTCTCCCTCGCAGTCTCTCTCGCAGTCTCGCTCGCTGTCTCCCTCGCAGTCTCCCTCGCTGTTTCCCTCGCTGTCTACCTCGCTCTCTCTCTCGCTGTCACCCTCGCTGTCACCCTCGCTGTCACCCTCGCTGTCACCCTCGCTGTCACCCTCGCTGTCTCCCTCGCTGTCTCCCTCGCTGTCTCCTTCGCTGTCTCCCTCGCAGTCTCCCTCACTATCCCTCTCGCAGTCTCTCTCGCTGTCTCCCTCACAGTCTCTCTCGCTGTCTCCCTTGCAGTCTCCCACACAGTCTCTCACGCTTTCTCCCTCGCTTTCTCCCTCGCTTTCTCCCTCGCAGTCTCTCTCGCAGTCTCTCTCGCAGTCTCTCTCGCAGTCTCTCTCGCTGTCCCTCTCGCTGTCCCTCTCGCTGTCCCACTCGCAGTCTCCCTCGCAGTCTCCCTCGCAGTCTCTCTCGCTTTCTCCCTCGCTCTCTCCCTCGCAGTCTCTCTCGCAGTCTCTCTCGCAGTCTCTCTCGCTGTCTCTCTCGCTGTCTCTCTCGCTGACTCTCTCGCTGTCTCTCTCGCTGACTCCCTCGCAGTTTCTATCGCTGTCTCCCTCGCAGTCTCTCTCGCTGTCTCTCTCGCTGTCTCTCTCGCTGTCTCTCTCGCTGACTCCCTCGCAGTTTCTATCGCTGTCTCCCTCGCAGTCTCTCTCGCAGTCTCTCTCGCAGTCTCTCTCGCTGTCTCACTCGCTTTCTCCCTCGCTCTCTCCCTCGCTGTCTCTCTCGCTGTCCCACTCGCAGTCTCCCTCGCAGTCTCTCTCGCTTTCTCCCTCGCTCTCTCCCTCGCAGTCTCTCTCGCAGTCTCTCTCGCAGTCTCTCTCGCTGTCTCTCTCGCTGTCTCTCTCGCTGTCTCTCTCGCAGTCTCCCTGGCCGTCTCCCTGGCCGTCTCCCTGGCCGTCTCCCTGGCCGTCTCCCTGGCCGTCTCTCTCGCAGTCTCTCTCGCTTTCTCCCTCGCTCTCTCTCTCGCTGTCTCTCTCGCTGTCTCTCTCGCTGTCTCCCTCGCTGTCTCTCTCGCTGTCTCTCTCGCTGTCTCTCTCGCTGTCTCTCTCGCTGTCTCTCTCGCAGTCTCCCTGGCCGTCTCCCTGGCCGTCTCCCTGGCCGTCTCTCTCGCAGTCTCTCTCAATGTACTCTCGCTGTCTCACTCGCTCTATCCCTCGCTGTATCTCTCGCAGTCTCCCTCGCAGTCTCTCTCGCTCTCTCCTTCACTGTCTCTCTCGCCGTCTCTCTCGCCGTCTCTCTCGCCATCTCCCTCGCAGTCTCCCTCGCAGTCTCCCTCGCAGTCTCTCTCGCAGTCTCTCTCGCAGTCTCTCTCGCAGTCTCTCTCGCAGTCTCTCTCGCAGTCTCTCTCGCAGTCTCTCTCGCAGTCTCCCTCCCAGTCTCTCTCGCAGTCTCTCTCGCAGTCTCTCTCGCAGTCTCTCTCGCAGTCTCTCTCGCAGTCTCTCTCGCTGTCCCTCTCGCAGTCTCTCTCGCAGTCTCTCTCGCAGTCTCTCACGCAGTCTCTCTCGCAGTCTTTCTCGCTGTCCCTCTCGCAGTCTCTCTCGCCGTCTCTCTCGCAGTCTCTCTCGCAGTCTCTCTCGCAGTCTCCTTTGCAGTCTCTCTCGCTGTCTCTCTCGCAGTCTCCCTCGCAGTCTCCCTCGCAGTCTCCCTCGCAGTCTACCTCGCAGTCTCCCTTGCTGTCTCCCTCGCTGTCTCCCTCGCTGTCTCCCTCGCTGTCTCCCTCGCTGTCTCCCTCGCTGTCTCCCACGCTGTCTCCCACGCTGTCTCCCTCGCAGTCTCCCTCGCAGTCTCCCTCGCAGTCTCCCTCGCAGTCTCTCTCGCTGTCTCCCTCGCTTTCTCCCTTGCTGTCTCTCTCGCTGTCTCTCTCGCTGTCTCTCTCGCTGTCTCTCTCGCTGTCTCCCTCGCAGTCTCTCTTGCAGTCTCCCTCGCAGTCTCTCTCGAAGTCGCTCTCGCTTTCTCCCTCACTGTCTCTCTCGCAGTCCTTCTCGCAGTCTCTCTCGCTGTCTCCAGCACTGTCTCCCTCGCTGTCTCCCTCGCTGTCTCCCTCGCTGTCTCCCTCGCTGTCTCCCTCGCTGTCTCCCTCGCTGTCTCCCTCGCTGTCTCCCTCGCTGTCTCCCACGCAGTCTCTCTCGCTGTCTCTCTCGCTGTCTCCATGGCTTTCTCCCTCGCTGTCTCTCTCGCTGTCTCTCTCGCTGTCTCTCTCGCTGTCTCTCTCGCTGTCTCTCTCGCTGTCTCTCTCGCTGCCTCTCTCGCTGCCTCTCTCGCTGCCTCTCTCGCTGTCTCTCTCGCTGTCTCTCTCGCTGTCTCTCTCGCTGTCTCTCTCGCTGTCTCCCTTGCAGTCTCTCTTGCAGTCTCTCTCGCTGTTTCCCTCGCTGTATCTCTCGCTCTTTCCCTCGCTGTCTCCCTCGCTGTCTCCCTCGCTGTCTCCCTCGCTGTCTCCCTCGCTGTCTCACGCGCTCTCTCTCGCAGTCTCTCTCGCAGTCTCTCTCGCTGTCTCTCTCGCTGTCTCCCTCGCTGTTTCCCTCGCTGTGTCCCTCGCTGTGTCCTTCGCTGTCTCTCTCGCAGTCTCCCTCGCAGTCTCCTTTGCAGTCTCTCTCGCAGTCTCTCTTGCCGTCTTCCTCGCAGTTTCTCTCGCTGTGTCTCCTCGCTGCCTCCCACGCTGTCTCACGCGATCTCTCTCGAATTCTCTCTCGTTGTCTCCCTCACTGTTTCCCTCGCTGTGTCCCTCGCTGTGTCCCTCGCTTTGTCCCTCGCTGTGTCCCTCGCTGTGTCCCTCGCTGTGTCCCTCGCTGTGTCCCTCGCTGTCTCTCTCGCTGTCTCTCTCGCAGTCTCCCTCGCAGTCTCCTTTGCAGTCTCTCTCGCAGTCTCTCTCGCAGTCTTCCTCGCTGTCTCTCTCGCTGTCTCCCTTGCAGTCTCTCTTGCAGTCTCTCTCGCTGTTTCCCTCGCTGTATCTCTCGCTGTCTCCCTCGCTGTCTCACTCGCTGTCTCACGCGCTCTCTCTCGCAGTCTCTCTCGCTGTCTCTCTCGCTGTCTCTCTCGCTGTCTCCCTCGCTGTTTCCCTCGCTGTGTCCCTCGCTGTGTCCCTCGCTGTGTCCCTCGCTGTCTCTCTCGCAGTCTCCCTCGCCGTCTCCCTCGCCGTCTCCCTCGCCGTCTCCCTCGCCGTCTCCCTCGCCGTCTCCCTCGCCGTCTCCCTCGCCGTCTCTCTCAATGTACTCTCGCTGTCTCCCTCGCTGTCTCCCTCGCTGTCTCCCTCGCTGTGTCCCTCGCTCTCCCCCTCGCTCTCTCCCTCGCAGTCTCACTCGTTGTCTCCCTCGCTGTCTCTCTCGCAGTCTCTCTCGCTGTCTTCCTCGCTGTGTCCCTCGCAGTCTCTCTCGCACTCTCTCTCGCAGTCTCTCTCGCAGTCTCTCTCGCAGTCTCTCTCGCAGTCTTCCTCTCAGTTTCTCTCGCTGTCTCCCTCGCTGCCTCCCACGCTGTCTCCCTCGCTGTCTCACGCGATCTCTCTCGCATTCTCTCTCATTGTCTCCCTTGCAGTCTCTCTCGCTGTGTCCCTCGCAGTCTCTCTCGCAGTCTCTATTGCTGTCTCCCTCGCTGTCTCCCTCGCTGTCTCCCTCGCTGTCTCCCTCGCTGCCTCCCTCGCTGCCTCCCTCGCTGCCTCCCTCGCAGTCTCTCTCGAAGTCTCTCTCGCTGTCTCTCTCGCAGCCTCCCTCGCAGTCTCTCTCGAAGTCTCTCTCGCTGTCTACCTCGCTGTCTCCCTCGCTGTCTCTCTCGCTCTCTCTCGCGCCGTCTCCCTCGCCGTCTTAATCACTGTCTCCCTCGCATTCTCTCTCGCATTCTCTCTCGCAGTGTCTCTCGCTGTATCCCTCGCTGTCTCTCTCGCTATCTCCATAGCAGTCTCTCTCGCAGTTTCTCTCGCTTCCTCCCTCGCAGTCTCTCTCGCTGTCTCCCTCACAGTGTCTCTCGCTGTCTCTCTCACTGTCTCCCTCGCTGTCTCCCTCACAGTCTCTCTCGCTGTCTCCCTCGAGGTCTCTCTCGCAGTCTCTCTCGCAGTCTCTCTCGCAGTCTCTCTCGCAGTCTCTCTCGCTGTCTCTCTCGCTGACTCCCTCGCAGTTTCTATCGCTGTCTCCCTCGCAGTCTCTCTCGCTTTCTCCCTCGCTCTCTCCCTCGCAGTCTCTCTCGCAGTCTCGCTCGCAGTCTCCCTCGCTGTTTCCCTCGCTGTCTACCTCGCTCTCTCTCTCGCTGTCACCCTCGCTGTCACCCTCGCTGTCACCCTCGCTGTCACCCTCGCTGTCACCCTCGCTGTCACCCTCGCTGTCACCCTCGCTGTCTCCCTCGCTGTCTCCCTCGCAGTCTCCCTCACTATCCCTCTCGCAGTCTCTCTCGCTGTCTCCCTCGCATTCTCTCTCGCATTCTCTCTCGCAGTGTCTCTCGCTGTATCCCTCGCTGTCTCTCTCGCTATCTCCATAGCAGTCTCTCTCGCAGTTTCTCTCGCTTCCTCCCTCGCAGTCTCTCTCGCTGTCTCCCTCACAGTGTCTCTCGATGTCTCTCTCACTGTCTCCCTCGCTGTCTCCCTCGCAGTCTCTCTCGCAGTCTCTCTCGCTGCCTCCCTCTCAGTCTCTCTCGCAGTCTCTCTCGCAGTCTCTCTCGCAGTCTCTCTCGCAGTCTCTCTCGCAGTCTCTCTCGCAGTCTCTCTCGCTGTCTCTCTCGCTGACTCCCTCGCAGTTTCTATCGCTGTCTCCCTCGCAGTCTCTCTCGCTGTCTCTCTCGCTCTCTCCCTCGCAGTCTCTCTCGCAGTCTCGCTCGCTGTCTCCCTCGCAGTCTCCCTCGCTGTTTCCCTCGCTGTCTACCTCGCTCTCTCTCTCGCTGTCACCCTCGCTGTCACCCTCGCTGTCACCCTCGCTGTCACCCTCGCTGTCACCCTCGCTGTCTCCCTCGCTGTCTCCCTCGCTGTCTCCTTCGCTGTCTCCCTCGCAGTCTCCCTCACTATCCCTCTCGCAGTCTCTCTCGCTGTCTCCCTCACAGTCTCTCTCGCTGTCTCCCTTGCAGTCTCCCACACAGTCTCTCACGCTTTCTCCCTCGCTTTCTCCCTCGCTTTCTCCCTCGCAGTCTCTCTCGCAGTCTCTCTCGCAGTCTCTCTCGCAGTCCCTCTCGCTGTCCCTCTCGCTGTCCCTCTCGCTGTCCCACTCGCAGTCTCCCTCGCAGTCTCCCTCGCAGTCTCTCTCGCTTTCTCCCTCGCTCTCTCCCTCGCAGTCTCTCTCGCAGTCTCTCTCGCAGTCTCTCTCGCTGTCTCTCTCGCTGTCTCTCTCGCTGACTCTCTCGCTGTCTCTCTCGCTGACTCCCTCGCAGTTTCTATCGCTGTCTCCCTCGCAGTCTCTCTCGCTGTCTCTCTCGCTGTCTCTCTCGCTGTCTCTCTCGCTGACTCCCTCGCAGTTTCTATCGCTGTCTCCCTCGCAGTCTCTCTCGCAGTCTCTCTCGCAGTCTCTCTCGCTGTCTCTCTCGCTTTCTCCCTCGCTCTCTCCCTCGCTGTCTCTCTCGCTGTCCCACTCGCAGTCTCCCTCGCAGTCTCTCTCGCTTTCTCCCTCGCTCTCTCCCTCGCAGTCTCTCTCGCAGTCTCTCTCGCAGTCTCTCTCGCTGTCTCTCTCGCTGTCTCTCTCGCTGTCTCTCTCGCAGTCTCCCTGGCCGTCTCCCTGGCCGTCTCCCTGGCCGTCTCCCTGGCCGTCTCTCTCGCAGTCTCTCTCGCTTTCTCCCTCGCTCTCTCTCTCGCTGTCTCTCTCGCTGTCTCTCTCGCTGTCTCCCTCGCTGTCTCTCTCGCTGTCTCTCTCGCTGTCTCTCTCGCTGTCTCTCTCGCTGTCTCTCTCGCTGTCTCTCTCGCAGTCTCCCTGGCCGTCTCCCTGGCCGTCTCCCTGGCCGTCTCCCTGGCCGTCTCTCTCGCAGTCTCTCTCAATGTACTCTCGCTGTCTCACTCGCTCTATCCCTCGCTGTATCTCTCGCAGTCTCCCTCGCAGTCTCTCTCGCTCTCTCCTTCACTGTCTCTCTCGCCGTCTCTCTCGCCGTCTCTCTCGCCATCTCCCTCGCAGTCTCCCTCGCAGTCTCTCTCGCAGTCTCTCTCGCAGTCTCTCTCGCAGTCTCTCTCGCAGTCTCTCTCGCAGTCTCTCTCGCAGTCTCTCTCGCAGTCTTCCTCCCAGTCTCTCTCGCAGTCTCTCTCGCAGTCTCTCTCGCAGTCTCTCTCGCAGTCTCTCTCGCAGTCTCTCTCGCTGTCCCTCTCGCAGTCTCTCTCGCAGTCTCTCACGCAGTCTCTCTCGCAGTCTTTCTCGCTGTCCCTCTCGCAGTCTCTCTCGCCGTCTCTCTCGCAGTCTCTCTCGCAGTCTCTCTCGCAGTCTCCTTTGCAGTCTCTCTCGCTGTCTCTCTCGCAGTCTCCCTCGCAGTCTCCCTCGCAGTCTACCTCGCAGTCTCCCTTGCTGTCTCCCTCGCTGTCTCCCTCGCTGTCTCCCTCGCTGTCTCCCTCGCTGTCTCCCTCGCTGTCTCCCACGCTGTCTCCCACGCTGTCTCCCTCGCAGTCTCCCTCGCAGTCTCCCTCGCAGTCTCCCTCGCAGTCTCCCTCGCAGTCTCTCTCGCTGTCTCCCTCGCTTTCTCCCTTGCTGTCTCTCTCGCTGTCTCTCTCGCTGTCTCTCTCGCTGTCTCTCTCGCTGTCTCTCTCGCTGTCTCCCTCGCAGTCTCTCTTGCAGTCTCCCTCGCAGTCTCTCTCGAAGTCGCTCTCGCTTTCTCCCTCACTGTCTCTCTCGCAGTCCTTCTCGCAGTCTCTCTCGCTGTCTCCAGCACTGTCTCCCTCGCTGTCTCCCTCGCTGTCTCCCTCGCTGTCTCCCTCGCTGTCTCCCTCGCTGTCTCCCTCGCTGTCTCCCTCGCTGTCTCCCACGCAGTCTCTCTCGCTGTCTCTCTCGCTGTCTCTCTCGCTGTCTCTCTCGCTGTCTCTCTCGCTGTCTCTCTCGCTGTCTCTCTCGCTGTCTCTCTCGCTGCCTCTCTCGCTGCCTCTCTCGCTGCCTCTCTCGCTGTCTCTCTCGCTGTCTCTCTCGCTGTCTCTCTCGCTGTCTCTCTCGCTGTCTCCCTTGCAGTCTCTCTTGCAGTCTCTCTCGCTGTTTCCCTCGCTGTATCTCTCGCTCTTTCCCTCGCTGTCTCCCTCGCTGTCTCCCTCGCTGTCTCCCTCGCTGTCTCACGCGCTCTCTCTCGCAGTCTCTCTCGCAGTCTCTCTCGCTGTCTCTCTCGCTGTCTCCCTCGCTGTTTCCCTCGCTGTGTCCCTCGCTGTGTCCTTCGCTGTCTCTCTCGCAGTCTCCCTCGCAGTCTCCTTTGCAGTCTCTCTCGCAGTCTCTCTTGCAGTCTTCCTCGCAGTTTCTCTCGCTGTGTCCCTCGCTGCCTCCCACGCTGTCTCACGCGATCTCTCTCGAATTCTCTCTCGTTGTCTCCCTCACTGTTTCCCTCGCTGTGTCCCTCGCTGTGTCCCTCGCTTTGTCCCTCGCTGTGTCCCTCGCTGTGTCCCTCGCTGTGTCCCTCGCTGTGTCCCTCGCTGTCTCTCTCGCTGTCTCTCTCGCAGTCTCCCTCGCAGTCTCCTTTGCAGTCTCTCTCGCAGTCTCTCTCGCAGTCTTCCTCGCTGTCTCTCTCGCTGTCTCTCTCGCTGTCTCCCTTGCAGTCTCTCTTGCAGTCTCTCTCGCTGTTTCCCTCGCTGTATCTCTCGCTGTCTCCCTCGCTGTCTCACTCGCTGTCTCACGCGCTCTCTCTCGCAGTCTCTCTCGCTGTCTCTCTCGCTGTCTCTCTCGCTGTCTCCCTCGCTGTTTCCCTCGCTGTGTCCCTCGCTGTGTCCCTCGCTGTGTCCCTCGCTGTCTCTCTCGCAGTCTCCCTCGCCGTCTCCCTCGCCGTCTCCCTCGCCGTCTCCCTCGCCGTCTCCCTCGCCGTCTCCCTCGCCGTCTCCCTCGCCGTCTCCCTCGCCGTCTCTCTCAATGTACTCTCGCTGTCTCCCTCGCTGTATCCCTCGCTGTATCCCTCGCTCTATCTCTCGCAGTCTCTCTCGCAGTCTCTCTCGCAGTCTCTCTCGCAGTCTCTCTCGCTGTCTCTCTCGCTGTCTCTCTCGCTGTCTCTCTCGCTGTCTCCCTCGCTGTCTCCCTGGCTGTCTCCCTCGCAGTCTCTCTCGCTCTCTCCCTCACTGTCTCCCTCGCAGTCTCTCTCGCAGTCTCTCTCGCAGTCTCTCTCGCAGTCTCTCTCGCTGTCTCCCTCGCTGTTTCCCTCACAGTCTTTCTCGCTGTCTCCCTCGCAGTCTCTCTCGAAGTCGCTCTCGCTTTCTCCCTCGCTGTCTCTCTCGCAGTCCTTCTCGCAGTCTCTCTCGCTGTCTCCAGCGCTGTCTCCCTCGCTGTCTCCCTCGCTGTCTCCCTCGCTGTCTCCCTCGCTGTCTCCCTCGCTGTCTCCCTCGCTGTCTCCCACGCAGTCTCTCTCGCTGTCTCTCTCGCTGTCTCCATCGCTTTCTCCCTCGCTGTCTCTCTCGCTGTCTCTCTCGCTGTCTCTCTCGCTGTCTCCCTTGCAGTCTCCCTTGCAGTCTCTCTTGCAGTCTCTCTCGCTGTCTCCCTCGCTGTCTCCCTCGCTGTGTCTCTCGCTCTCTCCCTCGCTGTCTCCCTCGCTGTCTCATGCGCTCTCTCTCGCAGTCTCTCTCGCAGTCTCTCTCGCAGTCTCTCTCGCTGTCTCCCTCGCTGTGTCCCTCGCTGTGTCCCTCGCTGTGTCCCTCGCTGTGTCCCTCGCAGTCTCCCTCGCAGTCTCCCTCGCAGTCTCCCTCGCTGTCTATCGCAGTCTCTCTCGCAGTCTCTCTCGCAGTCTCTCTCGCAGTCTCTCTCGCTGTCTCCCTCGCTTTCTCCCTCGCTTTCTCCCTCGCTTTCTGCCTCGCTTTCTCCCTCGCTGTCTCTCTCGCTGTCTCTCTCGCTGTCCCTCTCGCAGTCTCTCTCGCTGTCTCTCTCGCAGTCTCCTTTGCAGTCTCTCTCGCTGTCTCTCTCGCAGTCTCCCTCACTGTCTCCCTCGCTGTCTCCCTCGCTGTCTCCCTCGCTGTCTCCCTCGCTGTCTCCCTCGCTGTCTCCCTCGCTGTCTCACTCGCAGTCTCCCTCGCAGTCTCTCTCGCTGTCTCCCTCGCTTTCTCCCTCGTTTTCTCCCTCGTTTTCTCTCTCGCTGTCTCCCTCGCAGTCTCTCTTGCTGTCTCCCTCGCTGTCTCCCTCGCTGTCTCCCTCGCTGTCTCCCTCGATGTCTCCCTCGCCGTCTCCCTCGCCGTCTCCCTCGCCGTCTCCCTCGCCGTCTCTCTCGCAGTCTCTCTCGCTGTCTTCCTCGCAGTTTCTCTCGCTGTCTCCCTCGCTGTCTCCCTCGCTGTCTCCCTCGCTGCCTCTCTCGCTGTCTCCCTAGCAGTCGCTCTCGCAGTCGCTCTCGCAGTCGCTCTCGCAGTCTCTCTCGCTGTCTCCTTCGCTGTCTCCTTCGCTGTCTCCTTCGCTGTCTCCCTCGCTGTCTCCCTCGCTGTGTCTCTCGCTCTCTCCCTCGCTGTCTCCCTCGCTGTCTCAGGCGCTCTCTCTCGCAGTCTCTCTCGCTGTCTCCCTCACTGTGTCCCGCGCTGTCTCCCTCGCTGTGTCTCTCGCTCTCTCCCTCGCTGTCTCCCTCGCTGTCTCACGCGCTCTCTCTCGCAGTCTCTCTCACTGTCTCTCTCGCTTTCTCCCTCGCTGTCTCTCTCGCCTTCTCCCTCGCTGTGTCCCTCGCTGTGTCCCTCGCTGTGTCCCTCGCTGTGTCCCTCGCTGTGTCCCTCGCTGTCTCTCTCGCAGTCTCCCTCGCTGTCTCCCTCGCTGTCTCCCTCGCAGTCTCTCTCGCTGTCTCCCTCGCTGTCTCCCTCGTCGTCTCCCTCGCCGTCTCCGTTGCAGTCACTTTCTCTGTATCCCCGGCTGTCTCTCTCGCCAACTCCATAGCAGTATCTCTCACTGTCTCCCTCGCTGTCTCCCTCGCTGTCTCCCTCGCTGTCTCCCTCGCTGTCTCCCTCGCTGTCTCTGTCTCTGTCGCTGTCTCTGTCGCTGTCTCTGTCGCTGTCTCTGTCGCTGTCTCTGTCGCTGTCTCCGTCGCTGTCTCCCTCGCTGTCTCCCTCGCTGTCTCCCTCGCCGTCTCCCTGGCCGTCTCCCTGGCCGTCTCCCTGGCCGTCTCCCTGGCCGTCTCCCTGGCCGTCTCCCTGGCCGTCTCCCTCGCAGTCTCTCTCGCTGTCTCTCTCGCTGTCTCTCTCAATGTACTCTCGCTGTCTCCCTCGCTGTCTCACTCGCTTTCTCCCTCGCTGTATCTCTCGCTGTATCTCTAGCAGTCTCTCTCGAAGTCTCTCTCGCTGTCTCTCTCGCTGTCTCCCTCGCTTTCTCCCTTGCTGTCTCTCTCGCTGTCTCTCTCGCTGTCTCTCTCGCAGTCTCTCTTGCAGTCTCCCTCGCAGTCTCTCTCGAAGTCGCTCTCGCTTTCTCCCTCACTGTCTCTCTCGCAGTCCTTCTCGCAGTCTCTCTCACTGTCTCCAGCGCTGTCTCCCTCGCTGTCTCCCTCGCTGTCTCCCTCGCTGTCTCCCTCGCTGTCTCCCTCGCTGTCTCCCTCGCTGTCTCCCTCGCTGTCTCCCACGCAGTCTCTCTCGCTGTCTCTCTCGCTGTCTCCATGGCTTTCTCCCACGCTGTCTCCCTCGCTGTCTCCCTCGCTGTCTCCCTCGCTGTCTCCCTCGCTGTCTCTCTCGCTGTCTCTCTCGCTGTCTCTCTCGCTGTCTCTCTCGCTGTCTCTCTCGCTGCCTCTCTCGCTGCCTCTCTCGCTGCCTCTCTCGCTGTCTCTCTCGCAGTCTCTCTCGCTGTCTCCCTTGCAGTCTCTCTTGCAGTCTCTCTCGCTGTTTCCCTCGCTGTATCTCTCGCTCTCTCCCTCGCTGTCTCCCTCGCTGTCTCACGCGCTCTCTCTCGCAGTCTCTCTCGCTGTCTCTCTCGCTGTTTCCCTCGCTGTGTCCCTCGCTGTGTCCCTCGCTGTGTCCCTCGCTGTGTCCTTCGCTGTCTCTCTCGCAGTCTCCCTCGCAGTCTCCTTTGCAGTCTCTCTCGCAGTCTCTCTCGCAGTCTTCCTCGCAGTTTCTCTCGCTGTGTCCCTCGCTGCCTCCCACGCTGTCTCACGCGATCTCTCTCGCATTCTCTCTCGTTGTCTCCCTCGCTGTTTCCCTCGCTGTGTCCCTCGCTGTGTCCCTCGCTGTGTCCCTCGCTGTGTCCCTCGCTGTGGCCCTCGCTGTCTCTCTCGCTGTCTCTCTCGCTGTCTCTCTCGCAGTCTCCCTCGCAGTCTCCTTTGCAGTCTCTCTCGCAGTCTCTCTCGCAGTCTTCCTCGCTGTCTCTCTCGCTGTCTCTCTCGCTGTCTCCCTTGCAGTCTCTCTTGCAGTCTCTCTCGCTGTTTCCCTCGCTGTATCTCTCGCTGTCTCCCTCGCTGTCTCACTCGCTGTCTCACGCGCTCTCTCTCGCAGTCTCTCTCGCTGTCTCTCTCGCTGTCTCTCTCGCTGTCTCCCTCGCTGTCTCCCTCGCTGTTTCCCTCGCTGTGTCCCTCGCTGTGTCCCTCGCTGTCTCTCTCGCAGTCTCCCTCGCCGTCTCCCTCGCCGTCTCCCTCGCCGTCTCCCTCGCCGTCTCCCTCGCCGTCTCCCTCGCCGTCTCCCTCGCCGTCTCTCTCAATGTACTCTCGCTGTCTTCTTCGCTGTCTCACTCGCTGTATCCCTCGCTGTATCCCTCGCTGTATCTCTCGCAGTCTCTCTCGCAGTCTCTCTCGCAGTCTCTCTCGCAGTCTCTCTCGCAGTCTCTCTCGCAGTCTCTCTCGCTGTCTCTCTCGCTGTCTCCCTCGCTGTCTCCCTCGCTGTCTCCCTCGCAGTCTCTCTCGCTCTCTCCCTCGCTGTCTCCCTCGCAGTCTCTCTCGCAGTCTCTCTCGCAGTCTCTCTCGCTGTCTCCCTCGCTGTTTCCCTCACAGTCTCTCTCGCTGTCTCCCTCGCAGTCTCTCTCGAAGTCGCTCTCGCTTTCTCCCTCGCTGTATCTCTCGCAGTCTCTCTCGCAGTCTCTCTCGCAGTCTCTCTCGCAGTCTCTCTCGCAGTCTATCTCGCTGTCTCTCTCGCTGTCTCTCTCGCTGTCTCCAGCGCTGTCTCCCTCGCTGTCTCCCTCGCTGTCTCCCTCGCTGTCTCCCTCGCTGTCTCCCTCGCTGTCTCCCTCGCTGTCTCCCTCGCTGTCTCCCACGCAGTCTCTCTCGCTGTCTCTCTCGCTGTCTCCATCGCTTTCTCCCTCGCTGTCTCGCTCGCTGTCTCTCTCGCTGTCTCTCTCGCTGTCTCTCTCGCTGTCTCCCTTGCAGTCTCCCTTGCAGTCTCTCTTGCAGTCTCTCTCGCTGTCTCCCTCGCTGTCTCCCTCGCTGTGTCTCTCGCTCTCTCCCTCGCTGTCTCCCTCGCTGTCTCATGCGCTCTCTCTCGCAGTCTCTCTCGCAGTCTCTCTCGCTGTCTCCCTCACTGTGTCCCTCGCTGTGTCCCTCGCTGTGTCCCTCGCTGTGTCCCTCGCTGTGTCCCTCGCAGTCCCTCGCTGTGTCCCTCGCTGTCTCTCTCGCAGTCTCTCTCGCTGTCTCCCTCACTGTGTCCCTCGCTGTGTCCCTCGCTGTGTCCCTCGCTGTCTCCCTCGCTGTTTCCCTCGCTGTGTCCCTCGCTGTGTCCCTCGCTGTCTCTCTCGCAGTCTCCCTCGCCGTCTCCCTCGCCGTCTCCCTCGCCGTCTCCCTCGCCGTCTCCCTCGCCGTCTCCCTCGCCGTCTCTCTCAATGTACTCTCGCTGTCTTCTTCGCTGTCTCACTCGCTGTATCCCTCGCTGTATCCCTCGCTGTATCTCTCGCAGTCTCTCTCGCAGTCTCTCTCGCAGTCTCTCTCGCAGTCTCTCTCGCAGTCTCTCTCGCAGTCTCTCTCGCTGTCTCTCTCGCTGTCTCCCTCGCTGTCTCCCTCGCTGTCTCCCTCGCAGTCTCTCTCGCTCTCTCCCTCGCTGTCTCCCTCGCAGTCTCTCTCGCAGTCTCTCTCGCAGTCTCTCTCGCTGTCTCCCTCGCTGTTTCCCTCACAGTCTCTCTCGCTGTCTCCCTCGCAGTCTCTCTCGAAGTCGCTCTCGCTTTCTCCCTCGCTGTATCTCTCGCAGTCTCTCTCGCAGTCTCTCTCGCAGTCTCTCTCGCAGTCTCTCTCGCAGTCTCTCTCGCTGTCTCTCTCGCTGTCTCTCTCGCTGTCTCCAGCGCTGTCTCCCTCGCTGTCTCCCTCGCTGTCTCCCTCGCTGTCTCCCTCGCTGTCTCCCTCGCTGTCTCCCTCGCTGTCTCCCTCGCTGTCTCCCACGCAGTCTCTCTCGCTGTCTCTCTCGCTGTCTCCATCGCTTTCTCCCTCGCTGTCTCGCTCGCTGTCTCTCTCGCTGTCTCTCTCGCTGTCTCTCTCGCTGTCTCTCTCGCTGTCTCCCTTGCAGTCTCCCTTGCAGTCTCTCTTGCAGTCTCTCTCGCTGTCTCCCTCGCTGTCTCCCTCGCTGTGTCTCTCGCTCTCTCCCTCGCTGTCTCCCTCGCTGTCTCATGCGCTCTCTCTCGCAGTCTCTCTCGCAGTCTCTCTCGCTGTCTCCCTCACTGTGTCCCTCGCTGTGTCCCTCGCTGTGTCCCTCGCTGTGTCCCTCGCTGTGTCCCTCGCAGTCCCCCTCGCTGTCTCCCTCGCTGTCTCCCTCGCAGTCTCTCTCGCAGTCTCTCTCGCAGTCTCTCTCGCTGTCTCCCTCGCTTTCTCCCTCGCTTTCTCCCTCGATTTCTGCCTCGCTTTCTCCCTCGCTGTCTCTCTCGCTGTCTCTCTCGCTGTCCCTCTCGCAGTCTCTCTCGCTGTCTCTCTCGCAGTCTCCTTTGCAGTCTCTCTCGCTTTCTCTCTCGCAGTCTCCCTCGCTGTCTCCCTCGCTGTCTCCCTCGCTGTCTCCCTCGCTGTCTCCCTCGCTGTCTCCCTCGCTGTCTCCCTCGCTGTCTCCCTCGCTGTCTCACTCGCAGTCTCCCTCGCAGTCTCTCTCGCTGTCTCCCTCGCTTTCTCCCTCGTTTTCTCCCTCGCTTTCTCCCTCGCTGTCTCTCTCGCTGTCCCTCTCGCTGTCTCCCTCGCAGTCTCTCTTGCTGTCTCCCTCGCTGTCTCCCTCGCTGTCTCCCTCGCTGTCTCCCTCGCTGTCTCCCTCGCTGTCTCCCTCGCTGTCTCCCTCGCTGTCTTCCTCACTGTGTCCCTCGCTCTCTCCCTCGCAGTCTCCCTCGCCGTCTCCCTCGCCGTCTCCCTCGCCGCCTCTCTCGCAGTCTCTCTCGCTGTCTTCCTCGCAGTTTCTCTCGCTGTCTCCCTCGCTGCCTCTCTCGCTGTCTCCCTAGCAGTCGCTCTCGCAGTCGCTCTCGCAGTCGCTCTCGCAGTCTCTCTCGCAGTCTCTCTCGCTGTCTCCTTCGCTGTCTCCTTCGCTGTCTCCTTCGCTGTCTCCCTCGCTGTCTCCCTCGCTGTGTCTCTCGCTCTCTCCCTCGCTGTCTCCCTCGCTGTCTCAGGCGCTCTCTCTCGCAGTCTCTCTCGCTGTCTCCCTCACTGTGTCCCGCGCTGTCTCTCTCGCTGTGTCCCTCGCTGTGTCCCTCGCTGTGTCCCTCGCTGTGTCCCTCGCTGTCTCTCTCGCGGTCTCTCTCGCAGTCTCCCTCGCTGTCTCCCTCGCTTTCTCCCTCGCTGTCTCTCTCGCTTTCTCCCTCGCTGTCTCCCTCGCTGTCTCCCTCGTCGTCTCCCTCGCCGTCTCCCTTGCAGTCACTCTCTCTGTATCCCCGGCTGTCTCTCTCGCCAACTCCATAGCAGTATCTCTCACTGTCTCCCTCGCTGTCTCCCTCGCTGTCTCTGTCTCTGTCTCTGTCGCTGTCTCTGTCTCTGTCGCTGTCTCTGTCGCTGTCTCTGTCGCTGTCTCTGTCGCTGTCTCTGTCGCTGTCTCCGTCGCTGTCTCCCTCGCTGTCTCCCTCGCTGTCTCCCTCGCAGTCTCTCTCGCTCTCTCCCTCGCTGTCTCCCTCGCAGTCTCTCTCGCAGTCTCTCTCGCAGTCTCTCTCGCAGTCTCTCTCGCTGTCTCCCTCGCTGTTTCCCTCACAGTCTCTCTCGCTGTCTCCCTCGCAGTCTCTCTCGAAGTCGCTCTCGCTTTCTCCCTCGCTGTATCTCTCGCAGTCTCTCTCGCAGTCTCTCTCGCAGTCTCTCTCGCAGTCTCTCTCGCAGTCTCTCTCGCAGTCTCTCTCGCAGTCTCTCTCGCAGTCTCTCTCGCTGTCTCTCTCGCCGTCTCTCTCGCCGTCTCCCTCGCCGTCTCCCTCGCCGTCTCTCTCAATGTACTCTCGCTGTCTTCTTCGCTGTCTCACTCGCTGTATCCCTCGCTGTATCCCTCGCTGTATCTCTCGCAGTCTCTCTCGCAGTCTCTCTCGCAGTCTCTCTCGCAGTCTCTCTCGCAGTCTCTCTCGCAGTCTCTCTCGCTGTCTCTCTCGCTGTCTCCCTCGCTGTCTCCCTCGCTGTCTCCCTCGCAGTCTCTCTCGCTCTCTCCCTCGCTGTCTCCCTCGCTGTCTCCCTCGCAGTCTCTCTCGCAGTCTCTCTCGCAGTCTCTCTCGCTGTCTCCCTCGCTGTTTCCCTCACAGTCTCTCTCGCTGTCTCCCTCGCAGTCTCTCTCGAAGTCGCTCTCGCTTTCTCCCTCGCTGTATCTCTCGCAGTCTCTCTCGCAGTCTCTCTCGCAGTCTCTCTCGCAGTCTCTCTCGCAGTCTCTCTCGCTGTCTCTCTCGCTGTCTCTCTCGCTGTCTCCAGCGCTGTCTCCCTCGCTGTCTCCCTCGCTGTCTCCCTCGCTGTCTCCCTCGCTGTCTCCCTCGCTGTCTCCCTCGCTGTCTCCCTCGCTGTCTCCCTCGCTGTCTCCCTCGCTGTCTCCCACGCAGTCTCTCTCGCTGTCTCTCTCGCTGTCTCCATCGCTTTCTCCCTCGCTGTCTCGCTCGCTGTCTCTCTCGCTGTCTCTCTCGCTGTCTCTCTCGCTGTCTCCCTTGCAGTCTCCCTTGCAGTCTCTCTTGCAGTCTCTCTCGCTGTCTCCCTCGCTGTCTCCCTCGCTGTGTCTCTCGCTCTCTCCCTCGCTGTCTCCCTCGCTGTCTCATGCGCTCTCTCTCGCAGTCTCTCTCGCAGTCTCTCTCGCTGTCTCCCTCACTGTGTCCCTCGCTGTGTCCCTCGCTGTGTCCCTCGCTGTGTCCCTCGCTGTGTCCCTCGCAGTCCCCCTCGCTGTCTCCCTCGCTGTCTCCCTCGCAGTCTCTCTCGCAGTCTCTCTCGCAGTCTCTCTCGCTGTCTCCCTCGCTTTCTCCCTCGCTTTCTCCCTCGCTTTCTCCCTCGCTTTCTGCCTCGCTTTCTCCCTCGCTGTCTCTCTCGCTGTCTCTCTCGCTGTCTCTCTCGCAGTCTCCTTTGCAGTCTCTCTCGCTGTCTCTCTCGCAGTCTCCCTCGCTGTCTCCCTCGCTGTCTCCCTCGCTGTCTCCCTCGCTGTCTCCCTCGCTGTCTCCCTCGCTGTCTCCCTCGCTGTCTCCCTCGCTGTCTCACTCGCAGTCTCCCTCGCAGTCTCTCTCGCTGTCTCCCTCGCTTTCTCCCTCGTTTTCTCCCTCGCTGTCTCTCTCGCTGTCCCTCTCGCTGTCTCCCTCGCAGTCTCTCTTGCTGTCTCCCTCGCTGTCTCCCTCGCTGTCTCCCTCGCTGTCTCCCTCGCTGTCTCCCTCGCTGTCTCCCTCGCTGTCTCCCTCACTGTGTCCCTCGCCGTCTCCCTCGCCGTCTCCCTCGCCGTCTCCCTCGCCGCCTCTCTCGCAGTCTCTCTCGCTGTCTTCCTCGCAGTTTCTCTCGCTGTCTCCCTCGCTGCCTCTCTCGCTGTCTCCCTAGCAGTCGCTCTCGCAGTCGCTCTCGCAGTCGCTCTCGCAGTCGCTCTCGCAGTCTCTCTCGCAGTCTCTCTCGCTGTCTCCTTCGCTGTCTCCTTCGCTGTCTCCTTCGCTGTCTCCCTCGCTGTCTCCCTCGCTGTGTCTCTCGCTCTCTCCCTCGCTGTCTCCCTCGCTGTCTCAGGCGCTCTCTCTCGCAGTCTCTCTCGCTGTCTCCCTCACTGTGTCCCGCGCTGTCTCTCTCGCTGTGTCCCTCGCTGTGTCCCTCGCTGTGTCCCTCGCTGTCTCTCTCGCGGTCTCTCTCGCAGTCTCCCTCGCTGTCTCCCTCGCTTTCTCCCTCGCTGTCTCTCTCGCTTTCTCCCTCGCTGTCTCCCTCGCTGTCTCCCTCGTCGTCTCCCTCGCCGTCTCCCTTGCAGTCACTCTCTCTGTATCCCCGGCTGTCTCTCTCGCCAACTCCATAGCAGTATCTCTCACTGTCTCCCTCGCTGTCTCCCTCGCTGTCTCTGTCTCTGTCTCTGTCGCTGTCTCTGTCTCTGTCGCTGTCTCTGTCGCTGTCTCTGTCGCTGTCTCTGTCGCTGTCTCTGTCGCTGTCTCCGTCGCTGTCTCCCTCGCTGTCTCCCTCGCTGTCTCCCTCGCCGTCTCCCTCGCCGTCTCCCTGGCCGTCTCCCTGGCCGTCTCCCTGGCCGTCTCCCTGGCCGTCTCCCTGGCCGTCTCCCTGGCCGTCTCCCTCGCTGTCTCTCTCGCTGTCTCTCTCGCTGTCTCTCTCAATGTACTCTCGCTGTCTCCCTCGCTGTCTCACTCGCTCTCTCCCTCGCTGTATCTCTCGCAGTCTCTCTCACAGTCTCTCTCGCTGTCTCTCTCGCTGTCTCTCTCGCTCTCTCCCTCACTGTCTCTCTCGCCGTCTCTCTCTCCATCTCTCTCGCCATCTCTCTCGCAGTCTCCCTCGCTGTCTCCCTCGCAGTCTCTCTCGCAGTCTCTCTCGCAGTCACTCTCGCAGTCTCTCTCGCAGTCTCTCTCGCAGTCTCTCTCGCAGTCTCCCTCGCTGTCTCCCTCCCAGTCTCTCTCGCTGTCTCTCTCGCAGTCTCCCTCGCTGTCTCCCTCCCAGTCTCTCTCGCTGTCTCCCTCACAGTCTCTCTCGCTGTCTCCCTCGCAGTCTCTCTCGAAGTCGCTCTCGCTTTCTCCCTCGCTGTCTCTTTCGCAGTCCTTCTCGCAGTCCTTCTCGCAGTCCTTCTCGCAGTCCTTCTCGCAGTCTCTCTCGCTGTCTCCCTCGCTGTCTGCCACGCAGTCTCTCTCGCTGTCTCTCTCGCTGTCTCTCTCGCTGTCTCTCTCGCTGTCTCTCTCGCTGTCTCCATGGCTTTCTCCCTCGCTGTCTCTCTCGCTGTCTCTCTCGCTGTCTCTCTCGCTGTACCTCTCGCTGTCTCCCTCGCAGTCTCTCTTGCAGTCTCTCTCGCTGTCTCCCTCGCTGTCTCCCTCGCTGTCTCCCTCGCTCTCTCCCTCACTGTGTCCCTCGCTCTCTCCCTCGCAGTCTCCCTCACCGTCTCCCTCGCCGTCTCTCTCGCTGTCTTCCTCGCAGTCTCTCTCGCAGTCTCTCTTGCAGTCTCTCTTGCAGTCTCTCTCGCTGTTTCCCTCGCTGTATCTCTCGCTGTCTCCCTCGCTGTCTCTCGCGCTCTCTCTCGCAGTCTCTCTCGCTGTCTCTCTCGCTGTCTCTCTCGCTGTCTCTCTCGCTGTGTCCCTCGCTGTGTCCCTCGCTGTGTCCCTCGCTGTCTCCCTCGCTGTCTCCCTCGCTGTCTCCCTCGCCGTCTCCCTCGCCGTCTCCCTCGCCGTCTCCCTCGCCGTCTCCCTCGCAGTCTCTCTCACAGTCTCTCTCGCTGTCTCTCTCGCTCTCTCCCTCACTGTCTCTCTCGCCGTCTCTCTCGCAGTCTCTCTCGCAGTCTCTCTCGCAGTCTCTCTCGCAGTCTCTCTCGCAGTCTCCCTCGCTGTCTCCCTCCCAGTCTCTCTCGCAGTCTCTCTCGCAGTCTCTTTCGCAGTCTCTCTCGCTGTCCCTCTCGCAGTCTCTCTCGCTATCCCTCTCGCAGTCTCTCTCGCTGTCCCTCTCGCTGTCTCTCTCGCTGTCTCTCTCGCAGTCTCTCTCGCAGTCTCTCTCGCTGTCTCTCTCGCTGTCTCCCTCGCAGTCTCTCTCGAAGTCGCTCTCGCTTTCTCCCTCGCTGTCTCTCTCGCAGTCCTTCTCGCAGTCCTTCTCGCAGTCTCTCTCGCTGTCTCCCTCGCTGTCTCCCACGCAGTCTCTCTCGCTGTCTCTCTCGCTGTCTCTCTCGCTGTCTCTCTCGCTGTCTCCATGGCTTTCTCCCTCGCTGTCTCTCTCGCTGTCTCTCTCGCTGTCTCTCTCGCTGTCTCCCTCGCAGTCTCTCTTGCAGTCTCTCTCGCTGTCTCCCTCGCTGTCTCCCTCGCTGTCTCCCTCGCTCTCTCCCTCACTGTGTCCCTCGCTCTCTCCCTCGCAGTCTCCCTCACCGTCTCCCTCGCTCTCTCCCACGCTGTCTCCCTCGCTGTCTCACGCGATCTCTCTCGCATTCTCTCTCGTTGTCTCCCTTGCAGTCTCTCTCGCTGTGTCCCTCGCAGTCTCTCTCGCAGTCTCCCTCGCTGTCTCCCTCGCTGTCTCCCTCGCTGTCTCCCTCGCTGTCTCCCTCGCTGTCTCCCTCGCTGCCTCCCTCGCAGTCTCTCTCGAAGTCTCTCTCGAAGTCTCTCTCGCTGTCTACCTCGCTGTCTCCCTCGCTGTCTCTCTCGCTGCCTCCCTCGCAGTCTCTCTCGAAGTCTCTCTCGCTGTCTACCTCGCTGTCTCTCTCGCTCACTCCCTCGCCGTCTTAATCGCTGTCTCCCTCGCATTCTCTCTCGCATTCTCTCTCGCAGTGTCTCTCGCTGTATCCCTCGCTGTCTCTCTCGCTATCTCCATAGCAGTCTCACTCGCAGTTTCTCTCGCTTCCTCCCTCGCAGTCTCTCTCGCTGTCTCCCTCACAGTGTCTCTCGCTGTCTCTCTCACTGTCTCCCTCGCTGTCTCCCTCACAGTCTCCCTCGCTGTCTCCCTCGAGGTCTCTCTCGCAGTCTCTCTCGCAGTCTCTCTCGCAGTCTCTCTCGCAGTCTCTCTCGCTGTCTCTCTCGCTGTCTCTCTCGCTGACTCCCTCGCAGTTTCTATCGCTGTCTCCCTCGCAGTCTCTCTCGCTTTCTCCCTCGCTCTCTCCCTCGCAGTCTCTCTCGCAGTCTCGCTCGCTGTCTCCCTCGCAGTCTCCCTCGCTGTTACCCTCGCTGTCTACCTCGCTCTCTCTCTCGCTGTCACCCTCGCTGTCACCCTCGCTGTCACCCTCGCTGTCTCCCTCGCTGTCTCCCTCGCTGTCTCCCTCACTATCCCTCTCGCAGTCTCTCTCGCTGTCTCCCTCACAGTCTCTCTCGCTGTCTCCCTTGCAGTCTCCCACACAGTCTCTCACGCTTTCTCTCACGCTTTCTCCCTCGCTTTCTCCCTCGCTTTCTCCCTCGCAGTCTCTCTCGCAGTCTCTCTCGCAGTCTCTCTCGCAGTCTCTCTCGCAGTCTCTCTCGCAGTCTCTCTCGCAGTCTCTCTCGCAGTCTCTCTCGCAGTCTCTCTCGCAGTCTCCCTCGCAGTCTCTCTCGCAGTCTCTCTCGCAGTCTCCTTTGCAGTCTCTCTCGCTGTCTCTCTCGCTGTCTCTCTCGCTGTCTCTCTCGCTGTCTCTCTCGCTGTCTCTCTCGCAGTCTCCCTCGCAGTCTCCCTCGCAGTCTGCCTCGCAGTTTCCCTCGCAGTCTCTTTCGCTGTCTCCCTCACAGTCTCCCTCGCAGTCTCTCTCGCAGTCGCTCTCACTTTCTCCCTCGCTGTCTCTCTCGCAGTCCTTCTCGCAGTCCTTCTCGCAGTCTCTCTCGCTGTCTCTCTCGCTGTCTCTCTCGCTGTCTCCCTCGCTATCTCCCTCGCTATCTCCCTCGCTGTCTCCCTCGCTGTCTCCCTCGCTGTCTCCCTCGCTGTCTCCCTCGCTGTCTCCCACGCTGTCTCCCACGCTGTCTCCCACGCTGTCTCCCACGCTGTCTCCCACGCTGTCTCCCACGCTGTCTCCCTCGCAGTCTCCCTCGCAGTCTCTTTCGCTGTCTCCCTCACAGTCTCCCTCGCAGTCTCTCTCGCAGTCGCTCTCACTTTCTCCCTCGCTGTCTCTCTCGCAGTCCTTCTCGCAGTCTCTCTCGCTGTCTCTCTCGCTGTCTCTCTCGCTGTCTCTCTCGCTGTCTCCCTCGCTATCTCCCTCGCTGTCTCCCTCGCTGTCTCCCTCGCTGTCTCCCTCGCTGTCTCCCTCGCTGTCTCCCTCGCTGTCTCCCACGCTGTCTCCCACGCTGTCTCCCACGCTGTCTCCCTCGCAGTCTCCCTCGCAGTCTCCCTCGCAGTCTCTCTCGCTGTCTCCCTCGCTTTCTCCCTCGCTTTCTCCCTCGCTGTCTCTCTCGCTGTCTCTCTCGCTGTCTCCCTCGCAGTCTCTCTCGCAGTCTCTCTCGCAGTCTCTCTCGCAGTCTCTCTCGCTGTCTCCAACGCTGTCTCCAACGCTGTCTCCAACGCTGTCTCCAACGCTGTCTCCAACGCTGTCTCCCTCGCTGTCTCCCTCGCTGTCTCCCTCGCTGTCTCCCTCGCTGTCTCCCACGCAGTCTCTCTCGCTGTCTCCATCGCTTTCTCCCTCGCTGTCTCTCTCGCTGTCTCTCTCGCTGTCTCTCTCGCTGTCTCTCTCGCTGTCTCTCTCGCTGTCTCCCTTGCAGTCTCTCTTGCAGTCTCTCTCGCTGTCTCCCTCGCTGTGTGTCTCGCTCTCTCCCTCGCTGTCTCACGCGCTCTCTCTCGCAGTCTCTCTCGCTGTCTCCCTCACTGTGTCCCTCGCCGTCTCCCTCGCCGTCTCCCTCGCCGTCTCCCTCGCTGTCTCCCTCGCCGTCTCCCTCGCCGTCTCCCTCGCCGTCTCCCTCGCCGTCTCCCTCGCCGTCTCCCTTGCAGTCACTCTCTCTGTATCCCCGGCTGTCTCTCTCGCTATCTCCATAGCAGTCTCTCTCACTGTCTCTGTCGCTGTCTCTGTCGCTGTCTCTGTCGCTGTCTCTGTCGCTGTCTCTGTCGCTGTCTCCCTCGCTGTCTCACTTGCTCTATCCCTCGCTGTATCTCTCGCAGTCTCTCTCGCAGTCTCTCTCACAGTCTCTCTCACAGTCTCTCTCGCTGTCTCTCTCGCAGTCTCTCTCGCAGGCTCCCTCGCAGTCTCCCTCGCAGTCTCTCTCGCAGTCACTCTCGCAGTCACTCTCGCAGTCTCCCTCGCAGTCTCCTTTGCAGTCTCCCTCGCAGTCTCTCTCGCTGTCTCCCTCGCTGTCTCCCTCGCTGTCTCCCTCGCTGTCTCCCTCACTGTGTCCCTCGCTCTCTCCCTCGCAGTCTCCCTCGCCGTCTCCCTCGCCGTCTCTCTCGCAGTCTCTCTCGCTGTCTTCCTCGCAGTTTCTCTCGCTGTCTCCCTCGCTGTCTCCCTCGCTGCCTCTCTCGCTGTCTCCCTAGCAGTCGCTCTCGCAGTCGCTCTCGCAGTCGCTCTCGCAGTCTCTCTCGCTGTCTCCTTCGCTGTCTCCCTCGCTGTCTCCTTCGCTGTCTCCCTCGCTGTGTCTCTCGCTCTCTCCCTCGCTGTCTCCCTCGCTGTCTCATGCGCTCTCTCTCGCAGTCTCTCTCGCTGTCTCCCTCGCTGTGTCCCTCGCTGTCTCCCTCGCTGTGTCTCTCGCTCTCTCCCTCGCTGTCTCCCTCGCTGTCTCACGCGCTCTCTCTCGCAGTCTCTCTCGCTGTCTCTCTCGCTGTCTCTCTCGCTTTCTCCCTCGCTGTCTCTCTCGCTTTCTCCCTCGCTGTGTCCCTCGCTGTGTCCCTCACTGTGTCCCTCGCTGTGTCCCTCGCTGTGTCCCTCGCTGTCTCTCTCGCAGTCTCCCTCGCTGTCTCCCTCGCTGTCTCCCTCGCTGTCTCCCTCGCTGTCTCCCTCGCTGTCTCTCTCGCTGTCTCCCTCGCTGTCTCCCTCGTCGTCTCCCTCGCCGTCTCCCTTGCAGTCACTCTCTCTGTATCCCCGGCTGTCTCTCTCGCCAACTCCATAGCAGTATCTCTCGCTGTCTCCCTCGCTGTCTCCCTCGCTGTCTCCCTCGCTGTCTCCCTCGCTGTCTCCCTCGCTGTCTCTGTCGCTGTCTCTGTCGCTGTCTCTGTCGCTGTCTCTGTCGCTGTCTCTGTCGCTGTCGCTGTCTCTGTCGCTGTCTCTGTCGCTGTCTCTGTCGCTGTCTCCCTCGTCGTCTCCCTCGTCGTCTCCCTGGCCGTCTCCCTGGCCGTCTCCCTGGCCGTCTCCCTGGCCGTCTCCCTGTCCGTCTCCCTGGCCGTCTCCCTCGCAGTCTCTCTCGCTGTCTCTCTCGCTGTCTCTCTCCATGTACTCTCGCTGTCTCCCTCGCTGTCTCACTCGCTCTCTCCCTCGCTGTATCTCTCGCAGTCTCTCTCACAGTCTCTCTCGCTGTCTCTCTCGCTGTCTCCCTCGCAGTCTCTCTCGCTCTCTCCCTCGCTGTCTCCCTCGCTGTCTCACGCACTCTCTCTCGCAGTTTCTCTCGCTGTTGCCCTCGCTGTGTCCCTCGCTGTCTCTCTCGCACTCTCCCTCGCTGTCTCCCTCGCTGTCTCCCTCGCAGTCTCTCTCGCTGTCTCCCTCGCTGTCTCCCTCGTCGTCTCCCTCGCCGTCTCCCTTGCAGTCACTCTCTCTGTATCCCCGGCTGTCTCTCTCGCTATCTCCATAGCAGTATCTCTCACTGTCTCCCTCGCTGTCTCTGTCTCTGTCTCTGTCTCTGTCGCTGTCTCTGTCGCTGTCGCTGTCTCTGTCGCTGTCTCTGTCGCTGTCTCTGTCGCTGTCTCTGTCGCTGTCTCCCTCGCTGTCTCCCTCGCTGTCTCCCTCGCCGTCTCCCTGGCCGTCTCCCTGGCCGTCTCCCTGGCCGTCTCCCTGGCCGTCTCCCTGGCCGTCTCCCTGGCCGTCTCCCTGGCCGTCGCCCTGGCCGTCGCCCTGGCCGTCTCTCTCGCTGTCTCTCTCAATGTACTCTCTCAATGTACTCTCGCTTTCTCACTCGCTCTATCCCTCGCTGTATCTCTCGCAGTCTCCCTCGCAGTCTCCCTCGCAGTCTCCCTCGCAGTCTCTCTCGCAGTCTCTCTCGCAGTCTCTCTCGCAATCTCCCTCGCTGTCTCCCTCCCAGTCTCTCTCGCAGTCTCTCTCGCAGTCTCTCTCGCAGTCTCTCTCGCTGTCCCTCTCGCAGTCTCTCTCGCTGTCCCTCTCGCAGTCTCTCTCGCAGTCTCTCTCGCCGTCTCTCTCGCAGTCTCTCTCGCAGTCTCTCTCGCAGTCTCTCTCGCAGTCTCTCTCGCAGTCTCCCTCGCAGTCTCCCTCGCTGTCTCCCTCGCTGTCTCCCTCCCAGTCTCTCTCGCAGTCTCTCTCGAAGTCTCTCTCGCAGTCTCTCTCGCAGTCTCTCTCGCTGTCCCTCTCGCAGTCTCTCTCGCTGTCTCTCTCGCCGTCTCTCTCGCAGTCTCTCTCGCAGTCTCTCTCGCAGTCTCCTTTGCAGTCTCTCTCGCTGTCTCTCTCGCAGTCTCCCTCGCAGTCTCCCTCGCAGTCTCCCTCGCAGTCTCCCTCGCTGTCTCCCTCGCTGTCTCCCTCGCTGTCTCCCTCGCTGTCTCCCTCGCTGTCTCCCTCACTGTCACCCTCACTGTCTCCCACGCTGTCGCCCTCGCAGTCTCCCTCGCAGTCTCTCTCGCAGTCTCTCTCGCTGTCTCCCTCGCTGTCTCTCTCGCTGTCTCTCTCGCTGTCTCTCTCGCTGTCTCTCTCGCTGTCTCTCTCGCTGTCTCCCTCGCAGTCTCTCTGGCAGTCTCCCTCGCAGTCTCTCTCGAAGTCGCTCTCGCTTTCTCCCTCACTGTCTCTCTCGCAGTCCTTCTCGCAGTCCTTCTCGCAGTCTCTCTCGCTGTCTCCAGTGCTGTCTCCAGTGCTGTCTCCAGCGCTGTCTCCCTCGCTGTCTCCCTCGCTGTGTCCCTCGCTGTGTCCCTCGCTGTCTCCCTCGCTGTCTCCCTCGCTGTCTCCCTCGCTGTCTCCCTCGCTGTCTCCCACGCAGTCTCTCTCGCTGTCTCTCTCGCTGTCTCCATGGCTGTCTCCCTCGCTGTCTCCATCGCTGTCTCCCTCGCTGTCTCCCTCGCTGTCTCCCTCGCTGTCTCCCTCGCTGTCTCTCTCGCTGTCTCTCTCGCTGTCTCTCTCGCTGTCTCTCTCGCTGCCTCTCTCGCTGCCTCTCTCGCTGCCTCTCTCGCTGCCTCTCTCGCTGTCTCTCTCGCTGTCTCCCTTGCAGTCTCTCTTGCAGTCTCTCTCGCTGTTTCCCTCGCTGTATCTCTCGCTCTCTCCCTCGCTGTCTCCCTCGCTGTCTCACGCGCTCTCTCTCGCAGTCTCTCTCGCAGTCTCTCTCGCAGTCTCTCTCGCTGTCTCTCTCGCTGTCTCCCTCGCTGTTTCCCTCGCTGTGTCCCTCGCTGTGTCCTTCGCTGTCTCTCTCGCAGTCTCCCTCGCAGTCTCCTTTGCAGTCTCTCTCGCAGTCTCTCTCGCAGTCTTCCTCGCAGTTTCTCTCGCTGTGTCCCTCGCTGCCTCCCACGCTGTCTCACGCGATCTCTCTCGCATTCTCTCTCGTTGTCTCCCTCGCTGTTTCCCTCGCTGTGTCCCTCGCTGTGTCCCTCGCTGTGTCCCTCGCTGTGTCCCTCGCTGTCTCTCTCGCTGTCTCTCTCGCAGTCTCCCTCGCAGTCTCCTTTGCAGTCTCTCTCGCAGTCTCTCTCGCAGTCTTCCTCGCTGTCTCTCTCGCTGTCTCTCTCGCTGTCTCCTTTGCAGTCTCTCTTGCAGTCTCTCTCGCTGTTTCCCTCGCTGTTTCCCTCGCTGTATCTCTCGCTCTCTCCCTCGCTGTCTCCCTCGCTGTCTCCCTCGCTGTCTCACGCGCTCTCTCTCGCAGTCTCTCTCGCTGTCTCTCTCGCTGTCTCTCTCGCTGTCTCTCTCGCTGTCTCCCTCGCTGTTTCCCTCGCTGTGTCCCTCGCTGTGTCCCTCGCTGTGTCCCTCGCTGTCTCTCTCGCAGTCTCCCTCGCTGTCTCCCTCGCTGTCTCCCTCGCTGTCTCCCTCGTCGTCTCCCTCGCTGTCTCCCTCGCCGTCTCCCTCGCCGTCTCTCTCGCCGTCTCCCTCGCCGTCTCCCTCGCCGTCTCCCTCGCCGTCTCCCTCGCCGTCTCTCTCGCTGTCTCTCTCGCAGTCTCTCTCGCTGTCTCCCTCGCTGTTTCCGTCACAGTCTCTCTCGCTGTCTCCCTCGCAGTCTCTCTCGAAGTCGCTCTCGCTTTCTCCCTCGCTGTCTCTCTCGCAGTCCTTCTCGCAGTCTCTCTCGCTGTCTCCCTCGCTGTCTCCCTCGCTGTCTCCCTCGCTGTCTCCCTCGCTGTCTCCCTCGCTGTCTCCCTCGCTGTCTCCCACGCTGTCTCTCTCGCTGTCTCCATCGCTTTCTCCCTCGCTTTCTCCCTCGCTGTCTCTCTTGCTGTCTCTCTTGCTGTCTCTCTCGCTGTCTCTCTCGCTGTCTCTCTCGCTGTCTCTCTCGCTGTCTCTCTCGCAGTCTCTCTCGCAGTCTCTCTCGCTGTCTCCCTCGCTTTCTCCCTCGCTTTCTCCCTCGCTTTCTGCCTCGCTTTCTGCCTCGCTTTCTCCCTCGCTGTCTCTCTCACTGTCTCTCTCGCTGTCCCTCTCGCAGTCTCTCTCGCTGTCCCTCTCGCAGTCTCTCTCGCTGTCTCTCTCGCAGTCTCTCTCGCTGTCTCTCTCGCAGTCTCCCTCGCTGTCTCCCTCGCTGTCTCCCTCGTTGTCTCCCTCGCTGTCTCCCTCACTGTCTCCCTCGCTGTCTCCCTCGCTGTCTCACTCGCAGTCTCCCTCACAGTCTCTCTCGCTGTCTCCCTCGCTTTCTCCCTCGTTTTCTCCCTCGCTTTCTCCCTCGCTGTCTCTCTCGCAGTCTCTCTCGCTGTCTTCCTCGCAGTTTCTCTCGCTGTCTCCCTCGCTGTCTCCCTCGCTGCCTCTCTCGCTGTCTCCCTAGCAGTCGCTCTCGCAGTCGCTCTCGCAGTCGCTCTCGCAGTCTCTCTCGCTGTCTCCTTCGCTGTCTCCTTCGCTGTCTCCCTCGCTGTCTCCCTCGCTGTGTCTCTCGCTCTCTCCCTCGCTGTCTCCCTCGCTGTCTCAGGCGCTCTCTCTCGCAGTCTCTCTCGCTGTCTCCCTCACTGTGTCCCGCGCTGTCTCCCTCGCTGTGTCTCTCGCTCTCTCCCTCGCTGTCTCCCTCGCTGTCTCACGCGCTCTCTCTCGCAGTCTCTCTCGCTGTCTCTCTCGCTGTCTCTCTCGCTGTCTCTCTCGCTTTCTCCCTCGCTGTCTCTCTCGCTTTCTCCCTCGCTGTGTCCCTCGCTGTGTCCCTCGCTGTGTCCCTCGCTGTCTCTCTCGCTGTCTCTCTCGCAGTCTCCCTCGCTGTCTCCCTCGCTGTCTCCCTCGCAGTCTCTCTCGCTGTCTCCCTCGCTGTCTCCCTCGTCGTCTCCCTCGCCGTCTCCCTTGCAGTCTCTCTCTCTGTATCCCCGGCTGTCTCTCTCGCCAACTCCATAGCAGTATCTCTCACTGTCTCCCTCGCTGTCTCTGTCTCTGTCGCTGTCTCTCTCAATGTACTCTCGCTGTCTCCCTCGCTGTCTCACTCGCTCACTCCCTCGCTGTATCTCTCGCAGTCTCTCTCACAGTCTCTCTCGCTCTCTCCCTCACTGTCTCTCTCGCCATCTCTCTCGCCATCTCTCTCGCCATCTCTCTCGCAGTCTCCCTCGCTGTCTCCCTCGCTGTCTCCCTCGCAGTCTCTCTCGCAGTCTCTCTCGCAGTCTCTCTCGCAGTCTCTCTCGCAGTCTCTCTCGCAGTCTCTCTCGCAGTCTCCCTCGCTGTCTCCCTCCCAGTCTCTCTCGCAGTCTCTCTCGCAGTCTCTCTCGCAGTCTCTCTCGCAGTCTCTCTCGCAGTCTCTCTCGCTGTCCCTCTCGCAGTCTCTCTCGCTGTCTCTCTCGCTGTCTCTCTCGCAGTCTCTCTCGCAGTCTCCTTTGCAGTCTCTCTCGCAGTCTCTCTCGCTGTCTCCCTCACAGTCTCTCTCGCTGTCTCCCTCGCAGTCTCTCTCGAAGTCGCTCTCGCTTTCTCCCTCGCTGTCTCTCTCGCAGTCCTTCTCGCAGTCCTTCTCGCAGTCCTTCTCGCAGTCCTTCTCGCAGTCTCTCTCGCTGTCTCCCTCGCTGTCTCCCTCGCTGTCTCCAACGCAGTCTCTCTCGCTGTCTCTCTCGCTGTCTCTCTCGCTGTCTCTCTCGCTGTCTCTCTCGCTGTCTCTCTCGCTGTCTCCATGGCTTTCTCCCTCGCTGTCTCTCTCGCTGTCTCTCTCGCTGTCTCTCTCGCTGTCTCCCTCGCAGTCTCTCTTGCAGTCTCTCTCGCTGTCTCCCTCGCAGTCTCCCTCGCAGTCTCCCTCGCAGTCTCCCTCGCAGTCTCCCTCGCAGTCTCCCTCGCAGTCTCCCTCGCAGTCTCTCTCGCTGTCTCCCTCGCTTTCTCCCTTGCTGTCTCTCTCGCTGTCTCTCTCGCTGTCTCTCTCGCTGTCTCCCTCGCAGTCTCTCTTGCAGTCTCCCTCGCAGTCTCTCTCGAAGTCGCTCTCGCTTTCTCCCTCACTGTCTCTCTCGCAGTCCTTCTCGCAGTCCTTCTCGCAGTCTCTCTCGCTGTCTCCAGCGCTGTCTCCCTCGCTGTCTCCCTCGCTGTCTCCCTCGCTGTCTCCCTCGCTGTCTCCCTCGCTGTCTCCTTCGCTGTCTCCCTCGCTGTCTCCCACGCAGTCTCTCTCGCTGTCTCTCTCGCTGTCTCCATGGCTTTCTCCCTCGCTGTCTCCCTCGCTGTCTCCCTCGCTGTCTCCCTCGCTGTCTCCCTCGCTGTCTCTCTCGCTGTCTCTCTCGCTGTCTCTCTCGCTGTCTCTCTCGCTGTCTCTCTCGCTGTCTCTCTCGCTGCCTCTCTCGCTGCCTCTCTCGCTGCCTCTCTCGCTGTCTCTCTCGCTGTCTCCCTTGCAGTCTCTCTTGCAGTCTCTCTCGCTGTTTCCCTCGCTGTATCTCTCGCTCTCTCCCTCGCTGTCTCCCTCGCTGTCTCACGCGCTCTCTCTCGCAGTCTCTCTCGCTGTCTCTCTCGCTGTCTCCCTCGCTGTTTCCCTCGCTGTTTCCCTCGCTGTGTCCTTCGCTGTCTCTCTCGCAGTCTCCCTCGCTGTCTCCCACGCAGTCTCTCTCGCTGTCTCTCTCGCTGTCTCCATGGCTTTCTCCCTCGCTGTCTCCCTCGCTGTCTCTCTCGCTGTCTCTCTCGCTGTCTCTCTCGCTGTCTCTCTCGCTGTCTCTCTCGCTGCCTCTCTCGCTGCCTCTCTCGCTGCCTCTCTCGCTGCCTCTCTCGCTGCCTCTCTCGCTGTCTCTCTCGCTGTCTCTCTCGCTGTCTCCCTTGCAGTCTCTCTTGCAGTCTCTCTCGCTGTTTCCCTCGCTGTATCTCTCGCTCTCTCCCTCGCTGTCTCCCTCGCTGTCTCACGCGCTCTCTCTCGCAGTCTCTCTCGCTGTCTCTCTCGCTGCCTCCCTCGCTGTTTCCCTCGCTGTGTCCCTCGCTGTGTCCTTCGCTGTCTCTCTCGCAGTCTCCCTCGCAGTCTCCTTTGCAGTCTCTCTCGCAGTCTCTCTCGCAGTCTTCCTCGCAGTTTCTCTCGCTGTGTCCCTCGCTGCCTCCCACGCTGTCTCACGCGATCTCTCTCGCATTCTCTCTCGTTGTCTCCCTCGCTGTTTCCCTCGCTGTGTCCCTCGCTGTGTCCCTCGCTGTGTCCCTCGCTGTGTCCCTCGCTGTCTCTCTCGCTGTCTCTCTCGCAGTCTCCCTCGCAGTCTCCTTTGCAGTCTCTCTCGCAGTCTCTCTCGCAGTCTTCCTCGCTGTCTCTCTCGCTGTCTCTCTCGCTGTCTCTCTCGCTGTCTCCCTTGCAGTCTCTCTTGCAGTCTCTCTCGCTGTTTCCCTCGCTGTATCTCTCGCTCTCTCCCTCGCTGTCTCCCTCGCTGTCTCACTCGCTGTCTCACGCGCTCTCTCTCGCAGTCTCTCTCGCTGTCTCTCTCGCTGTCTCTCTCGCTGTCTCCCTCGCTGTTTCCCTCGCTGTGTCCCTCGCTGTGTCCCTCGCTGTGTCCCTCGCTGTGTCCCTCGCTGTCTCTCTCGCAGTCTCCCTCGCTGTCTCCCTCGTCGTCTCCCTCGCCGTCTCCCTCGCCGTCTCCCTCGCCGTCTCCCTCGCCGTCTCCCTCGCCGTCTCCCTCGCCGTCTCCCTCGCCGTCTCCCTCGCCGTCTCTCTCGCTGTCTCTCTCAATGTACTCTCGCTGTCTCCCTCGCTGTCTCACTCGCTCTATCCCTCGCTGTATCTCTCGCAGTCTCTCTCGCAGTCTCTCTCGCTGTCTCTCTCGCTGTCTCCCTCGCTGTCTCCCTCGCAGTCTCTCTCGCTCTCTCCCTCACTGTCTCCCTCGCAGTCTCTCTCGCAGTCTCTCTCGCTGTCTCCCTCGCTGTTTCCCTCACAGTCTCTCTCGCTGTCTCCCTCGCAGTCTCTCTCGAAGTCACTCTCGCTTTCTCCCTCGCTGTCTCTCTCGCAGTCCTTCTCGCAGTCTCTCTCGCTGTCTCCAGCGCTGTCTCCCTCGCTGTCTCCCTCGCTGTCTCCCTCGCTGTCTCCCTCGCTGTCTCCCTCGCTGTCTCCATCGCTGTCTCCATCGCTGTCTCCCTCGCTGTCTCCCTCGCTGTCTCCCTCGCTGTCTCCCTCGCTGTCTCCCTCGCTGTCTCCCACGCAGTCACACTCGCTGTCTCTCTCGCTGTCTCTCTCGCTGTCTCTCTCGCTGTCTCTCTCGCTGTCTCTCTCGCTGTCTCCCTTGCAGTCTCCCTTGCAGTCTCCCTTGCAGTCTCCCTTGCAGTCTCTCTTGCAGTCTCTCTTGCAGTCTCTCTCGCTGTCTCCCTCGCTGTCTCCCTCGCTGTGTCTCTCGCTCTCTCCCTCGCTGTCTCATGCGCTCTCTCTCGCAGTCTCTCTCGCAGTCTCTCTCGCTGTCTCCCACACTGTGTCCCTCGCTGTGTCCCTCGCTGTGTCCCTCGCTGTGTCCCTCGCTGTGTCCCTCGCTGTGTCCCTCGCTGTGTCCCTCGCAGTCTCCCTCGCTGTCTCCCTCGCTGTCTCCCTCGCAGTCTCTCTCGCAGTCTCTCTCGCAGTCTCTCTCGCTGTCTCCCTCGCTTTCTCCCTCGCTTTCTCCCTCGCTTTCTCCCTCGCTTTCTCCCTCGCTGTCTCTCTCGCTGTCCCTCTCGCAGTCTCTCTCGCTGTCCCTCTCGCAGTCTCTCTCGCTGTCTCTCTCGCAGTCTCCTTTGCAGTCTCTCTCGCTGTCCCTCTCGCAGTCTCTCTCGCTGTCTCTCTCGCAGTCTCCTTTGCAGTCTCTCTCGCTGTCTCTCTCGCTGTCTCTCTCGCTGTCTCTCTCGCAGTCTCCCTCGCTGTCTCCCTCGCTGTCTCCCTCGCTGTCTCCCTCGCTGTCTCCCTCGCTGTCTCCCTCGCTGTCTCCCTCGCAGTCTCCCTCGCAGTCTCCCTCGCAGTCTCCCTCGCTGTCTCCCTCGCTTTCTCCCTCGTTTTCTCCCTCGCTTTCTCCCTCGCTGTCTCTCTCGCTGTCTACCTCGCAGTCTCCCTCGCTGTCTCCCTCGCTTTCTCCCTCGTTTTCTCCCTCGCTTTCTCCCTCGCTGTCTCTCTCGCTGTCTCTCTCGCTGTCTCCCTCGCAGTCTCTCTTGCTGTCTCCCTCGCTGTCTCCCTCGCTGTCTCCCTCGCCGTCTCTCTCGCAGTCTCTCTCGCTGTCTTCCTCGCAGTTTCTCTCGCTGTCTCCCTCGCTGTCTCCCTCGCTGTCTCCCTCGCTGCCTCTCTCGCTGTCTCCCTAGCAGTCGCTCTCGCAGTCGCTCTCGCAGTCGCTCTCGCAGTCTCCTTCGCTGTCTCCTTCGCTGTCTCCCTCGCTGTCTCCCTCGCTGTCTCCCTCGCTGTGTCTCTCGCTCTCTCCCTCGCTGTCTCCCTCGCTGTCTCAGGCGCTCTCTCTCGCAGTCTCTCTCGCTGTCTCCCTCACTGTGTCCCGCGCTGTCTCCCTCGCTGTGTCTCTCGCTCTCTCCCTCGCTGTCTCCCTCGCTGTCTCACGCGCTCTCTCTCGCAGTCTCTCTCGCTGTCTCTCTCGCTGTCTCTCTCGCTTTCTCCCTCGCTGTCTCTCTCGCTTTCTCCCTCGCTGTGTCCCTCGCTGTGTCCCTCGCTGTCTCTCTCGCTGTCTCTCTCGCAGTCTCCCTCGCTGTCTCCCTCGCTGTCTCCCTCGCTGTCTCCCTCGCAGTCTCTCTCGCTGTCTCCCTCGCCGTCTCCCTTGCAGTCTCTCTCTCTGTATCCCCGGCTGTCTCTCTCGCCAACTCCATAGCAGTATCTCTCACTGTCTCCCTCGCTGTCGCTGTCTCTGTCGCTGTCTCTGTCGCTGTCTCTGTCGCTGTCTCTGTCGCTGTCTCTGTCGCTGTCTCCCTCGCTGTCTCCCTCGCTGTCTCCCTCGCTGTCTCCCTCGCTGTCTCCCTCGTCGTCTCCCTCGTCGTCTCCCTGGCTGTCTCCCTGGCCGTCTCCCTGGCCGTCTCCCTGGCCGTCTCCCTGGCCGTCTCCCTGGCCGTCTCCCTCGCAGTCTCTCTCGCTGTCTCTCTGGGATCAGTTCTGGGTCCTCTCCTGTTTGTGATTTTTATTAACGACTTGGATGAGGAAGTCGAAGGGTGGGTCAGTAAATTTGCAGATGATACAAAGGTTGGTGGAGTTGTGGATACCGAGGAGGGCTATTGTCGTCTGCAAAGGGACTTGGATAGGTTGCAGTGCTGGGCTGAAAAGTGGCAGATGGAGTTTAACCCTGAAAAGTGTGAGGTCGTCCATTTTGGAAGGACAAACATGAATGCAAAATACTGGGTTAACGGTAGGGTTCTTGGGCATGTGGAGGAGCAGAGAGACCTTGGGGTCTATGTGCATAGATCATTGAAAGTTGCAACTCAAGTGGATAGGGCTGTGAAGAAGGCATATGGGGTGTTAGCGTTCATTAGCAGAGGGATTGAATTTAAGAGCCGTGAGGTGATGATGCAGCTGTACAGGACCTTGGTAAGGCCTCATTTGGAGTACTGTGTGCAGTTCTGGTCGCCTCATTTTAGGAAGGATGTGGAAGCCTTGGAGAGGGTGCAGAGGAGATTTACCAGGATGTTGCCTGGAATGGAGAATAAGTCTTACGAGGAAAGGCTGAACATTCTAGGCCTCTTCTCATTAGAAAGGAGAAGGATGAGGGGTGACATGATAGAGGTTTATAAGATGATCAGGGGAATAGATAGGGTAGACAGTCAGAAACTTTTTCCCCGGGTGGAGCAAAGCGTTACAAGGGGTCATAAATTTAAGGTGAAGGGTGGGAGATATAAGGGGGATGTCAGGGGAAGGTTCTTTACCCAGAGAGTGGTCGAGGCATGGAATGCCTTGCCCGGGGAAGTTGTTGAGTCAGAAACTTTAGGGACTTTCAAAAGGCTTTTGGATAGGTATATGGATAAAGGAGAATGATGGGGTATAGATTAAATTGTCCTTGACAGAGGACAAAGGATCGGCACAACATTGTGGGCCGAAGGGCCTGTTCTGTGCTGTATGTTCTATGTTCTATGTTCTCAATGTACTCTCGCTGTCTCCCTCGCTGTCTCACTCGCTCTCTCCCTCGCTGTATCTCTCGCAGTCTCTCTCACAGTCTCTCTCGCTGTCTCTCTCGCTGTCTCTCTCGCTGTCTCCCTCGCAGTCTCTCTCGCTCTCTCCCTCACTGTCTCTCTCGCCGTCTCTCTCTCCATCTCTCTCGCCATCTCTCTCGCAGTCTCCCTCGCTGTCTCCCTCGCAGTCTCTCTCGCAGTCTCTCTCGCAGTCTCTCTCGCAGTCTCTCTCGCAGTCTCCCTCGCTGTCTCCCTCCCAGTCTCTCTCGCAGTCTCTCTCGCAGTCTCTCTCGCAGTCTCTCTCGCAGTCTCTCTCGCAGTCTCTCTCGCTGTCCCTCTCGCAGTCTCTCTCGCTGTCTCTCTCGCTGTCTCTCTCGCTGTCTCTCTCGCAGTCTCTCTCGCAGTCTCCTTTGCAGTCTCTCTCGCAGTCTCTCTCGCTGTCTCCCTCACAGTCTCTCTCGCTGTCTCCCTCGCAGTCTCTCTCGAAGTCGCTCTCGCTTTCTCCCTCGCTGTCTCTCTCGCAGTCCTTCTCGCAGTCCTTCTCGCAGTCCTTCTCGCAGTCCTTCTCGCAGTCTCTCTCGCTGTCTCCCTCGCTGTCTCCCACGCAGTCTCTCTCGCTGTCTCCCTCGCTGTCTCTCTCGCTGTCTCTCTCGCTGTCTCTCTCGCTGTCTCTCTCGCTGTCTCTCTCGCTGTCTCTCTCGCTGTCTCCATGGCTTTCTCCCTCGCTGTCTCTCTCGCTGTCTCCCTCGCTGTCTCCCTCGCTGTCTCCCTCGCTCTCTCCCTCACTGTGTCCCTCGCTCTCTCCCTCGCAGTCTCCCTCACCGTCTCCCTCGCCGTCTCTCTCGCTGTCTTCCTCGCAGTTTCTCTCGCAGTCTCTCTCGCTGTCTCTCTCGCTGTCTCCCTCGCAGTCTCTCTCGCTCTCTCCCTCACTGTCTCTCTCGCCGTCTCTCTCGCCGTCTCTCTCTCCATCTCTCTCGCCATCTCTCTCGCAGTCTCCCTCGCTGTCTCCCTCGCAGTCTCCCTCGCAGTCTCTCTCGCAGTCTCTCTCGCAGTCTCTCTCGCAGTCTCTCTCGCAGTCTCTCTCGCAGTCTCTCTCGCAGTCTCTCTCGCAGTCTCCCTCGCAGTCTCCCTCCCAGTCTCTCTCGCAGTCTCTCTCGCTGTCCCTCTCGCAGTCTCTCTCGCTGTCCCTCTCGCAGTCTCTCTCGCTGTCTCTCTCGCTGTCTCTCTCGCAGTCTCTCTCGCAGTCTCTCTCGCTGTCTCCCTCACAGTCTCTCTCGCTGTCTCCCTCGCAGTCTCTCTCGAAGTCGCTCTCGCTTTCTCCCTCGCTGTCTCTCTCGCAGTCCTTCTCGCAGTCTCTCTCGCTGTCTCCCTCGCTGTCTCTCTCGCTTTCTCTCTCGCTGTCTCTCTCGCTGTCTCTCTCGCTGTCTCCCACGCAGTCTCTCTCGCTGTCTCTCTCGCTGTCTCTCTCGCTGTCTCTCTCGCTGTCTCTCTCGCTGTCTCTCTCGCTGTCTCTCTCGCTGTCTCTCTCGCTGTCTCTCTCGCTGTCTCCATGACTTTCTCCCTCGCTGTCTCTCTCGCTGTCTCTCTCACTGTCTCTCTCGCTGTCTCCCTCGCAGTCTCTCTTGCAGTCTCTCTCCCTGTCTCCCTCGCTGTCTCCCTCGCTGTCTCCCTCGCTCTCTCCCTCACTCTGTCCCTCGCTCTCTCCCTCGCTCTCTCCCTCGCAGTCTCCCTCACCGTCTCCCTCGCCGTCTCTCTCGCTGTCTTCCTCGCAGTTTCTCTCGCAGTCTCTCTTGCAGTCTCTCTTGCAGTCTCTCTCGCTGTTTCCCTCGCTGTATCTCTCGCTCTCTCCCTCGCTGTCTCACGCGCTCTCTCTCGCAGTCTCTCTCGCAGTCTCTCTCGCAGTCTCTCTCGCAGTCTCTCTCGCTGTCTCTCTTGCTCTCTCTCTCGCTGTCTCTCTCGCTGTGTCCCTCGCTGTGTCCCTCGCTGTGTCCCTCGCTGTGTCCCTCGCTGTGTCCCTCGCTGTGTCCCTCGCTGTCTCCCTCGCTGTGTCCCTCGCTGTCTCCCTCGCTGTCTCCCTCGCTGTGTCCCTCGCTGTCTCCCTCGCTGTCTCCCTCGCTGTCTCCCTCGCTGTCTCCCTCGCTGTCTCCCTCGTCGTCTCCCTCGCCGTCTCCCTCGCCGTCTCCCTCGCCATCTCTCTCGCAGTCTCTGTCGCTGTCTCACTCGCTCTATCCCTCGCTGTATCTCTCGCAGTCTCTCTCGCAGTCTCTCTCGCAGTCTCTCTCACAGTCTCTCTCGCTGTCTCTCTCGCTGTCTCTCTCGCTGTCTCCCTCGCAGTCTCTCTCGCTGTCTCCCTCGCTGTTTCCCTCACAGTCTCTCTCGCTGTCTCCCTCGCAGTCTCTCTCGAAGTCGCTCTCGCTTTCTCCCTCGCTGTCTCTCTCGCAGTCCTTCGCGCAGTCTCTCTCGCAGTCTCTCTCGCAGTCTCTCTCGCAGTCTCTCTCGCTGTCTCCCTCGCTGTCTCCCTCGCTGTCTCCCACGCAGTCTCTCTCGCTGTCTCTCTCGCTGTCTCCATCGCCTTCTCCCTCGCTGTCTCTCTCGCTGTCTCTCTCGCTGTCTCTCTCGCTGTCTCTCTCGCTGTCTCTCTCGCTGTCTCTCTCGCTGTCTCCCTTGCAGTCTCCCTTGCAGTCTCTCTTGCAGTCTCTCTCGCTGTCTCCCTCGCTGTCTCCCTCGCTGTCTCCCTCGCTGTCTCCCTCGCTGTCTCCCTCGCGGTGTCTCTCGCTCTCTCCCTCGCTGTCTCCCTCGCTGTCTCATGCGCTCTCTCTCGCAGTCTCTCTCGCTGTCTCCCTCGCTGTGTCCCTCGCTGTGTCCCTCGCTGTGTCCCTCGCTGTGTCCCTCGCTGTGTCCCTCGCTGTGTCCCTCGCTGTGTCCCTCGCAGTCTCCCTCGCTGTCTCCCTCTCAGTCTCCCTCGCAGTCTCTCTCGCAGTCTCTCTCGCAGTCTCTCTCGCTGTCTCCCTCGCTTTCTCCCTCGCTGTCTCTCTCGCTGTCCCTCTCGCAGTCTCTCTCGCTGTCTCTCTCGCAGTCTCTCTCGCAGTCTCTCTCGCTGTCTCTCTCGCAGTCTCTCTCGCTGTCTCCCTCGCAGTCTCTCTCGAAGTCGCTCTCGCTTTCTCCCTCGCTGTCTCTCTCGCAGTCCTTCGCGCAGTCTCTCTCGCAGTCTCTCTCGCTGTCTCCCTCGCTGTCTCCCACGCAGTCTCTCTCGCTGTCTCTCTCGCTGTCTCCATCGCCTTCTCCCTCGCTCTCTCTCTTGCTGTCTCTCTCGCTGTCTCTCTCGCTGTCTCTCTCGCTGTCTCTCTCGCTGTCTCTCTCGCTGTCTCTCTCGCTGTCTCCCTTGCAGTCTCCCTTGCAGTCTCTCTTGCAGTCTCCCTCGCTGTCTCCCTCGCTGTCTCCCTCGCTGTCTCCCTCGCTGTCTCCCTCGCTGTCTCCCTCGCTGTCTCCCTCGCTGTCTCCCTCGCGGTGTCTCTCGCTCTCTCCCTCGCTGTCTCATGCGCTCTCTCTCGCAGTCTCTCTCGCTGTCTCCCTCACTGTGTCCCTCGCTGTGTCCCTCGCTGTGTCCCTCGCAGTCTCCCTCGCTGTCTCCCTCTCAGTCTCTCTCGCAGTCTCTCTCGCAGTCTCTCTCGCAGTCTCTCTCGCAGTCTCTCTCGCTGTCTCCCTCGCTTTCTCCCTCGCTGTCTCTCTCGCTGTCCCTCTCGCAGTCTCTCTCGCTGTCTCTCTCGCAGTCTCTCTCGCAGTCTCTCTCGCTGTATCCCTCGCTGTCTCTCTCGCTATCTCCATAGCAGTCTCTCTCGCAGTCTCCCTCGCTGTCTCCCTCACAGTCTCCCTCACAGTCTCTCTCGCAGTCTCTCTCGCAGTCTCTCTCGCTATCTCTCTCGCTATCTCCCTCGCTATCTCCCTCGCTATCTCCCTCGCTATCTCCCTCGCTATCTCCCTCGCTATCTCCCTCGCTGTCTCCCTCGCTATCTCCCTCGCTATCTCCCTCGCTATCTCCCTCGCTGTCTCTCTCGCTGTCTCCCTTGCAGTCTCCCTCGCAGTCTCCCTCGCAGTCTCTCTCGCTTTCTCCCTCGCAGTCTCTCTCGCAGTCTCTCTCGCTTTCTCCCTCGCAGTCTCTCTCGCAGTCTCTCTCGCAGTCTCTCTCGCAGTCTCTCTCGTAGTCTTCCTCGCAGTCTTCCTCGCAGTCTTCCTCGCAGTCTTCCTCGCAGTCTCCCTCGCTGTCTCCCTCGCAGTCTCTCTTGCAGTCTCTCTTGCAGTCTCTCTTGCAGTCTCTCTTGCAGTCTCTCTTGCTGTCTCTCTTGCTGTCTCTCTTGCTGTCTCCCTCGCAGTCTCCCTCGCAGTCTCCCTCGCTGTCTCCCTCGCTGTCTCCCTCGCTGTCTCCCTCGCTGTCTCACGCGATCTCTCTCGCATTCTCTCTCGCATTCTCTCTCGTCTCCCTCGCAGTCTCTCTCGCTGTGTCCATCGCAGTCTCTCTCACAGTCTGTCTTGCTGTCTCTGTCGCTGTCTCCCTCGCTGTCTCCCTCGCTGTCTCCCTCGCTGTCTCCCTCGCTGTCTCCCTCGCTGTCTCCCTCGCTGCCTCCCTCGCTGCCTCCCTCGCTGCCTCCCTCGCAGTCTCTCTCGCAGTCTCTCTCGAAGTCTCTCTCGAAGTCTCTCTCGAAGTCTCTCTCGAAGTCTCTCTCGAAGTCTCTCTCGCTGTCTCTCTCGCTGTCTCCCTCGCTGTCTCCCTCGCTGTCTCCCTCGCTTTCTCCCTCGCTTTCTCCCTCGCTTTCTCCCTCGCTGTCTCCCTCGCTGTCTCTCTCGCCGTCTCCCTCGCCGTCTCCCTCGCCGTCTCAATCGCTGTCTCCCTCGCAGTGTCTCTCGCTGTATCCCTCGCTGTTTTTCTCGCTATCTCCATAGCAGTCTCTCTCGCAGTTTCTCTCGCTTTCTCCCTCGCAGTCTCTCTCGCTGTCTCCCTCACAGTCTCACTCGCAGTCTCTCTCGCTGTCTCCCTCGCTGTCTCCCTCACAGTCTCTCTCGCTGTCTCCCTCGCTGTCTCCCTCGAGGTCTCTCTCACAGTCTCTCTCGCAGTCTCTCTCGCTGACTCCCTCGCAGTTTCTATCGCTGTCTCCCTCGTGTTCTCTCTCGCTTTCTCCCTCGCTCTCTCCCTCGCTCTCTCCCTCGCAGTCTCTCTCGCAGTCTCTCTCGCAGTCTCTCTCGCTATCTCTCTCGCTATCTCTCTCGCTATCTCTCTCGCTATCTCTCTCGCTATCTCCCTCGCTGTCTCTCTCGCTGTCTCCCTTGCAGTCTCCCTTGCAGTCTCCCTCGCAGTCTCTCTCGCTTTCTCCCTCGCAGTCTCTCTCACTTTCTCCCTCGCAGTCTCTCTCGCTGTCTCTCTCGCTGTCTCCCTTGCAGTCTCCCTCGCAGACTCTGTCGCTTTCTCCCTCGCAGTCTCTCTCGCTTTCTCCCACGCTTTCTCCCTCGCAGTCTCTCTCGCTTTCTCTCTCGCTTTCTCCCTCGCTCTCTCCCTCGCAGTCTCTCTCGCAGTCTCTCTCGCAGTCTCTCTCGCAGTCTCTCTCGCTGTCTCTCTCGCTGTCTCCCTCGCTGTCTCCCTCGCTGTCTCCCTCGCTTTCTCTCTCGCTTTCTCCCTCGCTCTCTCCCTTGCAGTCTCTCTCGCAGTCTCTCTCGCAGTCTCTCTCGCAGTCTCTCTCGCAGTCTCTCTCGCAGTCTCCCTCGCAGTCTCCCTCGCAGTCTCTCTCGCAGTCTCTCTCGCAGTCTCTCTCGCAGTCTCTCTCGCAGTCTCCCTCGCAGTCTCTCTCGCAGTCTCCCTCGCAGTCTCTCTCGCAGTCTCTCTCGCTGTCTCTCTCGCAGTCTCTCTCGCTGTCTCTCTCGCAGTCTCTCTCGCTGTCTCCCTCGCTGTCTCTCTCGCTGTCTCCCTCGCTGTCTCCCTCGCTGTCTCCCTCGCTGTATCCCACGCAGTCTCTCTCGCTGTCTCTCACGCGCTCTCTCTCGCGCGCTCTCTCTCGCGCGCTCTCTCTCGCAGTCTCTCTCGCTGTCTCCCTCGCAGTCTCCCTCGCAGTCTCCCTCGCAGTCTCCCTCGCTGTCTCCCTCGCTGTGTCCCTCGCTGTGTCCCTCGCTGTGTCCCTCGCTGTCTCTCTCGCAGTTTCCCTCGCTGTCTCTCTCGCAGTTTCCCTCGCAGTTTCCCTCGCTGTCTCCCTCGCTGTCTCCCTCGCTGTCTCCCTCGCTGTCTCCCTCGCTGTCTCCCTCGCTGTCTCCCTCGCAGTCACCCTCGCTGTCTCCCTCGCTGTCTCCCTCGCTGTCTCCCTCGCTGTCTCCCTCGCTGTCTCCCTCGCTGTCTCCCTCGCAGTCACCCTCGCAGTCTCCCTCGCAGTCTCCCTCGCAGTCTCCCTCGCAGTCTCCCTCGCAGTCTCCCTCGCAGTCTCCCTCGCTGTCTCCCTCGCTGTCTCCCTCGCTGTCTCCCTCGCCGTCTCCCTCGCAGTCACTCTCTCTGTATCCCTCGCTGTCTCTCTCGCTATCTCCATAGCAGTCTCTCTCACTGTCTCTCTCGCTGTCTCTCTCGCTGTCTCTCTCAATGTACTCTCGCTGTCTCCCTCGCTGTATCTCTCGCAGTCTCTCTCGCAGTCTCTCTCGCTGTCTCTCTCGCTGTCTCCCTCTCAGTCTCTCTCACTCTCTCTCTCGCAGTCTCTCTCGCCGTCTCTCTCTCCATCTCTCTCTCCGTCTCTCTCGCCGTCTCTCTCGCCGTCTCTCTCGCCGTCTCCCTCGCCGTCTCCCTCGCAGTCTCCCTCGCAGTCTCCCTCGCAGTCTCCCTCGCAGTCTCTCTCGCAGTCTCTCTCGCAGTCTCTCTCGCAGTCTCCCTCGCAGTCTCCCTCGCAGTCTCCCTCGCAGTCTCCCTCGCAGTCTCTCTCGCTGTCTCCATTGCAGTCTCCCACACAGTCTCTGTCGCTTTCTCCCTCGCTTTCTCCCTCGCAGTCTCTCTCGCAGTCTCTCTCGCAGTCTCTCTCGCAGTCTCTCTCGCTGTCCCTCTCGCAGTCTCTCTCGCAGTCTCTCTCGCAGTCTCCCTCGCAGTCTCTCTCGCAGTCTCCTTTGCAGTCTCTCTCGCTGTCTCTCTCGCTGTCTCTCTCGCTGTCTCTCTCGCAGTCTCCCTCGCAGTCTCCCTCGCTGTCTCCCTCGCTGTTTCCCTCGCAGTCTCGCTGTCTCCCTCGCAGTCTCTCTCGAAGTCGCTCTCGCTTTCTCCCTCGCTGTCTCTCTCGCAGTCCTTCTCGCATTCTCTCTCGCTGTCTCCAGCGCTGTCTCCCTCGCAGTCTCCCTCGCTGTCTCCCTCGCTGTTTCCCTCGCAGTCTCGCTGTCTCCCTCGCAGTCTCTCTCGAAGTCGCTCTCGCTTTCTCCCTCGCTGTCTCTCTCGCAGTCCTTCTCGCATTCTCTCTCGCTGTCTCCAGCGCTGTCTCCCTCGCCATCTCCCTCGCTGTCTCCCTCGCAGTTAGTCTCGCAGTCTCTCTCGCAGTCTCTCTCGCTGTATCCCTCGCTGTATCCCTCGCTGTATCCCTCGCTGTCTCCCTCACAGTCTCCCTCGCAGTCTCCCTCGCAGTCTCTCTCGCAGTCTCTCTCGCAGTCTCTCTCGCAGTCTCTCTCGCAGTCTCTCTCGCAGTCTCTCTCGCAGTCTCTCTCGCTATCTCCCTCGCTATCTCCCTCGCTATCTCCCTCGCAGTCTCTCTCGCTTTCTCCCTCGCAGTCTCTCTCGCAGTCTCTCTCGCTTTCTCCCTCGCAGTCTCTCTCGCAGTCTCTCTCGCAGTCTCTCTCGCAGTCTCTCTCGCAGTCTTCCTCGCAGTCTTCCTCGCAGTCTTCCTCGCAGTCTTCCTCGCAGTCTTCCTCGCAGTCTCCCTCGCTGTCTCCCTCGCAGTCTCTCTCGCAGTCTCTCTCGCAGTCTCTCTCGCAGTCTCTCTCGCAGTCTCTCTTGCAGTCTCTCTTGCTGTCTCTCTTGCTGTCTCTCTTGCTGTCTCCCTCGCAGTCTCCCTCGCAGTCTCCCTCGCAGTCTCTCTCGCAGTCTCTCTCGCAGTCTCCCTCGCAGTCTCCCTCGCAGTCTCCCTCGCAGTCTCCCTCGCAGTCTCCCTCGCTGTCTCCCTCGCTGTCTCACGCGATCTCTCTCGCATTCTCTCTCGCATTCTCTCTCGTCTCCCTCGCAGTCTCTCTTGCTGTGTCCATCGCAGTCTCTCTCACAGTCTGTCTTGCTGTCTCTGTCGCTGTCTCCCTCGCTGTCTCCCTCGCTGTCTCCCTGGCTGTCTCCCTCGCTGTCTCCCTCGCTGTCTCCCTCGCTGCCTCCCTCGCTGCCTCCCTCGCTGCCTCCCTCGCAGTCTCTCTCGAAGTCTCTCTCGAAGTCTCTCTCGAAGTCTCTCTCGAAGTCTCTCTCGCTGTCTCCCTCGCTTTCTCCCTCGCTTTCTCCCTCGCTGTCTCCCTCGCTGTCTCTCTCGCCGTCTCCCTCGCCGTCTCAATCGCTGTCTCCCTCGCAGTGTCTCTCGCTGTATCCCTCGCTGTTTTTCTCACTATCTCCATAGCAGTCTCTCTCGCAGTTTCTCTCGCTTTCTCTCTCGCAGTCTCTCTCGCAGTCTCTCTCGCAGTCTCTCTCGCAGTCTCTCTCGCTGTCTCCCTCACAGTCTCACTCGCAGTCTCTCTCACTGTCTCCCTCGCTGTCTCCCTCACAGTCTCTCTCGCTGTCTCCCTCGCAGTCTCTCTCGCTGACTCCCTCGCAGTTTCTATCACTGTCTCCCTCGTGTTCTCTCTCGCTTTCTCCCTCGCTCTCTCCCTCGCTCTCTCCCTCGCAGTCTCTCTCGCAGTCTCTCTCGCAGTCTCTCTCGCAGTCTCTCTCGCTATCTCTCTCGCTATCTCTCTCGCTATCTCTCTCGCTATCTCCCTCGCTATCTCCCTCGCTATCTCCCTCGCTATCTCCCTCGCTGTCTCTCTCGCTGTCTCCCTTGCAGTCTCCCTCGCAGTCTCTCTCGCTTTCTCCCTCGCAGTCTCTCTCGCTTTCTCCCTCGCAGTCTCTCTCGCAGTCTCTCTCGCTGTCTCTCTCGCTGTCTCCCTTGCAGTCTCCCTCGCAGTCTCTGTCGCTTTCTCCCTCGCAGTCTCTCTCGCTTTCTCCCTCGCTTTCTCCCTCGCAGTCTCTCTCTCTTTCTCTCTCGCTTTCTCCCTCGCTCTCTCCCTCGCAGTCTCTCTCGCAGTCTCTCTCGCAGTCTCTCTCGCAGTCTCTCTCGCAGTCTCTCTCGCAGTCTCTCTCGCAGTCTCTCTCGCTGTCTCCCTCGCTGTCTCCCTCGCTGTCTACCTCGCTGTCTCCCTCGCTGTCTCCCTCGCTGTCTCCCTCGCTTTCTCACTCGCTTTCTCCCTCGCTCTCTCCCTTGCAGTCTCTCTCGCAGTCTCTCTCGCAGTCTCTCTCGCAGTCTCTCTCGCAGTCTCTCTCGCAGTCTCCCTCGCAGTCTCCCTCGCAGTCTCCCTCGCAGTCTCCCTCGCAGTCTCCCTCGCAGTCTCTCTCGCAGTCTCTCTCGCAGTCTCTCTCGCAGGCTCTCTCGCAGTCTCCCTCGCAGTCTCTCTCGCAGTCTCTCTCGCAGTCTCTCTCGCAGTCTCCCTCGCAGTCTCTCTCGCAGTCTCTCTCGCTGTCTCTCTCGCAGTCTCTCTCGCAGTCCTTCTCTTTTCTCTCGCTGTCTCCCTCGCTGTCTCCCTCGCAGTCTCCCTCGCAGTCTCCCTCGCAGTCTCTCTCGCAGTCTCTCTCGCAGTCTCTCTCGCAGTCTCTCTCGCAGTCTCCCTCGCAGTCTCTCTCGCAGTCTCTCTCGCAGTCTCTCTCGCAGTCTCCCTCGCAGTCTCTCTCGCAGTCTCTCACGCGCTCTCTCTCGCAGTCTCTCTCGCTGTCTCCCTCGCAGTCTCCCTCGCAGTCTCCCTCGCTGTCTCCCTCGCTGTGTCCCTCGCTGTGTCCCTCGCTGTGTCCCTCGCTGTGTCCCTCGCTGTCTCTCTCGCAGTTTCCCTCGCTGTCTCTCTCGCAGTTTCCCTCGCAGTTTCCCTCGCAGTTTCCCTCGCATTTTCCCTCGCTGTCTCCCTCGCTGTCTCCCTCGCTGTCTCCCTCGCAGTCTCCCTCGCAGTCTCCCTCGCAGTCTCCCTCGCAGTCTCCCTCGCAGTCTCCCTCGCTGTCTCCCTCGCTGTCTCCCTCGCTGTCTCCCTCGCAGTCACTCTCTCTGTATCCCCCGCTGTCTCTCTCGCTATCTCCATAGCAGTCTCTCTCGCTGTCTCTCTCGCTGTCTCTCTCGCTGTCTCTCTCAATGTACTCTCGCTGTCTCCCTCGCTGTATCTCTCGCAGTCTCTCTCGCAGTCTCTCTCGCAGTCTCTCTCGCAGTCTCTCTCGCAGTCTCTCTCGCTGTCTCTCTCGCTGTCTCCCTCTCAGTCTCTCTCACTCTCTCTCTCGCAGTCTCTCTCGCAGTCTCTCTCTCCATCTCTCTCTCCGTCTCTCTCGCCGTCTCTCTCGCCGTCTCTCTCGCCGTCTCCCTCGCAGTCTCCCTCGCAGTCTCCCTCGCAGTCTCTCTCGCAGTCTCTCTCGCAGTCTCTCTCGCAGTCTCTCTCGCAGTCTCCCTCGCAGTCTCCCTCGCAGTCTCCCTCGCAGTCTCCCTCGCAGTCTCCCTCGCAGTCTCTCTCGCTGTCTCCATTGCAGTCTCCCACACAGTCTCTGTAGCTTTCTCCCTCGCTTTCTCCCTCGCTTTCTCCCTCGCAGTCTCTCTCGCAGTCTCTCTCGCAGTCTCTCTCGCAGTCTCTCTCGCAGTCTCTCTCGCAGTCTCTCTCGCTGTCCCTCTCGCAGTCTCTCTCGCAGTCTCTCTCGCAGTCTCTCTCGCAGTCTCCCTCGCAGTCTCTCTCGCAGTCTCCTTTGCAGTCTCTCTCGCTGTCTCTCTCGCTGTCTCTCTCGCTGTCTCTCTCGCTGTCTCCCTCGCAGTCTCCCTCGCAGTCTCCCTCGCAGTCTCCCTCGCAGTCTCCCTCGCTGTCTCCCTCGCTGTTTCCCTCGCAGTCTCGCTGTCTCCCTCGCAGTCTCTCTCGAAGTCGCTCTCGCTTTCTCCCTCGCTGTCTCTCTCGCAGTCCTTCTCGCATTCTCTCTCGCTGCCTCCCTCGCTGCCTCCCTCGCTGCCTCCCTCGCAGTCTCTCTCGAAGTCTCTCTCGAAGTCTCTCTCGAAGTCTCTCTCGAAGTCTCTCTCGAAGTCTCTCTCGAAGTCTCTCTCGCTGTCTCTCTCGCTGTCTCTCTCGCTGTCTCTCTCGCTGTCTCCCTTGCTGTCTCCCTCGCTGTCTCCCTCGCCGTCTCTCTCGCCGTCTCCCTCGCCGTCTCCCTCGCCGTCTCAATCGCTGTCTCCCTCGCAGTGTCTCTCGCTGTATCCCTCGCTGTTTTTCTCGCTATCTCCATAGCAGTCTCTCTCGCAGTTTCTCTCGCTTTCTCCCTCGCAGTCTCTCTCGCTGTCTCCCTCACAGTCTCACTCGCAGTCTCTCTCGCTGTCTCTCTCGCTGTCTCCCTCACAGTCTCCCTCGCTGTCTCCCTCGCTGTCTCCCTCGAGGTCTCTCTCACAGTCTCTCTCGCAGTCTCTCTCGCTGACTCCCTCGCAGTTTCTATCGCTGTCTCCCTCGTGTTCTCTCTCGCTTTCTCCCTCGCTCTCTCCCTCGCAGTCTCTCTCGCAGTCTCTCTCGCAGTCTCTCTCGCTATCTCTCTCGCTATCTCTCTCGCTATCTCCCTCGCTATCTCCCTCGCTATCTCTCTCGCTGTCTCTCTCGCTGTCTCCCTTGCAGTCTGCCTCGCAGTCTCTCTCGCTTTCTCCCTCGCAGTCTCTCTCGCTTTCTCCCTCGCAGTCTCTCTCGCAGTCTCTCTCGCAGTCTCTCTCGCAGTCTCTCTTGCAGTCTCTCTCACAGTCTCTCTCGCAGTCTTCGTCGCAGTTTCTCTCGCTGTCTCCCTCGCTGCCTCCCACGGTGTCTCCCTCGCAGTCTCCCTCGCAGTCTCCCTCGCAGTCTCCCTCGCAGTCTCTCTTGCAGTCTCTCTTGCAGTCTCTCTTGCTGTCTCCCTCGCTGTGTCTCTCGCTCTCTCTCTTGCAGTCTCCCTCGCTGTCTCCCTCGCTATCTCCCTCGCTGTCTCCCTCGCTGTCTCACGCGATCTCACTCACATTCTCTCTCGTTGTCTCCCTCGCAGTCTCTCTCTCTGTGTCCCTCGCAGTCTCTCTCGCAGTCTCTATTGCTGTCTCTGTCGCTGTCTCCCTCGCTGTCTCCCTCGCTATCTCCCTCGCTGTCTCCCTCGCTGTCTCCCTCGCTGTCTCCCTCGCAGTCTCTCTCGAAGTCTCTCTCGAAGTCTCTCTCGAAGTCTCTCTCGAAGTCTCTCTCGAAGTCTCTCTCGCTGTCTCCCTCGCTGTCTCCCTCGCTGTCTCCCTCGCTGTCTCCCTCGCTTTCTCTCTCGCTGTCTCCCTCGCTTTCTCTTTCGCTTTCTCTCTCGCTGTCTCCCTCGCTTTCTCTCTCGCTTTCTCCCTCGCAGTCTCCCTCGCTGTCTCCCTCGCTGTCTCCCTCACGGTGTCTCTCGCTCTCTCCCTCGCTGTCTCATGCGCTCTCTCTCGCAGTCTCTCTCGCTGTCTCCCTCACTGTGTCCCTCACTGTGTCCCTCGCTGTGTCCCTCGCAGTCTCCCTCGCTGTCTCCCTCTCAGTCTCTCTCGCAGTCTCTCTCGCAGTCTCTCTCGCAGTCTCTCTCGCTGTCTCCCTCGCTTTCTCCCTCGCTGTCTCTCTCGCTGTCCCTCTCGCAGTCTCTCTCGCTGTCTCTCTCGCAGTCTCTCTCGCAGTCTCCTTTGCAGTCTCTCTCGCTGTCTCTCTCGCAGTCTCCCTCGCTGTCTCTCTCGCTGTCTCCCTCGCTGTCTCTCTCGCTGTCTACCTCGCTGTCTCCCTCGCAGTCTCACTCGCAGTCTCACTCGCAGTCTCTCTCGCTGTCTCCCTCGCTTTCTCCCTCGCTGTCTCTCTCGCTGTCTCTCTCGCTGTCTCCCTCGCTGTCTCCCTCGCTGTCTCTCTTGCAGTCTCTCTCGCTGTCTCCCTCGCTGTCTCCCTCGCTGTCTCCCTCGCTGTCTCACTCGCTGTCTCCCTCACTGTGTCCCTCGCTCTCTCCCTCGCTCTCTCCGTCGCAGTCTCCCTCACCGTCTCCCTCGCCGTCTCTCTCGCCGTCTTCCTCGCAGTTTCTCTCGCTGTCTCCCTCGCTGTCTCCCTCGCTGTCTCTCTCGCTGTCTCTCTCGCTGTCTCCCTCGCTGTCTCCCTCGCTGTCTCCCTAGCAGTCGCTCTCGCAGTCGCTCTCGCAGTCGCTCTCGCAGTCGCTCTCGCAGTCGCTCTCGCTGTCTCCCTCGCTGTCTCCCTCGCTGTCTCCCTCGCTGTCTCCCTCGCTGTCTCCCTCGCTGTCTCCCTCGCTGTCTCCCTAGCAGTCGCTCTCGCAGTCTCTCTCGTTGTCTTCCTCGCTGTGTCCCTCGCAGTCTCTCTCGCAGTCTCTCTCGCAGTCTCTCTCGCAGTCTCTCTCGCAGTCTCTCTCGCAGTCTTCCTCGCAGTTTCTCTCGCTGTCTCCCTCGCTGCCTCACGCGATCTCTCTCGCATTCTCTCTCGTTGTCTCCCTTGCATTCTCTCTCGCTGTCTCCAGCGCTGTCTCCCTCGCCATCTCCCTCGCTGTCTCTCTCGCAGTTAGTCTCGCAGTCTCTCTCGCTATCTCCCTCGCTATCTCCCTCGCTATCTCCCTCGCTATCTCCCTCGCTATCTCCCTCGCTATCTCCCTCGCTATCTCCCTCGCTGTCTCCCTCGCTGTCTCCCTCGCTATCTCCCTCGCTATCTCCCTCGCTATCTCCCTCGCTGTCTCTCTCGCTGTCTCCCTTGCAGTCTCCCTCGCAGTCTCCCTCGCAGTCTCCCTCGCAGTCTCTCTCGCTTTCTCCCTCGCAGTCTCTCTCGCAGTCTCTCTCGCTTTCTCCCTCGCAGTCTCTCTCGCAGTCTCTCTCGCAGTCTCTCTCGCTTTCTCCCTCGCAGTCTCTCTCGCAGTCTCTCTCGCAGTCTCTCTCGCAGTCTCTCTCGCTATCTCTCTCGCTATCTCTCTCGCTATCTCCCTCGCTATCTCCCTCGCTATCTCCCTCGCTATCTCCCTCGCTGTCTCCCTCGCTATCACCCTCGCTATCTCCCTCGCTATCTCCCTCGCTATCTCCCTCGCTGTCTCTCTCGCTGTCTCCCTTGCAGTCTCCCTCGCAGTCTCCCTCGCAGTCTCCCTCGCAGTCTCTCTCGCTTTCTCCCTCGCAGTCTCTCTCGCAGTCTCTCTCGCTTTCTCTCTCGCAGTCTCTCTCGCAGTCTCTCTCGCAGTCTCGCTCGCAGTCTCTCTCGCAGTCTCTCTCGCAGTCTCTCTCGCAGTCTCTCTCGCAGTCTTCCTCGCAGTCTTCCTCGCAGTCTTCCTCGCAGTCTTCCTCGCAGTCTCCCTCGCTGTCTCCCTCGCAGTCTCTCTTGCAGTCTCTCTTGCAGTCTCTCTTGCAGTCTCTCTTGCAGTCTCTCTTGCTGTCTCTCTTGCTGTCTCTCTTGCTGTCTCCCTCGCAGTCTCCCTCGCAGTCTCCCTCGCAGTCTCCCTCGCAGTCTCCCTCGCAGTCTCCCTCGCTGTCTCACGCGATCTCTCTCGCATTCTCTCTCGTCTCCCTCGCAGTCTCTCTCGCTGTGTCCATCGCAGTCTCTCTCACAGTCTGTCTTGCTGTCTCTGTCGCTGTCTCCCTCGCTGTCTCCCTCGCTGTCTCCCTCGCTGTCTCCCTCGCTGTCTCCCTCGCTGTCTCCCTCGCTGTCTCCCTCGCTGCCTCCCTCGCAGTCTCTCTCGAAGTCTCTCTCGAAGTCTCTCTCGAAGTCTCTCTCGAAGTCTCTCTCGAAGTCTCGCTCGAAGTCTCTCTCGCTGTCTCTCTCGCTGTCTCTCTCGCTGTCTCCCTCGCTTTCTCCCTCGCTTTCTCCCTCGCTGTCTCCCTCGCTGTCTCCCTCGCAGTCTCTCTCGCAGTCTCTCTCGCAGTCTCTCTCGCAGTCTCTCTCGCTATCTCTCTCACTATCTCTCTCGCTATCTCTCTCGCTGTCTCTCTCGCAGTCTCTCTCGCAGTCTCTCTCGCAGTCTCTCTCGCTATCTCTCTCGCTATCTCTCTCGCTATCTCTCTCGCTATCTCTCTCGCAGTCTCTCTCGCAGTCTCTCTCGCAGTCTCTCTCGCAGTCTCTCTCGCTATCTCCCTCGCTATCTCCCTCGCTATCTCCCTCGCTGTCTCTCTCGCTGTCTCCCTTGCAGTCTCCCTCGCTGTCTCTCTCGCTGTCTCCCTTGCAGTCTCTCTCGCAGTCTCTCTCGCTGTCTCTCTCGCTGTCTCCCTTGCAGTCTCCCTCGCAGTCTCTGTCGCTTTCTCCCTCGCAGTCTCTCTCGCTTTCTCCCTCGCTTTCTCCCTCGCAGTCTCTCTCGCTTTCTCTCTCGCTTTCTCCCTCGCTCTCTCCCTCGCAGTCTCTCTCGCAGTCTCTCTCGCAGTCTCTCTCGCAGTCTCTCTCGCAGTCTCTCTCGCAGTCTCTCTCGCAGTCTCTCTCGCTGTCTCCCTCGCTGTCTCCCTCGCTGTCTCCCTCGCTTTCTCTCTCGCTTTCTCCCTCGCTCTCTCCCTCAGTCTCTCTCGCAGTCTCTCTCGCAGTCTCTCTCGCAGTCTCTCTCGCAGTCTCCCTCGCAGTCTCCCTCGCAGTCTCTCTCGCAGTCTCTCTCGCAGTCTCTCTCGCAGTCTCCCTCGCAGTCTCTCTCGCAGTCTCTCTCGCAGTCTCTCTCGCAGTCTCCCTCGCAGTCTCTCTCGCAGTCTCTCTCGCTGTCTCTCTCGCAGTCTCTCTCGCAGTCCTTCTCGCATTCTCTCTCGCTGTCTCCCTCGCTGTCTCCCACGCAGTCTCTCTCGCTGTCTCTCACGCGCTCTCTCTCGCAGTCTCTCTCGCTGTCTCCCTCGCAGTCTCCCTCGCAGTCTCCCTCGCTGTGTCCCTCGCTGTGTCCCTCGCTGTGTCCCTCGCTGTGTCCCTCGCTGTGTCCCTCGCTGTCTCTCTCGCAGTTTCCCTCGCTGTCTCTCTCGCAGTTTCCCTCGCTGTCTCTCTCGCAGTTTCCCTCGCAGTTTCCCTCGCTGTCTCCCTCGCTGTCTCCCTCGCTGTCTCCCTCGCTGTCTCCCTCGCAGTCTCCCTCGCAGTCTCCCTCGCAGTCTCCCTCGCAGTCTCCCTCGCAGTCTCCCTCGCTGTCTCCCTCGCTGTCTCCCTCGCTGTCTCCCTCGCCGTCTCCCTCGCCGTCTCCCTCGCAGTCACTCTCTCTGTATCCCCCGCTGTCTCTCTCGCTATCTCCATAGCAGTCTCTCTCACTGTCTCTCTCGCTGTCTCTCTCGCTGTCTCTCTCAATGTACTCTCGCTGTCTCCCTCGCTGTATTTCTCGCAGTCTCTCTCGCAGTCTCTCTCGCAGTCTCTCTCGCAGTCTCTCTCGCAGTCTCTCTCGCAGTCTCTCTCGCAGTCTCTCTCGCTGTCTCTCTCGCTGTCTCCCTCTCAGTCTCTCTCACTCTCTCTCTCGCCGTCTCTCTCGCCGTCTCTGTCGCCGTCTCTCTCTCCATCTCTCTCGCCGTCTCTCTCGCCGTCTCCCTCGCAGTCTCCCTCGCAGTCTCCCTCGCAGTCTCCCTCGCAGTCTCCCTCGCTGTCTCCATTGCAGTCTCCCACACAGTCTCTGTCGCTTTCTCCCTCGCTTTCTCCCTCGCAGTCTCTCTCGCAGTCTCTCTCGCAGTCTCTCTCGCAGTCTCTCTCGCAGTCTCTCTCGCAGTCTCTCTCGCAGTCTCTCTCGCTGTCCCTCTCGCAGTCTCTCTCGCAGTCTCTCTCGCAGTCTCTCTCGCATTCTCTCTCGCAGTCTCTCTCGCAGTCTCCCTCGCAGTCTCTCTCGCAGTCTCCTTTGCAGTCTCTCTCGCTGTCTCTCTCGCTGTCTCTCTCGCTGTCTCTCTCGCTGTCTCCCTCGCTGTCTCCCTCGCAGTCTCCCTCGCAGTCTCCCTCGCTGTCTCCCTCGCTGTTTCCCTCGCAGTCTCGCTGTCTCCCTCGCAGTCTCTCTCGAAGTCGCTCTCGCTTTCTCCCTCGCAGTCTCTCTCGCAGTCTCCCTCGCAGTCTCTCTCGCAGTCTCTCTCGCAGTCTCTCTCGCAGTCTCCCTCGCAGTCTCTCTCGCAGTCTCTCTCGCTGTCTCTCTCGCAGTCTCTCTCGCAGTCCTTCTCGCATTCTCTCTCGCTGTCTCCCTCGCTGTCTCCCACGCAGTCTCTCTCGCTGTCTCTCACGCGCTCTCTCTCGCAGTCTCTCTCGCTGTCTCCCTCGCAGTCTCCCTCGCAGTCTCCCTCGCTGTGTCCCTCGCTGTGTCCCTCGCTGTGTCCCTCGCTGTGTCCCTCGCTGTGTCCTTCGCTGTGTCCCTCGCTGTCTCTCTCGCAGTTTCCCTCGCTGTCTCTCTCGCAGTTTCCCTCGCTGTCTCTCTCGCAGTTTCCCTCGCAGTTTCCCTCGCTGTCTCCCTCGCTGTCTCCCTCGCTGTCTCCCTCGCAGTCTCCCTCGCAGTCTCCCTCGCAGTCTCCCTCGCTGTCTCCCTCGCTGTCTCCCTCGCCGTCTCCCTCGCCGTCTCCCTCGCAGTCACTCTCTCTGTATCCCCCGCTGTCTCTCTCGCTATCTCCATAGCAGTCTCTCTCACTGTCTCTCTCGCTGTCTCTCTCGCTGTCTCTCTCAATGTACTCTCGCTGTCTCCCTCGCTGTATCTCTCGCAGTCTCTCTCGCAGTCTCTCTCGCAGTCTCTCTCGCAGTCTCTCTCGCAGTCTCTCTCGCTGTCTCCCTCTCAGTCTCTCTCACTCTCTCTCTCGCCGTCTCTCTCGCCGTCTCTCTCGCCGTCTCTCTCTCCATCTCTCTCGCCGTCTCTCTCGCCGTCTCTCTCGCCGTCTCCCTCGCAGTCTCCCTCGCAGTCTCCCTCGCAGTCTCTCTCGCAGTCTCTCTCGCAGTCTCTCTCGCAGTCTCTCTCGCAGTCTCCCTCGCAGTCTCCCTCGCAGTCTCCCTCGCAGTCTCCCTCGCAGTCTCCCTCGCTGTCTCCCTCGCTGTCTCCATTGCAGTCTCCCACACAGTCTCTGTCGCTTTCTCCCTCGCTTTCTCCCTCGCAGTCTCTCTCGCAGTCTCTCTCGCAGTCTCTCTCGCAGTCTCTCTCGCAGTCTCTCTCGCAGTCTCTCTCGCAGTCTCTCTCGCAGTCTCTCTCGCTGTCCCTCTCGCAGTCTCTCTCGCAGTCTCTCTCGCATTCTCTCTCGCAGTCTCTCTCGCAGTCTCCCTCGCAGTCTCTCTCGCAGTCTCCTTTGCAGTCTCTCTCGCTGTCTCTTTCGCTGTCTCTCTCGCTGTCTCCCTCGCTGTCTCCCTCGCAGTCTCCCTCGCAGTCTCCCTCGCTGTCTCCCTCGCTGTTTCCCTCGCAGTCTCGCTGTCTCCCTCGCAGTCTCTCTCGAAGTCGCTCTCGCTTTCTCCCTCGCTGTCTCTCTCGCAGTCCTTCTCGCATTCTCTCTCGCTGTCTCCAGCGCTGTCTCCAGCGCTGTCTCCCTCGCCGTCTCCCTCGCTGTCTCCCTCGCAGTTAGTCTCGCAGTCTCTCTCGCAGTCTCTCTCGCTGTATCCCTCGCTGTATCCCTCGCTGTCTCCCTCACAGTCTCCCTCGCAGTCTCTCTCGCAGTCTCTCTCGCAGTCTCTCTCGCAGTCTCTCTCGCTATCTCCCTCGCTATCTCCCTCGCTATCTCCCTCGCTATCTCCCTCGCTATCTCTCTCGCAGTCTCTCTCGCAGTCTCTCTCGCAGTCTCTCTCGCAGTCTCTCTCGCAGTCTCTCTCGCAGTCTCTCTCGCAGTCTTCCTCGCAGTCTTCCTCGCAGTCTTCCTCGCAGTCTTCCTCGCAGTCTTCCTCGCATTCTCCCTCGCTGTCTCCCTCGCTGTCTCCCTCGCTGTCTCCCTCGCTGTCTCCCTCGCTGTCTCCCTCGCTGTCTCCCTCGCAGTCTCCCTCGCAGTCTCCCTCGCAGTCTCTCTCGCAGTCTCTCTTGCAGTCTCTCTTGCTGTCTCTCTTGCTGTCTCCCTCACAGTCTCCCTCGCAGTCTCCCTCGCAGTCTCCCTCGCAGTCTCCCTCGCTGTCTCCCTCGCTGTCTCTCTCGCTGTGTCCATCGCAGTCTCTCTCACAGTCTCTCTCACAGTCTCTCTTGCTGTCTCAGTCGCTGTCTCCCTCGCTGTCTCCCTCGCTGTCTCCCTCGCTGTCTCCCTCGCTGTCTCCCTCGCTGTCTCCCTCGCTGCCTCCCTCGCTGCCTCCCTCGCTGCCTCCCTCGCAGTCTCTCTCGCTGTCTCTCTCGCTGTCTCTCTCGCTGTCTCTCTCGCTGTCTCTCTCGCTGTCTCTCTCGCTGTCTCTCTCGCTGTCTCTCTCGCTGTCTCCCTTGCTGTCTCCCTCGCTGTCTCCCTCGCCGTCTCTCTCGCCGTCTCCCTCGCCGTCTCCCTTGCCGTCTCAATCGCTGTCTCCCTCGCAGTGTCTCTCGCTGTATCCCTCGCTGTTTTTCTCGCTATCTCCATAGCAGTCTCTCTCGCAGTTTCTCTCGCTTTCTCCCTCGCAGTCTCTCTCGCTGTCTCCCTCACAGTCTCACTCGCAGTCTCTCTCGCTGTCTCTCTCGCTGTCTCCCTCGCTGTCTCCCTCACAGTCTCCCTCGCTGTCTCCCTCGCTGTCTCCCTCGAGGTCTCTCTCACAGTCTCTCTCGCAGTCTCTCTCGCTGACTCCCTCGCAGTTTCTATCGCTGTCTCCCTCGTGTTCTCTCTCGCTTTCTCCCTCGCTCTCTCCCTCGCAGTCTCTCTCGCAGTCTCTCTCGCAGTCTCTCTCGCAGTCTCTCTCGCTATCTCTCTCGCTATCTCTCTCGCTATCTCCCTCGCTATCTCCCTCGCTATCTCCCTCGCTATCTCTCTCGCTTTCTCCCTCGCAGTCTCTCTCGCAGTCTCTCTCGCAGTCTCTCTCGCAGTCTCTCTCGCAGTCTCTCTTGCAGTCTCTCTCACAGTCTCTCTCGCAGTCTTCGTCGCAGTTTCTCTCGCTGTCTCCCTCGCTGCCTCCCACGGTGTCTCCCTCGCAGTCTCTCTTGCAGTCTCTCTTGCAGTCTCTCTTGCTGTCTCCCTCGCTGTGTCTCTCGCTCTCTCTCTCGCAGTCTCCCTCGCTGTCTCCCTCGCTATCTCCCTCGCTGTCTCCCTCGCTGTCTCACGCGATCTCTCTCACATTCTCTCTCGTTGTCTCCCTCGCAGTTTCTCTCGCTGTGTCCCTCGCAGTCTCTCTCGCAGTCTCTATTGCTGTCTCTGTCGCTGTCTCCCTCGCTGTCTCCCTCGCTGTCTCCCTCGCTGTCTCCCTCGCAGTCTCTCTCGAAGTCTCTCTCGAAGTCTCTCTCGAAGTCTCTCTCGAAGTCTCTCTCGAAGTCTCTCTCGCTGTCTCTCTCGCTGTCTCTCTCGCTGTCTCCCTCACTGTCTCCCTCGCTGTCTCCCTCGCTGTCTCCCTCGCTTTCTCTCTCGCTGTCTCCCTCGCTTTCTCTCTCGCTTTCTCTCTCGCTTTCTCCCTCGCTGTCTCCCTCGCTGTCTCCCTCGCTGTCTCCCTCGCTGTCTCCCTCGCCGTCTCCCTCGCCGTCTCCCTCGCAGTCACTCTCTCTGTCTCCCTCGCTGTCTCCCGCGCTGTCTCCCTCGCTTTCTCTCTCGCTGTCTCCCTCGCTTTCTCCGTCGCTTTCTCCCTCGCTATCTCCATAGCAGTCTCTCTCACTGTCTCTCTCGCTGTCTCTCTCGCTGTCTCTCTCAATGTACTCTCGCTGTCTCCCTCGCTGTCTCCCTCGCTGTCTCCCTCGCTCTATCCCTCGCTCTATCCCTCGCTGTATCTCGCGCAGTCTCTCTCGCAGTCTCTCTCGCAGTCTCTCTCGCTGTCTCCCTCTCAGTCTCTCTCGCAGTCTCTCTCGCCGTCTCTCTCTCCGTCTCTCTCGCCGTCTCTCTCGCCGTCTCTCTCGCCGTCTCTCTCGCCGTCTCTCTCGCCGTCTCTCTCGCAGTCTCCCTCGCAGTCTCTCTCGCAGTCTCCCTCGCAGTCTCCCTCGCAGTCTCCCTCGCAGTCTCCCTCGCAGTCTCCCTCGCAGTCTCTCTCGCTGTCTCCATTGCAGTCTCCCACACAGTCTCTGTCGCTTTCTCCCTCGCTTTCTCCCTCGCTTTCTCCCTCGCAGTCTCCCTCGCAGTCTCTCTCGCAGTCTCTCTCGCAGTCTCTCTCGCAGTCTCTCTCGCTGTCCCTCTCGCTGTCCCTCTCGCAGTCTCTCTCGCAGTCTCTCTCGCAGTCTCTCTCGCTGTCTCCCTCGCAGTCTCTCTCGCAGTCTCCTTTGCAGTCTCTCTCGCTGTCTCTCTCTCGCTGTCTCTCTCTCGCTGTCTCTCTCTCGCTGTCTCCCTCGCAGTCTCCCTCGCTGTCTCCCTCGCAGTCTCCCTCGCTGTCTCCCTCGCTGTTTCCCTCACAGTCTCGCTGTCTCCCTCGCAGTCTCTCTCGAAGTCGCTCTCGCTTTCTCCCTCGCTGTCTCTCTCGCAGTCCTTTTCGCATTCTCTCTCGCTGTCTCCAGCGCTGTCTCCCTCGCCATCTCCCTCGCTGTCTCCCTCGCAGTTAGTCTCGCAGTCTCTCTCGCTGTATCCCTCGCTGTCTCCCTCACAGTCTCCCTCACAGTCTCCCTCGCAGTCTCTCTCGCAGTCTCTCTCGCAGTCTCTCTCGCTATCTCCCTCGCTATCTCCCTCGCTATCTCCCTCGCTATCTCCCTCGCTATCTCTCTCGCAGTCTCTCTCGCAGTCTCTCTCGCAGTCTCTCTCGCAGTCTTCCTCGCAGTCTTCCTCGCAGTCTTCCTCGCAGTCTTCCTCGCAGTCTTCCTCGCAGTCTTCCTCGCAGTCTTCCTCGCAGCCTTCCTCGCAGTCTTCCTCCCAGTCTTCCTCGCAGTCTCCCTCGCTGTCTCCCTCGCTGTCTCCCTCGCAGTCTCCCTCGCAGTCTCCCTCGCAGTCTCCCTCGCAGTCTCCCTCGCAGTCTCCCTCGCTGTCTCCCTCGCTGTCTCACTCGCTGTGTCCATCGCAGTCTCTCTCACAGTCTCTCTCACAGTCTCTCTTGCTGTCTCAGTCGCTGTCTCCCTCGCTGTCTCCCTCGCTGTCTCCCTCGCTGTCTCCCTCGCTGTCTCCCTCGCTGTCTCCCTCGCTGTCTCCCTCGCTGTCGCCCTCGCTGTCTCCCTCGCTGCCTCCCTCGCTGCCTCCCTCGCAGTCTCTCTCGCTGTCTCTCTCGCTGTCTCTCTCGCTGTCTCTCTCGCTGTCTCTCTCGCTGTCTCTCTCGCTGTCTCCCTCGCTGTCTCCCTCGCTGTCTCCCTCGCTGTCTCCCTCGCCGTCTCTCTCGCCGTCTCCCTCGCCGTCTCAATCGCTGTCTCCCTCGCAGTGTCTCTCGCTGTATCCCTCGCTGTTTTTCTCGCTATCTCCATAGCAGTCTCTCTCGCAGTTTCTCTCGCTTTCTCCCTCGCAGTCTCTCTCGCTGTCTCCCTCACAGTCTCACTCGCAGTCTCTCTCGCTGTCTCCCTCGCTGTCTCCCTCGCTGTCTCCCTCACAGTCTCCCTCACAGTCTCCCTCGCTGTCTCCCTCGCTGTCTCCCTCGCTGTCTCCCTCGAGGTCTCTCTCACAGTCTCTCTCGCTGACTCCCTCGCAGTTTCCATCGCTGTCTCCCTCGTGTTCTCTCTCGCTTTCTCCCTCGCTCTCTCCCTCGCAGTCTCTCTTGCAGTCTCTCTCGCAGTCTCTCTCGCTATCTCTCTCGCTATCTCTCTCGCTATCTCCTTCGCTATCTCCCTCGCTATCTCCCTCGCTATCTCTCTCGCTGTCTCTCTCGCTGTCTCCCTTGCAGTCTCCCTCGCAGTCTCTCTCGCTTTCTCCCTCGCAGTCTCTCTCGCTTTCTCCCTCGCAGTCTCTCTCGCAGTCTCTCTCGCAGTCTCTCTCGCAGTCTCTCTTGCAGTCTCTCTCACAGTCTCTCTCGCAGTCTTCGTCGCAGTTTCTCTCGCTGTCTCCCTCGCTATCTCCCTCGCTGTCTCCCTCGCTGTCTCACGCGATCTCTCTCACATTCTCTCTCGTTGTCTCCCTCGCAGTCTCTCTCGCTGTCTCCCTCGCTATCTCCCTCGCTGTCTCCCTCGCTGTCTCACGCGATCTCTCTCACATTCTCTCTCGTTGTCTCCCTCGCAGTCTCTCTCGCTGTGTCCCTCGCAGTCTCTCTCGCAGTCTCTATTGCTGTCTCTGTCGCTGTCTCCCTCGCTGTCTCCCTCGCTGTCTCCCTCGCTGTCTCCCTCGCTGTCTCCCTCGCTGTCTCCCTCGCTGTCTCCCTCGCTGTTTCCCTCACAGTCTCTCTCGAAGTCTCTCTCGAAGTCTCTCTCGAAGTCTCTCTCGCTGTCTCTCTCGCTGTCTCCCTCGCTGTCTCCCTCGCTGTCTCCCTCGCTGTCTCCCTCGCTGTCTCCCTCGCTGTCTCCCTCGCTTTCTCTCTCGCTGTCTCCCTCGCTTTCTCTCTCGCTTTCTCTCTCGCTTTCTCCCTCGCTGTCTCCCTCGCTGTCTCCCTCGCTGTCTCCCTCGCTGTCTCCCTCGCCGTCTCCCTCGCCGTCTCCCTCGCAGTCACTCTCTCTCTCTCCCTCGCTGTCTCCCTCGCTGTCTCCCTCGCTGTCTCCCTCGCTGTCTCCCTCGCTTTCTCTCTCGCTTTCTCCCTCGCTATCTCCATAGCAGTCTCTCTCACTGTCTCTCTCACTGTCTCTCTCGCTGTCTCTCTCGCTGTCTCTCTCAATGTACTCTCGCTGTCTCCCTCGCTGTCTCCCTCGCTGTCTCCCTCGCTGTCTCCCTCGCTCTATCCCTCGCTCTATCCCTCGCTGTATCTCTCGCAGTCTCTCTCGCAGTCTCTCTCGCAGTCTCTCTCGCTGTCTCCCTCTCAGTCTCTCTCGCAGTCTCTCTCGCCGTCTCTCTCTCCGTCTCTCTCGCCGTCTCTCTCGCCGTCTCTCTCGCCGTCTCTCTCGCCGTCTCTCTCGCAGTCTCCCTCGCAGTCTCCCTCGCAGTCTCCCTCGCAGTCTCCCTCGCAGTCTCCCTCGCAGTCTCCCTCACAGTCTCTCTCGCTGTCTCCATTGCAGTCTCCCACACAGTCTCTGTCGCTTTCTCCCTCGCTTTCTCCCTCGCTTTCTCCCTCGCAGTCTCTCTCGCAGTCTCTCTCGCAGTCTCTCTCGCAGTCTCTCTCGCAGTCTCTCTCGCTGTCCCTCTCGCAGTCTCTCTCGCAGTCTCTCTCGCAGTCTCTCTCGCAGTCTCTCTCGCAGTCTCTCTCGCAGTCTCTCTCGCTGTCTCCCTCGCAGTCTCTCTCGCAGTCTCCTTTGCAGTCTCTCTCGCTGTCTCTCTCTCGCTGTCTCCCTCGCAGTCTCCCTCGCTGTCTCCCTCGCTGTTTCCCTCACAGTCTCGCTGTCTCCCTCGCAGTCTCTCTCGAAGTCGCTCTCGCTTTCTCCCTCGCTGTCTCTCTCGCAGTCCTTCTCGCATTCTCTCTCGCTGTCTCCAGCGCTGTCTCCAGCGCTGTCTCCCTCGCCATCTCCCTCGCTGTCTCCCTCGCAGTCTCTCTCGCAGTCTCTCTCGCTGTATCGCTCGCTGTCTCCCTCACAGTCTCCCTCACAGTCTCCCTCGCAGTCTCTCTCGCAGTCTCTCTCGCTATCTCCCTCGCTATCTCCCTCGCTATCTCCCTCGCTGTCTCTCTCGCAGTCTCTCTCGCAGTCTCTCTCGCAGTCTCTCTCGCAGTCTTCCTCGCAGTCTTCCTCGCAGTCTTCATCGCAGTCTTCCTCGCAGTCTTCCTCGCAGTCTTCCTCCCAGTCTTCCTCGCAGTCTCCCTCGCTGTCTCCCTCGCTGTCTCCCTCGCTGTCTCCCTCGCTGTCTCCCTCGCTGTCTCTCTTGCAGTCTCTCTTGCAGTCTCTCTCGCAGTCTCCCTCGCAGTCTCCCTCGCAGTCTCCCTCGCAGTCTCCCTCGCTGTCTCCCTCGCTGTCTCCCTCGCTGTCTCCCTCGCTGTCTCCCTCGCTGTCTCCCTCGCTGTATCACGCGATCTCTCTCGCATTCTCTCGCATTCTCTCTCGTCTCCCTCGCAGTCTCTCTCGCTGTGTCCATCGCAGTCTCTCTCACAGTCTCTCTTGCTGTCTCTGTCGCTGTCTCCCTCGCTGTCTCCCTCGCTGTCTCCCTCGCTGTCTCCCTCGCTGTCTCCCTCGCTGTCTCCCTCGCTGTCTCCCTCGCTGTCTCCCTCGCTGTCTCCTTCGCTGCCTCCCTCGCTGCCTCCCTCGCAGTCTCTCTCGAAGTCTCTTTCGCTGTCTCTCTCGCTGTCTCTCTCGCTGTCTCTCTCGCTGTCTCTCTCGCTGTCTCCCTCGCTGTCTCCCTCGCTGTCTCCCTCGCTGTCACCCTCGCTGTCTCTCTCGCCGTCTCCCTCGCCGTCTCCCTCGCCGTCTCCCTCGCCGTCTCCCTCGCCGTCTCAATCGCTGTCTCAATCGCTGTCTCCCTCGCTCTCTCCCTCGCTCTCTCCCGCAGTCTCTCTCGCTGTCTCCCTCACAGTCTCACTCGCAGTCTCTCTCGCTGTCTCCCTCGCTGTCTCCCTCGCTGTCTCCCTCGCTGTCTCCCTCGCTGTCTCCCTCACAGACTCCCTCGCTGTCTCCCTCGCTGTCTCTCTCACAGTCTCTCTCGCTGACTCCCTCGCAGTTTCTATCGCTGTCTCCCTCGTGTTCTCTCTCGCTCTCTCCCTCGCAGTCTCTCTTGCAGTCTCTCTCGCTATCTCTCTCGCTATCTCCCTCGCTATCTCCCTCGCTATCTCCCTCGCTATCTCCCTCGCTATCTCCCTCGCTATCTCCCTCGCTATCTCTCTCGCTGTCTCTCTCGCTGTCTCCCTCGCAGTCTCCCTCGCAGTCTCCCTCGCAGTCTCCCTCGCAGTCTCTCTCGCAGTCTCTCTCGCAGTCTCTCTCGCAGTCTCTCTCGCAGTCTCTCTCGCAGTCTCTCTTGCAGTCTCTCTTGCAGTCTCTCTCGCAGTCTTCGTCGCAGTTTCTCTCGCTGTCTCCCTCGCTGCCTCCCACGCTGTCTCCCTCGCAGTCTCTCTTGCAGTCTCCCTCGCTGTGTCTCTCGCTCTCTCTCTCGCAGTCTCCCTCGCTGTCTCCCTCGCTATCTCCCTCGCTGTCTCCCTCGCTGTCTCACGCGATCTCTCTCACATTCTCTCTCGTTGTCTCCCTAGCAGTCTCTCTCGCTGTGTCCCTCGCAGTCTCTCTCGCAGTCTCTATTGCTGTCTCTCTCGCTGTGTCCCTCGCTGTCTCCCTCGCTGTCTCCCTCGCTGTCTCCCTCGCTGTCTCCCTCGCTGTCTCCCTCGCTGTCTCCCTCGCTGTCTCTCTCTAAGTCTCTCTCGCTGTCTCCCTCGCTGTCTCCCTCGCTGTCTCCCTCGCTGTCTCCCTCGCTTTCTCTCTCGCTTTATCCGTCGCTCTCTCCCTCGCTCTCTCCCTCGCTCTCTCCCTCGCTCTCTCCCGCAGTCTCTCTCGCAGTCTCCCTCGCAGTCTCTCTCGCAGTCTCTCTCGCAGTCTCCCTGGCAGTCTCTCTCGCAGTCTCTCTCGCAGTCTCTCTCGCAGTCTCCCTCGCTGTCTCCCTCGCTGTCTCCCTCGCTGTCTCCCTCGCTGTCTCCCTCGCTTTCTCCCTCGCTCTCTCCCTCGCTCTCTCCCTCGCTCTCTCCCGCAGTCTCTCTCGAAGTCTCTCTCGCAGTCTCCCTCGCAGTCTCTCTCGCAGTCTCCCTGGCAGTCTCTCTCGCAGTCTCTCTCGCAGTCTCTCTCGCAGTCTCTCTCGCAGTCTCCCTCGCAGTCTCTCTCGCAGTCCCCTCGCTGTCTCCCTCGCTGTTTCCCACACAGTCTCTCTCGCTGTCTCCCTCGCAGTCTCTCTCGAAGTCGCTCTCGCTTTCTCCCTCGCTGTCTCTCTCGCAGTCCTTCTCGCATTCTCTCTCGCTGTCTCCCTCGGTGTCTCCCTCGCTGTCTCCCACGCAGTCTCTCTCGCTGTCTCTCAAGCGCTCTCTCTCGCAGTCTCTCTCGCTGTCTCCCTCGCTGTCTCCCTCGCTGTCTCCCTCGCTGTCTCCCTCGCTGTCTCCCTCGCTGTCTCCCTCGCTGTGTCCCTCGCTGTCTCTCTCGCAGTTTCCCTCGCTGTCTCTCTCACAGTTTCCCTCGCTGTCTCCCTCGCTGTCTCCCTCGCTGTCTCCCTCGCTGTCTCCCTCGCAGTCTCCCTCGCAGTCTCCCTCGCAGTCTCCCTCGCAGTCTCCCTCGCAGTCTCTCTCGCAGTCTCTCTCGTAGTCTCCCTCGCTGTCTCCCTCGCTGTCTCCCTCGCTGTCTCCCTCGCTGTCTCCCTCGCTGTCTCCCTCGCCGTCTCCCTCGCCATCTCCCTCGCAGTCACTCTCTCTGTATCCCCCGCTGTCGCTGTCTCTGTCGCTGTCTCTGTCGCTGTCTCTGTCGCTGTCTCTGTCGCTGTCTCTGTCGCTGTCTCTGTCGCTGTCTCCGTCGCTGTCTCCCTCGTAGTCTCCCTCGACGTCTCCCTCGCAGTCTCTCTCGCAGTCTCTCTCGCAGTCTCTCTCGCTGTCTCCCTCGCTGTCTCCCTCGCTGTCTCCCTCGCTGTCTCCCTCGCTGTCTCCCTCGCTTTCTCTCTCGCTTTCTCCCTCGCTCTCTCCCGCAGTCTCTCTCGAAGTCTCTCTCGCAGTCTCCCTCGCAGTCTCTCTCGCAGTCTCCCTGGCAGTCTCCCTGGCAGTCTCTCTCGCAGTCTCTCTCGCAGTCTCTCTCGCAGTCTCTCTCGCAGTCTCTCTCGCAGTCTCCCTCGCAGTCTCTCTCGCAGTCCCCTCGCTGTCTCCCTCGCTGTTTCCCTCACAGTCTCTCTCGCTGTCTCCCTCGCAGTCTCTCTCGAAGTCGCTCTCGCTTTCTCCCTCGCTGTCTCTCTCGCAGTCCTCCTCGCATTCTCTCTCGCTGTCTCCCTCGGTGTCTCCCTCGGTGTCTCCCTCGGTGTCTCCCTCGCTGTCTCCCACGCAGTCTCTCTCGCTGTCTCTCAAGCGCTCTCTCTCGCAGTCTCTCTCGCTGTCTCCCTCGCTGTCTCTCTCGCTGTCTCCCTCGCAGTCTCTCTTGCAGTCTCTCTTGCAGTCTCTCTCGCTGTCTCCCTCGCTGTCTCCCTCGCTGTCTCCCTCGCTGTCTCCCTCGCTGTCTCCCTCGCTCTCCCCCTCGCTCTCCCCCTCGCTCTCCCCCTCGCTCTCCCCCTCGCTCTCCCCCTCGCTCTCTCCCTCGCAGTCTCCCTCGCTGTCTCCCTCGCTGTCTCCCTCGCTGTCTCCCTCGCTGTCTCTCTCGCAGTCTCTCTCGCTGTCTTCCTCGCAGTCTCTCTCGCAGTCTCTCTCGCAGTCTCTCTCGCAGTCTCTCTCGCAGTCTCTCTCGCTGTCTCTCTCGCAGTCTCTCTCGCAGTCTCTCTCGCTGTCTTCCTCGCAGTCTCTCTCGCAGTCTCTCTCGCAGTCTCTCTCGCAGTCTCTCTCGCAGTCTCTCTCGCAGTCTCTCTCGCAGTCTCTCTCGCAGTCTTCGTCGCAGTTTCTCTCGCTGTCTCCCTCGCTGCCTCCCACGCTGTCTCCCTCGCAGTCTCTCTTGCAGTCTCCCTCGCTGTGTCTCTCGCTCTCTCTCTCGCAGTCTCCCTCGCTGTCTCCCTCGCTATCTCCCTCGCTGTCTCCCTCGCTGTCTCACGCGATCTCTCTCACATTCTCTCTCGTTGTCTCCCTCGCAGTCTCTCTCGCTGTGTCCCTCGCAGTCTCTCTCGCAGTCTCTATTGCTGTCTCTCTCGCTGTGTCCCTCGCTGTCTCCCTCGCTGTCTCCCTCGCTGTCTCCCTCGCTGTCTCCCTCGCTGTCTCCCTCGCTGTCTCTCTCGAAGTCTCTCTTGCTGTCTCCCTCGCTGTCTCCCTCGCTGTCTCCCTCGCTGTCTCCCTCGCTTTCTCTCTCGCTTTATCCGTCGCTCTCTCCCTTGCAGTCTCCCTCGCAGTCTCCCTCGCAGTCTCCCTCGCAGTCTCCCTCGCAGTCTCCCTTGCAGTCTCCCTCGCAGTCTCTCTCGCAGTCTCTCTCGCTGTCTCCCTCGCTGTCTCCCTCGCTGTCTCCCTCGCTGTCTCCCTCGCTGTCTCCCTCGCTGTCTCCCTCGCTGTCTCCCTCGCTTTCTCCCTCGCTCTCTCCCTCGCTCTCTCCCTCGCACTCTCCCGCAGTCTCTCTCGAAGTCTCTCTCGCAGTCTCCCTCGCAGTCTCCCTGGCAGTCTCCCTGGCAGTCTCTCTCGCAGTCTCTCTCGCAGTCTCTCTCGCAGTCTCTCTCGCAGTCTCCCTCGCAGTTTCTCTCGCAGTCCCCTCGCTGTCTCCCTCGCTGTTTCCCACACAGTCTCTCTCGCTGTCTCCCTCGCAGTCTCTCTCGAAGTCGCTCTCGCTTTCTCCCTCGCTGTCTCTCTCGCAGTCCTTCTCGCATTCTCTCTCGCTGTCTCCCTCGGTGTCTCCCTCGCTGTCTCCCACGCAGTCTCTCTCGCTGTCTCTCAAGCGCTCTCTCTCGCAGTCTCTCTCGCTGTCTCCCTCGCTGTCTCCCTCGCTGTCTCCCTCGCTGTCTCCCTCGCTGTGTCCCTCGCTGTCTCTCTCGCAGTTTCCCTCGCTGTCTCTCTCACAGTTTCCCTCGCTGTCTCCCTCGCTGTCTCCCTCGCTGTCTCCCTCGCTGTCTCCCTCGCTGTCTCCCTCGCAGTCTCCCTCGCAGTCTCCCTCGCAGTCTCCCTCGCAGTCTCTCTCGCAGTCTCTCTCGTAGTCTCCCTCGCTGTCTCCCTCGCTGTCTCCCTCGCTGTCTCCCTCGCTGTCTCCCTCGCCGTCTCCCTCGCCATCTCCCTCGCAGTCACTCTCTCTGTATCCCCCGCTGTCGCTGTCTCTGTCGCTGTCTCTGTCGCTGTCTCTGTCGCTCTCTCTGTCGCTGTCTCCCTCTCTGTCTCCCTCGTAGTCTCCCTCGACGTCTCCCTCGCAGTCTCTCTCGCAGTCTCTCTCGCAGTCTCTCTCGCTGTCTCCCTCGCTGTCTCCCTCGCTGTCTCCCTCGCTGTCTCCCTCGCTGTCTCCCTCGCTGTCTCCCTCGCTTTCTCTCTCGCTTTCTCCCTCGCTCTCTCCCGCAGTCTCTCTCGAAGTCTCTCTCGCAGTCTCCCTCGCAGTCTCTCTCGCAGTCTCCCTGGCAGTCTCCCTGGCAGTCTCCCTGGCAGTCTCTCTCGCAGTCTCTCTCGCAGTCTCTCTCGCAGTCTCTCTCGCAGTCTCCCTCGCAGTCTCTCTCGCAGTCCCCTCGCTGTCTCCCTCGCTGTTTCCCTCACAGTCTCTCTCGCTGTCTCCCTCGCAGTCTCTCTCGAAGTCGCTCTCGCTTTCTCCCTCGCTGTCTCTCTCGCAGTCCTCCTCGCATTCTCTCTCGCTGTCTCCCTCGGTGTCTCCCTCGGTGTCTCCCTCGCTGTCTCCCACGCAGTCTCTCTCGCTGTCTCTCAAGCGCTCTCTCTCGCAGTCTCTCTCGCTGTCTCCCTCGCTGTCTCTCTCGCTGTCTCCCTCGCAGTCTCTCTTGCAGTCTCTCTTGCAGTCTCTCTCGCTGTCTCCCTCGCTGTCTCCCTCGCTGTCTCCCTCGCTGTCTCCCTCGCTGTCTCCCTCGCTCTCCCCCTCGCTCTCCCCCTCGCTCTCCCCCTCGCTCTCCCCCTCGCTCTCTCCCTCGCAGTCTCCCTCGCTGTCTCCCTCGCTGTCTCCCTCGCTGTCTCTCTCGCAGTCTCTCTCGCTGTCTTCCTCGCAGTCTCTCTCGCAGTCTCTCTCGCAGTCTCTCTCGCAGTCTCTCTCGCAGTCTCTCTCGCAGTCTTCCTCTCAGTTTCTCTCGCTGTCTCCCTCGCTGCCTCCCACGCTGTCTCCCTCGCTGTCTCACGCGATCTCTCTCGCATTCTCTCTCGTTGTCTCCCTTGCAGTCTCTCTCGCTGTGTCCCTCGCAGTCTCTCTCGCAGTCTCTATTGCTGTCTCCCTCGCTGTCTCCCTCGCTGTCTCCCTCGCTGTCTCCCTCGCTGTCTCCCTCGCTGCCTCCCTCGCAGTCTCTCTCGAAGTCTCTCTCGCTGTCTACCTCGCTGTCTCCCTCGCTGTCTCTCTCGCTGCCTCCTTCGTAGTCTCTCTCGAAGTCTCTCTCGCTGTCTACCTCGCTGTCTCCCTCGCTCTCTCTCTCGCCGTCTCCCTCGCCGTCTTAATCGCTGTCTCCCTCGCATTCTCTCTCGCAGTGTCTCTCGCTGTATCCCTCGCTGTCTCTCTCGCTATCTCCATAGCAGTCTCTCTCGCAGTTTCTCTCGCTTCCTCCCTCGCAGTCTCTCTCGCTGTCTCCCTCACAGTCTCTCTCGCTGTCTCCCTCGCTGTCTCCCTCGAGGTCTCTCTCGCAGTCTCTCTCGCAGTCTCTCTCGCAGACTCTCTCGCAGTCTCTCTCGCAGTCTCTCTCGCTGTCTCTCTCGCTGACTCCCTCGCAGTTTCTATCGCAGTCTCCCTCGCAGTCTCCCTCGCTTTCTCCCTCGCTCTCTCCCTCGCAGTCTCTCTCGCCGTCTCTCTCGCAGTCTCCCTCGCTGTCTCCCTCGCAGTCTCCCTCGCTGTTTCCCTCACTGTCTACCTCGCTCTCTCTCTCGCTGTCACCCTCGCTGTCTCCCTTGCAGTCTCCCACACAGTCTCTCACGCTTTCTCCCTCGCTTTCTCCCTCGCTTTCTCCCTCGCAGTCTCTCTCGCAGTCTCTCTCGCAGTCTCTCTCGCAGTCTCTCTCGCAGTCTCTCTCGCAGTCTCTCTCGCTGTCCCTCTCGCAGTCTCTCTCGCTGTCCCACTCGCAGTCTCCCTCGCAGTCTCTCCCGCAGTCTCCTTTGCAGTCTCTCTCGCTGTCTCTCTCGCTGTCTCTCTCGCTGTCTCTCTCGCTGTCTCTCTCGCAGTCTCCCTCGCTGTCTCTCTCGCTGTCTCTCTCGCTGTCTCTCTCGCTGTCTCTCTCGCTGTCTCTCTCGCAGTCTCCCTCGCTGTCTCCCTCACAGTCTCTTTCGCTGTCTCCCTCGCAGTCTCCCTCGCTGTCTCTCTCGCAGTCCTTCTCGCAGTCCTTCTTGCAGTCTCTCTCGCTGTCTCTCTCGCTGTCTCTCTCGCTGTCTCTCTCGCTGTCTCTCTCGCTGTCTCTCTCGCTGTCTCTCTCGCTGTCTCCCTTGCTGTCTCCCTCGCTGTCTCCCTCGCTGTCTCCCTCGCTGTCTCCCTCGCTGTCTCCCTCGCTGTCTCCCACGCTGTCTCCCTCGCAGTCTCCCTCGCAGTCTCTCTCGCTGTCTCCCTCGCTTTCTCCCTCGATTTCTCCCTCGCTGTCTCTCTCGCTGTCTCTCTCGCTGTCTCCCTCGCTGTCTCCCTCGCAGTCTCTCTCGCAGTCTCTCTCGCAGTCTCTCTCGCTGTCTCCAACGCTGTCTCCAACGCTGTCTCCAACGCTGTCTCCAACGCTGTCTCCAACGCTGTCTCCAACGCTGTCTCCCTCGCTGTCTCCCTCGATGTCTCCCTCGCTGTCTCCCTCGCTGTCTCCCACGCAGTCTCTCTCGCTGTCTCTCTCGCTGTCTCCATCGCTTTCTCCCTCGCTGTCTCTCTCGCTGTCTCTCTCGCTGTCTCTCTCGCTGTCTCTCTTGCAGTCTCTCTCGCTGTCTCCCTCGCTGTGTGTCTCGCTCTCTCCCTCGCTGTCTCACGCGCTCTCTCTCGCAGTCTCTCTCGCTGTCTCCCTCACTCTGTCCCTCGCCGTCTCCCTCGCCGTCTGCCTCGCTGTCTCCCTCGCCGTCTCCCTCGCCGTCTCCCTCGCCGTCTCCCTCGCCGTCTCCCTCGCCGTCTCCCTTGCAGTCACTCTCTCTGTATCCCCGGCTGTCTCTCTCGCTATCTCCATAGCAGTCTCTCTCACTGTCTCTGTCGCTGTCTCTGTCGCTGTCTCTGTCGCTGTCTCTGTCGCTGTCTCTGTCGCTGTCTCCCTCGCTGTCTCACTCGCTCTATCCCTCGCTGTATCTCTCGCAGTCTCTCTCGCAGTCTCTCTCACAGTCTCTCTCGCTGTCTCTCTCGCAGTCTCTCTCGCAGGCTCCCTCGCAGTCTCTCTCGCAGTCTCTCTCGCAGTCACTCTCGCAGTCTCCCTCGCAGTCTCCCTCGCAGTCTCCCTCGCAGTCTCCCTCGCAGTCTCCCTCGCAGTCTCCCTCGCAGTCTCTCTCGCTGTCTCCCTCGCTGTTTCCCTCACATTCTCTCTCGCTGTCTGCCTCGCAGTCTCTCTCGAAGTCGCTCTCGCTTTCTCCCTCGCTGTCTCTCTCGCAGTCCTTCTCGCAGTCTCTATCGCTGTCTCCCTCGCTGTCTCCCTCGCTGTCTCCCTCGCTGTCTCCCTCGCTGTCTCCCTCGCTGTCTCCCACGCAGTCTCCCACGCAGTCTCCCACGCAGTCTCTCTCGCTGTCTCTCTCGCTGTCTCTCTCGCTGTCTCCATCGCTTTCTCCCTCGCTGTCTCTCTCGCTGTCTCTCTCGCTGTCTCTCTCGCTGTCTCTCTCGCTGTCTCTCTCGCTGCCTCTCTCGCTGTCTCTCTCGCTGTCTCCCTTGCAGTCTCTCTTGCAGTCTCTCTTGCAGTCTCTCTCGCTGTCTCCCTCGCTGTCTCCCTCGCTGTGTCTCTCGCTCTCTCCCTCGCTGTCTCCCTCGCCGTCTCCCTTGCTGTCTCCCTCGAGGTCTCTCTCGCAGTCTCTCTCGCAGTCTCTCTCGCAGTCTCTCTCGCAGTCTCTCTCGCAGTCTCTCTCGCTGTCTCTCTCGCTGTCTCTCTCGCTGTCTCTCTCGCTGTCTCCCTCGCAGTTTCTATCGCTGTCTCCCTCGCAGTCTCTCTCGCTTTCTCCCTCGCTTTCTCCCTCGCTCTCTCCCTCGCTCTCTCCCTCGCAGTCTCTCTCGCAGTCTCTCTCGCAGTCTCTCTCGCAGTCTCCCTCGCTGTCTCCCTCGCTGTCTCCCTCGCTCTGTCTCTCGCTCTCTCTCTCGCTCTCTCTCTCGCTGTCTCCCTCGCTGTCTCCCTCGCTGTCTCCCTCGCTGTCTCCCTCGCAGTCTCCCTCACTATCCCTCTCGCAGTCTCTCTAGCAGTCTCTCTCGCTGTCTCCCTCACAGTCTCTCTCGCTGTCTCTCTCGCTGTCTCGCTTGCAGTCTCCCACACAGTCTCTCAAGCTTTCTCCCTCGCTTTCTCCCTCGCTTTCTCCCTCGCCGTCTCTCTCGCAGTCTCTCTCGCAGTCTCTCTCGCAGTGTCTCTCGCAGTCTCTCTCGCTGTCCCTCTCGCAGTCTCTCTCGCTGTCCCTCTCGCAGTCTCTCTCGCTGTCTCCCTCGCTGTCTCCCTCGCTGTCTCCCTCGCTGTCTCCCACGCAGTCTCCCACGCAGTCTCTCTCGCTGTCTCTCTCGCTGTCTCCCTTGCAGTCTCTCTCGCTGTCTCCCTTGCAGTCTCTCTTGCAGTCTCTCTTGCAGTCTCTCTCGCTGTCTCCCTCGCTGTCTCCCTCGCTGTGTCTCTCGCTCTCTCCCTCGCTGTCTCCCTCGCCGTCTCACACGCTCTCTCTCGCAGTCTCTCTCGCTGTCTCCCTCACTGTGTCCCTCGCAGTCTCCCTCGCTGTTTCCCTCGCTGTCTCCCTCGCTGTCTCCCTCGCTGTCTCCCTCGCTGTCTCCCTCGCTGTCTCCCTCGCTGTCTCCCTCGCTGTCTCCCTCGCTGTCTCCCTCGAGGTCTCTCTCGCAGTCTCTCTCGCAGTCTCTCTCGCAGTCTCTCTCGCAGTCTCTCTCGCAGTCTCTCTCGCTGTCTCTCTCGCTGACTCCCTCGCAGTTTCTATCGCTGTCTCCCTCGCAGTCTCTCTCGCTTTCTCCCTCGCTTTCTCCCTCGCTTTCTCCCTCGCTCTCTCCCTCGCAGTCTCTCTCGCAGTCTCTCTCGCAGTCTCTCTCGCAGTCTCTCTCGCAGTCTCCCTCGCAGTCTCCCTCGCAGTCTCCCTCGATGTCTCCCTCGCAGTCTCCCTCGCTGTTTCCCTCGCTCTCTCTCTCGCTCTCTCTCTCGCTGTCTCCCTCGCTGTCTCCCTCGCTGTCTCCCTCGCTGTCTCCCTCGCTGTCTCCCTCGCTGTCTCCCTCGCTGTCTCCCTCGCAGTCTCCCTCACTATCCCTCTCGCAGTCTCTCTAGCAGTCTCTCTCGCTGTCTCCCTCACAGTCTCTCTCGCTGTCTCTCTCGCTGTCTCCCTTGCAGTCTCCCACACAGTCTCTCTCGCTGTCTCTCTCGCTGTCTCTCTCGCTGTCTCTCTCGCTGCCTCTCTCGCTGTCTCTCTCGCTGTCTCTCTCGCTGTCTCTCTCGCTGTCTCCCTTGCAGTCTCTCTTGCAGTCTCTCTTGCAGTCTCTCTCGCTGTCTCCCTCGCTGTCTCCCTCGCTGTGTCTCTCGCTCTCTCCCTCGCTGTCTCCCTCGCCGTCTCACACGCTCTCTCTCGCAGTCTCTCTCGCTGTCTCCCTCACTGTGTCCCTCGCAGTCTCCCTCGCTGTTTCCCTCGCTGTCTCCCTCGCTGTCTCCCTCGCTGTCTCCCTCGCTGTCTCCCTCGAGGTCTCTCTCGCAGTCTCTCTCGCAGTCTCTCTCGCAGTCTCTCTCGCAGTCTCTCTCGCAGTCTCTCTCGCAGTCTCTCTCGCTGTCTCTCTCGCTGTCTCTCTCGCTGACTCCCTCGCAGTTTCTATCGCTGTCTCCCTCGCAGTCTCTCTCGCTTTCTCCCTCGCTTTCTCCCTCGCTTTCTCCCTCGCTCTCTCCCTCGCAGTCTCTCTCGCAGTCTCTCTCGCAGTCTCTCTCGCAGTCTCCCTCGCAGTCTCCCTCGCTGTCTCCCTCGCAGTCTCCCTCGCTGTTTCCCTCGCTCTCTCTCTCGCTCTCTCTCTCGCTGTCTCCCTCGCTGTCTCCCTCGCTGTCTCCCTCGCTGTCTCCCTCGCTGTCTCCCTCGCAGTCTCCTCGCTGTTTCCCTCGCTCTCTCTCTCGCTCTCTCTCTCGCTGTCTCCCTCGCTGTCTCCCTCGCAGTCTCCCTCGCTGTCTCCCTCGCAGTCTCCCTCGCTGTTTCCCTCGCTCTCTCTCTCGCTCTCTCTCTCGCTGTCTCCCTCGCTGTCTCCCTCGCTGTCTCCCTCGCTGTCTCCCTCGCTGTCTCCCTCGCTGTCTCCCTCGCTTTCTCCCTCGCTGTCTCTCTCACAGTCTCTCTCGCTGTCTCCCTCGCTGTCTCCCTCGCAGTCTCCCTCGCTGTCTCCCTCGCAGTCTCCCTCGCTGTTTCCCTCGCTCTCTCTCTCGCTCTCTCTCTCGCTGTCTCCCTCGCTGTCTCCCTCGCTGTCTCCCTCGCTGTCTCCCTCGCTGTCTCCCTCGCTTTCTCCCTCGCTGTCTCTCTCACAGTCTCCCTCGCTGTCTCCCTCGCTGTCTCCCTCGCTGTCTCCCTCGCTGTCTCTCTCGCTGTCCCTCTCGCTGTCCCTCTCACTGTCTCTCTCGCTGTCTCTCTCGCTGTCTCTCTTGCTGTCTCCCTCGCTGTCTCCCTCGCTGTCTCCCTCGCTGTCTCCCTTGCTTTCTCCCTCGCTGTCTCTCTCACAGTCTCCCTCGCTGTCTCCCTCGCTGTCTCCCTCACTTTCTCCCTCGCTGTCTCTCTCACAGTCTCCCTCGCTGTCTCCCACGCATTCTCTCTCGCTGTGTCTCTCGCTGTCTCCATCGCCTTCTCCCTCGCTGTCTCCCTCGCTGTCTCCCTCGCTGTCTCTCTCGCTGTCTCTCTCGCTGTCTCTCTCGCTGTCTCTCTCGCTGTCTCCCTTGCAGTCTCCCTCGCTGTCTCCCTCGCTGTGTCTCTCGCTCTCTCCCTCGCTGTCTCCCTCGCTGTCTCATGCGCTCTCTCTCGCAGTCTCTCTCGCTGTCTCCCTCACTGTGTCCCTCGCTGTGTCCCTCGCTGTGTCCCTCGCTGTGTCCCTCGCTGTGTCCCTCGCAGTCTCCCTCGCAGTCTCCCTCGCTGTCTCCCTCGCAGTCTCCCTCGCAGTCTCTCTCGCAGTCTCTCTCGCTGTCTCCCTCGCTTTCTCCCTCGCTGTCTCTCTCGCTGTCCCTCTCGCAGTCTCTCTCGCTGTCCCTCTCGCAGTCTCTCTCGCAGTCTCTCTCGCAGTCTCTCTCGCAGTCTCTCTCGCAGTCTCTCTCGCTGTCTCACTCGCTCTGTCCCTCGCTGTCTCCCTCGCTGTCTCCCTCGTCGTCTCCCTCGCCGTCTCCCTCGCCTTCTCCCTCGCCGTCTCCCTCGCCGTCTCCCTCGCCGTCTCCCTCGCCGCCTCTCTCGCAGTCTCTGTCGCTGTCTCACTCGCTCTATCCCTCGCTGTATCTCTCGCAGTCTCTCTCGCAGTCTCTCTCGCTGTCTCTCTCGCTGTCTCCCTCGCTTTCTCCCTCGCTGTCTCTCTCGCTGTCCCTCTCGCAGTCTCCCTCGCTGTCTCTCTCGCTGTCTCCCTCGCTGTCTCTCTCGCTGTCTCCCTCACTGTCTCCCTCGCTGTCTCCCTCGCTGTCTCCCTCGCTGTCTCCCTCGCAGTCTCACTCGCAGTCTCTCTCGCTGTCTCCCTCGCTTTCTCCCTCGCTGTCTCTCTCGCTGTCTCTCTCGCTGTCTCCCTCGCTGTCTCTCTTGCAGTCTCTCTTGCAGTCTCTCTCGCTGTCTCCCTCGCTGTCTCCCTCGCTGTCTCCCTCGCTGTCTCCCTCACTGTGTCCCTCGCTCTCTCCCTCGCAGTCTCCCTCACCGTCTCCCTCGCCGTCTCTCACGCTGTCTTCCTCGCAGTTTCTCTCGCTGTCTCCCTCGCTGTCTCCCTCGCTGTCTCTCTCGCTGTCTCTCTCGCTGTCTCCCTCGCTGCCTCCCTCGCTGTCTCCCTAGCAGTCGCTCTCGCAGTCGCTCTCGCAGTCGCTCTCGCAGTCGCTCTCGCAGTCTCTCTCGCTGTCTCCCTCGCTGTCTCCCTAGCAGTCGCTCTCGCAGTCTCTCTCGTTGTCTTCCTCGCTGTGTCCCTCGCAGTCTCTCTCGCAGTCTCTCTCGCAGTCTCTCTCGCAGTCTCTCTCGCAGTCTCTCTCGCAGTCTCTCTCGCAGTCTCCCTCGCAGTTTCTCTCGCTGTCTCCCTCGCTATCTCCCTCGCTGTCTCTCTCGCAGTTAGTCTCGCAGTCTCTCTCGCTGTCTCCCTCGCTGTCTCTCTCGCTATCTCCATAGCAGTCTCTCTCGCAGTCTCCCTCGCTGTCTCCCTCACAGTCTCCCTCACAGTCTCCCTCGCAGTCTCTCTCGCAGTCTCTCTCGCTATCTCTCTCGCTATCTCCCTCGCTATCTCCCTCGCTATCTCCCTCGCTATCTCCCTCGCTATCTCCCTCGCTATCTCCCTCGCTGTCTCCCTCGCTGTCTCCCTCGCTGTCTCTCTCGCTGTCTCTCTCGCTGTCTCCCTTGCAGTCTCCCTCGCAGTCTCCCTCGCAGTCTCTCTCGCTTTCTCCCTCGCAGTCTCTCTCGCAGTCTCTCTCGCTTTCTCCCTCGCAGTCTCTCTCGCAGTCTCTCTCGCAGTCTCTCTCGCAGTCTCTCTCGCAGTCTCTCTCGCAGTCTCCCTCGCAGTCTTCCTCGCAGTCTTCCTCGCAGTCTTCCTCGCAGTCTCCCTCGCTGTCTCCCTCGCAGTCTCTCTCGCAGTCTCTCTCGCAGTCTCTCTTGCAGTCTCTCTTGCTGTCACTCTTGCTGTCTCTCTTGCTGTCTCTCTTGCTGTCTCCCTCGCAGTCTCCCTCGCAGTCTCCCTCGCAGTCTCCCTCGCAGTCTCCCTCGCAGTCTCCCTCGCAGTCTCCCTCGCTGTCTCCCTCGCTGTCTCACGCGATCTCTCTCGCATTCTCTCTCGTCTCCCTCGCAGTCTCTCTCGCTGTGTCCATCGCAGTCTCTCTCACAGTCTCTCTTGCTGTCTCTGTCGCTGTCTCCCTCGCTGTCTCCCTCGCTGTCTCCCTCGCTGTCTCCCTCGCTGTCTCCCTCGCTGTCTCCCTCGCTGCCTCCCTCGCTGCCTCCCTCGCTGCCTCCCTCGCAGTCTCTCTCGAAGTCTCTCTCGAAGTCTCTCTCGAAGTCTCTCTCGAAGTCTCTCTCGAAGTCTCTCTCGAAGTCTCTCTCGCTGTCTCTCTCGCTGTCTCCCTCGCTTTCTCCCTCGCTGTCTCCCTCGCTGTCTCTCTCGCCGTCTCCCTCGCCGTCTCAATCGCTGTCTCCCTCGCAGTGTCTCTCGCTGTATCTCTCGCTGTTTTTCTCGCTATCTCCATAGCAGTCTCTCTCGCAGTTTCTCTCGCTTTCTCCCTCGCAGTCTCTCTCGCAGTCTCCCTCACAGTCTCACTCGCAGTCTCTCTCGCTGCCTCTCTCGCTGTCTCCCTCGCTGTCTCTCTCGCTGTCTCTCTCGCTGTCTCCCTCGCTGTCTCCCTCGAGGTCTCTCTCACAGTCTCTCTCGCAGTCTCTCTCGCTGACTCCCTCGCAGTTTCTATCGCTGTCTCCCTCGTGTTCTCTCTCGCTTTCTCTCTCGCTCTCTCCCTCGCAGTCTCTCTCGCTATCTCTCTCGCTATCTCCCTCGCTATCTCCCTCGCTATCTCCCTCGCTATCTCTCTCGCAGTCTCCCTCGCTGTCTCCCTCGCAGTCTCTCTCGCAGTCTCTCTCGCAGTCTCTCTCGCAGTCTCTCTCGCAGTCTCTCTCGCAGTCTCCCTCGCTGTCTCCCTCCCAGTCTCTCTCGCAGTCTCTCTCGCAGTCTCTCTCGCAGTCTCTCTCGCAGTCTCTCTCGCAGTCTCTCTCGCAGTCTCTCTCGCTGTCCCTCTCGCAGTCTCTCTCGCTGTCCCTCTCGCAGTCTCTCTCACTGTCTCTCTCGCTGTCTCTCTCGCAGTCTCCTTTGCAGTCTCTCTCGCAGTCTCTCTCGCTGTCTCCCTCACAGTCTCCCTCACAGTCTCTCTCGCTGTCTCTCTTGCAGTCTCTCTTGCAGTCTCTCTTGCTGTCTCCCTCGCAGTCTCCCTCGCAGTCTCCCTCGCAGTCTCCCTCGCAGTCTCCCTCGCAGTCTCCCTCGCTGTCTCCCTCGCTGTCTCACGCGATCTCTCTCGCATTCTCTCTCGTCTCCCTCGCAGTCTCTCTCGCTGTGTCCATCGCAGTCTCTCTCACAGTCTCTCTTGCTGTCTCTGTCGCTGTCTCCCTCGCTGTCTCCCTCGCTGTCTCCCTCGCTGCCTCCCTCGCTGCCTCCCTCGCTGCCTCCCTCGCAGTCTCTCTCGAAGTCTCTCTCGAAGTCTCTCTCGAAGTCTCTCTCGAAGTCTCTCTCGAAGTCTCTCTCGAAGTCTCTCTCGAAGTCTCTCTCGAAGTCTCTCTCGCTGTCTCTCTCGCTGTCTCCCTCGCTTTCTCCCTCGCTGTCTCCCTCGCTGTCTCTCTCGCCGTCTCCCTCGCCGTCTCAATCGCTGTCTCCCTCGCAGTGTCTCTCGCTGTATCCCTCGCTGTTTTTCTCGCTATCTCCATAGCAGTCTCTCTCGCAGTTTCTCTCGCTTTCTCCCTCGCAGTCTCTCTCGCAGTCTCCCTCACAGTCTCACTCGCAGTCTCTCTCGCTGCCTCTCTCGCTGTCTCCCTCGCTGTCTCTCTCGCTGTCTCCCTCGCTGTCTCCCTCGAGGTCTCTCTCGCAGTCTCTCTCGCAGTCTCTCTCGCTGACTCCCTCGCAGTTTCTATCGCTGTCTCCCTCGTGTTCTCTCTCGCTTTCTCTCTCGCTCTCTCCCTCGCAGTCTCTCTCGCTATCTCTCTCGCTATCTCCCTCGCTATCTCCCTCGCTATCTCCCTCGCTATCTCCCTCGCTATCTCCCTCGCTATCTCTCTCGCAGTCTCCCTCGCTGTCTCCCTCGCTGTCTCCCTCGCAGTCTCTCTCGCAGTCTCTCTCGCAGTCTCTCTCGCAGTCTCTCTCGCAGTCTCCCTCGCTGTCTCCCTCCCAGTCTCTCTCGCAGTCTCTCTCGCAGTCTCTCTCGCAGTCTCTCTCGCTGTCCCTCTCGCAGTCTCTCTCGCTGTCCCTCTCGCAGTCTCTCTCACTGTCTCTCTCGCTGTCTCTCTCGCAGTCTCCTTTGCAGTCTCTCTCGCTGTCTCCCTCACAGTCTCTCTCGCTGTCTCCCTCGCAGTCTCTCTCGAAGTCGCTCTCGCTTTCTCCCTCGCTGTCTCTCTCGCAGTCCTTCTCGCAGTCTCTCTCGCTGTCTCTCTCGCAGTCCTTCTCGCAGTCCTTCTCGCAGTCTCTCTCGCTGTCTCCCTCGCAGTCTCTCTCGCAGTCTCTCTCGCAGTCTCTCTCGCAGTCTCTCTCGCAGTCTCCCTCGCTGTCTCCCTCCCAGTCTCTCTCGCAGTCTCTCTCGCAGTCTCTCTCGCAGTCTCTCTCGCTGTCCCTCTCGCAGTCTCTCTCGCTGTCCCTCTCGCAGTCTCTCTCACTGTCTCTCTCGCTGTCTCTCTCGCAGTCTCCTTTGCAGTCTCTCTCGCTGTCTCCCTCACAGTCTCTCTCGCTGTCTCCCTCGCAGTCTCTCTCGAAGTCGCTCTCGCTTTCTCCCTCGCTGTCTCTCTCGCAGTCCTTCTCGCAGTCTCTCTCGCTGTCTCTCTCGCAGTCCTTCTCGCAGTCCTTCTCGCAGTCTCTCTCGCTGTCTCCCTCGCAGTCTCTCTCGCAGTCTCTCTCGCAGTCTCTCTCGCTGTCTCTCTCGCTGTCTCCCTCGCAGTCTCTCTCGCTGTCTCTCTCGCTGTCTCTCTCGCTGTCTCTCTCGCTGTCTCCATGGCTTTCTCCCTCGCTGTCTCTCTCGCAGTCTCTCTCGCAGTCTCTCTTGCAGTCTCTCTCGCAGTCTCTCTTGCAGTCTCTCTCGCAGTCTTCGTCGCAGTTTCTCTCGCTGTCTCCCTCGCTGCCTCCCACGCTGTCTCCCTCGCAGTCTCTATTGCAGTCTCCCTCGCTGTGTCTCTCGCTCTCTCTCTCGCAGTCTCCCTCGCTGTCTCCCTCGCTATCTCCCTCGCTGTCTCCCTCGCTGTCTCACGCGATCTCTCTCACATTCTCTCTCGTTGTCTCCCTCGCAGTCTCCCTCGCAGTCTCTCTCGCAGTGTCCCTCGCAGTCTCTCTCGCAGTCTCTATTGCTGTCTCTCTCGCTGTGTCCCTCGCTGTGTCCCTCGCTGTCTCCCTCGCTGTCTCCCTCGCTGTCTCCCTCGCTGTCTCCCTCGCTGTCTCTCTCGCTGTCTCCCTCGCTGTCTCCCTCGCTGTCTCCCTCGCTTTCTCTCTCGCTTTCTCCCTCGCTTTCTCCCTCGCTCTCTCCCTCGCAGTCTCCCTCGCAGTCTCCCTCGCAGTCTCCCTCTCAGTCTCTCTCGCAGTCTCCCTCGCAGTCTCCCTCGCTGTCTCCCTCGCTGTCTCTCTCGCTGTCTCTCTCGCTGTCTCTCTCGCTGTCTCTCTCGCTGTCTCTCTCGCTGTCTCCCTCGCAGTCTCTCTCGCTGTCTCTCTCGCTGTCTCTCTCGCTGTCTCTCTCGCTGTCTCCCTCGCAGTCTCCCTCGCAGTCTCCCTCGCTGTCTCCCTCGCTGTGTCCCTCGCTGTCTCTCTCGCAGTTTCCCTCGCTGTCTCTCTCGCAGTTTCCCTCGCTGTCTCCTTCGCTGTCTCCCTCGCTGTCTTCCACGCAGTCTCCCTCGCAGTCTCCCTCGCAGTCTCCCTCGCAGTCTCCCTCGCAGTCTCCCTCGCAGTCTCTCTCGCAGTCTCCCTCGCTGTCTCCCTCGCTTTCTCCCTCGCTGTCTCCCTCGCTGTCTCCGTCGCTGTCTCTCTCGCTGTCTCTCTCGCTGTCTCTCTCGCTGTCTCTCTCGCTGTCTCTCTCGCTGTCTCCCTCGCAGTCTCCCTCGCTGTCTCCCTCGCTGTCTCCCTCGCTGTGTCCCTCGCTGTCTCTCTCGCAGTTTCCCTCGCTGTCTCTCTCGCAGTTTCCCTCGCTGTCTCCCTCGCAGTCTCCCTCGCAGTCTCCCTCGCAGTCTCTCTCGCAGTCTCCCTCGCAGTCTCCCTCGCAGTCTCCCTCGCAGTCTCCCTCGCAGTCTCCCTCGCAGTCTCCCTCGCAGTCTCCCTCGCTGTCTCCCTCGCTGTCTCCCTCGCTGTCTCCCTCGCTGTCTCCCTCGCTGTCGCTGTCTCTGTCGCTGTCTCTGTCGCTGTCTCCCTCGCTGTCTCCCTCGTCGTCTCCCTCGTCGTCTCCCTCGTCGTCTCCCTCGTCGTCTCCCTCGTCGTCTCCCTCGTCGTCTCCCTCGTCGTCTCCCTCGCAGTCTCTCTCGCAGTCTCTCTCGCAGTCTCTCTCGCTGTCTCTCTCGCTGTCTCTCTCGCTGTCTCTCTCGCTGTCTCTCTCAATGTCTCCCTCGCTGTCTCCCTCGCTGTCTCCCTTCTGTCTCCCTCGCTCTATCCCTCGCTGTATCACTCACTCTCTCTATCGCAGTCTCTCTCGTCGTCTCTCTCTCCATCTCTCTCTCCATCTCTCTCGCCGTCTCTCTCGCCGTCTCTCTCGCAGTCTCGCTCGCAGTCTCCCTCGCAGTCTCCCTCGCAGTCTCCCTCGCAGTCTCTCTCGCAGTCTCTCTCGCAGTCTCTCTCGCAGTCTCTCTCGCAGTCTCCCTCGCAGTCTCCCTCGCAGTCTCCCTCGCAGTCTCCCTCACAGTCTCTCTCGCTGTCTCTCTCGCAGTCTCTCGCAGTCTCTCTCGCAGTCTCTCTCGCAGTCTCTCTCGCAGTCTCTCTCGCTGTCCCTCTCGCAGTCTCTCTCGCAGTCTCCCTCGCAGTCTCTCTCGCAGTCTCTCTCACAGTCTCTCTCGCTGTCTCTCTCAATGTACTCTCGCTGTCTCCCTCGCTGTCTCCCTCGCTCTATCCCTCGCTCTATCCCTCGCTCTATCCCTCGCTGTATCTCTCGCAGTCTCTCTCGCAGTCTCTCTCGCAGTCTCTCTCGCTGTCTCCCTCTCAGTCTCTCTCACTCTCTCTCTCGCATTCTCTCTCGTCGTCTCTCTCTCCATCTCTCTCACCATCTCTCTCGCTGTCTCTCTCGCCGTCTCCCTCGCAGTCTCCCTCGCAGTCTCCCTCGCAGTCTCTCTCGCAGTCTCTCTCGCAGTCTCCCTCGCAGTCTCCCTCGCAGTCTCCCTCGCAGTCTCCCTCGCAGTCTCCCTCACAGTCTCTCTCGCTGTCTCCATTGCAGTTTCCCACACAGTCTCTGTCGCTTTCTCCCTCGCTTTCTCCCTCGCAGTCTCTCTCGCAGTCTCTCTCGCAGTCTCTCTCGCAGTCTCTCTCGCAGTCTCTCTCGCTGTCTCTCTCGCAGTCTCTCTCGCAGTCTCTCTCGCTGTCTCCCTCGCAGTCTCTCTCGCAGTCTCCTTTGCAGTCTCTCTCGCTGTCTCCCTCGCTGTCTCCCTCGCAGTCTCCCTCACAGTCTCCCTCGCAGTCTCCCTCGCAGTCTCCCTCGCAGTCTCCCTCGCAGTCTCTCTCGCTGTCTCCCTCGCTGTTTCCCTCACAGTCTCCCTCGCTGTCTCCCTCGCTGTCTCCCTCGCAGTCTCTCACGCAGTCGCTCTCACTTTCTCCCTCGCTGTCTCTCTTGCAGTCCTTCTCGCTGTCTCTGTTGCTGTCTCCCTCGCTGTCTCCCTCGCTGTCTCCCTCGCTGTCTCTCTCGCTGTCTCCCTCGCTGTCTCCCTCGCTGTCTCCCTCGCTGTCTTCCACGCTGTCTCCCTCGCAGTCTCCCTCGCAGTCTCCCTCGCAGTCTCCCTCGCAGTCTCCCTCGCAGTCTCCCTCGCAGTCTCTCTCGCTGTCTCCCTCGCTGTCTCTCTCGCTGTCTCTCTCGCTGTCTCCCTCGCAGTCTCTCTTGCAGTCTCTCTTGCAGTCTCTCTCGCTGTCTCCCTCGCTGTCTCCCTCGCTGTCTCCCTCGCTGTCTCCCTCGCTGTCTCCCTCGCTGTGTCCCTCGCTCTCCCCCTCGCTCTCCCCCTCGCTCTCCCCCTCGCTCTCCCCCTCGCTCTCTCCCTCGCAGTCTCCCTCGCTGTCTCTCTCGCAGTCTCTCTCGCTGTCTTCCTCGCAGTCTCTCTCGCAGTCTCTCTCGCAGTCTCTCTCGCAGTCTTCCTCTCAGTTTCTCTCGCTGTCTCCCTCGCTGCCTCCCACGCTGTCTCCCTCGCTGTCTCACGCGATCTCTCTCGCATTCTCTCTCGTTGTCTCCCTTGCAGTCTCTCTCGCTGTGTCCCTCGCAGTCTCTCTCGCAGTCTCTATTGCTGCGTCTGTCGCTGTCTCCCTCGCTGTCTCCCTCGCTGTCTCCCTCGCTGTCTCCCTCGCTGTCTCCCTCGCTGCCTCCCTCGCAGTCTCTCTCGAAGTCTCTCTCGCTGTCTACCTCGCTGTCTCCCTCGCTGTCTCTCTCGATGCCTCCCTCGCAGTCTCTCTCGAAGTCTCTCTCGCTGTCTACCTCGCTGTCTCCCTCGCTCTCTCTCTCGCTCTCTCCCTCGCCGTCTCCCTCGCCGTCTTAATCGCTGTCTCCCTCGCATTCTCTCTCGCAGTGTCTCTCGCTGTATCCCTCGCTGTCTCTCTCGCTATCTCCATAGCAGTCTCTCTCGCAGTTTCTCTCGCTTCCTCCCTCGCAGTCTCTCTCGCTGTCTCCCTCACAGTGTCTCTCGCTGTCTCTCTCACTGTCTCCCTCGCTGTCTCCCTCACAGTCTCTCTCGCTGTCTCCCTCGAGGTCTCTCTCGCAGTCTCTCTCGCTGTCTCCCTCACAGTGTCTCTCGCTGTCTCTCTCACTGTCTCCCTCGCTGTCTCCCTCACAGTCTCTCTCGCTGTCTCCCTCGAGGTCTCTCTCGCAGTTTCTCTCGCTTCCTCCCTCGCAGTCTCTCTCGCTGTCTCCCTCACAGTGTCTCTCGCTGTCTCTCTCACTGTCTCCCTCGCTGTCTCCCTCACAGTCTCTCTCGCTGTCTCCCTCGAGGTCTCTCTCGCTGTCTCTCTCGCAGTCTCTCTCGCAGTCTCTCTCGCAGTCTCTCTCGCTGTCTCTCTCGCTGTCTCTCTCGCTGACTCCCTCGCAGTTTCTATCGCTGTCTCCCTCGCAGTCTCTCTCGCTTTCTCCCTCGCTCTCTCCCTCGCAGTCTCTCTCGCTGTCTCCCTCGCTGTCTCCCTCACAGTCTCCCTCGCTGTTTCCCTCGCTGTCTACCACGCTCTCTCTCTCGCTGTCACCCTCGCTGTCTCCCTTGCAGTCTCCCACACAGTCTCTCACGCTTTCTCCCTCGCTTTCTCCCTCGCTTTCTCCCTCGCAGTCTCTCTCGCAGTCTCTCTCGCAGTCTCTCTCGCTGTCTCTCTCGCTGTCTCTCTCGCTGTCTCTCTCGCTGTCTCCCTCGCTGTCTCCCTCGCTGTCTCCCTCGCAGTCTCTCTCGCTGTGTCCCTCGCAGTCTCTCTCGCAGTCTCTCTCGCAGTCTCTCTCGCTGTCCCACTCGCAGTCTCCCTCGCAGTCTCTCTCGCAGTCTCCTTTGCAGTCTCTCTCGCTGTCTCTCTCGCTGTCTCTCTCGCTGTCTCTCTCGCTGTCTCTCTCGCTGTCTCTCTCGCTGTCTCTCTCGCTGTCTCTCTCGCAGTCTCCCTCGCAGTCTGCCTCGCAGTTTCCCTCGCAGTCTCTTTCGCTGTCTCCCTCACAGTCTCTTTCGCTGTCTCCCTCGCAGTCTCCCTCGCAGTCTCTCTCGCAGTCGCTCTCACTTTCTCCCTCGCTGTCTCTCTCGCAGTCCTTCTCGCAGTCCTTCTCGCAGTCTCTCTCGCAGTCTCTCTCGCTGTCTCTCTCGCTGTCTCTCTCGCTGTCTCTCTCGCTGTCTCTCTCGCTGTCTCTCTCGCTGTCTCCCTCGCTGTCTCCCTCGCTGTCTCCCTCGCTGTCTCCCTCGCTGTCTCCCTCGCTTTCTCCCTCGCTGTCTCTCTCGCAGTCTCTCTCGCAGTCTCTCTCGCTGTCTCTCTCGCTGTCTCTCTCGCTGTCTCTCTCGCTGTCTCCCTCGCAGTCTCCCTCGCAGTCTCCCTCGCAGTCTCCCTCGCTGTCTCCCTCGCTGTCTCCCTCGCTGTCTCCCTCGCTGTCTCCCTCGCTGTGTCCCTCGCTGTCTCTCTCGCAGTTTGCATCGCTGTCTCTCTCGCAGTTTCCCTCGCTGTCTCCCTCGCAGTCTCCCTCGCAGTCTCCCTTGCAGTCTCCCTCGCAGTCTCCCTCGCAGTCTCTCTCGCAGTCTCTCTCGCAGTCTCCCTCGCAGTCTCCCTCGCAGTCTCCCTCGCAGTCTCCCTCGCAGTCTCCCTCGCAGTCTCCCTCGCTGTCTCCCTCGCTGTCTCCCTCGCTGTCTCCCTCGCTGTCTCCCTCGCTGTCTCCCTCGCTGTCACTCTCTCTGTATCCCCCGCTGTCTCTCTCGCTATCTCCATAGCAGTCTCTCTCGCTGTCTCCCTCGCTGTCTCCCTCGCTGTCTCCCTCGCTGTCTCCGTCTCTGTCGCTGTCTCCGTCGCTGTCTCCGTCGCTGTCTCCCTCTCTGTCTCCCTCTCTGTCTCCCTCTCTGTCTCCCTCTCTGTCTCCCTCTCTGTCTCCCTCTCTGTCTCCCTCGCCGTCTCCCTCGCCGTCTCCCTCGCCGTCTCCCTCGCCGTCTCCCTCGTCGTCTCCCTCGTCGTCTCCCTCGTCGTCTCCCTCGTCGTCTCCCTCGCAGTCTCCCTCGCAGTCTCTCTCGCAGTCTCTCTCGCTGTCTCTCTCGCTGTCTCTCTCGCTGTCTCTCTCGCTGTCTCTCTCAATGTACTCTCTCTGTCTCCCTCGCTGTCTCCCTCGCTGTCTCCCTCGCTGTCTCCCTCGCTCTATCCCTCGCTCTATCCCTCGCTGTATCACTCGCAGTCTCACTCGCAGTCTCTCTCGCTGTCTCTCTCGCTGTCTCTCTCGCTGTCTCTCTCGCTGTCTCCCTCTCAGTCTCTCTCACTCTCTCTCTCGCAGTCTCTCTCGTCGTCTCTCTCTCCATCTCTCTCGCCGTCTCTCTCGCCGTCTCGCTCGCAGTCTCCCTCGCAGTCTCTCTCGCAGTCTCTCTCGCAGTCTCTCTCGCAGTCTCTCTCGCAGTCTCTCTCGCAGTCTCTCTCGCAGTCTCCCTCGCAGTCTCCCTCGCAGTCTCCCTCGCAGTCTCCCTCGCAGTCTCTCTCGCAGTCTCTCGCAGTCTCTCGCAGTCTATCTCGCTGTCCCTCTCGCAGTCTCCCTCGCTGTCCCTCTCGCAGTCTCCCTCGCAGTCTCCCTCGCAGTCTCCCTCGCAGTCTCCCTCGCAGTCTCCCTCGCAGTCTCTCTCGCAGTCTCTCTCGCTGTCCCTCTCGCAGTCTCCCTCGCAGTCTCCCTCGCAGTCTCCCTCGCAGTCTCTCTCGCTGTCTCCCTCACAGTCTCTTTCGCTGTCTCCCTCGCAGTCTCCCTCGCAGTCTCTCTCGCAGTCGCTCTCACTTTCTCCCTCGCTGTCTCTCTCGCAGTCCTTCTCGCATTCCTTCTCGCAGTCCTTCTCGCAGTCTCTCTCGCTGTCTCTCTCGCTGTCTCTCTCGCTGTCTCTCTCGCTGTCTCTCTCGCTGTCTCCCTCGCTGTCTCCCTCGCTGTCTCCCTCGCTGTCTCCCTCGCTGTCTCTCTCGCAGTCTCTCTCGCAGTCTCTCTCGCAGTCTCTCTCGCTGTCTCTCTCGCTGTCTCTCTCGCTGTCTCTCTCGCTGTCTCTCTCGCTGTCTCCCTCGCAGTCTCCCTCGCTGTCTCCCTCGCTGTCTCCCTCGCTGTCTCCCTCGCTGTCTCCCTCGCTGTCTCCCTCGCTGTGTCTCTCGCTGTCTCTCTCGCAGTTTCCCTCGCTGTCTCTCTCGCAGTTTCCCTCGCTGTCTCCCTCGCAGTCTCCCTCGCAGTCTCCCTCGCAGTCTCCCTCGCAGTCTCCCTCGCAGTCTCCCTCGCAGTCTCTCTCGCAGTCTCTCTCGCAGTCTCCCTCGCAGTCTCCCTCGCAGTCTCCCTCGCAGTCTCCCTCGCAGTCTCCCTCGCAGTCTCCCTCGCTGTCTCCCTCGCTGTCTCCCTCGCTGTCTCCCTCGCTGTCTCCCTCGCCGTCTCCCTCGCAGTCACTCTCTCTGTATCCCCCGCTGTCTCTCTCACTATCTCCATAGCAGTCTCTCTCGCTGTCTCCCTCGCTGTCTCCCTCGCTGTCTCCCTCGCTGTCTCCGTCTCTGTCGCTGTCTCTGTCGCTGTCTCTGTCGCTGTCTCCCTCTCTGTCTCCCTCTCTGTCTCCCTCTCTGTCTCCCTCTCTGTCTCCCTCGCCGTCTCCCTCGCCGTCTCCCTCGCCGTCTCCATCGCCGTCTCCCTCGCCGTCTCCCTCGTCGTCTCCCTCGTCGTCTCCCTCGTCGTCTCCCTCGTCGTCTCCCTCGTCGTCTCCCTCGTCGTCTCCCTCGTCGTCTCCCTCGTCGTCTCCCTCGCAGTCTCCCTCGCAGTCTCCCTCGCAGTCTCTCTCGCAGTCTCTCTCGCAGTCTCTCTCGCTGTCTCTCTCGCTGTCTCTCTCGCTGTCTCTCTCGCTGTCTCTCTCGCTGTCTCTCTCACTGTCTCTCTCAATGTACTCTCGCTGTCTCCCTCGCTGTCTCCCTCGCTGTCTCCCTTCTGTCTCCCTCGCTCTATCCCTCGCTGTATCACTCGCAGTCTCACTCGCAGTCTCTCTCGCTGTCTCTCTCGCTGTCTCTCTCGCTGTCTCTCTCGCTGTCTCCCTCTCAGTCTCTCTCACTCTCTCTCTCGCAGTCTCTCTCGTCGTCTCTCTCTCCATCTCTCTCTCCATCTCTCTCGCTGTCTCTCTCGCCGTCTCTCTCGCAGTCTCGCTCGCAGTCTCGCTCGCAGTCTCCCTCGCAGTCTCTCTCGCAGTCTCTCTCGCAGTCTCTCTCGCAGTCTCTCTCGCAGTCTCTCTCGCAGTCTCTCTCGCAGTCTCCCTCGCAGTCTCCCTCGCAGTCTCTCACGCTGTCTCCCTCGCAGTCTCTCTCGCAGTCTCTCGCAGTCTCTCGCAGTCTCTCTCGCAGTCTCTCTCGCAGTCTATCTCGCTGTCCCTCTCGCAGTCTCCCTCGCAGTCTCCCTCGCAGTCTCCCTCGCAGTCTCCCTCGCAGTCTCTCTCGCAGTCTCTCTCGCAGTGTCTCTCGCAGTCTCTCTCGCTGTCTCTCTCAATGTACTCTCGCTGTCTCCCTCACTGTCTCACTCGCTCTATCCCTCGCTGTATCTCTCGCAGTCTCTCTCGCAGTCTCTCTCGCAGTCTCTCTCGCAGTCTCTCTCACAGTCTCTCTCGCTGTCTCTCTCGCTGTCTCCCTCGCAGTCTCTCTCGCTCTCTCCCTCACTGTCTCTCTCGCAGTCTCTCTCTCCATCTCTCTCGCCATCTCTCTCGCCGTCTCCCTCGCAGTCTCCCTCGCTGTCTCCCTCGCTGTCTCCCTCGCTGTCTCCCTCGCTGTCTCCCTCGCTGTCTCCCTCGCAGTCTCTCTCGCAGTCTCTCTCGCAGTCTCTCTCGCAGTCTCTCTCGCAGTCTCTCTCGCAGTCTCCCTCGCTGTCTCCCTCACAGTCTCTCTCGCTGTCTCCCTTGCAGTCTCCCACACAGTCTCTCACGCTTTCTCCCTCGCTTTCTCCCTCGCAGTCTCTCTCGCAGTCTCTCTCGCAGTCTCTCTCGCAATCTCTCTCGCAGTCTCTCTCGCAGTCTCTCTCGCTGTCCCTCTCGCAGTCTCTCTCGCTCTCCCTCTCGCAGTCTCTCTCGCTGTCTCCCTCGCAGTCTCTCTCGCAGTCTCCTTTGCAGTCTCCTTTGCAGTCTCTCTCGCTGTCTCTCTCGCTGTCTCTCTCGCTGTCTCTCTCGCTGTCTCTCTCGCTGTCTCTCTCGCATTCTCTCTCGCATTCTCTCTCGCATTCTCTCTCGCATTCTCTCTCGCAGTCTCCCTCGCAGTCTCCCTCGCAGTCTCTTTCGCTGTCTCCCTCGCTGTTTCCCTCACAGTCTCCCTCGCAGTCTCCCTCGCAGTCTCCCTCGCAGTCTCTCTCGCAGTCGCTCTCACTTTCTCCCTCGCTGTCACTCTCGCAGTCATTCTCGCAGTCTCTCTCGCAGTCTCTCTCGCTGTCCCCCTCGCTGTCTCCCTCGCTGTCTCCCTCGCTGTCTCCCTCGCTGTCTCCTTCACTGTCTCCTTCACTGTCTCCCACGCTGTCTCCCACGCTGTCTCCCACGCTGTCTCCCACGCTGTCTCCCACGCTGTCTCCCTCGCAGTCTCCCTCGCAGTCTCTCTCGCTGTCTCCCTCGCTTTCTCCCTCGCTTTCTCCCTCGCTGTCTCCCTCGCTGTCTCTCTCGCTGTCTCTCTCGCTGTCTCCCTCGCAGTCTCTCTCGCTGTCTCCCTCGCTGTCTCCCTCGCTGTCTCCCTCGCTGTCTCCCTCGCTGTCTCCAGTGCTGTCTCCCTCACTGTGTCCCTCGCTCTCTCCCTCGCTCTCTCCCTCGCAGTCTCCCTCACCGTCTCCCTCGCCGTCTCTCTCGCAGTCTCTCTCGCTGTCTTCCTCGCAGTTTCTCTCGCTGTCTCCCTCGCTGCCTCCCTCGCTGTCTCCCAAGCAGTCGCTCTCGCAGTCTCTCTCGCTGTCTCCCTCGCTGTCTCCCTCACTGCCTCCCTCGCTGTCTCCCTAGCAGTCGCTCTCGCAGTCTCTCTCGCTGTCTTCCTCGCTGTGTCCCTCGCAGTCTCTCTCGCAGTCTTACTCGCAGTTTCTCTCGCTGTCTCCCTCGCTGCCTCCCACGCTGTCTCCCTCGCTGTCTCACGCGATCTCTCTCGCATTCTCTCTCGTTGTCTCCCTTGCAGTCTCTCTCGCTGTGTCCCTCGCAGTCTCTCTCGCAGTCTCTATTGCTGTCTCTGTCGCTGTCTCCCTCGCTGTCTCCCTCGCTGTCTCCCTCGCTGTCTCCCTCGCTGTCTCCCTCGCTGCCTCCCTCGCAGTCTCTCTCGAAGTCTCTCTCGCTGTCTACCTCGCTGTCTCCCTCGCTGTCTCCCTCGCTCTCTCTCTCGCTCTCTCTCTCGCCGTCTCCCTCGCCGTCTTAATCGCTGTCTCCCTCGCATTCTCTCTCGCAGTGTCTCTCGCTGTCTCCCTCGCAGTCTCCCACTCAGTCTCTCACGCTTTCTCCCTCGCTTTCTCCCTCGCAGTCTCTCTCGCAGTCTCTCTCGCAGTCTCTCTCGCAGTCTCTCTCGCATTCTCTCTCGCTGTCCCTCTCGCAGTCTCTCTCGCTGTCCCTCTCGCAGTCTCTCTCGCTGTCTCCCTCGCAGTCTCTCTCGCTGTCTCCCTCGCTGTCTCCCTCGCTGTCTCTCTCGCTGTCTCTCTCGCTGTCTCTCTCGCAGTCTCCCTCGCAGTCTGCCTCGCAGTCTCCCTCGCAATCTCTCTCGTAGTCTCCTTTGCAGTCTCTCTCACTGTCTCTCTCGCTGTCTGTCTCGCTGTCTGTCTCGCTGTCTGTCTCGCTGTCTGTCTCGCTGTCTCTCTCGCTGTCTCTCTCGCTGTCTCTCTCGCTGTCTCTCTCGCATTCTCTCTCGCAGTCTCCCTCGCTGTCTCCCTCGCCGTCTCTTTCGCTGTCTCCCTCGCTGTTTCCCTCGCTGTTTCCCTCACAGTCTCTTTCGCTGTCTCCCTCGCAGTCTCCCTCGCAGTCGCTCTCACTTTCTCCCTCGCTGTCTCTCTCGCAGTCCTTCTCGCAGTCTCTCTCGCAGTCTCTCTCGCAGTCTCTCTCGCTGTCTCCCTCGCTGTCTCCCTCACTGTCTCCCACGCTGTCTCCCTCGCAGTCTCCCTCGCAGTCTCCCTCGCAGTCTCCCTCGCAGTCTCTCTCGCAGTCTCTCTCGCTGTCTTCCTCGCAGTTTCTCTCGCTGTCTCCCTCGCTGTCTCCCTCGCTGCCTCCCTCGCTGTATCCCAAGCAGTCGCTCTCGCAGTCTCCCTCGCTGTCTCCCTCACTGCCTCCCTCGCTGTCTCCCTAGCAGTCTCTCTCGCAGTCTTCTTCGCAGTTTCTCTCGCTGTCTCCCTCGCTGCCTCCCACGCTGTCTCCCTCGCTGTCTCACGCGATCTCTCTCGCACTCTCTCTCGTTGTCTCCCTTGCAGTCTCTCTCGCTGTGTCCCTCGCAGTCTCTCTCGCAGTCTCTATTGCTGTCTCTGTCGCTGTCTCCCTCGCTGTCTCCCTCACTGCCTCCCTCACAGTCTCTCTCGAAGCCTCTCTCGCTGTCTACCTCGCTGTCTACCTCGCTGTCTACCTCGCTGTCTCCCTCGCTCTCTCTCTCGCTCTCTCTCTCGCCGTCTCCCTCGCCGTCTTAATCGCTGTCTCCCTCGCATTCTCTCTCGCAGTGTCTCTCGCTGTCTCCCTCGCAGTCTCCCTCGCAGTCTCTCTCGCTGTCTCCCTCGCAGTCTCTCTCGAAGTCGCTCTCGCTTTCTCCCTCGCTGTCTCTCTCGCAGTCCTTCTCGCAGTCCTTCTCGCAGTCTCTCTCGCTGTCTCCAGCGCTGTCTCCCTCGCTGTCTCCCTCGCTGTCTCCCTCGCTGTCTCCCTCGCTGTCTCCCTCGCTGTCTCCCTCGCTGTCTCCCTCGCTGTCTCCCTCGCTGTCTCTCTCGCTGTCTCCCACGCAGTCTCTCTCGCTGTCTCCATGGCTTTCTCCCTCGCTGTCTCTCTCGCTGTCTCTCTCGCTGTCTCTCTCGCTGTCTCTCTCGCAGTCTCTCTTGCAGTCTCTCTCGCTGTCTCCCTCGCTGTGTCTCTCGCTCTCTCCCTCGCTGTCTCCCTCGCTGTCTCATGCGCTCTCTCTCGCAGTCTCTCTCGCTGTCTCCCTCGCTGTGTCCCTCGCTGTCTCCCTCGCTGTCTCCCTCGCTGTCTGCCTCGCTGTGTCCCTCGCTGAGTCCCTCGCTGTCTCTCTCGCAGTCTCCCTCGCTGTCTCCCTCGCTGTCTCCCTCGCAGTCTCCCTCGCAGTCTCCCTCGCTGTCTCCCTCGCTGTCTCCCTCGCTGTCTCCCTCGCCGTCTCCCTCGCCGTCTCCCTTGCAGTCACTCTCTCTGTATCCCCGGCTGTCTCTCTCGCTATCTCCATAGCAGTCGCTGTCTCTGTCGCTGTCTCTGTCGCTGTCTCTGTCGCTGTCTCTGTCGCTGTCTCTGTCGCTGTCTCCCTGGCCGTCTCCCTGGCCGTCTCACTGGCCGTCTCCCTGGCCGTCTCCCTGGCCGTCTCCCTGGCCGTCTCCCTGGCCGTCTCCCTGGCCGTCTCTCTCGCAGTCTCTCTCGCTGTCTCTCTCAATGTACTCTCGCTGTCTCCCTCGCTGTCTCACTCGCTCTATCCCACGCTGTATCTCTCGCAGTCTCTCTCACAGTCTCTCTCACAGTCTCTCTCACTGTCTCTCTCGCTGTCTCCCTCGCAGTCTCTCTCGCTCTCTCCCTCACTGTCTCTCTCGCCGTCTCTCTCGCCATCTCTCTCGCAGTCTCCCTCGCTGTCTCCCTCGCTGTCTCCCTCGCTGTCTCCCTCGCTGTCTCCCTCGCAGTCTCTCTCGCAGTCTCTCTCGCAGTCTCTCTCGCTGTCTCTCTCGCTGTCCCTCTCGCTGTCTCTCTCGCTGTCTCCCTCACTGTGTCCCTCGCAGTCTCCCTCGCTGTCTCCCTCATCGTCTCCCTCGCCGTCTCCCTTGCAGTCACTCTCTTTGTATCCCCGGCTGTCTCTCTCGCTATCTCCATAGCAGTCTCTCTCACTGTCTCTGTCGCTGTCTCTGTCGCTGTCTCTGTCGCTGTCTCTGTCGCTGTCTCCCTCGCCGTCTCCCTCGCAGTCTCTCTCGCAGTCTCTCTCGCTGTCTCTCTCAATGTACTCTCGCTGTCTCCCTCACTGTCTCACTCGCTCTATCCCTCGCTGTATCTCTCGCAGTCTCTCTCGCAGTCTCTCTCGCTGTCTCTCTCGCTGTCTCCCTCGCAGTCTCTCTCGCTCTCTCCCTCACTGTCTCTCTCGCCGTCTCTCTCGCCGTCTCTCTCTCCATCTCTCTCGCCATCTCTCTAGCCATCTCTCTCGCAGTCTCCCTCGGGGTCTCCCTCGCTGTCTCCCTCGCAGTCTCCCTCGCAGTCTCCCTCGCAGTCTCCCTCGCAGTCTCTCTCGCAGTCTCTCTCGCAGTCTCCCTCGCTGTCTCCCTCACAGTCTCTCTCGCTGTCTCCCTTGCAGTCTCCCACACAGTCTCTCACGCTTTCTCCCTCGCTTTCTCCCTCGCTTTCTCCCTCGCAGTCTCTCTCGCAGTCTCTCTCGCAGTCTCTCTCGCAGTCTCTCTCGCAGTCTCTCTCGCTGTCTCTATCGCTGTCTCTCTCGCTGTCTCTCTCGCAGTCTCCCTCGCAGTCTCTCTCGTAGTCTCCTTTGCAGTCTCTCTCGCTGTCTCTCTCGCTGTCGCTCTCGCTGTCTCTCTCGATGTCTCTCTCGCAGTCTCTCTCGCAGTCTCTCTCGCACTCTCCCTCGCAGTCTCTTTCGCTGTCTCCCTCGCTGTTTCCCTCACAGTCTCTTTCGCTGTCTCCCTCGCAGTCTCCCTCGCAGTCTCTCTCGCAGTCGCTCTCACTTTCTCCCTCGCTGTCTCTCTCGCAGTCCTTCTCGCAGTCCTTCTCGCAGTCTCTCTCGCTGTCTCCCTCGCTGTCTCCCTCGCTGTCTCCCTCGCTGTCTCCCTCACTGTCTCCCTCACTGTCTCCCTCGCTGTCTCCCACGCTGTCTCCCTCGCAGTCTCCCTCGCAGTCTCCCTCGCAGTCTCCCTCGCTGTCTCCCTCGCTTTCTCCCTCACTGTCTCTCTCGCTGTCTCTCTCGCTGTCTCCAGCGCTGTCTCCCTCGCTGTCTCCCTCGCTGTCTCCCTCGCTGTCTCCCTCGCTGTCTCCCTCGCTGTCTCCCATGCAGTCTCTCTCGCTGTCTCTCTCGCTGTCTCTCTCGCTGTCTCTCTCGCTGTCTCTCTCGCTGTCTCTCTCGCTGTCTCCCTTGCTGTCTCTCTTGCAATCTCTCTCGCTGTCTCCCTTACTGTGTCCCTCGCTGTCTCATGCGCTCTCTCTCGCAGTCTCTCTCGCTGTCCCCCTCGCTGTCTCCCTCGCTGTTTCCCTCGCTGTGTCCCTCGCTGTGTCCCTCGCTGTGTCCCTCGCTGTGTCCCTCGCTGTGTCCCTCGCTGTCTCCCTCGCTGTCTCCCTCGCTGTCTCCCTCGCTGTCTCTCTCGCTGTCTCCCTCATCGTCTCCCTCGCCGTCTCCCTTGCAGTCACTCTCTCTGTATCCCCGGCTGTCTCTCTCGCTATCTCCATAGCAGTCTCTCTCACTGTCTCCCTCGCTGTCTCTGTCTCTGTCTCTGTCGCTGTCTCTGTCGCTGTCTCTGTCGCTGTCTCTGTCGCTGTCTCTGTCGCTGTCTCTGTCGCTGTCTCCCTGGCCGTCTCCCTGGCCGTCTCCCTGGCCGTCTCCCTCGCAGTCTCTCTCGCTGTCTCTCTCAATGTACTCTCGCTGTCTCCCTCGCTGTCTCACTCGCTCTATCCCTCGCTGTATCTATCGCAGTCTCTCTCACAGTCTCTCTCACAGTCTCTCTCGCTGTCTCCCTCGCAGTCTCTCTCGAAGTCGCTCTCGCTTTCTCCCTCGCTGTCCTTCTCGCAGTCCTTCTCGCAGTCCTTCTCGCAGTCTCTCTCGCTGTCTCCAGCGATGTCTCCCTCGCTGTCTCCCTCGCTGTCTCCCTCGCTGTCTCCCTCGCTGTCTCCCTCGCTGTCTCCCTCGCTGTCTCCCACGCAGTCTCTCTCGCTGGCTCTCTCGCTGTCTCAATCGCTTTCTCCCTCGCTGTCTCTCTCGCTGTCTCTCTCGCTGCCTCTCTCGCTGTCTCTCTCGCTGTCTCCCTTGCAGTCTCTCTTGCAGTCTCTCTTGCAGTCTCTCTTGCAGTCTCTCTCGCAGTCTCCCTCGCTGTCTCCCTCGCTGTCTCCCTCGCTGTGTCTCTCGCTCTCTCCCTCGCTGTCTCCCTCGCTGTCTCATGCGCTCTCTCTCGCAGTCTGTCTCGCTGTCTCCCTCACTGTCTCCCTCGCAGTCTCCCTCGCAGTCTCCCTCGCAGTCTCCCTCGCAGTCTCCCTCGCCGTCTCCCTCGCCGTCTCCCTCGCCGTCTCCCTCGCCGTCACTCTCTCTGTATCCCCGGCTGTCTCTTTCGCTATCTCCATAGCAGTCTCTCTCACTGTCTCCCTCGCTGTCTCTGTCGCTGTCTCTGTCGCTGTCTCTGTCGCTGTCTCTGTCGCTGTCTCTGTCGCTGTCTCTGTCGCTGTCTCCCTCGCTGTCTCCCTCGTCGTCTCTCTCGCTGTCTCTCTCAATGTACTCTCGCAGTCTCTCTCGCTGTCTCACTCACTCTATCCCTCGCTGTATCTCTCGCAATCTCTCTCGCAGTCTCTCTCACAGTCTCTCTCGCTGTCTCTCTCGCTGTCTACCTCGCAGTCTCTCTCGCTCTCTCCCTCACTGTCTCTCTCGCAGTCTCTCTCGCCGTCTCTCTCGCCATCTCTCTCGCAGTCTCCCTCGCTGTCTCCCTCGCAGTCTCTCTCGCAGTCTCCCTCGCTGTCTCCCTCACAGTCTCTCTCGCTGTCTCTCTCAATGTACTCTCGCAGTCTCTCTCGCTGTCTCACTCGCTCTATCCCTCGCTGTATCCCTCGCTGTATCTCTCGCAGTCTCTCTCGCAGTCTCTCTCGCAGTCTCTCTCGCAGTCTCTCTCGCTGTCTCTCTCGCTGTCTCTCTCGCTGTCTACCTCGCAGTCTCTCTCGCTCTCTCCCTCACTGTCTCTCTCGCAGTCTCTCTCGCCGTCTCTCTCGCCATCTCTCGCAGTTTCTCTCGCTGTCTCCCTCGCTGTCTCCCTCGCTGTCTCCCTCGCTGCCTCCCTCGCTGCCTCCCTCGCTGCCTCCTTCGCTGTCTCCCAAGCAGTCGCTCTCGCAGTCGCTCTCGCAGTCGCTCTCGCAGTCGCTCTCGCAGTCTCTCTCGCTGTCTCCCTCGCTGTCTCCCTCGCTGTCTCCCTCACTGCCTCCCTCGCTGTCTCCTTTGCAGTCTCTCTCGCTGTCCCTCTCGCTGTCCCTCTCGCTGTCTCCCTCGCAGTCTCTCTCGCAGTCTCCTTTGCAGTCTCTCTCGCTGTCTCTCTCGCTGTCTCTCTCGCTGTCTCTCTCGCTGTCTCTCTCGCTGCCTCTCTCGCAGTCTCTCTCGCAGTCTCTCTCGCAGTCTCTCTCGCAGTCTCTCTCGCAGTCTCTCTCGCAGTCTCTCTCGCAGTCTCTCTCGCAGTCTCCCTCGCAGTCTGCCTCGCAGTCTCCCTCGCAGTCTCCCTCGCTGTCTCCCTCGCTCTCTCCCTCGCTCTCTCCCTCGCAGTCTCCCTCGCCGTCTCCCTCGCCGTCTCTCTCGCAGTCTCTCTCGCTGTCTTCCTCGCAGTTTCTCTCGCTGTCTCCCTCGCTGTCTCCCTCGCTGTCTCCCTCGCTGCCTCCCTCGCTGCCTCCCTAGCAGTCGCTCTCGCAGTCGCTCTCGCAGTCTCTCTCGCAGTCTCTCTCGCTGTCTCCCTCGCTGTCTACCTCGCTGTCTCCCTCGCTGCCTCCCTCGCTGTCTCCCTAGCAGTCGCTCTCGCAGTCTCTCTCGCTGTCTTCCTCGCTGTGTCCCTCGCAGTCTCTCTCGCAGTCTCTCTCGCAGTCTCATTCGCAGTCTTCCTCGCAGTTTCTCTCGCAGTTTCTCTCGCTGTCTCCCTCGCTGCCTCCCACGCTGTCTCCCTCGCTGTCTCACGCGATCTCTCTCGCATTCTCTCTCGCTGTCTCCCTCGCAGACTCTCTCGAAGTCGCTCTCGCTTTCTCCCTCGCTGTCTCTCTCGCAGTCCTTCTCGCAGTCTCTCTCGCTGTCTCCAGCGCTGTCTCCCTCGCTGTCTCCCTCGCTGTCTCCCTCGCTGTCTCCCTCGCTGTCTGCCTCGCTGTCTGCCTCGCTGTCTCCCTCGCTGTCTCCCTCGCTGTCTCCCTAGCTGTCTCCCTCGCTGTCTCCCTCGCTGTCTCTCTCGCTGTCTCTCTCGCTGTCTCCATGGCATTCTCCCTCGCTGTCTCTCTCGCTGTCTCTCTCGCTGTCTCTCTCGCTGTCTCTCTCGCTGTCTCTCTCGCAGTCTCTCTTGCAGTCTCTCTCGCTGTCTCCCTCGCTGTATCTCTCGCTCTCTCCCTCGCTCTCTCCCTCGCTGTCTCACGCGCTCTCTCTCGCAGTCTCTCTCGCAGTCTCTCTCGCTGTCTCTCTCGCTGTCTCTCTCGCTGTCTCTCTCGCTGTCTCTCTCGCTGTCTCCCTCGCTGTGTCCCTCGCTGTGTCCCTCGCTGTGTCCCTCGCTGTCTCTCTTACAGTCTCCCTCGCTGTCTCCCTCGCTTTCTCCCTCGCTGTCTCCCTCGCTGTCTCCCTCGCTGTCTCCCTCGTCGTCTCCCTCGCCGTCTCCCTTGCAGTCACACTCTCTGTATCCCCGGCTGTCTCTCTCGCTATCTCCATTGCAGTCTCTCTTGCAGTCTCTCTTGCAGTCTCTCTCGCAGTCTCCCTCGCTGTCTCCCTCGCTGTCTCCCTCGCTGTCTCCCTCGCTGTGTCTCTCGCTCTCTCCCTCGCTGCCTCCCTCGCTGTCTCATGCGCTCTCTCTCGCAGTCTCTCTCGCTGTCTCCCTCACTGTGTCCCTCGCAGTCTCCCTCGCAGTCTCCCTCACAGTCTCCCTCGCTATCTCCCTCTCTGTCTCCCTCGCCGTCGCCCTCGCCGTCTCCCTCGCCGTCTCCCTCGCCGTCTCCCTCGCCGTCTCCCTCGCCGTCTCCCTCGCCGTCTCCCTTGCAGTCACTCTCTCTGTATCCCCGGCTGTCTCTCTCGCTATCTCCATAGCAGTCTCTCTCACTGTCTCCCTCGCTGTCTCTGTCGCTGTCTCTGTCGCTGTATCTGTCACTGTATCTGTCGCTGTCTCTGTCTCTGTCTCTGTCGCTGTCTCTGTCGCTGTCTCTGTCGCTGTCTCTGTCGCTGTCTCTGTCTCTGTCATTGTCTCTGTCGCTGTCTCTGTCGCTGTCTCTGTCGCTGTCTCTGTCGCTGTCTCCCTCGCCGTCTCCCTGGCCGTCTCCCTGGCCGTCTCCCTGGCCGTCTCCCTGGCCGTCTCCCTGGCCGTCTCCCTGGCCGTCTCACTGGCCGTCTCACTGGCCGTCTCCCTGGCCGTCTCCCTCGCAGTCTCTCTCGCTGTCTCTCTCAATGTACTCTCGCTGTCTCCCTCGCTGTCTCACTCGCTCTATCCCTCGCTGTATCTCTCGCAGTCTCCCTCGCAGTCTCTCTCGCAGTCTCTCTCGCAGTCTCTCTCGCAGTCTCTCTCGCAGTCTCCCTCGCTGTCTCCCTCGCAGTCTCTCTCGCAGTCTCTCTCGCAGTCTCTCTCGCAGTCTCTCTCGCTGTCTCCCACGCTGTCTCTCTCGCAGTCTCTCTCGCAGTCTCTCTCGCAGTCTCTCTCGCAGTCTCTCTCGCTGTCTCTCTCGCTGTCTCCCTCTCTTTCTCCCTCGCTGTCTCTCTCGCTGTCTCTCTCGCTGTCTCCCTCGCAGTCTCTCTTGCAGTCTCTCTCGCTGTCTCCCTTGCAGTCTCTCTCGCTGTCTCCCTCGCTGTCTCTCTCGCTGTCTCCCTCGCTGTCTCCCTCGCTGTCTCACGCGCTCTCTCTCGCAGTCTCTCTCGCTGTCTCCCTCGCTGTGTCCCTCGCTGTGTCCCTCGCTGTGTCCCTCGCTGTGTCCCTCGCTGTGTCCCTCGCTGTGTCCATAGAACATAGAACATAGAACATACAGCACAGAACAGGCCCTTCGGCCCACAATGTTGTGCCGATCCTTTGTCCTCTGTCAAGGACAATTTAATCTGTACCCCATCATTCTCCTTTATCCATATACCTATCCAAAAGCCTTTTGAAAGTCCCTAAAGTTTCTGACTCAACAACTTCCCCGGGCAAGGCATTCCATGCCTCGACCACTCTCTGGGTAAAGAACCTTCCCCTGACATCCCCCTTATATCTCCCACCCTTCACCTTAAATTTATGACCCCTTGTAACGCTTTGCTCCACCCGGGGAAAAAGTTTCTGACTGTCTACCCTATCTATTCCCCTGATCATCTTATAAACCTCTATCATGTCACCCCTCATCCTTCTCCTTTCTAATGAGAAGAGGCCTAGAATGTTCAGCCTTTCCTCGTAAGACTTATTCTCCATTCCAGGCAACATCCTGGTAAATCTCCTCTGCACCCTCTCCAAGGCTTCCACATCCTTCCTAAAATGAGGCGACCAGAACTGCACACAGTACTCCAAATGAGGCCTTACCAAGGTCCTGTACAGCTGCATCATCACCTCACGGCTCTTAAATTCAATCCCTCTGCTAATGAACGCTAACACCCCATATGCCTTCTTCACAGCCCTATCCACTTGAGTTGCAACTTTCAATGATCTATGCACATAGACCCCAAGGTCTCTCTGCTCCTCCACATGCCCAAGAACCCTACCGTTAACCCAGTATTTTGCATTCATGTTTGTCCTTCCAAAATGGACGACCTCACACTTTTCAGGGTTAAACTCCATCTGCCACTTTTCAGCCCAGCACTGCAACCTATCCAAGTCCCTTTGCAGACGACAATAGCCCTCCTCGGTATCCACAACTCCACCAACCTTTGTATCATCTGCAAATTTACTGACCCACCCTTCGACTTCCTCATCCAAGTCGTTAATAAAAATCACAAACAGGAGAGGACCCAGAACTGATCCCTGCGGCACGCCACTGGTAACTGGGCTCCAGGCTGAGTATTTACCATCTAAGACCACTCTCTGCCTTCTATCAGTTAGCCAATTCTTAATCCAACTGGCCACATTCCCCACTATCCCATGCCTCCTGACTTTCTCCATAAGTCTACCATGGGGGACCTTATCAAATGCCTTACTAAAATCCATGTACACCACATCCACTGGTTTACCCTCATCCACTTGCTTGGTCACCTGCTCAAAGAATTCAATCAGGCTTGTGAGACAAGACCTACCCCTCACAAAACCGTGCTGACTGTCCCGAATCAAGCAGTGTCTTTCCAGATGCTCAGAAATCCTATCCCTCAGCACCTTTTCCATCAACTTGCCTACCACCGAAGTAAGACTAACTGGCCTGTAATTGCCAGGGTTGTTCCTATTCCCTTTCTTGAACAGGGGCACAACATTTGCCACCCTCCAATCACCTGGTACCACCCCCGTCAGCAGAGAAGATGAAAAGATCATTGCCAGCGGCTCTGCAATTTCATCCCTTGCTTCCCATAACATCCTTGGATATACCCCGTCAGGCCCGGGAGACTTGTCTATCTTCAAGTTATTCAAAAACCCCAACACATCTTCCCTCCTAACGAGCACTTCCTCGAGCTTACCAGTCTGCTTCCCACCGTCCTCTTCAGTAATACACCCCTTCTCATTCGTAAATACCGAAGAGAAGTACTCATTCAAAACCTCACTTATCTCTTCCGGCTCAACACACAGTCTCCCGCTATTGTCCTTGACCGGACCTATGGTCCCCCTAGTCATCCTCATATTTCTGACATACGCGTAAAAGGCCTTGGGGTTTTCTTTTATCCTACCCGCCAAGCATTTTTCATGCCCTCTCTTAGCTCTCCTAATCCCTTTCTTCAGATCCTTCCTGGCCATCTTGTATCCCTCCAGAGCTATGCCTGTGCCCTTTTTCCTCAACTTTATATACGCATCCTTCTTCTTCCTAACAAGACTCTCAACCTCTCTTGTCAACCACGGTTCCCTCACATGACCATCCCTTCCCTGTCTGACAGGGACATGCTTATCAATGGCCCCTACTATCTGCTCCTTGAAAAAGTTCCACATTTCGACCGTGCCCTTCCCTGCCAGCATATGCTCCCAACTTATGCTCCTCAGTTCCTGCCTGACAGCATCATATCTACCCTTCCCCCAATTGTAAACCTTGCCCTGTTGCACATACCTATCCCTCTCCATTACCACAGTGAATGCTACAGAATTGTGATCACTATCTCCAAAGTGCTCCCTCGCTGTCTCCCTCGCCGTCTCCCTCGCCGTCTCCCTCGCCGTCTCCCTCGCCGTCTCCCTCGCCGTCTCCCTCGCCGTCTCCCTCGCCGTCTCCCTTGCAGTCACTCTCCCTGTATCCCCGGCTGTGTCTCTCGCTATCGCCATAGCAGTCTCTCTCACTGTCTCTGTCGCTGTCTCTGTCGCTGTCTCTGTCGCTGTCTCTGTCGCTGTCTCCCTTGCTGTCTCTGTCGCTGTCTCCCTTGCTGTCTCCCTTGCTGTCTCCCTTGCTGTCTCCCTCGCTGTCTCCCTCGCTGTCTCCCTCGTCGTCTCCCTGGCCGTCTCCCTGGCCGTCTCCCTGGCCGTCTCCCTGGCCGTCTCCCTGGCCGTCTCCCTCGCAGTCTCTCTCGCAGTCTCTCTCCCCATCTCTCTCGCTGTCTCTCTCAATGTCCTCTCGCTGTCTCCCTCGCTGTCTCACTCGCTCTATCCCTCGCTGTATCTCTCGCAGTCTCTCTCGCAGTCTCTCTCGCAGTCTCTCTCGCAGTCTCTCTCGCTGTCTCTCTCGCAGTCTCCCTCGCAGTCTCCCTCGCAGTCTCCCTCGCAGTCTCCCTCGCAGTCTCTCTCGCAGTCACTCTCGCAGTCACTCTCGCAGTCTCTCTCGCAGTCTCCCTCGCAGTCTCCCTCGCAGTCTCTCTCGCTGTCTCCCTCGCAGTCTCTCTCGAAGTCGCTCTCGCTTTCTCCCTCGCTGTCTCTCTCGCAGTCCTTCTCGCAGTCTCTCTCGCTGTCTCCAGCGCTGTCTCCCTCGCTGTCTCCCTCGCTGTCTCCCTCGCTGTCTCCCTCGCTGTCTCCCTCGCTGTCTCTCTCGCTGTCTCTCTCGCTGTCTCTCTCGCTGTCTCCATCGCTTTCTCCCTCGCTGTCTCTCTCGCTGTCTCTCTCGCTGTCTCTCTCGCTGTCTCTCTCGCTGCCTCTGTCGCTGTCTCTCTCGCTGTCTCCCTTGCAGTCTCTCTTGCAGTCTCTCTCGCTGTCTCCCTCGCTGTCTCCCTCACTGTGTCTCTTGCTCTCTCCCTCGCTGTCTCCCTCGCTGTCTCATGCGCTCTCTCTCTCGCATTCACTCTCGCTGTCTCCCTCACTGTGTCCCTCGCTGTGTCCCTCGCTGTCTCTCTCGCAGTCTCCCTCGCTGTCTCCCTCGCCGTCTCCCTCGCCGTCTCCCTTGCAGTCACTCTCTCTGTATCCCCGGCTGTCTCTTTCGCTATCTCCATAGCAGTCTCTCTCACTGTCTACCTCGCTGTCTCTGTCGCTGTCTCTGTCGCTGTCTCTGTCACTGTCTCCCTCGCTGTCTCCCTCGCTGTCTCCCTCGCCGTCTCCCTCTCCGTCTCCCTCGCCGTCTCCCTCGCAGTCTCTCTCGCAGTCTCTCTCGCTGTCTCTCTCAATGTACTCTCGCTGTCTCCCTCGCTGTCTCACTCGCTCTATCCCTCGCTGTCTCTCTCGCAGTCTCTCTCGCAGTCTCTCTCGCAGTCTCTCTCGCTGTCTCTCTCGCTGTCTCCCTCGCAGTCTCTCTCGCTCTCCCTCACTGTCTCTCTCGCAGTCTCTCTCGCAGTCTCTCTCGCCGTCTCTCTCTCCGTCTCTCTCGCCATCTCTCTCGCAGTCTCCCTCGCTGTCTCCCTCGCTGTCTCCCTCGCAGTCTCTCTCGCAGTCTCTCTCGCAGTCTCTCTCGCAGTCTCTCTCGCAGTCTCTCTCGCAGTCTCTCTCGCAGTCTCTCTCGCTGTCCCTCTCGCAGTCTCTCTCGCAGTCTCTCTCGCAGTCTCTCTCGCAGTCTCTCTCGCAGTCTCTCTCGCTGTCCCTCTCGCAGTCTCTCTCGCTGTCCCTCTCGCAGTCTCTCTCGCTGTCTCCCTCGCTGTCTCCCTCGCAGTCTCTCTCGCAGTCTCCTTTGCAGTCTCTCTCGCTGTCTCCCTCGCTGTCTCTTCCGCTGTCTCCCTCGCTGTTTCCCTCACAGTCTCCCTCGCAGTCTCCCTCGCAGTCTCCCTCGCAGTCTCCCTCGCAGTCTCCCTCGCAGTCTCCCTCGCAGTCTCTCTCGCAGTCGCTCTCGCAGTCGCTCTCACTTTCTCCCTCGCTGTCTCTCTCGCAGTCCTTCTCGCAGTCCTTCTCGCAGTCCTTCTCGCAGTCCTTCTCGCAGTCCTTCTCGCAGTCTCTCTCGCTGTCTCTCTCGCTGTCTCCCTCGCTGTCCCCTCGCTGTCTCCCTCGCTGTCTCCCACGCTGTCTCCCTCGCAGTCTCCCTCGCAGTCTCTCTCGCTGTCTCTCTCGCTGTCTCTCTCGCTGTCTCTCTCGCTGTCTCCCTCGCTTTCTCCCTCGCTGTCTCTCTCGCTGTCTCTCTCGCTGTCTCCCTCGCTGTCTCCCTCGCAGTCTCTCTTGCAGTCTCTCTCGCAGTCTCCCTCGCTGTCTCCCTCACAGTCTCTCTCGCTGTCTCCCTGGCAGTCTCCCACACAGTCTCTCACGCTTTCTCCCTCGCTTTCTCCCTCGCAGTCTCTCTCGCAGTCTCTCTCGCAGTCCTTCTCTCAGTCCTTCTCGCAGTCTCTCTCGCTGTCTCTCTCGCTGTCTCCCTCGCTGTCTCTCTCGCTGTCTCTCTCGCTGTCTCCCTCGCTGTGTCCCTCGCTGTGTCCCTCGCTGTCTCTCTTACAGTCTCCCTCGCTGTCTCCCTCGCTGTCTCCCTCGCTTTCTCCCTCGCTGTCTCCCTCGCTGTCTCCCTCGCTGTCTCCCTCGTCGTCTCCCTCGCCGTCTCCCTTGCAGTCACACTCTCTGTATCCCCGGCTGTCTCTCTCGCTATCTCCATTGCAGTCTCTCTTGCAGTCTCTCTTGCAGTCTCTCTCGCAGTCTCCCTCGCTGTCTCCCTCGCTGTCTCCCTCGCTGTCTCCCTCGCTGTGTCTCTCGCTCTCTCCCTCGCTGCCTCCCTCGCTGTCTCATGCGCTCTCTCTCGCAGTCTCTCTCGCTGTCTCCCTCACTGTGTCCCTCGCAGTCTCCCTCGCAGTCTCCCTCACAGTCTCCCTCGCTATCTCCCTCTCTGTCTCCCTCGCCGTCGCCCTCGCCGTCTCCCTCGCCGTCTCCCTCGCCGTCTCCCTCGCCGTCTCCCTTGCAGTCACTCTCTCTGTATCCCCGGCTGTCTCTCTCGCTATCTCCATAGCAGTCTCTCTCACTGTCTCCCTCGCTGTCTCTGTCGCTGTCTCTGTCGCTGTATCTGTCACTGTATCTGTCGCTGTCTCTGTCTCTGTCTCTGTCGCTGTCTCTGTCGCTGTCTCTGTCGCTGTCTCTGTCGCTGTCATTGTCTCTGTCGCTGTCTCTGTCGCTGTCTCTGTCGCTGTCTCTGTCGCTGTCTCCCTCGCCGTCTCCCTGGCCGTCTCCCTGGCCGTCTCCCTGGCCGTCTCCCTGGCCGTCTCCCTGGCCGTCTCCCTGGCCGTCTCCCTGGCCGTCTCACTGGCCGTCTCACTGGCCGTCTCCCTGGCCGTCTCCCTCGCAGTCTCTCTCGCTGTCTCTCTCAATGTACTCTCGCTGTCTCCCTCGCTGTCTCACTCGCTCTATCCCTCGCTGTATCTCACGCAGTCTCCCTCGCAGTCTCTCTCGCAGTCTCTCTCGCAGTCTCTCTCGCAGTCTCTCTCGCAGTCTCCCTCGCTGTCTCCCTCGCAGTCTCTCTCGCAGTCTCTCTCGCAGTCTCTCTCGCAGTCTCTCTCGCTGTCTCCCACGCTGTCTCTCTCGCAGTCTCTCTCGCAGTCTCTCTCGCAGTCTCTCTCGCTGTCTCTCTCGCTGTCTCCCTCGCTTTCTCCCTCGCTGTCTCTCTCGCTGTCTCTCTCGCTGTCTCCCTCGCAGTCTCTCTTGCAGTCTCTCTCGCTGTCTCCCTTGCAGTCTCTCTCGCTGTCTCCCTCGCTGTCTCTCTCGCTGTCTCCCTCGCTGTCTCCCTCGCTGTCTCACGCGCTCTCTCTCGCAGTCTCTCTCGCTGTCTCTCTCGCTGTGTCCCTCGCTGTGTCCCTCGCTGTGTCCCTCGCTGTGTCCCTCGCTGTGTCCCTCGCAGTCTCCCTCGCTGTCTCCCTCGCCGTCTCCCTCGCCGTCTCCCTCGCCGTCTCCCTCGCCGTCTCCCTCGCCGTCTCCCTTGCAGTCACTCTCCCTGTATCCCCGGCTGTGTCTCTCGCTATCGCCATAGCAGTCTCTCTCGCTGTCTCTGTCGCTGTCTCTGTCGCTGTCTCTGTCGCTGTCTCTGTCGCTGTCTCCCTTGCTGTCTCTGTCGCTGTCTCCCTTGCTGTCTCCCTTGCTGTCTCCCTCGCTGTCTCCCTTGCTGTCTCCCTCGCTGTCTCCCTCGCTGTCTCCCTCGTCGTCTCCCTGGCCGTCTCCCTGGCCGTCTCCCTGGCCGTCTCCCTGGCCGTCTCCCTGGCCGTCTCCCTCGCAGTCTCTCTCGCAGTCTCTCTCCCCATCTCTCTCGCTGTCTCTCTCAATGTCCTCTCGCTGTCTCCCTCGCTGTCTCACTCGCTCTATCCCTCGCTGTATCTCTCGCAGTCTCTCTCGCAGTCTCTCTCGCAGTCTCTCTCGCTGTCTCCCTCGCAGTCTCCCTCGCAGTCTCCCTCGCAGTCTCCCTCGCAGTCTCCCTCGCAGTCTCCCTCGCAGTCTCTCTCGCAGTCACTCTCGCAGTCACTCTCGCAGTCTCTCTCGCAGTCTCCCTCGCAGTCTCCCTCGCAGTCTCTCTCGCTGTCTCCCTCGCAGTCTCTCTCGAAGTCGCTCTCGCTTTCTCCCTCGCTGTCTCTCTCGCAGTCCTTCTCGCAGTCTCTCTCGCTGTCTCCAGCGCTGTCTCCCTCGCTGTCTCCCTCGCTGTCTCCCTCGCTGTCTCCCTCGCTGTCTCCCTCGCTGTCTCTCTCGCTGTCTCTCTCGCTGTCTCCATCGCTTTCTCCCTCGCTGTCTCTCTCGCTGTCTCTCTCGCTGTCTCTCTCGCTGTCTCTCTCGCTGCCTCTGTCGCTGTCTCTCTCGCTGTCTCCCTTGCAGTCTCTCTTGCAGTCTCTCTCGCTGTCTCCCTCACTGTCTCCCTCACTGTGTCTCTTGCTCTCTCCCTCGCTGTCTCCCTCGCTGTCTCATGCGCTCTCTCTCTCGCATTCACTCTCGCTGTCTCCCTCACTGTGTCCCTCGCTGTCTCTCTCGCAGTCTCCCTCGCTGTCTCCCTCGCCGTCTCCCTCGCCGTCTCCCTTGCAGTCACTCTCTCTGTATCCCCGGCTGTCTCTTTCGCTATCTCCATAGCAGTCTCTCTCACTGTCTACCTCGCTGTCTCTGTCGCTGTCTCTGTCGCTGTCTCTGTCGCTGTCTCTGTCACTGTCTCCCTCGCTGTCTCCCTCGCTGTCTCCCTCGCTGTCTCCCTCGCCGTCTCCCTCGCCGTCTCCCTCGCCGTCTCCCTCGCAGTCTCTCTCGCAGTCTCTCTCGCTGTCTCTCTCAATGTACTCTCGCTGTCTCCCTCGCTCTATCCCTCGCTGTCTCTCTCGCAGTCTCTCTCGCAGTCTCTCTCGCAGTCTCTCTCGCTGTCTCTCTCGCTGTCTCCCTCGCAGTCTCTCTCGCTCTCCCTCACTGTCTCTCTCGCAGTCTCTCTCGCAGTCTCTCTCGCCGTCTCTCTCTCCGTCTCTCTCGCCATCTCTCTCGCAGTCTCCCTCGCTGTCTCTCTCGCTGTCTCCCTCGCAGTCTCTCTCGCAGTCTCTCTCGCAGTCTCTCTCGCAGTCTCTCTCGCAGTCTCTCTCGCAGTCTCTCTCGCTGTCCCTCTCGCAGTCTCTCTCGCAGTCTCTCTCGCAGTCTCTCTCGCAGTCTCTCTCGCAGTCTCTCTCGCTGTCCCTCTCGCAGTCTCTCTCGCTGTCCCTCTCGCAGTCTCTCTCGCTGTCTCCCTCGCTGTCTCCCTCGCAGTCTCTCTCGCAGTCTCCTTTGCAGTCTCTCTCGCTGTCTCCCTCGCTGTCTCTTCCGCTGTCTCCCTCGCTGTTTCCCTCACAGTCTCCCTCGCAGTCTCCCTCGCAGTCTCCCTCGCAGTCTCCCTCGCAGTCTCCCTCGCAGTCTCCCTCGCAGTCTCTCTCGCAGTCGCTCTCGCAGTCGCTCTCACTTTCTCCCTCGCTGTCTCTCTCGCAGTCCTTCTCGCAGTCCTTCTCGCAGTCCTTCTCGCAGTCCTTCTCGCAGTCCTTCTCGCAGTCTCTCTCGCTGTCTCTCTCGCTGTCTCCCTCGCTGTCTCCCTCGCTGTCTCCCTCGCTGTCTCCCTCGCTGTCTCCCACGCTGTCTCCCTCGCAGTCTCTCTCGCTGTCTCTCTCGCTGTCTCTCTCGCTGTCTCTCTCGCTGTCTCCCTCGCTTTCTCCCTCGCTGTCTCTCTCGCTGTCTCTCTCGCTGTCTCCCTCGCTGTCTCCCTCGCAGTCTCTCTTGCAGTCTCTCTCGCAGTCTCCCTCGCTGTCTCCCTCACAGTCTCTCTCGCTGTCTCCCTGGCAGTCTCCCACACAGTCTCTCACGCTTTCTCCCTCGCTTTCTCCCTCGCAGTCTCTCTCGCAGTCTCTCTCGCAGTCCTTCTCTCAGTCCTTCTCGCAGTCTCTCTCGCTGTCTCTCTCGCTGTCTCCCTCGCTGTCTCCCTCGCTGTCTCCCTCGCTGTCTCCCTCGCTGTCTCCCACGCTGTCTCCCTCGCAGTCTCCCTCGCAGTCTCTCTCGCTGTCTCCCTCGCTTTCTCCCTTGCTGTCTCCCTCGCTGTCTCCCTCGCTGTCTCCCTCGCTGTCTCCCTCGCTGTCTCACGCGATCTCTCTCGCTGTCTCTCTCGCTGTCTCTCTCGCTGTCTCTCTCGCTGTCTCTCTTGCAGTCTCACTCGCAGTCTCTCTTGCAGTCTCTCTCGCTGTCTCCCTCGCTGTCTCCCTCGCTGTCTCCCTCGCTGTCTCCCTCGCTGTCTCCCTCACTGTGTCCCTCGCTCTCTCCCTCGCTCTCTCCCTCGCCGTCTCTCTCGCAGTCTCTCTCGCTGTCTTCCTCGCAGTTTCTCTCGCAGTTTCTCTCGCAGTTTCTCTCGCAGTTTCTCTCGCCGTCTCCCTCGCTGTCTCCCTCGCTGCCTCCCTCGCTGCCTCCCTAGCAGTCGCTCTCGCAGTCGCTCTCGCAGTCTCTCTCGCTGTCTCCATCGCTGTATCCATCGCTGTATCCATCGCTGTCTCCCTCGCAGTCTCTCTCGCAGTCTCCCTCGCTGCCTCCCTCGCTGTCTCCCTAGCAGTCGCTCTCGCAGTCTCTCTCGCTGTCTTCCTCGCTGTGTCCCTCGCTGTGTCCCTCGCTGTGTCCCTCGCAGTCTCTCTCGCAGTCTCTCTCGCAGTCTCTCTCGCAGTCTCTCTCGCAGTCTCTCTCGCAGTCTTCCTCGCTGTCTCCCTCGTGCCTCCCACGCTGTCTCCCTCACTGTCTCACGCGATCTCTCTCGCATTCTCTCTCGTTGTCTCCCTTGCTGTCTCTCTCGCTGTCTCTCTCGCTGTCTCTCTCGCTGTCTCCCTCGCAGTCTCTCTTGCAGTCTCTCTCGCTGTCTCCCTCGCTGTCTCCCTCGCTGTCTCCCTCGCTGTCTCCCTCACTGTGTCCCTCGCTCTCTCCCTCGCTCTCTCCCTCGCCGTCTCTCTCGCAGTCTCTCTCGCTGTCTTCCTCGCAGTTTCTCTCGCAGTTTCTCTCGCCGTCTCCCTCGCCGTCTCCCTCGCCGCCTCCCTCGCTGTCTCCCTAGCAGTCGCTCTCGCAGTCGCTCTCGCAGTCTCTCTCGCTGTCTCCATCGCTGTCTCCCTCGCAGTCTCCCTCGCAGTCTCCCTCGCAGTCTCCCTCGCAGTCTCCCTCGCTGTCTCCCTCGCTGTCTCCCTAGCAGTCGCTCTCGCAGTCTCTCTCGCTGTCTTCCTCGCTGTGTCCCTCGCAGTCTCTCTCGCAGTCTCTCTCGCAGTCTCTCTCGCAGTCTCTCTCGCAGTCTCTCTCGCAGTCTCTCTCACAGTCTTCCTCGCTGTCTCCCTCGCTGCCTCCCACGCTGTCTCCCTCACTGTCTCACGCGATCTCTCTCGCATTCTCTCTCGTTGTCTCCCTTGCAGTCTCTCTCGCTGCGTCCCTCGCAGTCTCTCCCGCAGTCTCTATTGCTGTCTCCCTCGCTGTCTCCCTCGCTGTCTCCCTCGCTGTCTCCCTCGCTGCCTCCCTCGCAGTCTCTCTCGAAATCTCTCTCGCTGTCTCCCTCGCTGTCTCTCTCGCTCTCTCTCTCGCCATCTCCCTCGCCATCTTATTCGCTGTCTCCCTCGCATTCTCTCTCGCAGTGTCTCTCGCTGTCTCCCTCGCAGTCTCCCTCGCAGTCTCTCTCGCTGTCTCCCTCACAGTCTCTCTCGAAGTCGCTCTCGCTTTCTCCCTCGCTTTCTCCCTCGCTGTCTCTCTCGCAGTCCATCTCGCAGTCCTTCTCGCAGTCTCTCTCGCTGTCTCCCTCGCTGTGTCTCTCGCTCTCTCCCTCGCTGTCTCCATCGCTGTCTCACGCGCTCTCTCTCGCAGTCTCTCTTGCAGTCTCTCTCGCAGTCTCTCTCGCTGTCTCTCTCGCTGTCTCTCTCGCTGTCTCTCTCGCTGTCTCCCTCGCTGTCTCCCTCGCTGTGTCCCTCGCTGTGTTCCTCGCTGTCTCTCTCGCAGTCTCCCTCGCTGTCTCCCTCGCTGTCTCCCTCGCTGTCTCCCTCGTCGTCTCCCTCATCGTCTCCCTGGCCGTCTCCCTGGCCGTCTCCCTAGCCGTCTCCCTGGCCGTCTCCCTGGCCGTCTCCCTGGCCGTCTCCCTCGCAGTCTCTCTCGCTGTCTCTCTCGCTGTCTCTCTCAATGTACTCTCGCTGTCTCCCTCGCTGTCTCACTCGCTCTATCCCTCGCTGTATCTCTCGCAGTCTCTCTCACAGTCTCTCTCACAGTCTCTCTCGCCGTCTCCCTCGCCGTCTCTCTCGCCGTCTCTCTCGCCGTCTCTCTCGCCGTCTCTCTCGCCGTCTCTCTCGCCATCTCTCTCGCCGTCTCTCTCGCCGTCTCTCTCGCAGTCTCTCTCGCAGTCTCTCTCGCAGTCTCTCTCGCAGTCTCTCTCGCTGTCTCTCTCGCAGTCTCTCTCGCAGTCTCTCTCGCAGTCTCTCTCGCAGTCTCTCTCGCTGTCCCTCTCACAGTCTCTCTCGCTGTCTCTCTCGCAGTCTCTCTCGCAGTCTCTCTCGCAGTCTCCTTTGCAGTCTCTCTCGCTGTCTCTCTCGCTGTCTCCCACGCTGTCTCCCTCGCAGTCTCTCTCGCAGTCTCTCTCGCAGTCTCTCTCGCAGTCTCTCTCGCAGTCTCTCTCGCTTTCTCCCTCGCTGTCTCTCTCGCTGTCTCTCTCGCTGTCCCTCTCGCAGTCTCTCTCGCTGTCCCTCTCGCAGTCTCTCTCGCTGTCCCTCTCGCATTCTCTCTCGCTGTCTCTCTCGCAGTCTCCTTTGCAGTCTCTCTCGCTGTCTCTCTCGCTGTCTCCCTCGCTGTCTCCCTCGCTGTCTCCCTCGCTGTCTCCCTCGCTGTCTCCCTCGCTGTCTCCCACGCTGTCTCCCTCGCAGTCTCTCTCGCTGTCTCCCTCGCTTTCTCCCTCGCTGTCTCTCTCGCTGTCTCTCTCGCTGTCTCCCTCGCAGTCTCTCTTGCAGTCCCTCTCGCTGTCTCCCTCGCTGTCTCCCTCGCTGTCTCCCTCGCTGTCTCCCTCGCTGTCTCCCTCGCTGCCTCCCTCGCTGTCTCCCTCGCTGTCTCCCTCGCTGTCTCCCACGCTGTCTCCCTCGCAGTCTCCCTAGCAGTCGCTCTCGCAGTCTCTCTCGCTGTCTTCCTCGCTGTGTCCCTCGCAGTCTCTCTCGCAGTCTCTCTCGCAGTCTCTCTCGCAGTCTCTCTCGCAGTCTTCCTCGCTGTCTCCCTCGCTGCCTCCCACGCTGTCTCCCTCACTGTCTCACGCGATCTCTCTCGCATTCTCTCTCGTTGTCTCCCTTGCAGTCTCTCTCGCTGCGTCCCTCGCAGTCTCTCTCGCAGTCTCTATTGCTGTCTCCCTCGCTGTCTCCCTCGCTGTCTCCCTCGTTGTCTCTCTCGCTGTCCCTCTCGCAGTCTCTCTCGCTGTCCCTCTCGCAGTCTCTCTCGCTGTCCCTCTCGCATTCTCTCTCGCTGTCTCTCTCGCAGTCTCCTTTGCAGTCTCTCTCGCTGTCTCTCTCGCAGTCTCCCTCGCTGTCTCCCTCGCTGTCTCCCTCGCTGTCTCCCTCGCTGTCTCCCTCGCTGTCTCCCTCGCTGTCTCTCTCGCTGTCTCCCTCGCTGTCTCCCTCGCTGTCTCCCTCGCTGTCTCTCTCGCTGTCTCCCTCGCTTTCTCCCTCGCTGTCTCTCTCGCTGTCTCTCTCGCTGTCTCCCTCGCAGTCTCTCTCGCAGTCCCTCTCGCTGTCTCCCTCGCTGTCTCCCTCGCTGTCTCCCTCGCTGTCTCCCTCGCTGTCTCCCTCGCTGTCTCCCTCGCTGTCTCCCTCGCTGCCTCCCTCGCTGTCTCCCTCGCTGCCTCCCTCGCTGTCTCCCTCGCTGTCTCCCTCGCTGTCTCCCTCGCTGTCTCCCACGCTGTCTCCCTCGCAGTCTCCCTAGCAGTCGCTCTCGCAGTCTCTCTCGCTGTCTTCCTCGCTGTGTCCCTCGCAGTCTCTCTCGCAGTCTCTCTCGCAGTCTCTCTCGCAGTCTCTCTCGCAGTCTCTCTCGCAGTCTTCCTCGCTGTCTCCCTCGCTGCCTCCCACGCTGTCTCCCTCACTGTCTCACGCGATCTCTCTCGCATTCTCTCTCGTTGTCTCCCTTGCAGTCTCTCTCGCTGCGTCCCTCGCAGTCTCTCTCGCAGTCTCTATTGCTGTCTCCCTCGTTGTCTCCCTCGTTGTCTCCCTCGCTGTCTCCCTCGCTGCCTCCCTCGCAGTCTCTCTCGAAATCTCTCTCGCTGTCTCCCTCGCTGTCTCCCTTGCTGTCTCTCTTGCTCTCTCTATCGCCATCTCCCTCGCCATCTTATTCGCTGTCTCCCTCGCATTCTCTCTCGCAGTGTCTCTCGCTGTCTCCCTCGCAGTCTCCCTCGCAGTCTCTCTCGCTGTCTCCCTCACAGTCTCTCTCGAAGTCGCTCTCGCTTTCTCCCTCGCTTTCTCCCTCGCTGTCTCTCTCGCAGTCCATCTCGCAGTCCTTCTCGCAGTCTCTCTCGCTGTCTCCCTCGCTGTGTCTCTCGCTCTCTCCCTCGCTGTCTCCATCGCTGTCTCACGCGCTCTCTCTCGCAGTCTCTCTCGCTGTCTCTCTCGCTGTCTCTCTCGCTGTCTCTCTCGCTGTCTCCCTCGCTGTCTCCCTCGCTGTGTCCCTCGCTGTGTCCCTCGCTGTGTCCCTCGCTGTGTCCCTCGCTGTGTTCCTCGCTGTCTCTCTCGCAGTCTCCCTCGCTGTCTCCCTCGCTGTCTCCCTCGCTGTCTCCCTCGTCGTCTCCCTCGTCGTCTCCCTCGTCGTCTCCTTGGCCGTCTCCCTGGCCGTCTCCCTGGCCGTCTCCCTCGCAGTCTCTCTCGCTGTCTCTCTCGCTGTCTCTCTCAATGTACTCTCGCTGTCTCCCTCGCTGTCTCACACGCTCTATCCCTCGCTGTATCTCTCGCAGTCTCTCTCACAGTCTCTCTCACAGTCTCTCTCGCTGTCTCTCTCGCTGTCTCCCTCGCAGTCTCTCTCGCTCTCTCCCTCACTGTCTCTCTCGCCGTCTCTCTCGCCGTCTCTCTCGCCGTCTCTCTCGCCGTCTCTCTCTCCGTCTCACTCGCCGTCTCTCTCGCAGTCTCTCTCGCAGTCTCCCTCGCAGTCTCTCTCGCAGTCTCTCTCGCAGTCTCTCTCGCAGTCTCTCTCGCAGTCTCTCTCGCTGTCCCTCTCACAGTCTCTCTCGCTGTCTCTCTCGCTGTCTCTCTCGCTGTCTCTCTCGCTGTCTCTCTCGCAGTCTCTCTCGCAGTCTCTCTCGCAGTCTCCTTTGCAGTCTCTCTCGCTGTCTCTCTCGCTGTCTCCCACGCTGTCTCCCTCGCAGTCTCTCTCGCAGTCTCTCTCGCAGTCTCTCTCGCAGTCTCTCTCGCAGTCTCTCTCGCAGTCTCTCTCGCTGTCTCCCTCGCTTTCTCCCTCGCTGTCTCTCTCGCTGTCCCTCTCGCAGTCTCTCTCGCTGTCCCTCTCGCATTCTCTCTCGCTGTCTCTCTCGCAGTCTCCTTTGCAGTCTCTCTCGCTGTCTCTCTCGCAGTCTCCCTCGCTGTCTCCCTCGCTGTCTCCCTCGCTGTCTCCCTCGCTGTCTCCCTCGCTGTCTCCCTCGCTGTCTCCCTCGCTGTCTCCCACGCTGTCTCCCTCGCAGTCTCTCTCGCTGTCTCCCTCGCTTTCTCCCTCGCTGTCTCTCTCGCTGTCTCTCTTGCTGTCTCCCTCGCAGTCTCTCTTGCAGTCCCTCTTGCTGTCTCCCTCGCTGTCTCCCTCTCTGTCTCCCTCGCTGTCTCCCTCGCTGTCTCCCTCGCAGTCTCCCTCGCTGCCTCCCTCGCAGCCTCCCTCGCTGTCTCCCTCGCTGTCTCCCTCGCTGTCTCCCTCGCTGTCTCCCTCGCTGTCTCCCACGCTGTCTCCCTCGCAGTCTCCCTAGCAGTCGCTCTCGCAGTCTCTCTCGCTGTGTCCCTCGCTGTGTCCCTCGCAGTCTCTCTCGCAGTCTCTCTCGCAGTCTCTCTCGCAGTCTCTCTCGCAGTCTCTCTCGCAGTCTCTCTCGCAGTCTTCCTCGCTGTCTCCCTCGCTGCCTCCCACGCTGTCTCCCTCGCTGTCTCACGCGATCTCTCTCGCATTCTCTCTCGTTGTCTCCCTTGCAGTCTCTCTCGCTGCGTCCCTCGCAGTCTCTCTCGCAGTCTCTATTGCTGTCTCCCTCGCTGTCTCCCTCGTTGTCTCCCTCGCTGTCTCCCTCGCTGCCTCCCTCGCAGTCTCTCTCGAAATCTCCCTCGCTGTCTCCCTCGCTGTCTCCCTCGCTGTCTCTCTCACTCTCTCTCTCGCCATCTCCCTCGCCATCTTATTCGCTGTCTCCCTCGCATTCTCTCTCGCAGTGTGTCTCGCTGTCTCCCTCGCAGTCTCTCTCGCTGTCTCCCTCACAGTCTCTCTCGAAGTCGCTCTCGCCTTCTCCCTCGCTTTCTCCCTCGCTGTCTCTCTCGCAGTCCATCTCGCAGTCCTTCTCGCAGTCTCTCTCGCTGTCTCCCTCGCTGTGTCTCTCGCTCTCTCCCTCGCTGTCTCCATCGCTGTCTCACGCGCTCTCTCTCGCAGTCTCTCTCGCTGTCTCTCTCGCTGTCTCTCTCGCTGTCTCTCTCGCTGTCTCCCTCGCTGTCTCCCTCGCTGTCTCCCTCGCTGTCTCCCTCGCAGTCTCCCTCGCTGCCTCCCTCGCTGTCTCCCTAGCAGTCGCTCTCGCAGTCGCTCTCGCAGTCTCTCTCGCAGTCTCTCTCGCTGTCTCCCTCGCTGTCTCCCTCGCTGCCGCCCTCGCTGTCTCCCTAGCAGTCGCTCTCGCAGTCTCTCTCACTGTCTTCCTCGCTGTGTCCCTCGCCGTCTCTCTCGCAGTCTCTCTCGCAGTCTCTCTCGCAGTCTTCCTCGCAGTTTCTCTCGCTGTCTCCCTCGCTGCCTCCCACGCTGTCTCCCTCGCTGTCTCACGCGATCTCTCTCGCATTCTCTCTCGTTGTCTCCCTTGCAGTCTCTCTCGCTGTGTCCCTCGCAGTCTCTCTCGCAGTCTCTATTGCTGTCTCTGTCGCTGTCTCCCTCGCTGTCTCCCTCGCTGCCTCCCTCGCAGTCTCTCTCGAAGTCTCTCTCGCTGTCTCCCTCGCTGTCTCTCTCTCTCTCGCCGTCTCCCTCGCCGTCTTAATCGCTGTCTCCCTCGCATTCTCTCTCGCAGTGTCTCTCGCTGTCTCCCTCGCAGTCTCCCTCGCAGTCTCTCTCGCTGTCTCCCTCACAGTCTCTCTCGCTGTCTCCCTCGCAGTCTCTCTCGAAGTCGCTCTCGCTTTCTCCCTCGCTGTCTCTCTCGCAGTCCTTCTCGCAGTCTCTCTCGCAGTCTCTCTCGCAGTCTCTTTCGCTGTCTCCAGCGCTGTCTCCCTCGCTGTCTCCCTCGCTGTCTCCCTCGCTGTCTCCCTCGCTGTCTCTCTCGCAGTCTCCCTCGCAGTCTCCCTCGCAGTCTGCCTCGCAGTCTCCCTCGCAGTCTCTTTCGCTGTCTCCCTCGCTGTTTCCCTCACAGTCTCTTTCGCTGTCTCCCTCGCAGTCTCCCTCGCAGTCTCCCTCGCAGTCTCCCTCGCAGTCTCTCTCGCAGTCGCTCTCACTTTCTCCCTCGCTGTCTCTCTCGCAGTCCTTCTCGCAGTCTCTCTCGCTGTCTCTCTCGCTGTCTCCCTCGCTGTCTCCCTCGCTGTCTCCCTCGCTGTCTCCCTCGCTGTCTCCCACGCTGTCTCCCTCGCAGTCTCCCTCGCAGTCTCTCTCGCTGTCTCTCTCGCTGTCTCCCTCGCTTTCTCCCTCGCTGTCTCCCTCGCTGTCTCTCTCGCTGTCTCTCTCGCTGTCTCCCTCGCTGTCTCCCTCGCTGTCTCACGCGATCTCTCTCGCTGTCTCTCTCGCTGTCTCTCTCGCTGTCTCCCTCGCAGTCTCTCTCGCAGTCTCTCTCGCTGTCTCCCTCGCTGTCTCCCTCGTGGTCTCCCTCGCTGTCTCCCTCACTGTGTCCCTCGCTCTCTCCCTCGCAGTCTCCCTCGCCGTCTCTCTCGCAGTCTCTCTCGCTGTCTTCCTCGCAGTTTCTCTCGCAGTTTCTCTCGCCGTCTCCCTCGCTGTCTCCCTCGCTGTCTCCCTCGCTGCCTCCCTCGCTGTCTCCCTAGCAGTCGCTCTCGCAGTCGCTCTCGCAGTCTCTCTCGCTGTCTCCATCGCTGTCTCCCTCGCAGTCTCCCTCGCAGTCTCCCTCGCAGTCTCCCTCGCAGTCTCCCTCGCAGTCTCCCTCGCCTTCTCCCTCGCTGCCTCCCTCGCTGTCTCCCTAGCAGTCGCTCTCGCAGTCTCTCTCGCTGTCTTCCTCGCTGTGTCCCTCGCAGTCTCTCTCGCAGTCTCTCTCGCAGTCTCTCTCGCAGTCTCTCTCGCAGTCTCTCTCGCAGTCTCTCTCGCAGTCTTCCTCGCAGTTTCTCTCGCTGTCTCCCTCGCTGCCTCCCACGCTGTCTCCCTCGCTGCCTCCCACGCTGTCTCCCTCACTGTCTCACGCAATCTCTCTCGCATTCTCTCTCGTTGTCTCCCTTGCAGTCTCTCTCGCTGTGTCCCTCGCAGTCTCTCTCGCAGTCTCTATTGCTGTCTCTGTCGCTGTCTCCCTCGCTGTCTCCCTCACTGCCTCTCTCGAAGTCTACCTCGCTGTCTCCCTCGCTGTCTCCCTCGCTGTCTCCCTCGCAGTCTCTCTCGCAGTCTCTCTCGCAGTCTCTCTCGCAGTCTCTCTCGCAGTCTCTCTCGCAGTCTCTCTCGCAGTCTCTCTCGCTGTCTCCCTCGCTTTCTCCCTCGCTGTCTCCCTCGCTTTCTCCCTCGCTGTCTCTCTCGCTGTCTCTCTCGCTGTCCCTCTCGCAGTCTCTCTCGCTGTCCCTCTCGCATTCTCTCTCGCAGTCTCCTTTGCAGTCTCTCTCGCTGTCTCTCTCGCTGTCTCCCTCGCTGTCTCCCTCGCTGTCTCCCTCGCTGTCTCCCTCGCAGTCTCTCTCGCAGTCTCTCTCGCAGTCTCTCTCGCAGTCTCTCTCGCAGTCTCTCTCGCAGTCTCTCTCGCAGTCTCTCTCGCAGTCTCTCTCGCTGTCTCCCTCGCTTTCTCCCTCGCTGTCTCCCTCGCTTTCTCCCTCGCTGTCTCTCTCGCTGTCTCTCTCGCTGTCCCTCTCGCAGTCTCTCTCGCTGTCCCTCTCGCATTCTCTCTCGCAGTCTCCTTTGCAGTCTCTCTCGCTGTCTCTCTCGCTGTCTCCCTCGCTGTCTCCCTCGCTGTCTCCCTCGCTGTCTCCCTCGCTGTCTCCCTCGCTGTCTCCCTCGCTGTCTCCCTCGCTGTCTCCCACGCTGTCTCCCTCGCAGTCTCTCTCGCTGTCTCCCTCGCTTTCTCCCTCGCTGTCTCTCTCGCTGTCTCTCTCGCTGTCTCCCTCGCAGTCTCTCTTGCAGTCCCTCTCGCTGTCTCCCTCGCTGTCTCCCTCGCTGTCTCCCTCGCTGTCTCCCTCGCTGTCTCCCTCGCAGTCTCCCTCGCTGCCTCCCTCGCTGTCTCCCTAGCAGTCGCTCTCGCAGTCGCTCTCGCAGTCTCTCTCAATGTACTCTCGCTGTCTCCCTCGCTGTCTCACTCGCTCTATCCCACGCTGTATCTCTCGCAGTCTCTCTCACAGTCTCTCTCACAGTCTCTCTCACTGTCTCTCTCGCTGTCTCCCTCGCAGTCTCTCTCGCCATCACTCTCGCAGTCTCCCTCGCTGTCTCCCTCGCTGTCTCCCTCGCTGTCTCCCTCGCAGTCTCTCTCGCAGTCTCTCTCGCTGTCTCTCTCGCTGTCTCTCTCGCTGTCCCTCTCGCTGTCTCTCTCGCTGTCTCCCTCACTGTGTCCCTCGCAGTCTCCCTCGCAGTCTCCCTCGCTGTCTCCCTCGCTGTCTCCCTCGCTGTCTCCCTCATCGTCTCCCTCGCCGTCTCCCTTGCAGTCACTCTCTCTGTATCCCCGGCTGTCTCTCTCGCTATCTCCATAGCAGTCTCTCTCACTGTCTCTGTCGCTGTCTCTGTCGCTGTCTCTGTCGCTGTCTCTGTCGCTGTCTCTGTCGCTGTCTCTGTCGCTGTCTCTGTCGCTGTCTCCCTCGCCGTCTCCCTCGCAGTCTCTCTCGCAGTCTCTCTCGCTGTCTCTCTCAATGTACTCTCGCTGTCTCCCTCACTGTCTCACTCGCTCTATCCCTCGCTGTATCTCTCGCAGTCTCTCTCGCAGTCTCTCTCGCAGTCTCTCTCACAGTCTCTCTCACAGTCTCTCTCACAGTCTCTCTCGCTGTCTCTCTCGCTGTCTCACTCGCAGTCTCTCTCGCTCTCTCCCTCACTGTCTCTCTCGCCGTCTCTCTCTCCATCTCTCTCGCCATCTCTCTAGCCATCTCTCTCGCAGTCTCCCTCGGGGTCTCCCTCGCTGTCTCCCTCGCAGTCTCCCTCGCAGTCTCCCTCGCAGTCTCTCTCGCAGTCTCTCTCGCAGTCTCTCTCGCAGTCTCCCTCGCTGTCTCCCTCACAGTCTCTCTCGCTGTCTCCCTTGCAGTCTCCCACACAGTCTCTCACGCTTTCTCCCTCGCTTTCTCCCTCGCTTTCTCCCTCGCAGTCTCTCTCGCAGTCTCTCTCGCAGTCTCTCTCGCAGTCTCTCTCGCAGTCTCTCTCGCTGTCTCTATCGCTGTCTCTCTCGCTGTCTCTCTCGTAGTCTCCCTCGCAGTCTCCCTCGCAGTCTCTCTTGTAGTCTCCTTTGCAGTCTCTCTCGCTGTCTCTCTCGCTGTCGCTCTCGCTGTCTCTCTCGCTGTCTCTCTCGCAGTCTCTCTCGCAGTCTCTCTCGCTGTCTCTCTCGCTGTCTCTCTCGCTGTCTCTCTCGCTGTCTCTCTCGCTGTCTCCCTCGCTTTCTCCCTCACAGTCTCCCTCGCTGTCTCCCTCGCTGTCTCCCTCGCTGCCTCCCTCGCTGTCTCCCTCACTGTGTCCCTCGCTCTCTCCCTCGCAGTCTCCCTCACCGTCTCCCTCGCCGTCTCTCTCGCAGTCTCTCTCGCTGTCTACCTCGCAGTTTCTCTCGCTGTCTCCCTCGCTGTCTCCCTCGCTGCCTCCCTCGCTGCCTCCCTCGCTGCCTCCCTCGCTGTCTCCCAAGCAGTCGCTCTCGCAGTCGCTCTCGCAGTCGCTCTCGCAGTTGCTCTCGCAGTCGCTCTCGCAGTCTCTCTCGCTGTCTCCCTCGCTGTCTCCCTCACTGCCTCCCTCGCTGTCTCCCTAGCAGTTGCTCTCGCAGTCTCTCTCGCTGTCTTCCTCGCTGTGTCCCTCGCAGTCTCTCTCGCAGTCTCTCTCGCAGTCTTACTCGCAGTTTCTCTCGCTGTCTCCCTCGCTGCCTCCCACGCTGTCTCCCTCGCTGTCTCCCACGCTGTCTCCCTCGCTGTCTCACGCGATCTCTCTCGCATTCTCTCTCGTTGTCTCCCTTGCAGTCTCTCTCGCTGTGTCCCTCGCAGTCTCTCTCGCAGTCTCTATTGCTGTCTCTGTCGCTGTCTCCCTCGCTGTCGCCCTCGCTGCCTCTCTCGAAGTCTCTCTCGCTGTCTACCTCGCTGTCTCCCTCGCTCTCTCTCTCGCTCTCTCTCTCGCCGTCTCCCTCGCCGTCTTAATCGCTGTCTCCCTCGCATTCTCTCTCGCAGTGTCTCTTGCAGTCTGCCTCGCAGTCTCCCTCGCAGTCTCCCTCGCAGTCTCTCTCGCTGTCTCCCTCGCAGTCTCTCTCGAAGTCGCTCTCGCTTTCTCCCTCGCTGTCTCTCTCGCAGTCCTTCTCGCAGTCCTTCTCGCAGTCCTTCTCGCAGTCTCTCTCGCTGTCTCCAGCGCTGTCTCCCTCGCTGTCTCCCTCGCTGTCTCCCTCGCTGTCTCCCTCGCTGTCTCCCTCGCTGTCTCCCTCGCTGTCTCCCTCGCTGTCTCCCTCGCTGTCTCCCATGCAGTCTCTCTCGCTGTCTCCATGGCTTTCTCCCTCGCTGTCTCTCTTGTAGTCTCCTTTGCAGTCTCTCTCGCTGTCTCTCACGCTTTCTCCCTCGCTTTCTCCCTCGCTTTCTCCCTCGCAGTCTCTCTCGCAGTCTCTCTCGCAGTCTCTCTCGCAGTCTCTCTCGCAGTCTCTCTCGCTGTCTCTATCGCTGTCTCTCTCGCTGTCTCTCTCGTAGTCTCCCTCGCAGTCTCCCTCGCAGTCTCTCTTGTAGTCTCCTTTGCAGTCTCTCTCGCTGTCTCTCTCGCTGTCTCTCTCGCTGTCTCTCTCGCTGTCTCTCTCGCTGTCTCTCTCGCAGTCTCCCTCGCAGTCTCCCTCGCAGTCTCTCTCGTAGTCTCCTTTGCAGTCTCTCTCGCTGTCTCTCTCGCTGTCTCTCTCGCAGTCTCTCTCGCAGTCTCCCTCGCTGTCTCCCACGCAGTCTCTTTCGCTGTCTCCCTCGCTGTTTCCCTCACAGTCTCTTTCGCTGTCTCCCTCGCAGTCTCCCTCGCAGTCTCTCTCGCAGTCGCTCTCACTTTCTCCCTCGCTGTCTCTCTCGCAGTCCTTCTCGCAGTCCTTCTCGCAGTCTCTCTCGCTGTCTCTCTCGCTGTCTCTCTCGCTGTCTCCCTCGCTGTCTCCCTCGCTGTCTCCCTCACTGTCTCCCTCACTGTCTCCCTCGCTGTCTCCCACGCTGTCTCCCTCGCAGTCTCCCTCGCAGTCTCCCTCGCAGTCTCCCTCGCAGTCTCCCTCGCAGTCTCCCTCGCTGTCTCCCTCGCTTTCTCCCTCGCTGTCTCTCTCGCTGTCTCCCTCGCTTTCTCCCTCACAGTCTCCCTCGCTGTCTCCCTCGCTGTCTCCCTCGCTGTCTCCCTCACTGTGTCCCTCGCTCTCTCCCTCGCAGTCTCCCTCACCGTCTCCCTCGCCGTCTCTCTCGCAGTCTCTCTCGCTGTCTACCTCGCAGTCTCTCTCGCTGTCTCCCTCGCTGTCTCCCTCGCTGCCTCCCTCGCTGCCTCCCTCGCTGTCTCCCAAGCAGTCGCTCTCGCAGTCGCTCTCGCAGTCTCTCTCGCAGTCTCTCTCGCTGTCTCCCTCGCTGTCTCCCTCGCTGCCTCCCTCGCTGTCTCCCTAGCAGTCGCTCTCGCAGTCTCTCTCGCTGTCTTCCTCGCTGTCTTCCTCGCTGTGTCCCTCGCAGTCTCTCTCGCAGTCTCTCTCGCAGTCTTACTCGCAGTTTCTCTCGCTGTCTCCCTCGCTGCCTCCCACGCTGTCTCCCTCGCTGTCTCCCACGCTGTCTCCCTCGCTGTCTCACGCGATCTCTCTCGCATTCTCTCTCGTTGTCTCCCTTGCAGTCTCTCTCGCTGTGTCCCTCGCAGTCTCTCTCGCAGTCTCTATTGCTGTCTCTGTCGCTGTCTCCCTCGCTGTCTCCCTCGCTGCCTCTCTCGAAGTCTCTCTCGCTGTCTACCTCGCTGTCTCCCTCGCTCTCTCTCTCGCTCTCTCTCTCGCCGTCTCCCTCGCCGTCTTAATCGCTGTCTCCCTCGCATTCTCTCTCGCAGTGTCTCTCGCAGTCTGCCTCGCAGTCTCCCTCGCAGTCTCTCTCGCTGTCTCCCTCGCAGTCTCTCTCGAAGTCGCTCTCGCTTTCTCCCTCGCTGTCTCTCTCGCAGTCCTTCTCGCAGTCCTTCTCGCTGTCTCTCTCGCTGTCTCCAGCGCTGTCTCCCTCGCTGTCTCCCTCGCTGTCTCCCTCGCTGTCTCCCTCGCTGTCTCCCTCGCTGTCTCCCTCGCTGTCTCCCTCGCTGTCTCCCTCGCTGTCTCCCATGCAGTCTCTCTCGCTGTCTCTCTCGCTGTCTCCATGGCTTTCTCCCTCGCTGTCTCTCTCGCTGTCTCTCTCGCTGTCTCTCTCGCTGTCTCTCTCGCTGTCTCTCTCGCTGTCTCTCTCGCTGTCTCTCTCGCTGTCTCTCTCGCTGCCTCTCTCGCTGTCTCTCTCGCTGTCTCCCTTGCTGTCTCTCTTGCAATCTCTCTCGCTGTCTCCCTTACTGTGTCTCTCGCTCTCTCCCTCGCTGTCTCCCTCGCTGTCTCATGCGCTCTCTCTCGCAGTCTCTCTCGCTGTCCCCCTCGCTGTCTCCCTCGCTGTTTCCCTCGCTGTGTCCCTCGCTGTGTCCCTCGCTGTGTCCCTCGCTGTCTCCCTCGCTGTCTCCCTCGCTGTCTCCCTCGCTGTCTCCCTCGCTGTCTCCCTCGCTGTCTCTCTCGCTGTCTCCCTCATCGTCTCCCTCGCCGTCTCCCTTGCAGTCACTCTCTCTGTATCCCCGGCTGTCTCTCTCGCTATCTCCATAGCAGTCTCTCTCACTGTCTCCCTCGCTGTCTCTGTCTCTGTCGCTGTCTCTGTCGCTGTCTCTGTCGCTGTCTCTGTCTCTGTCGCTGTCTCTGTCGCTGTCTCTGTCGCTGTCTCTGTCGCTGTCTCTGTCGCTGTCTCCCTGGCCGTCTCCCTGGCCGTCTCCCTGGCCGTCTCCCTGGCCGTCTCCCTGGCCGTCTCCCTGGCCGTCTCCCTCGCAGTCTCTCTCGCTGTCTCTCTCAATGTACTCTCGCTGTCTCCCTCGCTGTCTCACTCGCTCTATCCCTCGCTGTATCTATCGCAGTCTCTCTCACAGTCTCTCTCACAGTCTCTCTCGCTGTCTCCCTCGCAGTCTCTCTCGAAGTCGCTCTCGCTTTCTCCCTCGCTGTCCTTCTCGCAGTCCTTCTCGCAGTCCTTCTCGCAGTCTCTCTCGCTGTCTCCAGCGCTGTCTCCCTCGCTGTCTCCCTCGCTGTCTCCCTCGCTGTCTCCCTCGCTGTCTCCCTCGCTGTCTCCCTCGCTGTCTCCCACGCAGTCTCTCTCGCTGGCTCTCTCGCTGTCTCAATCGCTTTCTCCCTCGCTGTCTCTCTCGCTGTCTCTCTCGCTGTCTCTCTCGCTGCCTCTCTCGCTGTCTCTCTCGCTGTCTCCCTTGCAGTCTCTCTTGCAGTCTCTCTTGCAGTCTCTCTCGCAGTCTCCCTCGCTGTCTCCCTCGCTGTCTCCCTCGCTGTCTCCCTCGCTGTGTCTCTCGCTCTCTCCCTCGCTGTCTCCCTCGCTGTCTCATGCGCTCTCTCTCGCAGTCTGTCTCGCTGTCTCCCTCACTGTGTCCCTCGCAGTCTCCCTCGCAGTCTCCCTCGCAGTCTCCCTCGCAGTCTCCCTCGCAGTCTCCCTCGCTGTCTCCCTCGCCGTCTCCCTCGCCGTCTCCCTCGCCGTCTCCCTCGCCGTCTCCCTCGCCGTCACTCTCTCTGTATCCCCGGCTGTCTCTTTCGCTATCTCCATAGCAGTCTCTCTCACTGTCTCCCTCGCTGTCTCTGTCGCTGTCTCTGTCGCTGTCTCTGTCGCTGTCTCTGTCGCTGTCTCCCTCGCTGTCTCCCTCGTCGTCTCTCTCAATGTACTCTCGCAGTCTCTCTCGCTGTCTCACTCACTCTATCCCTCGCTGTATCTCTCGCAGTCTCTCTCGCAGTCTCTCTCACAGTCTCTCTCGCTGTCTCTCTCGCTGTCTACCTCGCAGTCTCTCTCGCTCTCTCCCTCACTGTCTCTCTCGCAGTCTCTCTCGCCGTCTCACTCGCCATCTCTCTCGCAGTCTCCCTCGCTGTCTCCCTCGCTGTCTCCCTCGCAGTCTCTCTCGCAGTCTCCCTCGCTGTCTCCCTCACAGTCTCTCTCGCTGTCTCTCTCAATGTACTCTCGCAGTCTCTCTCGCTGTCTCACTCGCTCTATCCCTCGCTGTATCTCTCGCAGTCTCTCTCGCAGTCTCTCTCGCAGTCTCTCTCGCAGTCTCTCTCGCAGTCTCTCTCGCTGTCTCTCTCGCTGTCTCTCTCGCTGTCTACCTCGCAGTCTCTCTCGCTCTCTCCCTCACTGTCTCTCTCGCAGTCTCTCTCGCCGTCTCTCTCGCCATCTCTCGCAGTTTCTCTCGCTGTCTCCCTCGCTGTCTCCCTCGCTGCCTCCCTCGCTGCCTCCCTCGCTGCCTCCCTCGCTGTCTCCCAAGCAGTCGCTCTCGCAGTCGCTCTCGCAGTCGCTCTCGCAGTCGCTCTCGCAGTCTCTCTCGCTGTCTCCCTCGCTGTCTCCCTCACTGCCTCCCTCGCTGTCTCCCTAGCAGTCGCTCTCGCAGTCGCTCTCGCAGTCTCTCTCGCTGTCTTCCTCGCTGTGTCCCTCGCAGTCTCTCTCGCAGTCTCTCTCGCAGTCTCTCTCGCAGTCTCTCTCGCAGTCTTACTCACAGTTTCTCTCGCTGTCTCCCTCGCTGCCTCCCACGCTGTCTCCCTCGCTGTCTCACGCGATCTCTCTCGCATTCTCTCTCGTTGTCTCCCTTGCAGTCTCTCTCGCTGTGTCCCTCGCAGTCTCTCTCGCAGTCTCTATTGCTGTCTCTGTCGCTGTCTCCCTCGCTGTCTCCCTCACTGCCTCTCTCGAAGTCTACCTCGCTGTCTACCTCGCTGTCTCCCTCGCTCTCTCTCTCGCTCTCTCTCTCGCCGTCTCCCTCGCCGTCTTAATCGCTGTCTCCCTCGCATTCTCTCTCGCAGTGTCTCTCGCTGTCTCCCTCGCAGTCTCCCTCGCAGTCTCTCTCGCTGTCTCCCTCGCAGTCTCTCTCGAAGTCGCTCTCGCTTTCTCCCTCGCTGTCTCTCTCGCAGTCCTTCTCGCAGTCCTTCTCGCAGTCTCTCTCGCTGTCTCCAGCGCTGTCTCCCTCGCTGTCTCCCTCGCTGTCTCCCTCGCTGTCTCCCTCGCTGTCTCCCTCGCTGTCTCCCTCGCTGTCTCCCATGCAGTCTCTCTCGCTGTCTCTCTCGCTGTCTCCATGGCTTTCTCCCTCGCTGTCTCCCTCGCTGTCTCTCTCGCTGTCTCTCTCGCTGTCTCTCTCGCTGTCTCTCTCGCTGTCTCTCTCGCTGTCTCTCTCACTGCCTCTCTCGCTGTCTCTCTCGCTGTCTCTCTCGCTGTCTCCCTTGCAGTCTCTCTCGCTGTCTCCCTCACTGTGTCTCTCGCTCTCTCCCTCGCTGTCTCCCTCGCTGTCTCATGCGCTCTCTCTCGCAGTCTCTCTCGCTGTCTCCCTCGCTGTGTCCCTCGCTGTGTCCCTCGCTGTGTCCCTCGCTGTGTCCCTCGCTGTGTCTCTCGCAGTCTCCCTCGCTGTCTCCCTCGCTGTCTCCCTCGCAGTCTCTCTCGCTGTCTCCCTCGCTGTCTCCCTCGTCGTCTCCCTCGCCGTCTCCCTTGCAGTCACTCTCTCTGTATCCCCGGCTGTCTCTCTCGCTATCTCCATAGCAGTCTCTCTCACTGTCTCCCTCGCTGTCTCTGTCTCTGTCGCTGTCTCTGTCGCTGTCTCTGTCGCTGTCTCTGTCGCTGTCTCCCTCGCTGTCTCCCTGGCCGTCTCCCTGGCCGTCTCCCTGGCCGTCTCCCTGGCCGTCTCCCTGGCCGTCTCCCTGGCCGTCTCCCTCGCAGTCTCTCTCGCAGTCTCTCTCGCTGTCTCTCTCAATGTACTCTCGCTGTCTCCCTCGCTGTCTCACTCGCTCTATCCCTCGCTGTATCTCTCGCAGTCTCTCTCACAGTCTCTCTCACAGTCTCTCTCGCTGTCTCCCTCGCAGTCTCTCTCGAAGTCGCTCTCGCTTTCTCCCTCGCTGTCTCCCTTGCAGTCTCTCTTGCAGTCTCTCTTGCAGTCTCTCTCGCAGTCTCCCTCGCTGTCTCCCTCGCTGTCTCCCTCGCTGTCTCCCTCGCTGTGTCTCTCGCTCTCTCCCTCGCTGCCTCCCTCGCTGTCTCATGCGCTCTCTCTCGCAGTCTCACTCGCTGTCTCCCTCACTGTGTCCCTCTCTGTCTCCCTCGCCGTCTCCCTCGCCGTCTCCCTCGCCGTCTCCCTTGCAGTCACTCTCTCTGTATCCCCGGCTGTCTCTCTCGCTATCTCCATAGCAGTCTCTCTCACTGTCTCTCTCGCTGTCTCCCTCGCTGTCTCTGTCGCTGTCTCTGTCGCTGTCTCTGTCGCTGTATCTGTCGCTGTATCTGTCGCTGTCTCTGTCGCTGTCTCTGTCGCTGTCTCTCTCGCTGTCTCCCTCGTCGTCTCTCTCAATGTACTCTCGCTGTCTCTCTCGCTGTCTCACTCGCTCTATCCCTCGCTGTATCTCACGCAGTCTCTCTCGCAGTCTCTCTCACAGTCTCTCTCGCTGTCTACCTCGCAGTCTCTCTCGCTCTCTCCCTCACTGTCTCTCTCGCAGTCTCTCTCGCTGTCCCTCTCGCTGTCCCTCTCGCTGTCTCCCTCGCTTTCTCCCTCGCTTTCTGCCTCGCTTTCTCCCTCGCTGTCTCCCTCGCAGTCTCTCTCGCAGTCTCCTTTGCAGTCTCTCTCGCTGTCTCTCTCGCTGTCTCTCTCGCTGTCTCCCTCGCAGTCTCTCTCGCTTTCTCCCTCGCTTTCTCCCTCGCTTTCTGCCTCGCTTTCTCCCTCGCTGTCTCCCTCGCAGTCTCTCTCGCAGTCTCCTTTGCAGTCTCTCTCGCTGTCTCTCTCGCTGTCTCCCTCGCAGTCTCTCTCGCAGTCTCCTTTGCAGTCTCTCTCGCAGTCTCTCTCGCAGTCTCTCTCGCAGTCTCCCTCGCAGTCTGCCTCGCAGTCTCCCTCGCAGTCTCCCTCGCTGTCTCCCTCGCTCTCTCCCTCGGTCTCTCCCTCGCAGTCTCCCTCGCCGTCTCCCTCGCCATCTCCCTCGCAGTCTCTCTCGCAGTCTCCTTTGCAGTCTCTCTCGCTGTCTCTCTCGCTGTCTCTCTCGCTGCCTCTCTCGCTGCCTCTCTCGCAGTCTCTCTCGCAGTCTCTCTCGCAGTCTCTCTCGCAGTCTCTCTCGCAGTCTCTCTCGCAGTCTCCCTCGCAGTCTGCCTCGCAGTCTCCCTCGCAGTCTCCCTCGCTGTCTCCCTCGCTCTCTCCCTCGCTCTCTCCCTCGCAGTCTCCCTCGCCGTCTCCCTCGCCATCTCTCTCGCAGTCTCTCTCGCTGTCTTCCTCGCAGTTTCTCTCGCTGTCTCCCTCGCTGTCTCCCTCGCTGTCTCCCTCGCTGCCTCCCTCGCTGCCTCCCTAGCAGTCGCTCTCGCAGTCGCTCTCGCAGTCGCTCTCGCAGTCTCTCTCGCAGTCTCTCTCGCTGTCTCCCTCGCTGTCTCCCTCGCTGTCTCCCTCGCTGCCTCCCTCGCTGTCTCCCTAGCAGTCGCTCTCGCAGTCTCTCTCGCTGTCTTCCTCGCTGTGTCCCTCGCAGTCTCTCTCGCAGTCTCTATCGCAGTCTCATTCGCAGTCTTCCTCGCAGTTTCTCTCGCAGTTTCTCTCGCTGTCTCCCTCGCTGCCTCCCACGCTGTCTCCCTCGCTGTCTCACGCGATCTCTCTCGCATTCTCTCTCGCTGTCTCCCTCGCAGTCTCTCTCGAAGTCGCTCTCGCTTTCTCCCTCGCTGTCTCTCTCGCAGTCCTTCTCGCAGTCCTTCTCGCAGTCTCTCTCGCTGTCTCCAGCGCTGTCTCCCTCGCTGTCTCCCTCGCTGTCTGCCTCGCTGTCTCCCTCGCTGTCTCCCTCGCTGTCTCCCTCGCTGTCTCCCTCGCTGTCTCCCTCGCTGTCTCCCTCGCTGTCTCTCTCGCTGTCTCTCTCGCTGTCTCCATGGCATTCTCCCTCGCTGTCTCTCTCGCTGTCTCTCTCGCTGCCTCTCTCGCTGTCTCTCTCGCTGTCTCTCTCGCTGTCTCTCTCGCTGTCTCTCTCGCTGTCTCTCTCGCTGTCTCTCTCGCAGTCTCTCTTGCAGTCTCTCTCGCTGTCTCCCTCGCTGTATCTCTCGCTCTCTCCCTCGCTCTCTCCCTCGCTGTCTCACGCGCTCTCTCTCGCAGTCTCTCTCGCTGTCTCTCTCGCTGTCTCTCTCGCTGTCTCTCTCGCTGTCTCCCTCGCTGTGTCCCTCGCTGTGTCCCTCGCTGTGTCCCTCGCTGTGTCCCTCGCTGTCTCTCTTACAGTCTCCCTCGCTGTCTCCCTCGCTTTCTCCCTCGCTGTCTCCCTCGCTGTCTCCCTCGCTGTCTCCCTCGTCGTCTCCCTCGCCGTCTCCCTTGCAGTCACACTCTCTGTATCCCCGGCTGTCTCTCTCGCTATCTCCATTGCAGTCTCTCTTGCAGTCTCTCTTGCAGTCTCTCTCGCAGTCTCCCTCGCTGTCTCCCTCGCTGTCTCCCTCGCTGTCTCCCTCGCTGTGTCTCTCGCTCTCTCCCTCGCTGCCTCCCTCGCTGTCTCATGCGCTCTCTCTCGCAGTCTCTCTCGCTGTCTCCCTCACTGTGTCCCTCGCAGTCTCCCTCGCAGTCTCCCTCACAGTCTCCCTCGCTATCTCCCTCTCTGTCTCCCTCGCCGTCGCCCTCGCCGTCTCCCTCGCCGTCTCCCTCGCTGTCTCCCTCGCTGTCTCCCTCGCCGTCTCCCTTGCAGTCACTCTCTCTGTATCCCCGGCTGTCTCTCTCGCTATCTCCATAGCAGTCTCTCTCAAAGTCTCCCTCGCTGTCTCTGTCGCTGTCTCTGTCGCTGTATCTGTCACTGTATCTGTCGCTGTCTCTGTCTCTGTCTCTGTCGCTGTCTCTGTCTCTGTCATTGTCTCTGTCGCTGTCTCTGTCGCTGTCTCTGTCGCTGTCTCCCTCGCCGTCTCCCTGGCCGTCTCCCTGGCCGTCTCCCTGGCCGTCTCCCTGGCCGTCTCACTGGCCGTCTCACTGGCCGTCTCCCTGGCCGTCTCCCTCGCAGTCTCTCTCGCTGTCTCTCTCAATGTACTCTCGCTGTCTCCCTCGCTGTCTCACTCGCTCTATCCCTCGCTGTATCTCTCGCAGTCTCCCTCGCAGTCTCTCTCGCAGTCTCTCTCGCAGTCTCTCTCGCAGTCTCCCTCGCTGTCTCCCTCGCAGTCTCTCTCGCAGTCTCTCTCGCAGTCTCTCTCGCAGTCTCTCTCGCAGTCTCTCTCACTGTCCCTCTCGCAGTCTCTCTCGCTGTCCCTCTCGCAGTCTCTCTCGCTGTCTCCCACGCTGTCTCTCTCGCAGTCTCTCTCGCAGTCTCTCTCGCAGTCTCTCTCGCTGTCTCTCTCGCTGTCTCCCTCGCTGTCTCCCTCGCTTTCTCCCTCGCTGTCTCTCTCGCTGTCTCTCTCGCTGTCTCCCTCGCAGTCTCCCTTGCAGTCTCTCTCGCTGTCTCCCTTGCAGTCTCTCTCGCTGTCTCCCTCGCTGTCTCTCTCGCTGTCTCCCTCGCTGTCTCACGCGCTCTCTCTCGCAGTCTCTCTCGCTGTCTCTCTCGCTGTGTCCCTCGCTGTGTCCCTCGCTGTGTCCCTCGCTGTGTCCCTCGCTGTGTCCCTCGCAGTCTCCCTCGCAGTCTCCCTCGCCGTCTCCCTCGCCGTCTCCCTCGCCGTCTCCCTCGCTGTCTCCCTCGCTGTCTCCCTCGCTGCCTCCCTCGCTGTGTCTCTCGCTCTCTCCATCGCCGTCTCCCTCGCTGTCTCCCTCGCTGTCTCCCTCGCTGCCTCCCTCGCTGTGTCTCTCGCTCTCTCCCTCGCTGTCTCCCTCGCAGTCTCTCTCGCTGTCTCCCTCGCTGTGTCTCTCGCTCTCTCCCTCGCTGTCTCCATCGCTGTCTCACGCGCTCTCTCTCGCAGTCTCTCTTGCAGTCTCTCTCGCAGTCTCTCTCGCTGTCTCTCTCGCAGTCTCTCTCGCTGTCTCTCTCGCTGTCTCTCTCGCTGTCTCTCTCGCTGTCTCTCTCGCTGTCTCCCTCGCTGTCTCCCTCGCTGTGTCCCTCGCTGTGTTCCTCGCTGTCTCTCTCGCAGTCTCCCTCGCTGTCTCCCTCGCTGTCTCCCTCGCTGTCTCCCTCGTCGTCTCCCTCGTCGTCTCCCTGGCCGTCTCCCTGGCCGTCTCCCTGGCCGTCTCCCTGGCCGTCTCCCTGGCCGTCTCCCTCGCAGTCTCTCTCGCTGTCTCTCTCGCTGTCTCTCTCAATGTACTCTCGCTGTCTCCCTCGCTGTCTCACTCGCTCTATCCCTCGCTGTATCTCTCGCAGTCTCTCTCACAGTCTCTCTCGCTGTCTCCCTCGCCGTCTCTCTCGCCGTCTCTCTCGCCGTCTCTCTCGCCGTCTCTCTCGCCGTCTCTCTCGCCGTCTCTCTCTCCGTCTCTCTCGCCGTCTCTCTCGCCGTCTCTCTCGCAGTCTCTCTCGCAGTCTCTCTCGCAGTCTCTCTTGCAGTCTCTCTCGCAGTCTCTCTCGCAGTCTCCCTCGCTGTCTCTCTCGCAGTCTCTCTCGCAGTCTCTCTCGCAGTCTCTCTCGCTGTCCCTCTCACAGTCTCTCTCGCTGTCTCTCTCGCAGTCTCTCTCGCAGTCTCTCTCGCAGTCTCCTTTGCAGTCTCTCTCGCTGTCTCTCTCGCTGTCTCCCACGCTGTCTCCCTCGCAGTCTCTCTCGCAGTCTCTCTCGCAGTCTCTCTCGCAGTCTCTCTCGCTTTCTCCCTCGCTGTCTCTCTCGCTGTCTCTCTCGCTGTCTCTCTCGCTGTCCCTCTCGCAGTCTCTCTCGCAGTCTCCTTTGCAGTCTCTCTCGCTGTCTCTCTCGCAGTCTCCCTCGCTGTCTCCCTCGCTGTCTCCCTCGCTGTCTCCCTCGCTGTCTCCCTCGCTGTCTCCCACGCTGTCTCCCTCGCAGTCTCTCTCGCTGTCTCCCTCGCTTTCTCCCTCGCTGTCTCTCTCGCTGTCTCTCTCGCTGTCTCCCTCGCAGTCTCTCTTGCAGTCCCTCTCGCTGTCTCCCTCGCTGTCTCCCTCGCTGTCTCCCTCGCTGTCTCCCTCGCTGTCTCCCTCGCTGTCTCCCTCGCTGTCTCCCTCGCTGTCTCCCTCGCTGCCTCCCTCGCTGCCTCCCTCGCTGTCTCCCTCGCTGTCTCCCACGCTGTCTCCCTCGCAGTCTCCCTAGCAGTCGCTCTCGCAGTCTCTCTCGCTGTCTTCCTCGCTGTGTCCCTCGCAGTCTCTCTCGCAGTCTCTCTCGCAGTCTCTCTCGCAGTCTTCCTCGCTGTCTCCCTCGCTGCCTCCCACGCTGTCTCCCTCACTGTCTCACGCGATCTCTCTCGCATTCTCTCTCGTTGTCTCCCTTGCAGTCTCTCTCGCTGCGTCCCTCGCAGTCTCTCTCGCAGTCTCTATTGCTGTCTCCCTCGCTGTCTCCCTCGTTGTCTCTCTCGCTGTCCCTCTCGCAGTCTCTCTCGCTGTCCCTCTCGCAGTCTCTCTCGCTGTCCCTCTCGCATTCTCTCTCGCTGTCTCTCTCGCAGTCTCCTTTGCAGTCTCTCTCGCTGTCTCTCTCGCAGTCTCCCTCGCTGTCTCCCTCGCTGTCTCCCTCGCTGTCTCCCTCGCTGTCTCCCTCGCTGTCTCCCTCGCTGTCTCCCTCGCTGTCTCCCACGCTGTCTCCCTCGCAGTCTCTCTCGCTGTCTCCCTCGCTTTCTCCCTCGCTGTCTCTCTCGCTGTCTCTCTCGCTGTCTCCCTCACAGTCTCTCTTGCAGTCCCTCTCGCTGTCTCCCTCGCTGTCTCCCTCGCTGTCTCCCTCGCTGTCTCCCTCGCTGTCTCCCTCGCTGTCTCCCTCGCTGTCTCCCTCGCTGCCTCCCTCGCTGTCTCCCTCGCTGTCTCCCTCGCTGTCTCCCACGCTGTCTCCCTCGCAGTCTCCCTAGCAGTCGCTCTCGCAGTCTCTTTCGCTGTCTTCCTCGCTGTGTCCCTCGCAGTCTCTCTCGCAGTCTCTCTCGCAGTCTCTCTCGCAGTCTCTCTCGCAGTCTCTCTCGCAGTCTCTCTCGCAGTCTTCCTCGCTGTCTCCCTCGCTGCCTCCCACGCTGTCTCCCTCACTGTCTCACGCGATCTCTCTCGCATTCTCTCTCGTTGTCTCCCTTGCAGTCTCTCTCGCTGCGTCCCTCGCAGTCTCTCTCGCAGTCTCTATTGCTGTCTCCCTCGCTGTCTCCCTCGTTGTCTCCCTCGCTGTCTCCCTCGCTGCCTCCCTCGCAGTCTCTCTCGAAATCTCTCTCGCTGTCTCCCTCGCTGTCTCCCTTGCTGTCTCTCTCGCTCTCTCTATCGCCATCTCCCTCGCCATCTTATTCGCTGTCTCCCTCGCATTCTCTCTCGCAGTGTCTCTCGCTGTCTCCCTCGCAGTCTCCCTCGCAGTCTCTCTCGCTGTCTCCCTCACAGTCTCTCTCGAAGTCGCTCTCGCTTTCTCCCTCGCTTTCTCCCTCGCTGTCTCTCTCGCAGTCCATCTCGCAGTCCTTCTCGCAGTCTCTCTCGCTGTCTCCCTCGCTGTGTCTCTCGCTCTCTCCCTCGCTGTCTCCATCGCTGTCTCACGCGCTCTCTCTCGCAGTCTCTCTCGCTGTCTCTCTCGCTGTCTCTCTCGCTGTCTCTCTCGCTGTCTCCCTCGCTGTCTCCCTCGCTGTGTCCCTCGCTGTGTCCCTCGCTGTGTCCCTCGCTGTGTTCCTCGCTGTCTCTCTCGCAGTCTCTCTCGCAGTCTCCCTCGCTGTCTCCCTCGCTGTCTCCCTCGCTGTCTCCCTCGTCGTCTCCCTCGTCGTCTCCCTCGTCGTCTCCCTCGTCGTCTCCTTGGCCGTCTCCCTGGCCGTCTCCCTCGCAGTCTCTCTCGCTGTCTCTCTCGCTGTCTCTCTCAATGTACTCTCGCTGTCTCCCTCGCTGTCTCACTCGCTCTATCCCTCGCTGTATCTCTCGCAGTCTCTCTCACAGTCTCTCTCGCTGTCTCTCTCGCTGTCTCCCTCGCAGTCTCTCTCGCTCTCTCCCTCACTGTCTCTCTCGCCGTCTCTCTCGCCGTCTCTCTCGCCGTCTCTCTCGCCGTCTCTCTCGCCGTCTCTCTCTCCGTCTCACTCGCAGTCTCTCTCGCAGTCTCCCTCGCAGTCTCTCTCGCAGTCTCTCTCGCAGTCTCTCTCGCAGTCTCTCTCGCAGTCTCTCTCGCAGTCTCTCTCGCAGTCTCTCTCGCAGTCTCTCTCGCTGTCCCTCTCACAGTCTCTCTCGCTGTCTCTCTCGCTGTCTCTCTCGCAGTCTCTCTCGCAGTCTCTCTCGCAGTCTCCTTTGCAGTCTCTCTCGCTGTCTCTCTCGCTGTCTCCCACGCTGTCTCCCTCGCAGTCTCCCTCGCAGTCTCCCTCGCAGTCTCTCTCGCAGTCTCTCTCGCAGTCTCTCTCGCAGTCTCTCTCGCAGTCTCTCTCGCTGTCTCCCTCGCTTTCTCCCTCGCTTTCTCCCTCGCTGTCTCTCTCGCTGTCTCTCTCGCTGTCCCTCTCGCAGTCTCTCTCGCTGTCCCTCTCGCATTCTCTCTCGCTGTCTCTCTCGCAGTCTCCTTTGCAGTCTCTCTCGCTGTCTCTCTCGCAGTCTCCCTCGCTGTCTCCCTCGCTGTCTCCCTCGCTGTCTCCCTCGCTGTCTCCCTCGCTGTCTCCCTCGCTGTCTCCCTCGCTGTCTCCCTCGCTGTCTCCCTCGCTGTCTCCCACGCTGTCTCCCTCGCAGTCTCTCTCGCTGTCTCCCTCGCTTTCTCCCTCGCTGTCTCTCTCGCTGTCTCTCTCGCTGTCTCCCTCGCAGTCTCTCTTGCAGTCCCTCTTGCTGTCTCCCTCGCTGTCTCCCTCGCTGTCTCCCTCGCTGTCTCCCTCGCTGTCTCCCTCGCTGTCTCCCTCGCTGCCTCCCTCGCTGTCTCCCTCGCTGTCTCCCTCGCTGTCTCCCTCGCTGTCTCCCTCGCTGTCTCCCACGCTGTCTCCCTCGCAGTCTCCCTAGCAGTCGCTCTCGCAGTCTCTCTCGCTGTCTTCCTCGCTGTGTCCCTCGCAGTCTCTCTCGCAGTCTCTCTCGCAGTCTCTCTCGCAGTCTCTCTCGCAGTCTCTCTCGCAGTCTCTCTCGCAGTCTCTCTCGCAGTCTTCCTCGCTGTCTCCCTCGCTGCCTCCCACGCTGTCTCCCGCGATCTCTCTCGCATTCTCTCTCGTTGTCTCCCTTGCAGTCTCTCTCGCTGCGTCCCTCGCAGTCTCTCTCGCAGTCTCTATTGCTGTCTCCCTCGCTGTCTCCCTCGTTGTCTCCCTCGTTGTCTCCCTCGCTGTCTCCCTCGCTGCCTCCCTCGCAGTCTCTCTCGAAATCTCTCTCGCTGTCTCCCTCGCTGTCTCCCTCGCTGTCTCTCTCGCTCTCTCTCTCGCCATCTCCCTCGCCATCTTATTCGCTGTCTCCCTCGCATTCTCTCTCGCAGTGTGTCTCGCTGTCTCCCTCGCAGTCTCTCTCGCTGTCTCCCTCACAGTCTCTCTCGAAGTCGCTCTCGCCTTCTCCCTCGCTTTCTCCCTCGCTGTCTCTCTCGCAGTCCATCTCGCAGTCCTTCTCGCAGTCTCTCTCGCTGTCTCCCTCGCTGTGTCTCTCGCTCTCTCCCTCGCTGTCTCCATCGCTGTCTCACGCGCTCTCTCTCGCAGTCTCTCTCGCTGTCTCTCTCGCTGTCTCTCTCGCTGTCTCTCTCGCTGTCTCTCTCGCTGTCTCTCTCGCTGTCTCCCTCGCTGTCTCCCTCGCTGTCTCCCTCGCTGTCTCCCTCGCTGTCTCCCTCGCAGTCTCCCTCGCTGCCTCCCTCGCTGTCTCCCTAGCAGTCGCTCTCGCAGTCGCTCTCGCAGTCGCTCTCGCAGTCTCTCTCGCAGTCTCTCTCGCTGTCTCCCTCGCTGTCTCCCTCGCTGCCGCCCTCGCTGTCTCCCTAGCAGTCGCTCTCGCAGTCTCTCTCACTGTCTTCCTCGCTGTGTCCCTCGCCGTCTCTCTCGCAGTCTCTCTCGCAGTCTTCCTCGCAGTTTCTCTCGCTGTCTCCCTCGCTGCTTCCCACGCTGTCTCCCTCGCTGTCTCACGCGATCTCTCTCGCATTCTCTCTCGTTGTCTCCCTTGCAGTCTCTCTCGCTGTGTCCCTCGCAGTCTCTCTCGCAGTCTCTATTGCTGTCTCTGTCGCTGTCTCCCTCGCTGTCTCCCTCGCTGCCTCCCTCGCAGTCTCTCTCGAAGTCTCTCTCGCTGTCTCCCTCGCTGTCTCTCTCTCTCTCGCCGTCTCCCTCGCCGTCTTAATCGCTGTCTCCCTCGCATTCTCTCTCGCAGTGTCTCTCGCTGTCTCCCTCGCAGTCTCCCTCGCAGTCTCCCTCGCAGTCTCTCTCGCTGTCTCCCTCACAGTCTCTCTCGCTGTCTCCCTCGCAGTCTCTCTCGAAGTCGCTCTCGCTTTCTCCCTCGCTGTCTCTCTCGCAGTCCTTCTCGCAGTCTCTCTCGCTGTCTCCAGCGCTGTCTCCCTCGCTGTCTCCCTCGCTGTCTCCCTCGCTGTCTCCCTCGCTGTCTCCCTCGCTGTCTCCCTCGCTGTCTCTCTCGCAGTCTCCCTCGCAGTCTCCCTCGCAGTCTGCCTCGCAGTCTCCCTCGCAGTCTCTTTCGCTGTCTCCCTCGCTGTTTCCCTCACAGTCTCTTTCGCTGTCTCCCTCGCAGTCTCCCTCGCAGTCTCCCTCGCAGTCTCCCTCGCAGTCTCTCTCGCAGTCGCTCTCACTTTCTCCCTCGCTGTCTCTCTCGCAGTCCTTCTCGCAGTCCTTCTCGCAGTCTCTCTCGCTGTCTCTCTCGCTGTCTCCCTCGCTGTCTCCCTCGCTGTCTCCCTCGCTGTCTCCCTCGCTGTCTCCCTCGCTGTCTCCCACGCTGTCTCCCTCGCAGTCTCCCTCGCAGTCTCTCTCGCTGTCTCTCTCGCTTTCTCCCTCGCTGTCTCCCTCGCTGTCTCTCTCGCTGTCTCTCTCGCTGTCTCCCTCGCTGTCTCCCTCGCTGTCTCACGCGATCTCTCTCGCTGTCTCTCTCGCTGTCTCTCTCGCTGTCTCCCTCGCAGTCTCTCTCGCAGTCTCTCTCGCAGTCTCTCTCGCTGTCTCCCTCGCTGTCTCCCTCGCTGTCTCCCTCGCTGTCTCCCTCACTGTGTCCCTCGCTCTCTCCCTCGCAGTCTCCCTCGCCGTCTCTCTCGCAGTCTCTCTCGCTGTCTTCCTCGCAGTTTCTCTCGCAGTTTCTCTCGCCGTCTCCCTCGCCGTCTCCCTCGCTGCCTCCCTCGCTGTCTCCCTAGCAGTCGCTCTCGCAGTCGCTCTCGCTGTCTTCCTCGCTGTCTTCCTCGCTGTGTCCCTCGCAGTCTCTCTCGCAGTCTCTCTCGCAGTCTCTCTCGCAGTCTCTCTCGCAGTCTCTCTCGCAGTCTCTCTCGCAGTCTTCCTCGCAGTTTCTCTCGCTGTCTCCCTCGCTGCCTCCCACGCTGTCTCCCTCGCTGCCTCCCACGCTGTCTCCCTCACTGTCTCACGCAATCTCTCTCGCATTCTCTCTCGTTGTCTCCCTTGCAGTCTCTCTCGCTGTGTCCCTCGCAGTCTCTCTCGCAGTCTCTATTGCTGTCTCTGTCGCTGTCTCCCTCGCTGTCTCCCTCAATGCCTCTCTCGAAGTCTACCTCGCTGTCTCCCTCGCAGTCTCTCTCGCAGTCTCTCTCGCAGTCTCTCTCGCAGTCTCTCTCGCAGTCTCTCTCGCAGTCTCTCTCGCAGTCTCTCTCGCTGTCTCCCTCGCTTTCTCCCTCGCTGTCTCCCTCGCTTTCTCCCTCGCTGTCTCTCTCGCTGTCTCTCTCGCTGTCCCTCTCGCAGTCTCTCTCGCTGTCCCTCTCGCATTCTCTCTCGCAGTCTCCTTTGCAGTCTCTCTCGCTGTCTCTCTCGCAGTCTCCCTCGCTGTCTCCCTCGCTGTCTCCCTCGCTGTCTCCCTCGCTGTCTCCCTCGCTGTCTCCCTCGCTGTCTCCCTCGCTGTCTCCCACGCTGTCTCCCTCGCAGTCTCTCTCGCTGTCTCCCTCGCTTTCTCCCTCGCTGTCTCTCTCGCTGTCTCTCTCGCTGTCTCCCTCGCAGTCTCTCTTGCAGTCCCTCTCGCTGTCTCCCTCGCTGTCTCCCTCGCTGTCTCCCTCGCTGTCTCCCTCGCTGTCTCCCTCGCAGTCTCCCTCGCTGCCTCCCTCGCTGCCTCCCTAGCAGTCGCTCTCGCAGTCGCTCTCGCAGTCTCTCTCGCAGTCTCTCTCGCTGTCTCCCTCGCTGCCGCCCTCGCTGTCTCCCTAGCAGTCGCTCTCGCAGTCTCTCTCGCTGTCTTCCTCGCTGTGTCCCTCGCCGTCTCTCTCGCAGTCTCTCTCGCAGTCTCTCTCGCAGTCTTCCTCGCAGTTTCTCTCGCTGTCTCCCTCACTGCCTCCCACGCTGTCTCCCTCGCTGTCTCACGCGATCTCTCTCGCATTCTCTCTCGTTGTCTCCCTTGCAGTCTCTCTCGCTGTGTCCCTCGCAGTCTCTCTCGCAGTCTCTATTGCTGTCTCTGTCGCTGTCTCCCTCGCTGTCTCCCTCGCTGCCTCCCTCGCAGTCTCTCTCGAAGTCTCTCTCGCTGTCTCCCTCGCTGTCTCTCTCTCTCTCGCCGTCTCCCTCGCCGTCTTAATCGCTGTCTCCCTCGCATTCTCTCTCGCAGTGTCTCTCGCTGTCTCCCTCGCAGTCTCCCTCGCAGTCTCTCTCGCTGTCTCCCTCACAGTCTCTCTCGCTGTCTCCCTCGCAGTCTCTCTCGAAGTCGCTCTCGCTTTCTCCCTCGCTGTCTCTCTCGCAGTCCTTCTCGCAGTCTCTCTCGCTGTCTCCAGCGCTGTCTCCCTCGCTGTCTCCCTCGCTGTCTCCCTCGCTGTCTCCCTCGCTGTCTCCCTCGCTGTCTCCCTCGCTGTCTCCCTCGCTGTCTCTCTCGCAGTCTCCCTCGCAGTCTGCCTCGCAGTCTCCCTCGCAGTCTCTTTCGCTGTCTCCCTCGCTGTTTCCCTCACAGTCTCTCTCGCTGTCTTCCTCGCAGTTTCTCTCGCAGTTTCTCTCGCCGTCTCCCTCGCTGTCTCCCTCGCTGTCTCCCTAGCAGTCGCTCTCGCAGTCGCTCTCGCAGTCTCTCTCGCTGTCTCCATCGCTGTCTCCCTCGCAGTCTCCCTCGCAGTCTCCCTTGCAGTCTCCCTCGCAGTCTCCCTCGCAGTCTCCCTCGCCTTCTCCCTCGCTGCCTCCCTCGCTGTCTCCCTAGCAGTCGCTCTCGCAGTCTCTCTCGCTGTCTTCCTCGCTGTGTCCCTCGCAGTCTCTCTCGCAGTCTCTCTCGCAGTCTCTCTCGCAGTCTCTCTCGCAGTCTTCCTCGCAGTTTCTCTCGCTGTCTCCCTGGCTGCCTCCCACGCTGTCTCCCTCGCTGCCTCCCACGCTGTCTCCCTCACTGTCTCACGCAATCTCTCTCGCATTCTCTCTCGTTGTCTCCCTTGCAGTCTCTCTCGCTGTGTCCCTCGCAGTCTCTCTCGCAGTCTCTCTCGCAGTCTCTATTGCTGTCTCCCTCGCTGTCTCCCTCGCTGTCTCCCTCGCTGTCTCCCTCGCTGTCTCCCTCGCTGCCTCCCTCGCAGTCTCTCTCGAAATCTCTCTCGCTGTCTCCCTCGCTGTCTCCCTCGCTGTCTCCCTCGCTGTCTCCCTCGCTGTCTCTCTCGCTCTCTCTCTCGCCGTCTCCCTCGCCGTCTTATTCGCTGTCTCCCACGCATTCTCTCTCGCAGTCTCTCTCGCTGTCTCCCTCACAGTCTCTCTCGCTGTCTCCCTCGCAGTCTCTCTCGAAGTCGCTCTCGCTTTCTCCCTCGCTTTCTCCCTCGCTCTCTCTCTCGCAGTCCTTCTCGCAGTCCTTCTCGCAGTCTCTCTCGCAGTCTCCCTGGCTGTGTCTCTCGCTCTCTCCCTCGCTGTCTCCCTCCCTGTCTCCCTCCCTGTCTCACGCGCTCTCTCTCGCTGTCTCTCTCGCTGTCTCTCTCGCTGTCTCTCTCGCTGTCTCTCTCGCTGTCTCCCTCGCTGTCTCCCTCGCTGTGTCCCTCGCTGTCTCTCTCGCAGTCTCCCTCGCAGTCTCCCTCGCAGTCTCCCTCGCTGTCTCCCTCGCTGTCTCCCTCGTCGTCTCCCTCGCCGTCTCCCTTGCAGTCACTCTCTCTGTATCCCCGGCTGTCTCTCTCGCTATCTCCATAGCAGTATCTCTCACTGTCTCTGTCTCTGTCTCTGTCGCTGTCTCTGTCGCTGTCTCTGTCGCTGTCTCTGTCGCTGTCTCCGTCGCTGTCTCCCTCGCTGTCTCCCTCGCTGTCTCCCTCGCTGTCTCCCTCGCAGTCTCCCTCGCAGTCTCTCTCGCTGTCTCCCTCACAGTCTCTCTCGCTGTCTCCCTCGCAGTCTCTCTCGAAGTCGCTCTCGCTTTCTCCCTCGCTTTCTTCCTCGCTCTCTCTCTCGCAGTCCTTCTCGCAGTCCTTCTCGCAGTCCTTCTCGCAGTCCTTCTCGCAGTCTCTCTCGCTGTCTCCCTCGCTGTGTCTCTCGCTCTCTCCCTCGCTGTCTCCCTCGCTGTCTCCCTCGCTCTCTCTCGCTGTCTCTCTCGCTGTCTCTCTCGCTGTCTCTCTCGCTGTCTCTCTCACTGTCTCCCTCGCTGTCTCCCTCGCTGTGTCCCTCGCTGTCTCTTTCGCAGTCTCCCTCGCTGTCTCCCTCGCTGTCTCCCTCGCTGTCTCCCTCGTCGTCTCCCTTGCAGTCACTCTCTCTGTATCCCCGGCTGTCTCTCTCGCTATCTCCATAGCAGTATCTCTCACTGTCTCCCTCGCTGTCTCTGTCTCTGTCTCTGTCGCTGTCTCCCTCGTCGTCTCCCTCGTCGTCTCCCTCGTCGTCTCCCTCATCGTCTCCCTGGCCGTCTCCCTGGCCGTCTCCCTGGCCGTCTCCCTGGCCGTCTCCCTGGCCGTCTCCCTTGCAGTCTCTCTCGCAGTCTCTCTCGCTGTCTCTCTCAATGTACTCTCGCTGTCTCCCTCGCTGTCTCACTCGCTCTATCCCTCGCTGTATCTCTCGCAGTCTCTCTCACAGTCTCTCTCGCTGTCTCTCTCGCTGTCTCCCTCGCAGTCTCTCTCGCTCTCTCCCTCACTGTCTCTCTCGCCGTCTCTCTCGCCGTCTCTCTCGCCGTCTCTCTCGCCGTCTCTCTCGCCGTCTCTCTCTCCATCTCTCTCGCCGTCTCTCTCGCAGTCTCCCTCGCTGTCTCCCTCGCAGTCTCTCTCGCAGTCTCTCTCGCAGTCTTTCTCGCAGTCTCTCTCGCATTCTCCCTCGCAGTCTCCCTCCCAGTCTCCCTCCCAGTCTCTCTCGCAGTCTCTCTCGCTGTCCCTCTCGCAGTCTCTCTCGCAGTCTCTCTCGCTGTCCCTCTCGCAGTCTCTCTCGCTGTCTCTCTCGCAGTCTCTCTCGCAGTCTCCTTTGCAGTCCCTCTCGCAGTCTCTCTCGCTGTCTCTCTCGCAGTCTCTCTCGCAGTCTCCTTTGCAGTCTCTCTCGCTGTCTCTCTCGCTGTCTCCCACGCTTTCTCCCACGCTTTCTCCCTCGCAGTCTCTCTCGCAGTCTCTCTCGCAGTCTCTCTCGCTGTCTCCCTCGCTTTCTCCCTCGCTCTCTCTCTCGCTGCCGCCCTCGCTGTCTCCCTAGCAGTCGCTCTCGCAGTCTCTCTCGCTGTCTTCCTCGCTGTGTCTCTCGCCGTCTCTCTCGCAGTCTCTCTCGCAGTCTCTCTCGCAGTCTTCCTCGCAGTTTCTCTCGCTGTCTCCCTCGCTGCCTCCCACGCTGTCTCCCTCGCTGTCTCACGCGATCTCTCTCGCATTCTCTCTCGTTGTCTCCCTTGCAGTCTCTCTCGCTGTGTCCCTCGCAGTCTCTCTCGCAGTCTCTATTGCTGTCTCTGTCGCTGTCTCCCTCGCTGTGTCCCTCGCTGCCTCCCTCGCAGTCTCTCTCGAAGTCTCTCTCGCTGTCTCCCTCGCTGTCTCTCTCTCTCTCGCAGTCTCCCTCGCCGTCTTAATCGCTGTCTCCCTCGCATTCTGTCTCGCAGTGTCTCTCGCTGTCTCCCTCGCAGTCTCCCTCGCAGTCTCCCTCGCAGTCTCTCTCGCTGTCTCCCTCACAGTCTCTCTCGCTGTCTCCCTCGCAGTCTCTCTCGAAGTCGCTCTCGCTGTCGCTCTCGCTGTCGCTCTCGCTGTCTCCCTCGCTGTCTCCCTCGCTGTCTCCCTCGCTGTCTCCCTCGCTGTCTCCCACGCAGTCTCTCTCGCTGTCTCTCTCGCTGTCTCCATGGCTTTCTCCCTCGCTGTCTCTCTCGCTGTCTCTCTCGCTGTCTCTCTCGCTGTCTCTCTCGCTGCCTCTCTCGCTGTCTCTCTCGCTGTCTCTCTCGCTGTCTCCCTTGCAGTCTCTCTTGCAGTCTCTCTCGCTGTCTCCCTCGCTGTATCTCTCGCTCTCTCCCTCGCTGTCTCCCTCGCTGTCTCACGCGCTCTCTCTCGCAGTCTCTCTCGCAGTCTCCCTCGCTGTGTCCCTCGCTGTGTCCCTCGCTGTGTCCCTCGCTGTGTCCCTCGCTGTGTCCCTCGCTGTCTCTCTCGCAGTCTCCCTCGCTGTCTCCCTCGCTGTCTCCCTCGCTGTCTCCCTCGCAGTCTCTCTCGCTGTCTCTCTCGCTGTCTCTCTCGCTGTCTCTCTCGCTGTCTCCCTCGCTGTCTCCCTCGATGTCTCCCTCGCTGTCTCCCTCGTCGTCTCCCTCGCCGTCTCCCTTGCAGTCACACTCTCTGTATCCCCGGCTGTCTCTCTCGCTATCTCCATAGCAGTCTCTCTCACTGTCTCCCCCGCTGTCACTGTCTCTGTCTCTGTCTCTGTCTCTGTCTCTGTCGCTGTCGCTGTCGCTGTCGCTGTCGCTGTCGCTGTCTCTGTCGCTGTCTCCCTCGCTGTCTCCCTCGCTGTCTCCCTCGCTGTCTCCCTGGCCGTCTCCCTGGCCGTCTCCCTGGCCGTCTCCCTGGCCGTCTCCCTGGCCGTCTCCCTCGCAGTCTCTCTCGCTGTCTCCCTCGATGTCTCACTCGCTCTATCCCTCGCTGTATCTCTCGCAGTCTCTCTCACAGTCTCCCTCGCTGTCTCTCTCGCTGTCTCCCTCGCAGTCTCTCTCGCTCTCTCCCTCACCGTCTCTCTCGCCGTCTCTCTCGCCGTCTCTCTCGCCATCTCTCTCGCAGTCTCCCTCGCTGTCTCCCTCGCAGTCTCCCTCGCTGTCTCCCTCGCTGTCTCCCTCGCAGTCTCCCTCGCAGTCTCCCTCGCAGTCTCCCTCGCAGTCTCTCTCGCAGTCTCTCTCGCAGTCTCTCTCGCAGTCTCCCTCGCTGTCTCCCTCGCAGTCTCTCTCGCAGTCTCTCTCGCTGTCCCTCTCGCAGTCTCTCTCGCTGTCCCTCTCGCAGTCTCTCTCGCTGTCTCTCTCGCTGTCTCCCACGCTGTCTCCCACGCTGTCTCCCTCGCAGTCTCCCTCGCAGTCTCTCTCGCAGTCTCTCTCGCAGTCTCTCTCGATGTCTCCCTCGCTTTCTCCCTCGCTTTCTCCCTCGCTGTCTCCCTCGCAGTCTCCCTCGCAGTCTCTCTCGCAGTCTCTCTCGCAGTCTCTCTCGCAGTCTCTCTCGATGTCTCCCTCGCTTTCTCCCTCGCTGTCTCCCTCGCTGTCTCCCTCGCAGTCTCTCTTGCAGTCTCTCTCGCTGTCTCCCTTGCAGTCTCTCTTGCAGTCTCTCTCGCTGTCTCCCTTGCAGTCTCTCTTGCAGTCTCTCTCGCTGTCTCCCTCGATGTCTCCCTCGCTGTCTCGCTCGCTGTCTCCCTGGCCGTCTCCCTGGCCGTCTCCCTGGCCGTCTCCCTGGCCGTCTCCCTGGCCGTCTCCCTGGCCGTCTCCCTCGCAGTCTCTCTCGCAGTCTCTCTCGCTGTCTCCCTTGTTGTCTCACTCGCTCTATCCCTCGCTGTATCTCTCGCTGTATCTCTCGCAGGCTCCCTCGCAGTCACCCTCGCAGTCTCTCTCACAGTCACTCTCGCAGTCTCTCTCGCAGTCTCCCTCGCAGTCTCCCTCGCAGTCTCCCTCGCAGTCTCCCTCGCAGTCTCCCTCACCGTCTCCCTCGCCGTCTCTCTCGCAGTCTCTCTCGCCATCTTCCTCGCAGTTTCCCTCGCCGTCTCCCTCGCTGTCTCCCTCGCATTCTCCCTCGCAGTCTCCCTCGCAGTCTCCCTCGCATGCTCCCTCGCAGTCTCCCTCGCAGTCTCTCTCGCAGTCTCTCTCGCAGTCTCTCTCGCAGTCTCTCTCGCTGTCTCCCTCACAGTCTCTCTCGCTGTCTCCCTCGCAGTCTCTCTCGAAGTTGCTCTCGCTTTCTCCCTCGCTGTCTCTCTCGCAGTCCTTCTCGCAGTCTCTCTCGCTGTCTCCAGCGCTATCTCCCTCGCTGTCTCCCTCGCTGTCTCCCTCGCTGTCTCCCTCGCTGTCTCCATGGCTTTCTCCCTCGCTGTCTCTCTCGCTGTCTCTCTCGCTGTCTCTCTCGCTGTCTCTCTCGCTGCCTCTCTCGCTGTCTCTCTCGCTCTCTCCCTTGCAGTCTCCCTTGCAGTCTCTCTCGCTGTCTCCCTCGCTGCATCTCTCGCTCTCTCCCTCGCTGTCTCCCTCGCTCTCTCTCGCAGTCTCTCTCGCTGTCTCTCTCGCTGTCTCTCTCGCTGTCTCCCTCGCTGTGTCTCTCGCTGTGTCCCTCGCTGAGTCCCTCGCTGTGTCCCTCGCTGTGTCCCTCGCTGTGTCCCTCGCTGTCTCTCTCGCAGTCTCCCTCGCTGTCTCCCTCGCTGTCTCCCTCGCTGTCTCCCTCGCTGTCTCCCTCGCTGTCTCCCTCGCTGTCTCTCTCGCTGTCTCCCTCGCTGTCTCCCTCGCTGTCTCCCTCGCCGTCTCCCTTGCAGTCACTCTCTCTGTATCCCCGGCTGTCTCTCTCGCTATCTCCATAGCAGTCTCTCTCACTGTCTCTGTCGCTGTCTCTGTCTCTGTCACTGTCGCTGTCTCTGTCGCTGTCTCTGTCGCTGTCTCTGTCGCTGTCTCTGTCGCTGTCGCTGTCTCTGTCTCTGTCGCTGTCTCTGTCGCTGTCTCTGTCGCTGTCTCCCTCGCTGTCTCCCTGGCCGTCTCCCTGGCCGTCTCCCTGGCCGTCTCCCTGGCCGTCTCCCTGGCCGTCTCCCTCGCAGTCTCTCTCGCTGTCTCTCTCGCTGTCTCTCTCAATGTACTCTCGCTGTCTCCCTCGCTGTCTCACTCGCTCTATTCCTCGCTGTATCTCTCGCAGTCTCTCTCACTGTCTCTCTCGCTGTCTCTCTAGCTGTCTCTCTCGCTGTCTCCCTCGCAGTCTCTCTCGCTCTCTCCCTCACCGTCTCTCTCGCCGTCTCTCTCGCCGTCTCTCTCGCAGTCTCTCTCGCAGTCTCCCTCGCTGTCTCCCTCGCAGTCTCCCTCGCTGTCTCCCTCGCAGTCTCCCTCGCAGTCTCCCTCGCAGTCTCCCTCGCAGTCTCCCTCGCAGTCTCTCTCGCAGTCTCTCTCGCAGTCTCCCTCGCAGTCTCCCTCGCTGTCTCCCTCGCAGTCTCTCTCGCAGTCTCTCTAGCAGTCTCTCTCGCAGTCTCTCTCGCTGTCCCTCTCGCAGTCTCTCTCGCAGTCTCTCTCGCTGTCCCTCTCGCAGTCTCTCTCGCAGTCTCTCTCGCAGTCTCTCTCGCTGTCCCTCTCGCAGTCTCTCTCGCAGTCTCTCTCGCAGTCTCTCTCGCAGTCTCTATCGCAGTCTCTCTCGCTGTCTCCCTCGCTGTCTCTCTCGCTGTCTCTCTCGCTGTCTCTCTCGCTGTCTCTCTCGCTGTCTCCCTCGCAGTCTCTCTTGCAGTCTCTCTCGCTGTCTCCCTTGCAGTCTCTCTCGCTGTCTCTCTCGCTGTCTCCCTCGCTGTCTCACGCGCTCTCTCTCGCAGTCTCTCTCGCTGTCTCTCTCGCTGTGTCCCTCGCTGTGTCCCTCGCAGTCTCCCTCGCTGTCTCCCTCGCCGTCTCCCTCGCCGTCTCCCTCGCCGTCTCCCTTGCAGTCACTCTCTCTGTATCCCCGGCTGTGTCTCTCGCTATCTCCATAGCCGTCTCTCTCACTGTCTCTGTCGCTGTCTCTGTCGCTGTCTCTGTCGCTGTCTCCCTCGCAGTCTCCCTCGCAGTCTCTCTCGCAGTCTCTCTCGCAGTCACTCTCGCAGTCTCCCTCGCAGTCTCACTCGCAGTCTCCCTCGCAGTCTCTCTCGCTGTCTCCCTCGCTGTTTCCCTCACAGTCTCTCTCGCTGTCTCCCTCGCAGTCTCTCTCGAAGTCGCTCTTGCTTTCTCCCTCGCTGTCTCTCTCGCAGTCCTTCTCGCAGTCTCTCTCGCTGTCTCCAGCGCTGTCTCCCTCGCTGTCTCCCTCGCTGTCTCCCTCGCTGTCTCCCTCGCTGTCTCCCTCGCTGTCTCCCTCGCTGTCTCTCTCGCTGTCTCTCTCGCTGTCTCTCTCGCTGTCTCTCTCGCTGTCTCTCTCGCTGTCTCCCTTGCAGTCACTCTTGCAGTCTCTCTCGCTGTCTCCCTCACTGTCTCCCTCGCTGTCTCCCTCACTGTGTCTCTTGCTCTCTCCCTCGCTGTCTCCCTCGCTGTCTCCCTCGCTGTCTCATGCGCTCTCTCTCGCATTCTCTCTCGCTGTCTCCCTCACTGTGTCCCTCGCTGTGTCCCTCGCCGTCTCCCTCGCCGTCTCCCTCGCCGTCTCCCTCGCCGTCTCCCTTGCAGTCACTCTCTCTGTATCCCCGGCTGTCTCTTTCGCTATCTCCATAGCAGTCTCTCTCACTGTCTCCCTCGCTGTCTCTGTCGCTGTCTCTGTCGCTGTCTCTGTCGCTGTCTCCCTCGCTGTCTCTGTCGCTGTCTCCCTGGCCGTCTCCCTGGCCGTCTCCCTGGCCGTCTCCCTGGCCGTCTCCCTGGCCGTCTCCCTGGCCGTCTCCCTCGCCGTCTCCCTCGCAGTCTCTCTCGCCGTCTCTCTCGCTGTCTCTCTCAATGTACTCTCGCTGTCTGCCTCGCTGTCTCACTCGCTCCATCCCTCGCTGTATCTCTCGCAGTCTCTCTCGCAGTCTCTCTCGCAGTCTCTCTCGCTGTCTCTCTCGCTGTCTCTCTCGCTGTCTCCCTCGCAGTCTCTCTCGCTGTCTCTCTCGCTGTCTCTCTCGCAGTCTCTCTCGCAGTCTCTCTCGCCGTCTCTCTCTCCATCTCTCTCTCGCAGTCTCTCTCGCAGTCTCTCTTGCAGTCTCTCTCGCAGTCTCTCTCGCTGTCGCTCTCGCAGTCTCTCTCGCTGTCCCTCTCGCAGTCTCTCTCGCTGTCTCCCTCGCAGTCTCTCTCGCAGTCTCCTTTGCAGTCTCTCTCGCTGTCTCTCTCGCTGTCTCTCTCGCTGTCTCTCTCGCTGTCTCTCTCGCAGTCTCTCTCGCTGTCTCTCTCGCTGTCTCTCTCGCAGTCTCTCTCGCAGTCTCTCTCGCAGTCTCCCTCGCAGTCTGCCTCGCAGTCTCCCTCGCAGTCTCTTCCGCTGTCTCCCTCGCTGTTTCCCTCACAGTCTCTTTCGCAGTCTCCCTCGCTGTCTCCCTCGCTGTCTCTCTCGCAGTCCTTCTCGCAGTCCTTCTCGCAGTCTCTCTCGCTGTCTCCCTCGCTGTCTCCCTCGCTGTCTCCCTCGCTGTCTCCCTCGCTGTCTCCCTCGCTGTCTCCCTCGCTGTCTCCCACGCTGTCTCCCACGCTGTCTCCCACGCTGTCTCCCTCGCAGTCTCTCTCGATGTCTCACTCGCTCTATCCCTCGCTGTATCTCTCGCAGTCTCTCTCACAGTCTCCCTCGCTGTCTCTCTCGCTGTCTCCCTCGCAGTCTCTCTCGCTCTCTCCCTCGCCGTCTCTCTCGCCGTCTCTCTCGCCGTCTCTCTCGCCGTCTCTCTCGCCATCTCTCTCGCAGTCTCCCTCGCTGTCTCCCTCGCAGTCTCCCTCGCTGTCTCCCTCGCTGTCTCCCTCGCTGTCTCCCTCGCAGTCTCCCTCGCAGTCTCCCTCGCAGTCTCCCTCGCAGTCTCCCTCGCAGTCTCTCTCGCAGTCTCTCTCGCAGTCTCTCTCGCAGTCTCCCTCGCTGTCTCCCTCGCAGTCTCTCTCGCAGTCTCTCTCGCTGTCCCTCTCGCAGTCTCTCTCGCTGTCCCTCTCGCAGTCTCTCTCGCTGTCTCTCTCGCTGTCTCCCACGCTGTCTCCCACGCTGTCTCCCACGCTGTCTCCCTCGCAGTCTCCCTCGCAGTCTCCCTCGCAGTCTCTCTCGCAGTCTCTCTCGCAGTCTCTCTCGATGTCTCCCTCGCTTTCTCCCTCGCTTTCTCCCTCGCTGTCTCCCTCGCAGTCTCCCTCGCAGTCTCTCTCGCAGTCTCTCTCGCAGTCTCTCTCGCAGTCTCTCTCGATGTCTCCCTCGCTTTCTCCCTCGCTGTCTCCCTCGCTGTCTCCCTCGCAGTCTCTCTTGCAGTCTCTCTCGCTGTCTCCCTTGCAGTCTCTCTTGCAGTCTCTCTCGCTGTCTCCCTTGCAGTCTCTCTTGCAGTCTCTCTCGCTGTCTCCCTCGATGTCTCCCTCGCTGTCTCGCTCGCTGTCTCCCTGGCCGTCTCCCTGGCCGTCTCCCTGGCCGTCTCCCTGGCCGTCTCCCTGGCCGTCTCCCTGGCCGTCTCCCTGGCCGTCTCCCTCGCAGTCTCTCTCGCAGTCTCTCTCGCTGTCTCCCTTGTTGTCTCACTCGCTCTATCCCTCGCTGTATCTCTCGCTGTATCTCTCGCAGGCTCCCTCGCAGTCACCCTCGCAGTCTCTCTCACAGTCACTCTCGCAGTCTCTCTCGCAGTCTCCCTCGCAGTCTCCCTCGCAGTCTCCCTCACCGTCTCCCTCGCCGTCTCTCTCGCAGTCTCTCTCGCCATCTTCCTCGCAGTTTCCCTCGCCGTCTCCCTCGCTGTCTCCCTCGCATTCTCCCTCGCAGTCTCCCTCGCAGTCTCCCTCGCATGCTCCCTCGCAGTCTCCCTCGCAGTCTCTCTCGCAGTCTCTCTCGCAGTCTCTCTCGCTGTCTCTCTCGCTGTCTCCCTCGCTGTCTCACGCGCTCTCTCTCGCAGTCTCTCTCGCTGTCTCTCTCGCTGTGTCCCTCGCTGTGTCCCTCGCAGTCTCCCTCGCTGTCTCCCTCGCCGTCTCCCTCGCCGTCTCCCTCGCCGTCTCCCTCGCCGTCTCCCTTGCAGTCACTCTCTCTGTATCCCCGGCTGTGTCTCTCGCTATCTCCATAGCCGTCTCTCTCACTGTCTCTGTCGCTGTCTCTGTCGCTGTCTCTGTCGCTGTCTCCCTTGCTGTCTCCCTTGCTGTCTCCCTCGCTGTCTCCCTCGTCATCTCCCTCGTCGTCTCCCTGGCCGTCTCCCTGGCCGTCTCCCTGGCCGTCTCCCTGGCCGTCTCCCTGGCCGTCTCCCTGGCCGTCTCCCTCGCAGTCTCTCTCGCCGTCTCTCTCGCCGTCTCTCTCGCTGTCTCTCTCGTTCTATCCCTCGCTGTATCTCTCGCAGTCTCTCTCGCAGTCTCTCTCGCAGTCTCTCTCGCAGTCTCTCTCGCAGTCTCTCTCGCTGTCTCTCTCGCAGTCTCCCTCGCAGTCTCCCTCGCAGTCTCCCTCGCAGTCTCTCTCGCAGTCTCTCTCGCAGTCTCTCTCGCAGTCACTCTCGCAGTCTCCCTCGCAGTCTCACTCGCAGTCTCCCTCGCAGTCTCTCTCGCTGTCTCCCTCGCTGTTTCCCTCACAGTCTCTCTCGCTGTCTCCCTCGCAGTCTCTCTCGAAGTCGCTCTCGCTTTCTCCCTCGCTGTCTCTCTCGCAGTCCTTCTCGCAGTCTCTCTCGCTGTCTCCAGCGCTGTCTCCCTCGCTGTCTCCCTCGCTGTCTCCCTCGCTGTCTCCCTCGCTGTCTCCCTCGCTGTCTCCCTCGCTGTCTCCCTCGCTGTCTCTCTCGCTGTCTCTCTCGCTGTCTCTCTCGCTGTCTCTCTCGCTGTCTCCCTTGCAGTCACTCTTGCAGTCTCTCTCGCTGTCTCCCTCACTGTCTCCCTCGCTGTCTCCCTCACTGTGTCTCTTGCTCTCTCCCTCGCTGTCTCCCTCGCTGTCTCCCTCGCTGTCTCATGCGCTCTCTCTCGCATTCTCTCTCGCATTCTCTCTCGCTGTCTCCCTCGCTGTGTCCCTCGCTGTGTCCCTCGCCGTCTCCCTCGCCGTCTCCCTCGCCGTCTCCCTCGCCGTCTCCCTTGCAGTCACTCTCTCTGTATCCCCGGCTGTCTCTTTCGCTATCTCCATAGCAGTCTCTCTCACTGTCTCCCTCGCTGTCTCTGTCGCTGTCTCTGTCGCTGTCTCCCTCGCTGTCTCTGTCGCTGTCTCCCTGGCCGTCTCCCTGGCCGTCTCCCTGGCCGTCTCCCTGGCCGTCTCCCTGGCCGTCTCCCTGGCCGTCTCCCTGGCCGTCTCCCTCGCCGTCTCCCTCGCAGTCTCTCTCGCCGTCTCTCTCGCTGTCTCTCTCAATGTACTCTCGCTGTCTGCCTCGCTGTCTCACTCGCTCCATCCCTCGCTGTATCTCTCGCAGTCTCTCTCGCAGTCTCTCTCGCAGTCTCTCTCGCTGTCTCTCTCGCTGTCTCTCTCGCTGTCTCCCTCGCAGTCTCTCTCGCTGTCTCTCTCGCTGTCTCTCTCGCAGTCTCTCTCGCAGTCTCTCTCGCCGTCTCTCTCTCCATCTCTCTCTCGCAGTCTCTCTTGCAGTCTCTCTCGCAGTCTCTCTCGCTGTCGCTCTCGCAGTCTCTCTCGCTGTCCCTCTCGCAGTCTCTCTCGCTGTCTCCCTCGCAGTCTCTCTCGCAGTCTCCTTTGCAGTCTCTCTCGCTGTCTCTCTCGCTGTCTCTCTCGCTGTCTCTCTCGCAGTCTCTCTCGCTGTCTCTCTCGCTGTCTCTCTCGCAGTCTCTCTCGCAGTCTCTCTCGCAGTCTACCTCGCAGTCTGCCTCGCAGTCTCCCTCGCAGTCTCTTCCGCTGTCTCCCTCGCTGTTTCCCTCACAGTCTCTTTCGCAGTCTCCCTCGCTGTCTCCCTCGCTGTCTCTCTCGCAGTCCTTCTCGCAGTCCTTCTCGCAGTCTCTCTCGCTGTCTCCCTCGCTGTCTCCCTCGCTGTCTCCCTCGCTGTCTCCCTCGCTGTCTCCCTCGCTGTCTCCCTCGCTGTCTCCCTCGCTGTCTCCCACGCTGTCTCCCACGCTGTCTCCCACGCTGTCTCCCTCGCAGTCTCTCTCGATGTCTCACTCGCTCTATCCCTCGCTGTATCTCTCGCAGTCTCTCTCACAGTCTCCCTCGCTGTCTCTCTCGCTGTCTCCCTCGCAGTCTCTCTCGCTCTCTCCCTCACCGTCTCTCTCGCCGTCTCTCTCGCCGTCTCTCTCGCCGTCTCTCTCGCCGTCTCTCTCGCCATCTCTCTCGCAGTCTCCCTCGCTGTCTCCCTCGCAGTCTCCCTCGCTGTCTCCCTCGCTGTCTCCCTCGCTGTCTCCCTCGCTGTCTCCCTCGCAGTCTCCCTCGCAGTCTCCCTCGCAGTCTCCCTCGCAGTCTCCCTCGCAGTCTCTCTCGCAGTCTCTCTCGCAGTCTCTCTCGCAGTCTCCCTCGCTGTCTCCCTCGCAGTCTCTCTCGCTGTCCCTCTCGCAGTCTCTCTCGCTGTCCCTCTCGCAGTCTCTCTCGCTGTCTCTCTCGCTGTCTCCCACGCTGTCTCCCACGCTGTCTCCCACGCTGTCTCCCTCGCAGTCTCCCTCGCAGTCTCTCTCGCAGTCTCTCTCGCAGTCTCTCTCGATGTCTCCCTCGCTTTCTCCCTCGCTTTCTCCCTCGCTGTCTCCCTCGCAGTCTCCCTCGCAGTCTCTCTCGCAGTCTCTCTCGCAGTCTCTCTCGCAGTCTCTCTCGATGTCTCCCTCGCTTTCTCCCTCGCTGTCTCCCTCGCTGTCTCCCTCGCAGTCTCTCTTGCAGTCTCTCTCGCTGTCTCCCTTGCAGTCTCTCTTGCAGTCTCTCTCGCTGTCTCCCTTGCAGTCTCTCTTGCAGTCTCTCTCGCTGTCTCCCTCGATGTCTCCCTCGCTGTCTCGCTCGCTGTCTCCCTGGCCGTCTCCCTGGCCGTCTCCCTGGCCGTCTCCCTGGCCGTCTCCCTGGCCGTCTCCCTGGCCGTCTCCCTGGCCGTCTCCCTCGCAGTCTCTCTCGCAGTCTCTCTCGCTGTCTCCCTTGTTGTCTCACTCGCTCTATCCCTCGCTGTATCTCTCGCTGTATCTCTCGCAGGCTCCCTCGCAGACACCCTCGCAGTCTCTCTCACAGTCACTCTCGCAGTCTCTCTCGCAGTCTCCCTCGCAGTCTCCCTCGCAGTCTCCCTCACCGTCTCCCTCGCCGTCTCTCTCGCAGTCTCTCTCGCCATCTTCCTCGCAGTTTCCCTCGCCGTCTCCCTCGCTGTCTCCCTCGCATTCTCCCTCGCAGTCTCCCTCGCAGTCTCCCTCGCATGCTCCCTCGCAGTCTCCCTCGCAGTCTCTCTCGCAGTCTCTCTCGCAGTCTCTCTCGCTGTCTCCCTCACAGTCTCTCTCGCTGTCTCCCTCGCAGTCTCTCTCGAAGTTGCTCTCGCTTTCTCCCTCGCTGTCTCTCTCGCAGTCCTTCTCGCAGTCTCTCTCGCTGTCTCCAGCGCTATCTCCCTCGCTGTCTCCCTCGCTGTCTCCCTCGCTGTCTCCATGGCTTTCTCCCTCGCTGTCTCTCTCGCTGTCTCTCTCGCTGTCTCTCTCGCTGTCTCTCTCGCTGCCTCTCTCGCTGTCTCTCTCGCTCTCTCCCTTGCAGTCTCCCTTGCAGTCTCTCTCGCTGTCTCCCTCGCTGCATCTCTCGCTCTCTCCCTCGCTGTCTCCCTCGCTCTCTCTCGCAGTCTCTCTCGCTGTCTCTCTCGCTGTCTCTCTCGCTGTCTCTCTCGCTGTCTCCCTCGCTGTGTCTCTCGCTGTGTCCCTCGCTGAGTCCCTCGCTGTGTCCCTCGCTGTGTCCCTCGCTGTGTCCCTCGCTGTCTCTCTCGCAGTCTCCCTCGCTGTCTCCCTCGCTGTCTCCCTCGCTGTCTCCCTCGCTGTCTCCCTCGGTGTCTCCCTCGCTGTCTCCCTCGCTGTCTCTCTCGCTGTCTCCCTCGCTGTCTCCCTCGCTGTATCCCTCGTCGTCTCCCTCGCCGTCTCCCTTGCAGTCACTCTCTCTGTATCCCCGGCTGTCTCTCTCGCTATCTCCATAGCAGTCTCTCTCACTGTCTCTGTCGCTGTCTCTGTCTCTGTCTCTGTCGCTGTCTCTGTCGCTGTCTCTGTCGCTGTCTCTGTCGCTGTCGCTGTCTCTGTCTCTGTCGCTGTCTCTGTCGCTGTCTCTGTCGCTGTCTCCCTCGCTGTCTCCCTGGCCGTCTCCCTGGCCGTCTCCCTGGCCGTCTCCCTCGCAGTCTCTCTCGCTGTCTCTCTCGCTGTCTCTATCAATGTACTCTCGCTGTCTCCCTCGCTGTCTCACTCGCTCTATCCCTCGCTGTATCTCTCGCAGTCTCTCTCACAGTCTCTCTCGCTGTCTCTCTCGCTGTCTCTCTCGCTGTCTCCCTCGCAGTCTCTCTCGCTCTCTCCCTCACCGTCTCTCTCGCCGTCTCTCTCGCCGTCTCTCTCGCAGTCTCTCTCGCAGTCTCCCTCGCTGTCTCCCTCGCAGTCTCCCTCGCTGTCTCCCTCGCAGTCTCCCTCGCAGTCTCCCTCGCAGTCTCCCTCGCAGTCTCCCTCGCAGTCTCTCTCGCAGTCTCTCTCGCAGTCTCCCTCGCAGTCTCCCTCGCTGTCTCCCTCGCAGTCTCTCTCGCAGTCTCTCTCGCAGTCTCTCTCGCTGTCCCTCTCGCAGTCTCTCTCGCAGTCTCTCTCGCTGTCCCTCTCGCAGTCTCTCTCGCAGTCTCTCTCGCAGTCTCTCTCGCTGTCCCTCTCGCAGTCTCTCTCGCAGTCTCTCTCGCAGTCTCTCTCGCAGTCTCTATCGCAGTCTCTCTCGCTGTCTCCCTCGCTGTCTCTCTCGCTGTCTCTCTCGCTGTCTCTCTCGCTGTCTCTCTCGCTGTCTCCCTCGCAGTCTCTCTTGCAGTCTCTCTCGCGCTCTCTCTCGCAGTCTCTCTCGCTGTCTCTCTCGCTGTGTCCCTCGCTGTGTCCCTCGCAGTCTCCCTCGCTGTCTCCCTCGCCGTCTCCCTCGCCGTCTCCCTCGCCGTCTCCCTCGCCGTCTCCCTCGCCGTCTCCCTCGCCGTCTCCCTTGCAGTCACTCTCTCTGTATCCCCGGCTGTGTCTCTCGCTATCTCCATAGCCGTCTCTCTCACTGTCTCTGTCGCTGTCTCTGTCGCTGTCTCTGTCGCTGTCTCCCTTGCTGTCTCCCTTGCTGTCTCCCTCGCTGTCTCCCTCGTCATCTCCCTCGTCGTCTCCCTGGCCGTCTCCCTGGCCGTCTCCCTGGCCGTCTCCCTGGCCGTCTCCCTGGCCGTCTCCCTCGCAGTCTCTCTCGCCGTCTCTCTCGCTGTCTCTCTCGTTCTATCCCTCGCTGTATCTCTCGCAGTCTCTCTCGCAGTCTCTCTCGCAGTCTCTCTCGCAGTCTCTCTCGCAGTCTCTCTCGCAGTCTCTCTCGCAGTCTCTCTCGCTGTCTCTCTCGCAGTCTCCCTCTCAGTCTCCCTCGCAGTCTCCCTCGCAGTCTCTCTCGCAGTCACTCTCGCAGTCTCCCTCGCAGTCTCACTCGCAGTCTCCCTCGCAGTCTCTCTCGCTGTCTCCCTCGCTGTTTCCCTCACAGTCTCTCTCGCTGTCTCCCTCGCAGTCTCTCTCGAAGTCGCTCTCGCTTTCTCCCTCGCTGTCTCTCTCGCAGTCCTTCTCGCAGTCTCTCTCGCAGTCTCTCTCGCTGTCTCCAGCGCTGTCTCCCTCGCTGTCTCCCTCGCTGTCTCCCTCGCTGTCTCCCTCGCTGTCTCCCTCGCTGTCTCTCTCGCTGTCTCTCTCGCTGTCTCTCTCGCTGTCTCTCTCGCTGTCTCTCTCGCTGTCTCCCTTGCAGTCACTCTTGCAGTCTCTCTCGCTGTCTCCCTCACTGTCTCCCTCGCTGTCTCCCTCACTGTGTCTCTTGCTCTCTCCCTCGCTGTCTCCCTCGCTGTCTCCCTCGCTGTCTCATGCGCTCTCTCTCGCATTCTCTCTCGCTGTCTCCCTCACTGTGTCCCTCGCTGTGTCCCTCGCCGTCTCCCTCGCCGTCTCCCTCGCCGTCTCCCTCGCCGTCTCCCTTGCAGTCACTCTCTCTGTATCCCCGGCTGTCTCTTTCGCTATCTCCATAGCAGTCTCTCTCACTGTCTCCCTCGCTGTCTCTGTCGCTGTCTCTGTCGCTGTCTCCCTCGCTGTCTCTGTCGCTGTCTCCCTGGCCGTCTCCCTGGCCGTCTCCCTGGCCGTCTCCCTGGCCGTCTCCCTGGCCGTCTCCCTGGCCGTCTCCCTCGCAGTCTCTCTCGCCGTCTCTCTCGCTGTCTCTCTCAATGTACTCTCGCTGTCTGCCTCGCTGTCTCACTCGCTCCATCCCTCGCTGTATCTCTCGCAGTCTCTCTCGCAGTCTCTCTCGCAGTCTCTCTCGCTGTCTCTCTCGCTGTCTCTCTCGCTGTCTCCCTCGCAGTCTCTCTCGCTGTCTCTCTCGCTGTCTCTCTCGCAGTCTCTCTCGCAGTCTCTCTCGCCGTCTCTCTCTCCATCTCTCTCTCGCAGTCTCTCTCGCAGTCTCTCTTGCAGTCTCTCTCGCAGTCTCTCTCGCTGTCGCTCTCGCAGTCTCTCTCGCTGTCCCTCTCGCAGTCTCTCTCGCTGTCTCCCTCGCAGTCTCTCTCGCAGTCTCTCTCGCAGTCTCCTTTGCAGTCTCTCTCGCTGTCTCTCTCGCTGTCTCTCTCGCTGTCTCTCTCGCAGTCTCTCTCGCTGTCTCTCTCGCTGTCTCTCTCGCAGTCTCTCTCGCAGTCTCTCTCGCAGTCTCCCTCGCAGTCTGCCTCGCAGTCTCCCTCGCAGTCTCTTCCGCTGTCTCCCTCGCTGTTTCCCTCACAGTCTCTTTCGCAGTCTCCCTCGCAGTCTCCCTCGCTGTCTCTCTCGCAGTCGTTCTCGCAGTCCTTCTCGCAGTCTCTCTCGCTGTCTCTCTCGCTGTCTCCCTCGCTGTCTCCCTCGCTGTCTCCCTCGCTGTCTCCCTCGCTGTCTCCCTCGCTGTCTCCCTCGCTGTCTCCCACGCTGTCTCCCACGCTGTCTCCCACGCTGTCTCCCTCGCAGTCTCTCTCGCTGTCTCTCTCGCTTTCTCCCTCGCTGTCTCTCTTGCTGTCTCCCTCGCAGTCTCTCTCGCAGTCTCTCTCGCTGTCTCCCTCGCTGTCTCCCTCGCTGTCTCCCTCGCTGTCTCCCTCGCTGTCTCCCTCGCTGTCCCCCTCACTGTCTCTCTCACTGTGTCCCTCGCACTCTCCCTCGCAGTCTCCCTCGCAGTCTCCCTCACCGTCTCCCACGCCGTCTCTCTCGCAGTCTCTCTCGCAGTCTCTCTCGCTGTGTTCCTCGCAGTTTCTCTCGCTGTCTCCCTCGCTGTCTCCCTCGCTGTCTCCCTCGCTGTCTCCCCCGCTGTCTCCCTCGCTGTCTCCCTCGCTGTCTCCCTCGCTGTCTCCCTCGCTGTCTCCCTCGCTCTCTCCCTCGCTCTCTCCCTCGCAGTCTCCCTCGCAGTCTCCCTCGCCGTCTCCCACGCCGTCTCTCTCGCAGTCTCTCTCGCTGTCATCCTCGCAGTTTCTCTCGCTGTCTCCCTCGCTGTCTCCCTCGCTGTCTCCCTCACTGTCTCCCCCGCTGTCTCTGTCTCTGTCTCTGTCTCTGTCTCTGTCGCTGTCGCTGTCGCTGTCTCTGTCGCTCTCTCTGTCTCTGTCGCTGTCTCTGTCGCTGTCTCTGTCGCTGTCTCCCTCGCCGTCTCCCTGGCCGTCTCCCTGGCCGTCTCCCTGGCCGTCTCCCTGGCCGTCTCCCTGGCCGTCTCCCTGGCCGTCTCCCTCGCAGTCTCTCTCGCAGTCTCTCTCGCAGTCTCACTCGCTGTCTCTCTCAATGTACTCTCGCTGTCTCCCTCGCTGTCTCACTCGCTCTATCCCTCGCTGTATCTCTCGCAGTCTCTCTCATTGTCTCTCTCGCTGTCTCCCTCGCAGTCTCTCTCGCTCTCTCCCTCACTGTCTCTCTCGCCGTCTCTCTCGCCGTCTCTCTCGCCGTCTCTCTCGCCGTCTCTCTCGCCGTCTCTCTCTCCATCTCTCTCGCCGTCTCTCTCGCAGTCTCCCTCGCTGTCTCCCTCGCTGTCTCCCTCGCAGTCTCCCTCGCAGTCTCTCTCGCAGTCTCTCTCGCAGTCTCTCTCGCTGTCCCTCTCGCAGTCTCTCTCGCTGTCCCTCTCGCAGTCTCTCTCGCTGTCTCTCTCGCAGTCTCCTTTGCAGTCTCTCTCGCTGTCTCTCTCGCTGTCTCCCACGCTGTCTCCCTCGCAGTCTCCCTCGCAGTCTCTCTCGCAGTCTCTCTCGCTGTCTCTCTCGATGTACTCTCGCTGTCTCCCTCGCTGTCTCACTCGCTCTATCCCTCGCTGTATCTCTCGCAGTCTCTCTCGCAGTCTCTCTCGCTGTCTCCCTCGCTGTCTCTCTCGCTGTCTCCCTCGCTGTCTCACGCGCTCTCTCTCGCAGTCTCTCTCGCTGTCTCTCTCGCTGTGTCCCTCGCTGTGTCCCTCGCAGTCTCCCTCGCTGTCTCCCTCGCCGTCTCCCTCGCCGTCTCCCTCGCCATCTCCGTCGCCGTCTCCCTCGCCGTCTCCCTTGCAGTCACTCTCTCTGTATCCCCGGCTGTGTCTCTCGCTATCTCCATAGCCGTCTCTCTCACTGTCTCTGTCGCTGTCTCTGTCGCTGTCTCTGTCGCTGTCTCTGTCGCTGTCTCTGTCGCTGTCTCTGTCGCTGTCTCCCTTGCTGTCTCCCTCGCTGTCTCCCTCGTCATCTCCCTCGTCGTCTCCCTGGCCGTCTCCCTGGCCGTCTCCCTGGCCGTCTCCCTGGCCGTCTCCCTGGCCGTCTCCCTCGCAGTCTCTCTCGCAGTCTCTCTCGCCGTCTCTCTCGCCGTCTCTCTCGCTGTCTCTCTCAATGTCCTCTCGCTGTCTCCCTCGCTGTCTCACTCGCTCTATCCCTCGCTCTATCCCTCGCTGTATCTCTCGCAGTCTCTCTCGCAGTCTCTCTCGCAGTCTCTCTCGCAGTCTCTCTCGCAGTCTCTCTCGCTGTCTCTCTCGCAGGCTCCCTCGCAGGCTCCCTCGCAGTCTCCCTCGCAGTCTCCCTCGCAGTCTCCCTCGCAGTCTCTCTCGCAGTCTCTCTCGCAGTCACTCTCGCAGTCTCTCTCGCAGTCTCCCTCGCAGTCTCCCTCGCAGTCTCTCTCGCTGTCTCCCTCGCTGTTTCCCTCACAGTCTCTCTCGCTGTCTCCCTCGCAGTCTCTCTCGAAGTCGCTCTCGCTTTCTCCCTCGCTGTCTCTCTCGCAGTCCTTCTCGCAGTCTCTCTCGCTGTCTCCAGCGCTGTCTCCCTCGCTGTCTCCCTCGCTGTCTCCCTCGCTGTCTCCCTCGCTGTCTCCCTCGCTGTCTCCCTCGCTTTCTCCCTCGCTGTCTCTCTCGCTGTCTCTCTCGCTGTCTCTCTCGCTGCCTCTCTCGCTGTCTCTCTCGCTGTCTCCCTTGCAGTCACTCTTGCAGTCTCTCTCGCTGTCTCCCTCACTGTCTCCCTCGCTGTCTCCCTCACTGTGTCTCTTGCTCTCTCCCTCGCTGTCTCCCTCGCTGTCTCCCTCGCTGTCTCATGCGCTCTCTCTCGCATTCTCTCTCGCTGTCTCCCTCACTGTGTCCCTCGCTGTGTCCCTCGCTGTCTCCCTCGCCGTCTCCCTTGCAGTCACTCTCTCTGTATCCCCGGCTGTCTCTTTCGCTATCTCCATAGCAGTCTCTCTCGCTGTCTCTGTCGCTGTCTCTGTCGCTGTCTCTGTCGCTGTCTCTGTCGCTGTCTCTGTCGCTGTCTCCCTCGCTGTCTCTGTCGCTGTCTCCCTGGCCGTCTCCCTGGCCGTCTCCCTGGCCGTCTCCCTGGCCGTCTCCCTGGCCGTCTCCCTCGCCGTCTCCCTCGCAGTCTCTCTCGCCGTCTCTCTCGCTGTCTCTCTCAATGTACTCTCGCTGTCTGCCTCGCTGTCTCACTCGCTCCATCCCTCGCTGTATCTCTCGCAGTCTCTCTCGCAGTCTCTCTCGCAGTCTCTCTCGCTGTCTCTCTCGCTGTCTCTCTCGCTGTCTCCCTCGCAGTCTCTCTCGCTGTCTCTCTCGCAGTCTCTCTCGCAGTCTCTCTCGCCGTCTCTCTCTCCATCTCTCTCTCGCAGTCTCTCTCGCAGTCTCTCTCGCAGTCTCTCTCGCAGTCTCTCTCGCTGTCGCTCTCGCAGTCTCTCTCGCTGTCCCTCTCGCAGTCTCTCTCGCTGTCTCCCTCGCAGTCTCTCTCGCAGTCTCCTTTGCAGTCTCTCTCGCTGTCTCTCTCGCTGTCTCTCTCGCAGTCTCTCTCGCTGTCTCTCTCGCAGTCTCTCTCGCAGTCTCTCTCGCTGTCTCCCTCGCCGTCTGCCTCGCAGTCTCCCTCGCAGTCTCTTCCGCTGTCTCCCACGCTGTCTCCCTCGCAGTCTCTCTCGCTGTCTCTCTCGCTGTCTCCCTCGCTTTCTCCCTCGCTGTCTCTCTCGCTGTCTCTCTTGCAGACTCTCTCGCTGTCTCCCTCGCTGTCTCCCTCACTGTCTCCCTCGCTGTCTCCCTCGCTGTCTCCCTCGCTGTCTCCCTCACTGTCTCCCTCACTGTGTCCCTCGCTCTCTCCCTCGCAGTCTCCCTCGCAGTCTCCCTCACCGTCTCCCACGCCGTCTCTCTCGCAGTCTCTCTCGCTGTGTTCCTCGCAGTTTCTCTCGCAGTTTCTCTCGCTGTCTCCCTCGCTGTCTCCCTCGCTGTCTCCCTCGCTGTCTCCCTCGCTGTCTCCCTCGCTCTCTCCCTCGCAGTCTCCCTCGCAGTCTCCCTCGCAGTCTCCCTCGCCGTCTCCCATGCCGTCTCTCTCGCAGTCTCTCTCGCTGTCATCCTCGCAGTTTCTCTCGCTGTCTCCCTCGCTGTCTCCCTCGCTGTCTCCCTCACTGTCTCTGTCTCTGTCTCTGTCTCTGTCTCTGTCTCTGTCTCTGTCTCTGTCTCTGTCGCTGTCGCTGTCGCTGTCGCTGTCGCTGTCGCTGTCTCTGTCGCTGTCTCTGTCTCTGTCGCTGTCTCTGTCGCTGTCTCCCTCGCTGTCTCCCTGGCCGTCTCCCTGGCCGTCTCCCTGGCCGTCTCCCTGGCCGTCTCCCTGGCCGTCTCCCTGGCCGTCTCCCTCGCAGTCTCTCTCGCAGTCTCTCTCGCAGTCTCACTCGCTGTCTCTCTCAATGTACTCTCGCTGTCTCCCTCGCTGTCTCACTCGCTCTATCCCTCGCTGTATCTCTCGCAGTCTCTCTCACTGTCTCTCTCGCTGTCTCCCTCGCAGTCTCTCTCGCTCTCTCCCTCACTGTCTCTCTCGCCGTCTCTCTCGCCATCTCTCTCGCCGTCTCTCTCGCCGTCTCTCTCGCCGTCTCTCTCTCCATCTCTCTCTCCATCTCTCTCGCCGTCTCTCTCGCAGTCTCCCTCGCTGTCTCCCTCGCTGTCTCCCTCGCTGTCTCCCTCGCAGTCTCCCTCGCTGTCTCCCTCGCAGTCTCCCTCGCAGTCTCTCTCGCAGTCTCTCTCGCTGTCCCTCTCGCAGTCTCTCTCGCTGTCCCTCTCGCAGTCTCTCTCGCTGTCTCTCTCGCAGTCTCTCTCGCAGTCTCCTTTGCAGTCTCTCTCGCTGTCTCTCTCGCTGTCTCCCACGCTGTCTCCCTCGCAGTCTCCCTCGCAGTCTCTCTCGCAGTCTCTCTCGCTGTCTCTCTCGATGTACTCTCGCTGTCTCCCTCGCTGTCTCACTCGCTCTATCCCTCGCTGTATCTCTCGCAGTCTCTCTCGCAGTCTCTCTCGCTGTCTCTCTCGCAGTCTCTCTCGCAGTCTCTCTCGCTGTCTCTCTCGCAGGCTCCCTCGCAGTCTCTCTCGCAGTCACTCTTGCAGTCTCTCTCGCAGTCTCTCTCGCAGTCTCCCTCGCAGTCTCCCTCGCAGTCTCTCTCGCTGTCTCCCTCGCTGTTTCCCTCACAGTCTCTCTCGCTGTCTCCCTCGCAGTCTCTCTCGAAGTCGCTCTCGCTTTCTCCCTCGCTGTCTCTCTCGCAGTCCTTCTCGCAGTCCTTCTCGCAGTCTCTCTCGCTGCCTCTCTCGCTGTCTCTCTCGCTGTCTCTCTCGCAGTCTCTCTCGCTGTCTCCCTCGCTGTCTCCCTCGCTGTCTCCCTCGCTGTCTCCCTCGCTGTCTCCCTCGCTGTCTCCCTCGCTGTGTCTCTCGCTGTCTCCCTCGCTGTCTCCCTCGCTGTCTCATGCGCTCTCTCTCGCAGTCTCTCTCGCTGTCTCCCTCACTGTGTCCCTCGCTGTGTCCCTCGCTGTCTCCCTCGCAGTCTCCCTCGCTGTCTCCCTCGCCGTCTCCCTTGCAGTCACTCTCTCTGTATCCCGGGCTGTCTCTCTCGCTGTCTCTCTCGCAGTCTCCCTCGCAGTCTGCCTCGCAGTCTCCCTCGCAGTCTCTTCCGCTGTCTCCCTCGCTGTTTCCCTCACAGTCTCTTTCGCAGTCTCCCTCGCAGTCTCCCTCGCAGTCTCCCTCGCAGTCTCCCTCGCAGTCTCTCTCGCAGTCGCTCTCACTTTCTCCCTCGCTGTCTCTCTCGCTGTCTCTCTCGCAGTCCTTCTCGCAGTCCTTCTCGCAGTCTCTCTCGCTGTCTCTCTCGCTGTCTCCCTCGCTGTCTCCCTCGCTGTCTCCCTCACAGTCTCTCTCGCTTTCTCCCTCGCTGTCTCCCTCGCAGTCTCTCTCGCTGTCTCCCTCGCTGTCTCCCTCACTGTCTCCTTCGCTGTATCCCTCACTGTGTCCCTCGCTCTTTCCCTCGCAGTCTCCCTCGCAGTCTCCCTCACCGTCTCATTCGCCGTCTCTCTCGCAGTCTCTCTCGCCGTCTTCCTCGCAGTTTCTCTCGGTGTCTCCCTCGCTGTCTCCCTCGCTGCCTCCCTCGCTGTCTCCCTAGCAGTCGCTCTCGCAGTCGCTCTCGCAGTCTCTCTCGCTGTCTCCCTCGCTGTCTCCCTCGCTGCCTCCCTCGCTGTCTCCCTAGCAGTCGCTCTCGCAGTCTCTCTCGCAGTCTTCCTCGCTGTGTCCCTCGCAGTCTCTCTCGCAGTCTCTCTCGCAGTCTCTCTCGCAGTCTCCCTCGCAGTCTCCCTCGCAGTCTCTCTCGCTGTCTCTCTCGCTGTCTCCCTCGCTGTCTCCCTCGCTGTCTCCCTCGCTCTCTCCCACGCTGTCTCCCTCGCTGTCTCCCTCGCAGTCTCCCTCGCAGTCTCCCTCGCAGTCTCTCTCGCAGTCTCTCTCGCTGTCTCGCTCGCTGTCTCGCTCGCTGTCTCGCTCGCTTTCTCCCTCGCTGTCTCCCTCGCTGTCTCCCTCGCTGTCTCTCTCGCTGTCTCCCTCGCAGTCTCTCTCACAGTCTCTCTCGCTGTCTCCCTCGCTGTCTCCCTCGCTGTCTCCCTCGCTGTCTCCCTCGCTGTCTCCCTCGCTGTCTCCCTCACTGTGTTCCTCACTGTGCCCCTCACTCTCTCCCTCGCTCTCTCCCTCGCAGTCTCCCTCGCCGTCTCCCTCGCCGTCTCCCTCGCCGTCTCCCTCGCTGTCTCTCTCGCAGTCTCTCTCGCTGTCTTCCTCGCAGTTTCTCTCACTGTCTCCCTCGCTGTCTCCCTCGCTGTCTCCCTCGCTGTCTCCCTCGCTGTCTCCCTCGCTGTCTCCCTCGCTGCCTCCCTCGCTGTCTCCCTAGCAGTCGCTCTCGCAGTCTCTCTCGCAGTCTCCCTCGCTGTCTCCCTCGCTGTCTCCCTCGCTGCCTCCCTCGCTGTCTCCCTACCAGTCTCCCTCGCTGTCTCCCTCGCTGTCTCCCTCGCTGCCTCCCTCGCTGTCTCCCTACCAGTCTCCCTCGCAGTCTCTCTCGCAGTCTCCTTTGCTGTCTCTCTCGCTGTCTCTCTCGCTGTCTCTCTCGCTGTCTCTCTCGCTGTCTTACTCACAGTTTCTCTCGCTGTCTCCCTCGCTGCCTCCCACGCTGTCTCCCTCGCTGTCTCACGCGATCTCTCTCGCAGTCTCTCTCGCTGTGTCCCTCGCAGTCTCTCTCGCAGTCTCTGTTGCTGTCTCTGTCGCTGTCTCCCTCGCTGTCTCCCTCGCTGTCTCCCTCGCTGTCTCCCTCGCTGTCTCCCTCGCTGTCTCCCTCGCTGCCTCCCTCGCAGTCTCTCTCGAAGTCTCTCTCGCTGTCTACCTCGCCGTCTTAATCGCTGTTTCCCTCGCATTCTCTCTCGCTGTCTCCCTCGCAGTCTCCCTCGCAGTCTCTCTCGCTGTCTCCCACACAGTCTCTCTCGCTGTCTCCCTCGCAGTCTCTCTCGAAGTCGCTCTCGCTTTCTCCCTCGCTGTCTCTCTCGCTGTCGCTCTCGCAGTCCTTCTCGCAGTCCTTCTCGCAGTCTCTCTCGCTGTCTCCAGCGCTGTCTCCCTCGCTGTCTCCCTCGCTGTCTCCCTCGCTGTCTCCCTCGCTGTCTCCCTCGCTGTCTCCCTCGCTGTCTCCCTCGCTGTCTCCCTCGCTGCCTCCCTCGCTGTCTCCCTAGCAGTCGCTCTCGCAGTCGCTCTCGCAGTCTCTCTCGCTGTCTCCCTCGCTGTCTCCCTCGCTGCCTCCCTCGCTGTCTCCCTAGCAGTCGCTCTAGCAGTCTCTCTCGCAGTCTTCCTCGCTGTGTCCCTCGCAGTCTCTCTCGCAGTCTCTCTCGCAGTCTCTCTCGCAGTCTCTCTCGCAGTCTCCCTCGCAGTCTCCCTCGCAGTCTCTCTCGCTGTCTCTCTCGCTGTCTCCCTCGCTGTCTCCCTCGCTGTCTCCCTCGCTCTCTCCCACGCTGTCTCCCTCGCAGTCTCCCTCGCAGTCTCCCTCGCAGTCTCCCTCGCAGTCTCTCTCGCAGTCTCTCTCGCTGTCTCGCTCGCTGTCTCGCTCGCTGTCTCGCTCGCTTTCTCCCTCGCTGTCTCCCTCGCTGTCTCCCTCGCTGTCTCTCTCGCTGTCTCCCTCGCAGTCTCTCTCACAGTCTCTCTCGCTGTCTCCCTCGCTGTCTCCCTCGCTGTCTCCCTCGCTGTCTCCCTCGCTGTCTCCCTCGCTGTCTCCCTCACTGTGTTCCTCACTGTGCCCCTCACTCTCTCCCTCGCTCTCTCCCTCGCAGTCTCCCTCGCCGTCTCCCTCGCCGTCTCCCTCGCCGTCTCCCTCGCTGTCTCTCTCGCAGTCTCTCTCGCTGTCTTCCTCGCAGTTTCTCTCACTGTCTCCCTCGCTGTCTCCCTCGCTGTCTCCCTCGCTGTCTCCCTCGCTGTCTCCCTCGCTGCCTCCCTCGCTGTCTCCCTAGCAGTCGCTCTCGCAGTCTCTCTCGCAGTCTCCCTCGCTGTCTCCCTCGCTGTCTCCCTCGCTGTCTCCCTCGCTGCCTCCCTCGCTGTCTCCCTACCAGTCTCCCTCGCTGTCTCCCTCGCTGTCTCCCTCGCTGCCTCCCTCGCTGTCTCCCTACCAGTCTCCCTCGCAGTCTCTCTCGCAGTCTCCTTTGCTGTCTCTCTCGCTGTCTCTCTCGCTGTCTCTCTCGCTGTCTTACTCACAGTTTCTCTCGCTGTCTCCCTCGCTGCCTCCCACGCTGTCTCCCTCGCTGTCTCACGCGATCTCTCTCGCAGTCTCTCTCGCTGTGTCCCTCGCAGTCTCTCTCGCAGTCTCTGTTGCTGTCTCTGTCGCTGTCTCCCTCGCTGTCTCCCTCGCTGTCTCCCTCGCTGTCTCCCTCGCTGCCTCCCTCGCAGTCTCTCTCGAAGTCTCTCTCGCTGTCTACCTCGCCGTCTTAATCGCTGTTTCCCTCGCATTCTCTCTCGCTGTCTCCCTCGCAGTCTCCCTCGCAGTCTCTCTCGCTGTCTCCCACACAGTCTCTCTCGCTGTCTCCCTCGCAGTCTCTCTCGAAGTCGCTCTCGCTTTCTCCCTCGCTGTCTCTCTCGCTGTCTCTCTCGCAGTCCTTCTCGCAGTCCTTCTCGCAGTCTCTCTCGCTGTCTCCAGCGCTGTCTCCCTCGCTGTCTCCCTCGCTGTCTCCCTCGCTGTCTCCCTCGCTGTCTCCCTCGCTGTCTCCCTCGCTGTCTCCCACGCAGTCTCCCACGCAGTCTCTCTCGCTGTCTCTCTCGCTGTCTCCATGGCTTTCTCCCTCGCTGTCTCTCTCGCTGTCTCTCTCGCTTTCTCTCTCGCTGTCTCTATCGCTGTCTCTATCGCTGTCTCTCTCGCTGTCTCTCTCGCTGTCTCTCTCGCTGTCTCTCTCGCTGTCTCTCTCGCTGTCTCTCACGCTGTCTCCCTCGCTGTCTCCCTCGCTGTCTCCCTCGCTGTCTCCCTCGCTGTCTCCCTCGCAGTCTCTCTTGCAGTCTCTCTCGCTGTCTCCCTCGCTGTGTCTCTCGCTCTCTCCCTCGCTGTCTCCCTCGCTGTCTCACGCAGTCTCTCTCGCTGTCTCTCTCGCTGTGTCCCTCGCTGTGGCCCTCGCTGTGTCCCTCGCTGTCTCTCTCGCAGTCTCCCTCGCTGTCTCCCTCGCTGTCTCCCTCGCTGTCTCCCTCGCTGTCTCCCTCGCTGTCTCCCTCGCTGTCTCCCTCGCAGTCTCTCTCGCTGTCTCCCTCGCTGTCTCCCTCGTCGTCTCCCTCGCCGTCTCCCTTGCAGTCACTCTCTCTGTATCCCCGGCTGTCTCTCTCGCTATCTCCATAGCAGTATCTCTCACTGTCTCCCTCGCTGTCTCTGTCTCTGTCGCTGTCTCTGTCGCTGTCTCTGTCGCTGTCTCTGTCGCTGTCTCCCTCGCTGTCTCCCTCGTCGTCTCTCTCGCCGTCTCCCTGGCCGTCTCCCTGGCCGTCTCCCTGGCCGTCTCCCTGGCCGTCTCCCTGGCCGTCTCCCTGGCCGTCTTCCTGGCCGTCTCCCTGGCCGTCTCCCTGGCCGTCTCCCTGGCCGTCTCCCTGGCCGTCTCCCTGGCCGTCTCCCTCGCTGTCTCTCTCGCAGTCTCTCTCGCTGTCTCTCTCAATGTACTCTCGCTGTCTCCCTCGCTGTCTCACTCGCTCTATCCCTCGCTGTATCTCTGGCAGTCTCTCTCACAGTCTCTCTCGCTGTCTCTCTCGCTGTCTCCCTCGCAGTCTCTCTCGCTCTCTCCCTCACTGTCTCTCTCGCCGTCTCGCCGTCTCTCTCTCCATCTCTCTCTCCATCTCTCTCGCCATCTCTCTCGCAGTCTCCCTCGCTGTCTCCCTCGCTGTCTCCCTCGCTGTCTCCCTCGCAGTCTCTCTCGCAGTCTCTCTCGCAGTCTCCCTCGCAGTCTCCCTCGCAGCCTCTCTCGCAGTCTCTCTCGCAGTCTCTCTCGCAGTCTCCCTCGCTGTCTCCCTCCCAGTCTCTCTCGCAGTCTCTCTCGCAGTCTCTCTCGCTGTCCCTCTCGCAGTCTCTCTCGCAGTCCCTCTCGCTGTCTCTCTCGCTGTCTCTCTCGCTGTCTCTCTCGCTGTCTCCCTCGCTGTCTCCCTCGCAGTCTCTCTCGCAGTCTCTCTCGCTGTCTCCCTCGCTGTCTCCCTCGCTGTCTCCCTCGCTGTCTGCCTCGCTGTCTGCCTCGCTGTCTCCCTCGCTGTCTCCCTCGCTGTCTCCCTCGCTGTCTCCCTCGCTGTCTCCCTCGCTCTCTCCCTCGCTCTCTCCCTCGCAGTCTCCCTCGCTGTCTCCCTCGCTGTCTCCCTCGCTGTCTCCCTTGCTGTCTCCCTTGCTGTCTCCCTCGCCGTCTCTCTCGCCGTCTCTCTCGCAGTCTCTCTTGCTGTCTTCCTCGCAGTTTCTCTCGCTGTCTCCCTCGCTGTCTCCCTCGCTGTCTCCCTCGCTATCTCCCTCGCTGCCTCCCTCGCTGTCTCCCTAGCAGTCGCTCTCGCAGTCTCTCTCGCAGTCTCCCTCGCAGTCTCCCTCGCTGTCTCCCTCGCTGTCTCCCTCGCTGTCTCCCTCGCTGTCTCCCTCGCTGTCTCCCTCGCTGCCTCCCTCGCAGTCTCTCTCGCTGTCTCTCTCGCTCTCTCTCTCGCCGTCTCCCTCGCAGCCTCTCTCGCTATGTCCGTAGCAGTTTCTCACGCAGTTTCTCTCGCTTTCTCCCTCGCAGTCTCTCTCGCTGTCTCCCTCGCAGTCTCTCTCGCAGTCTCTCTCGCAGTCTCTCTCGCTGTCTCTCTCGCAGTCTCTCGCAGTCTCTCTCGCAGTCTCTCTCGCAGTCTCTCTCGCAGTCTCTCTCGCTGTCTCCCTCGCTGTCTCCCTCGCTGTCTCCCTCGCTGTCTCCCTCGCTGTCTCCCTCGCAGTCTCTCTCGCAGTCTCTCTCGCAGACTCTCTCGCTGTCTCCCTCGCAGTCTCCCTCGCAGTCTCTATCGCTGTCTCCCTCGCAGTCTCTCTCGCAGTCTCTCTCGCTTTTTCCCTCGCTCTGTCCCTCGCAGACTCTCTCGCTGTCTCCCTCGCAGTCTCCCTCGCAGTCTCCCTCGCAGTCTCCCTCGCAGTCTCCCTCGCTGTCTCCCTCGCAGTCTCTCTCGCTCTCTCCCTCGCTGTCTCTCTCGCCGTCTCTCTCGCCGTCTCTCTCGCCGTCTCTCTCTCCATCTCTCTCTCCATCTCTCTCGCAGTCTCCCTCGCTGTCTCCCTCGCAGTCTCTCTCGCAGTCTCCCTCGCAGTCTCTCTCGCAGTCTCTCTCGCTGTCTCCCTCGCTGTCTCCCTCCCAGTCTCTCTCGCAGTCTCTCTCGCAGTCTCTCTCGCTGTCCCTCTCGCAGTCTCTCTCGCAGTCTCTCTCGCAGTCTCTCTCGCTGTCTCTCTCGCAGTCTCTCTCGCAGTCTCCTTTGCAGTCTCTCTCGCTGTCTCTCTCGCTGTCTCTCTCGCTGTCTCTCTCGCTGTCTCCCTCGCTGTCTCCCTCGCTGTCTGCCTCGCTGTCTGCCTCGCTGTCTCCCTCGCTGTCTCCCTCGCTGTCTCCCTCGCTGTCTCCCTCGCTGTCTCCCTCGCTGTGTCCCTCGCTCTCTCCCTCGCTCTCTCCCTCGCAGTCTCCCTCGCTGTCTCCCTCGCTGTCTCCCTTGCTGTCTCCCTTGCTGTCTCCCTTGCTGTCTCCCTCGCCGTCTCTCTCGCCGTCTCTCTCGCAGTCTCTCTTGCTGTCTTCCTCGCAGTTTCTCTCGCTGTCTCCCTCGCTGTCTCCCTCGCTGTCTCCCTCGCTATCTCCCTCGCTGCCTCCCTCGCTGTCTCCCTAGCAGTCGCTCTCGCAGTCTCTCTCGCAGTCTCCCTCGCAGTCTCCCTCGCTGTCTCCCTCGCTGTCTCCCTCGCTGTCTCCCTCGCTGTCTCCCTCGCTGTCTCCCTCGCTGCCTCCCTCGCAGTCTCTCTCGCTGTCTCTCTCGCTCTCTCTCTCGCCGTCTCCCTCGCAGCCTCTCTCGCTATGTCCGTAGCAGTTTCTCACGCAGTTTCTCTCGCTTTCTCCCTCGCAGTCTCTCTCGCTGTCTCCCTCGCAGTCTCTCTCGCAGTCTCTCTCGCAGTCTCTCTCGCTGTCTCTCTCGCAGTCTCTCGCAGTCTCTCTCGCAGTCTCTCTCGCAGTCTCTCTCGCAGTCTCTCTCGCTGTCTCCCTCGCTGTCTCCCTCGCTGTCTCCCTCGCTGTCTCCCTCGCTGTCTCCCTCGCAGTCTCTCTCGCAGTCTCTCTCGCAGACTCTCTCGCTGTCTCCCTCGCAGTCTCCCTCGCAGTCTCTATCGCTGTCTCCCTCGCAGTCTCTCTCGCAGTCTCTCTCGCTTTTTCCCTCGCTCTGTCCCTCGCAGACTCTCTCGCTGTCTCCCTCGCAGTCTCCCTCGCAGTCTCCCTCGCAGTCTCCCTCGCAGTCTCCCTCGCTGTCTCCCTCGCAGTCTCTCTCGCTCTCTCCCTCGCTGTCTCTCTCGCCGTCTCTCTCGCCGTCTCTCTCGCCGTCTCTCTCTCCATCTCTCTCTCCATCTCTCTCGCAGTCTCCCTCGCTGTCTCCCTCGCAGTCTCTCTCGCAGTCTCCCTCGCAGTCTCTCTCGCAGTCTCTCTCGCTGTCTCCCTCGCTGTCTCCCTCCCAGTCTCTCTCGCAGTCTCTCTCGCAGTCTCTCTCGCTGTCCCTCTCGCAGTCTCTCTCGCAGTCTCTCTCGCAGTCTCTCTCGCTGTCTCTCTCGCAGTCTCTCTCGCAGTCTCCTTTGCAGTCTCTCTCGCTGTCTCTCTCGCTGTCTCTCTCGCTGTCTCTCTCGCAGTCTCTCTCGCAGTCTCTGTCGCAGTCTCTCTCGCTGTCTCCCTCGATTTCTCCCTCGCTGTCTCTCTCGCTGTCTCTCTCGCTGTCTCTCTCGCTGTCTCTCTCGCTGTCTCCCTCGCAGTCTCTCTTGCAGTCTCTCTCGCTGTCTCCCTCGCTGTCTCCCTCGCTGTCTCCCTCGCTGTCTCCCTCGCTGTCTCCCTCGCTGTCTCCCTCGCAGTTTCTCTCGCTTTCTCCCTCGCAGTCTCTCTCGCTGTCTCCCTCGCAGTCTCTCTCGCAGTCTCTCTCGCTGTCTCCCTCGCAGTCTCTCTTGCAGTCTCTCTTGCAGTCTCTCTCGCTGTCTCCCTCGCTGTCTCCCTCGCTGTCTCCCTCGCTGTCTCCCTCGCTGTCTCCCTCGCTGTCTCCCTCGCAGTTTCTCTCGCTTTCTCCCTCGCAGTCTCTCTCGCTGTCTCCCTCGCAGTCTCTCTCGCAGTCTCTCTCGCAGTCTCTCTCGCAGTCTCTCTCGCAGTCTCTCTCGCTGTCTCCCTCGCTGTCTCCCTCACAGTCTCCCTCGCTGTCTCCCTCGCAGTCTCCCTCGCAGTCTCTCTCGCAGTCTCTCTCGCAGTCTCTCTCGCTGTCTCTCTCGCTGTCTCCCTTGCAGTCTCTATCGCTGTCTCCCTCGCAGTCTCCCTCGCAGTCTCTCTCGCTTTCTCCCTCACTCTGTCCCTCGCAGACTCTCTCGCTGTCTCCCTCGCAGTCTCCCTCGCTCTCTCCCTCGCTGTCTCTCTCGCTGTCTCTCTCGCTGTCTCCCTCGCTGTCTCCCTCGCAGTCTCTCTTGCAGTCTCCCTCGCTGTCTCCCTCGCTGTCTCCCTCGCTGTCTCCCTCGCTGTCTCCCTCGCTGTCTCCCTCGCTGTGTCCTTCGCTCTCTCCCTCGCTCTCTCCCTCGCAGTCTCCCTCGCTGTCTCTCTCGCTGTCTTCCTCGCAGTTTCTCTCGCTGTCTCCCTCGCTGTCTCCCTCGCTGTCTCCCTCGCTGTCTCCCTCGCTGCCTCCCTCGCTGTCTCCCTCGCTGTCTCCCTCGCAGTCGCTCTCGCAGTCTCTCTCGCAGTCTCCCTCGCTGTCTCCCTCACTGTCTCCCTCGCTGTCTCCCTCGCTGTCTCTCTCGCTGTCCCTCTCGCAGTCTCTCTCGCAGTCCCTCTCGCAGTCTCTCTCGCTGTCTCTCTCGCTGTCTCCCTCGCAGTCTCTCTTGCAGTCTCTCTTGCAGTCTCTCTCGCTGTCTCCCTCGCTGTCTCCCTCGCTGTCTCCCTCGCTGTCTCCCTCGCTGTCTCCCTTGCTGCCTCCCTCGCAGTCTCTCTCGAAGTCTCTCTCGCTGTCTCCCTCGCTGTCTCTCTCGCTCTCTCTCTCGCCGTCTCCCTCGCAGTCTCTCTCGCAGTGTCTCTCGCTGTATCCCTCGCTGTCTCTCTCGCTATTTCCCTAGCAGTCTCTCTCGCAGTTTCTCTCGCTGTCTCCCTCGCAGTCTCTCTCGCTGTCTCTCTCGCAGTCTCTCTCGCTGTCTCCCTCGCTGTCTCCCTCGCAGTCTCCCTCGCAGTCTCCCTCGCAGTCTCTATCGCTGTCTCCCTCGCAGTCTCTCTCGCAGTCTCTCTCGCTTTCTCCCTCGCTCTGTCCCTCGCAGACTCTCTCGCTGTCTCCCTCGCTGTCTCCCTCGCATTCTCCCTCGTTGTCTCCCTCGCTGTCTCCCTCGCTGTCTCTCTCGCTGTCTCCCTCGCAGTCTCTCTCGCAGTCTCCCTCGCTGTCTCCCTCGCTGTCTCCCTCTTTGTCTCCCTCGTTGTCTCCCTCGCTGTCTCCCTCGCTGTCTCCCTCGCTGTCTCCCTCGCTCTCTCCCTCGCTCTCTCCCTCGCTCTCTCCCTCGCAGTCTCCCTCGCTGTCTCCCTCGCTGTCTCCCTCGCTGTCTCCCTCGCTGTCTCCCTCGCTGCCTCCCTCGCTGTCTCCCTCGCTGTCTCCCTCGCAGTCTCTCTCGCAGTCTCTCTCGCAGTCTCCCTCGCTGTCTCCCTCGCTGTCTCCCTCGCTGTCTCCCTCGCTGCCTCCCTCGCTGCCTCCCTCGCTGTCTCCCTCGCAGTCTCTCTCGCTGTCTCTCTCGCTGTCTCTCTCGCTGTCTCCCTCGCTGTCTCCCTCGCTGTCTCTCTCGCTCTCTCTCTCGCCGTCTCCCTCGCAGTCTCTCTCGCTGTATCCCTCGCTGTCTCTCTCGCTATTTCCCTAGCAGTCTCTCTCGCAGTTTCTCTCGCTGTCTCCCTCGCAGTCTCTCTCGCTGTCTCCCTCGCAGTCTCCCTCGCAGTCTCTCTCGCAGTCTCTCTCGCAGTCTCTCTCGCTGTCTCCCTCACAGTCTCTCTCGCTGTCTCCCTCGCAGTCTCTCTCACAGTCTCTCTCGCAGTCTCTCTCGCTGTCTCCCTCGCAGTCTCTATCGCTGTCTCCCTCGCAGTCTCTCTCGCTGTCTCTCTCAGTCTCTCTCGCTGTCTCCCTCGCAGTCTCCCTCGAAGTCTCCCTCGAAGTCACCCTGGATGTCTCTCTCGCAGTCTCTCTCGCATTCTCTTTCGCTGTCTCTCTCGATGTCTTTCTCGTTGTCTCCCTCGCTGTCTCCCTCTCAGTCTCTATCTCAGTCTCGCTCTCAGTCTCTCTCGCATTCTCTCTCGCTGTCTCCCTCGCACTCTCTGGCTTTCTCTCTCGCAGTCCCTCTCACTGTCTCTCTCGCAGTCTCTCTCGCAGTCTCTCTCGCAGTCTCTCTCGCAGTCTCTCTCGCTGTCTCTCTCGCTGTCTCCCTCGCAGTCTCCCTCGCAGTCTCCCTCGCAGTCTCCCTCGCAGTCTCCCTCGCAGTCTCTCTCGCAGTCGCTCTCACTTTCTCCCTCGCTGTCTCTCTCGCAGTCCTTCTCGCAGTCCTTCTCGCAGTCTCTCTCGCTGTCTCCCTCGCTGTCTCCCTCGCTGTCTCCCTCGCTGTCTCCCATGCTGTCTCCCTCGCAGTCTCCCTCGCAGTCTCTCTCGCTGTCTCTCTCGCTGTCTCCCTCGCTTTCTCCCTCGCTGTCTCTCTCGCTGTCTCTCTCGCTGTCTCCCTCGCAGTCTCTCTTGCAGTCTCTCTCGCTGTCTCCCTCGCTGTCTCCCTCGCTGTCTCCCTCGCTGTCTCCCTCGCTGTCTCCCTCGCTCTCTCCCTCGCAGTCTCCCTCGCCGTCTCCCTCGCCGTCTCTCTCGCAGTCTCTCTCGCTGTCGTCCTCGCAGTTTCTCTCGCTGTCTCCCTCGCTGTCTCCCTCGCTGTCTCCCTCGCTGTCTCCCTCGCTGTCTCCCTCGCTGTCTCCCTCGCTGCCTCCCGAGCAGTCGCTCTCGCAGTCGCTCTCGCAGTCTCTCTCGCTGTCTCCCTCGCTGTCTCCCTCGCTGTCTCCCTCGCTGCCTCCCTCGCTGTCTCCCTAGCAGTCGCTCTCGCAGTCTCTCTCGCTGTCTTCCTCGCTGTGTCCCTCGCAGTCTCTCTAATAGTCTCTCTCGCAGTCTTCCTCGCAGTCTTCCTCGCAGTTTCTCTCGCTGTCTCCCTCGCTGCCTCCCACGCTGTCTCCCTCGCTGTCTCACGCGATCTCTCTCGCATTCTCTCTCGTTGTCTCCCTTGCAGTCTCTCTCGCTGTGTCCCTCGCAGTCTCTCTCGCAGGCTTTATTGCTGTCTCTGTCGCTGTCTCCCTCGCTGTCTCCCTCGCTGTCTCCCTCACTGTCTCCCTCGCTGTCTCTCTCGAAGTCTCTCTCGCTGTCTACCTCGCTGTCTCCCTCGCTGTCTCTCTCGCTCTCTCTCTCGCCGTCTCCCTCGCTGTCTGAATCGCTGTCTCCCTCGCATTCTCTCTCGCAGTGTCTCTCGCTGTCTCCCTCGCAGTCTCCCTCGCAGTCTCTCTCGCTGTCTCCCTCACAGTCTCTCTCGCTCTCTCCCTCGCTGTCTCCCTCGCTGTCTCATGCGCTCTCTCTCGCTGTCTCCCTCGCTGTCTCCCTCGCCGTCTCCCTCGCCGTCTCCCTCGCCGTCTCCCTCGCCGTCTCCCTCGCCGTCTCCCTTGCAGTCACTCTCTCTGTATGCCCGGCTGTCTCTCTCGCTGTCTCCATAGCAGTCTCTCTCACTGTCTCTGTCGCTGTCTCTGTCGCTGTCTCCCTCGCTGTCTCCCTCGCTGTCTCCCTCGCTGTCTCCCTCGTCGTCTCCCTCGTCGTCTCCCTCGTCGTCTCCCTCGTCGTCTCCCTCGTCGTCTCCCTGGCCGTCTCCCTGGCCGTCTCCCTGGCCGTCTCCCTGGCCGTCTCCCTGGCCGTCTCCCTGGCCATCTCCCTCGCAGTCTCTCTCGCAGTCTCTCTCGCTGTCTCTCTCCATGTACTCTCGCTGTCTCCCTCGCTGTCTCCCTCACTGTATCTCTCGCAGTCTCTCTCGCAGTCTCTCTCGCAGTCTCTCTCGCAGTCTCTCTCGCAGTCTCCCTCGCTGTCTCCCTCGCTGTCTCCCTCGCTGTCTCCCTCGCTGTCGCACTCGCAGTCGCTCTCGCAGTCTCCCTCGCTGTCTCCCTCGCTGTCTCCCTCGCTGCCTCCCTCGCTGCCTCCCTCGCAGTCTCTCTCGAAGTCTCCCTCGCTGTCTCCCTCGCTGTCTCCCTCGCTCTCTCTCTCGCCGTCTCCCTCGCAGTCTCTCTCGCAGTGTCTCTCGCTTTCTCCCTCGCAGTCTCTCTCGCTGTCTCCCTCGCTGTCTCCCTCGCTGTCTCCCTCGCAGTCTCTCTCGCAGTCTCTCTCGCTGTCTCCCTCACTGTCTCCCTCACAGTCTCTCTCGCTGTCTCCCTCACAGTCTCTCTCGCTGTCTTCCTCGCAGTCTCTCTCACAGTCTCTCTCGCAGTCTCTCTCGCTGTCTCTCTCGCATTCTCTCTCGCTTTCTCCCTCGCTCTCTCCCTCGCAGAATCTCTCGCTCTCTCCCTCGCAGACTCTCTCGCTGTCTCCCTCGCAGTCTCCCTCGCTGTCTCTCTCGCTGTCTCTCTCAGTCTCTCTCGCTGTCTCCCTCGCAGTCTCCCTCGAAGTCTCCCTCGAAGTCACCCTGGATGTCTCTCTCGCAGTCTCTCTTGCATTCTCTTTCGCTGTCTCTCTCGATGTCTCTCTCGTTGTCTCCCTCGCTGTCTCCCTCTCAGTCTCCCTCTCAGTCTCTCTCTCAGTCTCTCTCTCAGTCTCTCTCTCAGTCTCTCTCTCAGTCTCTCTCTCAGTCTCTCTCGCATTCTCTCTCGCTGTCTCCCTCGCACTCTCTGGCTTTCTCTCTCGCAGTCCCTCTCACTGTCTCTCTCGCAGTCTCTCTCGCAGTCTCTCTCGCAGTCTCTCTCACAGTCTCTCTCGCTGTCTCTCTCGCTGTCTCCCTCACAGTCTGCCTCGCAGTCTCCCTCGCAGTCTCTTTCGCTGTCTCCCTCGCTGTTTCCCTCACAGTCTCCTTCGCTGTCTCCCTCGCAGTCTCCCTCGCAGTCACTCTCACTTTCTCCCTCGCTGTCTCTCTCGCTGTCTCTCTCGCTGTCTCTCTCGCATTCCTTCTCGCAGTCCTTCTCGCAGTCTCTCTCGCTGTCTCTCTCGCTGTCTCCCTCGCTGTCTCCCTCGCTGTCTCCCTCGCTGTCTCCCTCGCTGTCTCCCATGCTGTCTCCCTCGCAGTCTCCCTCGCAGTCTCCTTCGCTGTCTCCCTCGCAGTCTCCCTCGCAGTCACTCTCACTTTCTCCCTCGCTGTCTCTCTCGCTGTCTCTCTCGCTGTCTCTCTCGCATTCCTTCTCGCAGTCCTTCTCGCAGTCTCTCTCGCTGTCTCTCTCGCTGTCTCCCTCGCTGTCTCCCTCGCTGTCTCCCTCGCTGTCTCCCTCGCTGTCTCCCATGCTGTCTCCCTCGCAGTCTCCCTCGCAGTCTCTCTCGCTGTCTCCCTCGCTTTCTCCTTCGCTGTCTCCCATGCTGTCTCCCATGCTGTCTCCCTTGCAGTCTCTCTCGCTGTCTGCCTCGCTGTCTCCCTCGCTGTCTCCCTCGCAGTCTCCCTCACCGTCTCTCTCACAGTCTCTCTCGCTGTCTTCCTCGCAGTCTCTCTCGCTGTCTCCCTCGCAGTCTCTCTCGCTGTCTCCCTCGCTGTCTCCCTCGCTGCCTCCCTCGCTGTCTCCCTAGCAGTCGCTCTCGCAGTCTCTCTCGCTGTCTTCCTCGCAGTTTCTCTCGCTGTCTCCCTCGCTGTCTCACTCGCTCTATCCCTCGCTGTATCTCTCGCAGTCTCTCTCACAGTCTCTCTCGCTGTCTCTCTCGCTGTCTCTCTCGCTGTCTCCCTCGCAGTCTCTCTCGCTCTCTCCCTCACTGTCTCTCTCGCCGTCTCTCTCGCCGTCTCTCTCGCCGTCTCTCTCGCCGTCTCTCTCGCCGTCTCTCTCTCCATCTCTCTCGCCATCTCTCTCGCAGTCTCCCTCGCTGTCTCCCTCGCTGTCTCCCTCGCAGTCTCTCTAGCAGTCTCTCTCGCAGTCTCCCTCGCTGTCTCCCTCCCAGTCTCTCTCGCAGTCCCTCTCGCAGTCCCTCTCGCAGTCCCTCTCGCAGTCTCTCTCGCTGTCCCTCTCGCAGTCTCTCTCGCAGTCCCTCTCGCAGTCTCTCTCGCTGTCTCTCTCGCAGTCTCTCTCGCAGTCTCCTTTGCAGTCTCTCTCGCTGTCTCTCTCGCTGTCTCTCTCGCTGTCTCTCTCGCTGTCTCTCTCGCTGTCTCTCTCGCAGTCTCTCTCGCAGTCTCTCTCGCAGTCTCCCTCGCTTTCTCCCTCGCTTTCTCCCTCGCTTTCTCCCTCGCTGTCTCTCTCGCTGTCTCTCTCGCTGTCTCCCTCGCAGTCTCTCTTGCAGTCTCTCTCGCTGTCTCTCTCTCTGTCTCCCTCGCTGTCTCCCTCGCTGTCTCCCTCGCTGTCTCCCTCGCTGTCTCCCTCGCTGTCTCCCTCGCTGTCTCCCTCGCTGTCTCCCTCGCTGTGTCCCTCGCTCTCTCCCTCGCAGTCTCCCTCGCTGTCTCCCTCGCTGTCTCCCTCGCCGTCTCTCTCGCTGTCTTCCGCGCAGTTTCTCTCGCTGTCTCCCTCGCTGTCTCCCTCGCTGTCTCCCTCGCTGTCTCCCTCGCTGTCTCCCTCGCTGTCTCCCTTGCAGTCGCTCTCGCAGTCTCCCTCGCAGTCTCCCTCGCTGTCTCCCTCGCTGTCTCCCTCGCTGTCTCCCTCGCTCTCTCTCTCGCCGTCTCCCTCGCAGTCTCTCTTGCAGTGTCTCTCGCTGTATCCCTCGCTTTCTCTCTCGCTATTTCCTTAGCAGTCTCTCTCGCAGTTTCTCTCGCTTTCTCCCTCGCAGTCTCTCTCGCTGTCTCCCTCGCAGTCTCTCTCGCAGTCTCTCTCGCAGTCTCTCTCGCAGTCTCTCTCGCAGTCTCTCTCGCTGTCTCCCTCGCTGTCTCTCTCACACTCTCCCTCGCTGTCTCCCTCGCAGTCTCTCTCACAGTCTCTCTCGCTGTCTCCCTCGCAGTCTCTATCGCTGTCTCCCTCGCAGTCTCTCTCGCAGTCTCTCTCGCTTTCTCCCTCGCTCTGTCCCTCGCAGACTCTCTCGCTGTCTCCCTCGCTGTCTCCCTCGCAGTCTCCCTCGCAGTCTCCCTCACAGTCTCCCTCGCTGTCTCCCTCGCTGTCTCCCTCGCTGTCTCCCTCGCTGTCTCTCTCGCTGTCTCTCTCGCTGTCTCCCTCACAGTCTCTCTTGCAGTCTCCCTCGCTGTGTCCCTCGCTGTCTCCCTCGCTGTCTCCCTCGCTGTCTCCCTCGCTGTGTCCCTCGCAGTCTCCCTCGCAGTCTCCCTCGCAGTCTCCCTCGCTGTCTCTCTCGCTGTCTCTCTCGCTGTCTTCCTCGCAGTTTCTCTCGCTGTCTCCCTCGCTGTCTCCCTCGCTGTCTCCCTCGCTGCCTCCCTCGATGTCTCCCTCGCTGTCTCCCTCGCTGTCTCCCTCGCTGTCTCCCTCGCAGTCGCTCTCGCAGTCTCTCTCGCAGTCTCCCTCGCTGTCTCCCTCGCTGTCTCCCTCGCTGTCTCCCTCGCTGTCTCCCTCGCTGCCTCCCTCGCAGTCTCTCTCGAAGTCTCCCTCGCTGTCTCCCTCGCTGTCTCCCTCGCTGTCTCCCTCGCTCTCTCCCTCGCTCTCTCTCTCGCCGTCTCCCTCGCAGTCTCTCTCACAGTGTCTCTCGCTTTCTCCCTCGCAGTCTCTCTCGCTGTCTCCCTCGCAGTCTCTCTCGCAGTCTCTCTCGCTGTCTCCCTCACTGTCTCCCTCACAGTCTCTCTCGCTGTCTCCCTCACAGTCTCTCTCGCTGTCTCCCTCACAGTCTCTCTCGCTGTCTCCCTCGCAGTCTCTCTCACAGTCTCTCTCGCAGTCTCTCTCGCAGTCTCTCTCGCAGTCTCTCTCGCTGTCTCCCTCGCAGTCTCTATCGCTGTCTCCCTCGCAGTCTCTCTCGCAGTCTCTCTCGCTTTCTCCCTCGCTGTCTTCTCGCAGAATCTCTCGCTCTCTCCCTCGCAGACTCTCTCGCTGTCTCCCTCGCTGTCTCCCTCGCAGTCTCCCTCGTTGTCTCCCTCGCTGTCTCTCTCGCTGTCTCTCTCAGTCTCTCTCGCTGTCACCCTCGCAGTCTCCCTCGAAGTCTCCCTCGAAGTCACCCTGGATGTCTCTCTCGCAGTCTCTCTCGCATTCTCTTTCGCTGTCTCTCTCGATGTCTCTCTCGTTGTCTCCCTCGCTGTCTCTCTCTCAGTCTCTCTCTCAGTCTCTCTCGCAGTCTCTCTCGCAGTCTCTCTTGCAGTCTCTCTCGCAGTCTCCCTCGCTGTCTCCCTCGCTGTCTCCCTCGCTGTCTCCCTCGCTGTCGCACTCGCAGTCGCTCTCGCAGTCTCCCTCGCTGTCTCCCTCGCTGTCTCCCTCGCTGTCTCCCTCGCTGTCTCCCTCGCTGCCTCCCTCGCTGCCTCCCTCGCAGTCTCTCTCGAAGTCTCCCTCGCTGTCTCCCTCGCTGTCTCCCTCGCTGTCTCCCTCGCTCTCTCTCTCGCCGTCTCCCTCGCAGTCTCTCTCGCAGTGTCTCACGCTTTCTCCCTCGCAGTCTCTCTCGCTGTCTCCCTCGCTGTCTCCCTCGCAGTCTCTCTCGCAGTCTCTCTCGCTGTCTCCCTCACTGTCTCCCTCACAGTCTCTCTCGCTGTCTCCCTCACAGTCTCTCTCGCTGTCTTCCTCGCAGTCTCTCTCACAGTCTCTCTCGCAGTCTCTCTCGCTGTCTCTCTCGCATTCTCTCTCGCTTTCTCCCTCGCTCTCTCCCTCGCAGAATCTCTCGCTCTCTCCCTCGCTGTCTCCCTCGCTGTCTCCCTCGCTGTCTCCCTCGCTGTCTCCCTCGCTGTCTCCCTCGCTGTCTCCCTCGCTGTCTCCCTCGCTGTCTCTCTCGCTGTCTCTCTCAGTCTCTCTCGCTGTCTCCCTCGCAGTCTCCCTCGAAGTCTCCCTCGAAGTCACCCTGGATGTCTCTCTCGCAGTCTCTCTTGCATTCTCTTTCGCTGTCTCTCTCGATGTCTCTCTCGTTGTCTCCCTCGCTGTCTCCCTCTCAGTCTCTCTCTCAGTCTCTCTCTCAGTCTCTCTCTCAGTCTCTCTCGCTGTCTCCCTCGCACTCTCTGGCTTTCTCTCTCGCAGTCCCTCTCACTGTCTCTCTCGCAGTCTCTCTCGCAGTCTCTCTCGCAGTCTCTCTCGCAGTCTCTCTCGCAGTCTCTCTCGCAGTCTCTCTCGCTGTCTCTCTCGCTGTCTCCCTCACAGTCTGCCTCGCAGTCTCCCTCGCAGTCTCTTTCGCTGTCTCCCTCGCTGTTTCCCTCACAGTCTCTTTCGCTGTCTCCCTCGCAGTCTCCCTCGCAGTCACTCTCACTTTCTCCCTCGCTGTCTCTCTCGCTGTCTCTCTCGCTGTCTCTCTCGCTGTCTCTCTCGCATTCCTTCTCGCAGTCCTTCTCGCAGTCTCTCTCGCTGTCTCCCTCGCTGTCTCCCTCGCTGTCTCCCTCGCTGTCTCCCTCGTTGTCTCCCTCGCTGTCTCCCATGCTGTCTCCCTCGCAGTCTCCCTCGCAGTCTCTCTCGCTGTCTCCCTCGCTTTCTCCTTCGCTGTCTCCCATGCTGTCTCCCATGCTGTCTCCCTCGCAGTCTCCCTCGCAGTCTCTCTCGCTGTCTCTCTCGCTGTCTCCCTCGCTTTCTCCTTCGCTGTCTCTCTCGCTGTCTCTCTCGCTGTCTCCCTTGCAGTCTCTCTCGCTGTCTCCCTCGCTGTCTCCCTCGCTGTCTCCCTCGCAGTCTCCCTCACCGTCTCTCTCACAGTCTCTCTCGCTGTCTTCCTCGCAGCCTCTCTCGCTGTCTCCCTCGCAGTCTCTCTCGCTGTCTCCCTCGCTGTCTCCCTCGCTGCCTCCCTCGCTGTCTCCCTAGCAGTCGCTCTCGCAGTCTCTCTCGCTGTCTTCCTCGCAGTTTCTCTCGCTGTCTCCCTCGCTGTCTCACTCGCTCTATCCCTCGCTGTATCTCTCGCAGTCTCTCTCACTGTCTCTCTCGCTGTCTCTCTCGCTGTCTCTCTCGCTGTCTCCTTCGCAGTCTCTCTCGCTCTCTCCCTCGCTGTCTCTCTCGCCGTCTCTCTTGCCGTCTCTCTCGCCGTCTCTCTCGCCGTCTCTCTCTCCATCTCTCTCGCCATCTCTCTCGCAGTCTCCCTCGCTGTCTCCCCCGCTGTCTCCCCCGCTGTCTCCCTCGCAGTCTCTCTAGCAGTCTCTCTCGCAGTCTCCCTCGCTGTCTCCCTCCCAGTCTCTCTCGCAGTCCCTCTGGCAGTCTCTCTCGCTGTCCCTCTCGCAGTCTCTCTCGCAGTCCCTCTCGCAGTCTCTCTCGCTGTCTCTCTCGCAGTCTCTCTCGCAGTCTCCTTTGCAGTCTCTCTCGCTGTCTCTCTCGCTGTCTCTCTCGCTGTCTCTCTCGCAGTCTCTCTCGCAGTCTCCCTCGCTTTCTCCCTCGCTTTCTCCCTCGCTGTCTCTCTCGCTGTCTCTCTCGCTGTCTCTCTCGCTGTCTCTCTCGCTGTCTCCCTCGCAGTCTCTCTTGCAGTCTCTCTCGCTGTCTCTCTCTCTGTCTCCCTCGCTGTCTCCCTCGCTGTCTCCCTCGCTGTCTCCCTCGCTGTGTCCCTCGCTCTCTCCCTCGCAGTCTCCCTCGCTGTCTCCCTCGCCGTCTCTCTCGCAGTCTCTCTCGCTGTCTTCCTCGCAGTTTCTCTCGCTGTCTCCCTCGCTGTCTCCCTCGCTGTCTCCCTCGCTGTCTCCCTCGCTGTCTCCCTTGCAGTCGCTCTCGCAGTCTCCCTCGCAGTCTCCCTCGCAGTCTCCCTCGCTGTCTCCCTCGCTGTCTCCCTCGCTGTCTCCCTCGCTCTCTCTCTCGCCGTCTCCCTCGCAGTCTCTCTTGCAGTGTCTCTCGCTGTATCCCTCGCTTTCTCTCTCGCTATTTCCTTAGCAGTCTCTCTCGCAGTTTCTCTCGCTTTCTCCCTCGCAGTCTCTCTCGCTGTCTCCCTCGCAGTCTCTCTCGCAGTCTCTCTCGCAGTCTCTCTCGCAGTCTCTCTCGCAGTCTCTCTCGCAGTCTCTTTCGCAGTCTCTCTCGCTGTCTCCCTCGCTGTATCCCTCACACTCTCCCTCGCTGTCTCCCTCGCAGTCTCTCTCACAGTCTCTCTCGCTTTCTCCCTCGCAGTCTCTATCGCTGTCTCCCTCGCAGTCTCTCTCGCAGTCTCTCTCGCTTTCTCCCTCCCTCTGTCCCTCGCAGACTCTCTCGCTGTCTCCCTCGCAGTCTCCCTCGCAGTCTCCCTCGCAGTCTCCCTCGCTGTCTCCCTCGCTGTCTCCCTCGCTGTCTCCCTCGCTGTCTCCCTCGCTGTCTCTCTCGCTGTCTCTCTCGCTGTCTCCCTCGCAGTCTCTCTTGCAGTCTCCCTCGCTGTGTCCCTCGCTGTCTCCCTCGCTGTCTCCCTCGCTGTCTCCCTCGCTGTGTCCCTCGCAGTCTCCCTCGCAGTCTCCCTCGCTGTCTCTCTCGCTGTCTCTCTCGCTGTCTTCCTCGCAGTTTCTCTCGCTGTCTCCCTCGCTGTCTCCCTCGCTGTCTCCCTCGCTGTCTCCCTCGCTGTCTCCCTCGCTGTCTCCCTCGCTGTCTCCCTCGCTGCCTCCCTCGCTGTCTCCCTCGCAGTCGCTCTCGCAGTCTCCCTCGCTGTCTCCCTCGCTGTCTCCCTCGCTGTCTCCCTCGCTGTCTCCCTCGCTGCCTCCCTCGCAGTCTCTCTCGAAGTCTCCCTCGCTGTCTCCCTCGCTGTCTCCCTCGCTCTCTCCCTCGCTCTCTCTCTCGCCGTCTCCCTCGCAGTCTCTCTCACAGTGTCTCTCGCTTTCTCCCTCGCAGTCTCTCTCGCTGTCTCCCTCGCAGTCTCTCTCGCAGTCTCTCTCGCTGTCTCCCTCACTGTCTCCCTCACAGTCTCCCTCGCTGTCTCCCTCACAGTCTCTCTCGCTGTCTCCCTCACAGTCTCTCTCGCTGTCTCCCTCGCAGTCTCTCTCACAGTCTCTCTCGCAGTCTCTCTCGCAGTCTCTCTCGCAGTCTCTCTCGCTGTCTCCCTCGCAGTCTCTATCGCTGTCTCCCTCGCAGTCTCTCTCGCAGTCTCTCTCGCTTTCTCCCTCGCTGTCTCCCTCGCAGAATCTCTCGCTCTCTCCCTCGCAGACTCTCTCGCTGTCTCCCTCGCAGTCTCCCTCGCAGTCTCCCTCGCTGTCTCCCTCGCTGTCTCTCTCGCTGTCTCTCTCAGTCTCTCTCGCTGTCACCCTCGCAGTCTCCCTCGAAGTCTCCCTCGAAGTCACCCTGGATGTCTCTCTCGCAGTCTCTCTCGCATTCTCTTTCGCTGTCTCTCTCGATGTCTCTCTCGTTGTCTCCCTCGCTGTCTCTCTCTCAGTCTCTCTCTCAGTCTCTCTCTCAGTCTCTCTCTCAGTCTCTCTCTCAGTCTCTCTCGCATTCTCTCTCGCTGTCTCCCTCGCACTCTCTGGCTTTCTCTCTCGCAGTCCCTCTCACTGTCTCTCTCGCAGTCTCTCTCGCAGTCTCTCTCGCAGTCTCTCTCGCAGTCTCCCTCGCAGTCTCCCTCGCAGTCTCCCTCGCTGTCTCCCTCACTGTCTCCCTCGCTGCCTCCCTCGCTGTCTCCCTCGCAGTCTCTCTCGCAGTCTCCCTCGCTGTCTCCCTCGCTGTCTCCCTCGCTGTCTCCCTCGCTGCCTCCCTCGCTGCCTCCCTCGCTGCCTCCCTCGCAGTCTCTCTCGCTGTCTCTCTCGCTGTCTCTCTCGCTGTCTCCCTCGCTGTCTCCCTCGCTGTCTCTCTCGCTCTCTCTCTCGCCGTCTCCCTCGCAGTCTCTCTCGCTGTATCCCTCGCTGTCTGTCTCGCTATTTCCCTAGCAGTCTCTCTCGCAGTTTCTCTCGCTGTCTCCCTCGCAGTCTCTCTCGCTGTCTCCCTCGCAGTCTCTCTCGCAGTCTCTCTCGCAGTCTCTCTCGCTGTCTCCCTCACAGTCTCTCTCGCTGTCTCCCTCGCAGTCTCTCTCACAGTCTCTCTCCCAGTCTCTCTCGCTGTCTCCCTCGCAGTCTCTATCGCTGTCTCCCTCGCAGTCTCTCTCGCAGTCTCTCTCGCAGTCTCTCTCGCTCTCTCCCTCGCTCTCTCCCTCACAGACTCTCTCGCTGTCTCCCTCGCTGTCTCCCTCGCAGTCTCCCTCGCTGTCTCCCTCGCTGTCTCCCTCGCTGTCTCCCTCGCTGTCTCCCTCGCTGTCTCTCTCGCTGTCTCTCTCAGTCTCTCTCGCTGTCTCCCTCGCAGTCTCCCTCGAAGTCTCCCTCGAAGTCACCCTGGATGTCTCTCTCGCAGTCTCTCTCGCATTCTCTTTCGCTGTCTCTCTCGATGTCTCTCTCGTTGTCTCCCTCGCTGTCTCCCTCTCAGTCTCTATCTCAGTCTCGCTCTCAGTCTCTCTCGCATTCTCTCTCGCTGTCTCCCTCGCACTCTCTGGCTTTCTCTCTCGCAGTCCCTCTCACTGTCTCTCTCGCAGTCTCTCTCGCAGTCTCTCTCGCAGTCTCTCTCGCAGTCTCTCTCGCTGTCTCTCTCGCTGTCTCCCTCGCAGTCTCCCTCGCAGTCTCCCTCGCAGACTCCCTCGCAGTCTCTCTCGCAGTCGCTCTCACTTTCTCCCTCGCTGTCTCTCTCGCAGTCCTTCTCGCAGTCCTTCTCGCAGTCTCTCTCGCTGCCTCCCTCGCTGTCTCCCTCGCTGTCTCCCATGCTGTCTCCCTCGCAGTCTCCCTCGCAGTCTCCCTCGCAGTCTCCCTCGCAGTCTCTCTCGCAGTCTCTCTCGCAGTCTCTCTCGCTGTCTCTCTCGCTGTCTCCCTCGCTTTCTCCCTCGCTGTCTCTCTCGCTGTCTCTTTCGCTGTCTCCCTCGCAGTCTCTCTTGCAGTCTCTCTCCCTGTCTCCCTCGCTGTCTCCCTCGCTGTCTCCCTCGCTGTCTCCCTCGCTCTCTCCCTCGCAGTCTCCCTCGCCGTCTCCCTCGCCGTCTCCCTCGCCGTCTCCCTCGCCGTCTCTCTCGCAGTCTCTCTCGCTGTCGTCCTCGCAGTTTCTCTCGCTGTCTCCCTCGCTGTCTCCCTCGCTGTCTCCCTCGCTGTCTCCCTCGCTGTCTCCCTCGCTGCCTCCCGAGCAGTCGCTCTCGCAGTCGCTCTCGCAGTCTCTCTCGCTGTCTCTCTCGCTGTCTCCCTCGCTGTCTCCCTCGCTGTCTCCCTCGCTGCCTCCCTCGCTGTCTCCCTAGCAGTCGCTCTCGCAGTCTCTCTCGCTGTCTTCCTCGCTGTGTCCCTCGCAGTCTCTCTAATAGTCTCTCTCGCAGTCTCTCTCGCAGTCTTCCTCGCAGTCTTCCTCGCAGTTTCTCTCGCTGTCTCCCTCGCTGCCTCCCACGCTGTCTCCCTCGCTGTCTCACGCGATCTCTCTCGCATTCTCTCTCGTTGTCTCCCTTGCAGTCGCTCTCGCTGTGTCCCTCGCAGTCTCTCTCGCAGGCTTTATTGCTGTCTCTGTCGCTGTCTCCCTCGCTGTCTCCCTCGCTGTCTCCCTCACTGTCTCCCTCGCTGTCTCTCTCGAAGTCTCTCTCGCTGTCTACCTCGCTGTCTCCCTCGCTGTCTCTCTCGCTCTCTCTCTCGCCGTCTCCCTCGCTGTCTGAATCGCTGTCTCCCTCGCATTCTCTCTCGCAGTGTCTCTCGCTGTCTCCCTCGCAGTCTCCCTCGCAGTCTCTCTCGCTGTCTCCCTCACAGTCTCTCTCGCTCTCTCCCTCGCTGTCTCCCTCGCTGTCTCCCTCGCTGTCTCATGCGCTCTCTCTCGCTGTCTCCCTCGCTGTCTCCCTCGCTGTCTCCCTCGCCGTCTCCCTCGCCGTCTCCCTCGCCGTCTCCCTCGCCGTCTCCCTCGCCGTCTCCCTTGCAGTCACTCTCTCTGTATGCCCGGCTGTCTCTCTCGCTGTCTCCATAGCAGTCTCTCTCACTGTCTCTGTCGCTGTCTCTGTCGCTGTCTCCCTCGCTGTCTCCCTCGCTGTCTCCCTCGCTGTCTCCCTCGCTGTCTCCCTCGTCGTCTCCCTCGTCGTCTCCCTCGTCGTCTCCCTCGTCGTCTCCCTCGTCGTCTCCCTCGTCGTCTCCCTGGCCGTCTCCCTGGCCGTCTCCCTGGCCGTCTCCCTGGCCGTCTCCCTGGCCGTCTCCCTCGCAGTCTCTCTCGCTGTCTCTCTCCATGTAATCTCGCTGTCTCCCTCGCTGTCTCCCTCGCTGTCTCCCTCGCTGTATCTCTCGCAGTCTCTCTCGCAGTCTCTCTCGCAGTCTCTCTCGCAGTCTCTCTCGCAGTCTCCCTCGCTGTCTCCCTCGCTGTCTCCCTCGCTGTCTCCCTCGCTGCCTCCCTCGCTGCCTCCCTCGCTGCCTCCCTCGCAGTCTCTCTCGCTGTCTCTCTCGCTGTCTCTCTCGCTGTCTCCCTCGCTGTCTCCCTCGCTGTCTCTCTCGCTCTCTCTCTCGCCGTCTCCCTCGCAGTCTCTCTCGCTGTATCCCTCGCTGTCTGTCTCGCTATTTCCCTAGCAGTCTCTCTCGCAGTTTCTCTCGCTGTCTCCCTCGCAGTCTCTCTCGCTGTCTCCCTCGCAGTCTCTCTCGCAGTCTCTCTCGCAGTCTCTCTCGCTGTCTCCCTCACAGTCTCTCTCGCTGTCTCCCTCGCAGTCTCTCTCACAGTCTCTCTCGCAGTCTCTCTCGCTGTCTCCCTCGCAGTCTCTATCGCTGTCTCCCTCGCAGTCTCTCTCGCAGTCTCTCTCGCAGTCTCTCTCGCTCTCTCCCTCGCTCTCTCCCTCACAGACTCTCTCGCTGTCTCCCTCGCTGTCTCCCTCGCAGTCTCCCTCGCTGTCTCCCTCGCTGTCTCCCTCGCTGTCTCCCTCGCTGTCTCTCTCGCTGTCTCTCTCAGTCTCTCTCGCTGTCTCCCTCGCAGTCTCCCTCGAAGTCTCCCTCGAAGTCACCCTGGATGTCTATCTCGCAGTCTCTCTCGCATTCTCTTTCGCTGTCTCTCTCGATGTCTCTCTCGTTGTCTCCCTCGCTGTCTCCCTCTCAGTCTCTATCTCAGTCTCGCTCTCAGTCTCTCTCGCATTCTCTCTCGCTGTCTCCCTCGCACTCTCTGGCTTTCTCTCTCGCAGTCCCTCTCACTGTCTCTCTCGCAGTCTCTCTCGCAGTCTCTCTCGCAGTCTCTCTCGCAGTCTCTCTCGCAGTCTCTCTCGCTGTCTCTCTCGCTGTCTCCCTCGCAGTCTCCCTCGCAGTCTCCCTCGCAGACTCCCTCGCAGTCTCTCTCGCAGTCGCTCTCACTTTCTCCCTCGCTGTCTCTCTCGCAGTCCTTCTCGCAGTCCTTCTCGCAGTCTCTCTCGCTGCCTCCCTCGCTGTCTCCCTCGCTGTCTCCCATGCTGTCTCCCTCGCAGTCTCCCTCGCAGTCTCCCTCGCAGTCTCCCTCGCAGTCTCCCTCGCAGTCTCTCTCGCAGTCTCTCTCGCAGTCTCTCTCGCTGTCTCTCTCGCTGTCTCCCTCGCTTTCTCCCTCGCTGTCTCTCTCGCTGTCTCTTTCGCTGTCTCCCTCGCAGTCTCTCTTGCAGTCTCTCTCGCTGTCTCCCTCGCTGTCTCCCTCGCTGTCTCCCTCGCTGTCTCCCTCGCTGTCTCCCTCGCTCTCTCCCTCGCAGTCTCCCTCGCCGTCTCCCTCGCCGTCTCCCTCGCCGTCTCCCTCGCCGTCTCTCTCGCAGTCTCTCTCGCTGTCGTCCTCGCAGTTTCTCTCGCTGTCTCCCTCGCTGTCTCCCTCGCTGTCTCCCTCGCTGTCTCCCTCGCTGTCTCCCTCGCTGCCTCCCGAGCAGTCGCTCTCGCAGTCGCTCTCGCAGTCTCTCTCGCTGTCTCTCTCGCTGTCTCCCTCGCTGTCTCCTCGCTGTCTCCCTCGCTGCCTCCCTCGCTGTCTCCCTCGCTGTCTCCCTAGCAGTCGCTCTCGCAGTCTCTCTCGCTGTCTTCCTCGCTGTGTCCCTCGCAGTCTCTCTAATAGTCTCTCTCGCAGTCTCTCTCGCAGTCTTCCTCGCAGTCTTCCTCGCAGTTTCTCTCGCTGTCTCCCTCGCTGCCTCCCACGCTGTCTCCCTCGCTGTCTCACGCGATCTCTCTCGCATTCTCTCTCGTTGTCTCCCTTGCAGTCGCTCTCGCTGTGTCCCTCGCAGTCTCTCTCGCAGGCTTTATTGCTGTCTCTGTCGCTGTCTCCCTCGCTGTCTCCCTCGCTGTCTCCCTCACTGTCTCCCTCGCTGTCTCTCTCGAAGTCTCTCTCGCTGTCTACCTCGCTGTCTCCCTCGCTGTCTCTCTCGCTCTCTCTCTCGCCGTCTCCCTCGCTGTCTGAATCGCTGTCTCCCTCGCATTCTCTCTCGCAGTGTCTCTCGCTGTCTCCCTCGCAGTCTCCCTCGCAGTCTCTCTCGCTGTCTCCCTCACAGTCTCTCTCGCTCTCTCCCTCGCTGTCTCCCTCGCTGTCTCCCTCGCTGTCTCATGCGCTCTCTCTCGCTGTCTCCCTCGCTGTCTCCCTCGCTGTCTCCCTCGCCGTCTCCCTCGCCGTCTCCCTCGCCGTCTCCCTCGCCGTCTCCCTCGCCGTCTCCCTCGCCGTCTCCCTTGCAGTCACTCTCTCTGTATGCCCGGCTGTCTCTCTCGCTGTCTCCATAGCAGTCTCTCTCACTGTCTCTGTCGCTGTCTCTGTCGCTGTCTCCCTCGCTGTCTCCCTCGCTGTCTCCCTCGCTGTCTCCCTCGCTGTCTCCCTCGTCGTCTCCCTCGTCGTCTCCCTCGTCGTCTCCCTCGTCGTCTCCCTCGTCGTCTCCCTCGTCGTCTCCCTGGCCGTCTCCCTGGCCGTCTCCCTGGCCGTCTCCCTGGCCGTCTCCCTCGCAGTCTCTCTCGCTGTCTCTCTCCATGTAATCTCGCTGTCTCCCTCGCTGTCTCCCTCGCTGTCTCCCTCGCTGTATCTCTCGCAGTCTCTCTCGCAGTCTCTCTCGCAGTCTCTCTCGCAGTCTCTCTCGCAGTCTCTCTCGCAGTCTCCCTCGCTGTCTCCCTCGCTGTCTCCCTCGCTGTCGCACTCGCAGTCGCTCTCGCAGTCTCCCTCGCTGTCTCCCTCGCTGTCTCCCTCGCTGCCTCCCTCGCTGCCTCCCTCGCAGTCTCCCTCGCTGTCTCCCTCGCTGTCTCCCTCGCTGTCTCCCTCGCTGTCTCCCTCGCTCTCTCTCTCGCCGTCTCCCTCGCAGTCTCTCTCGCAGTGTCTCTCGCTTTCTCCCTCGCAGTCTCTCTCGCTGTCTCCCTCGCTGTCTCCCTCGCAGTCTCTCTCGCAGTCTCTCTCGCTGTCTCCCTCACAGTCTCTCTCGCTGTCTCCCTCACAGTCTCTCTCGCTGTCTTCCTCGCAGTCTCTCTCACAGTCTCTCTCGCAGTCTCTCTCGCTGTCTTCCTCGCAGTCTCTCTCACAGTCTCTCTCGCAGTCTCTCTCGCTGTCTCTCTCGCATTCTCTCTCGCTTTCTCCCTCGCTCTCTCCCTCGCAGAATCTCTCGCTCTCTCCCTCGCAGACTCTCTCGCTGTCTCCCTCGCTGTCTCCCTCGCTGTCTCCCTCGCTGTCTCCCTCGCTGTCTCCCTCGCTGTCTCTCTCGCTGTCTCTCTCGCTGTCTCTCTCAGTCTCTCTCGCTGTCTCCCTCGCAGTCTCCCTCGAAGTCTCCCTCGAAGTCACCCTGGATGTCTCTCTCGCAGTCTCTCTTGCATTCTCTTTCGCTGTCTCTCTCGTTGTCTCTCTCGTTGTCTCCCTCGCTGTCTCCCTCTCAGTCTCCCTCTCAGTCTCCCTCTCAGTCTCTCTCTCAGTCTCTCTCTCAGTCTCTCTCTCAGTCTCTCTCTCAGTCTCTCTCGCATTCTCTCTCGCTGTCTCCCTCGCACTCTCTGGCTTTCTCTCTCACAGTCCCTCTCACTGTCTCTCTCGCAGTCTCTCTCGCAGTCTCTCTCGCAGTCTCTCTCGCAGTCTCTCTCGCAGTCTCTCTCACAGTCTCTCTCGCTGTCTCTCTCGCTGTCTCCCTCACAGTCTGCCTCGCAGTCTCCCTAGCAGTCTCTTTCGCTGTCTCCCTCGCTGTTTCCCTCACAGTCTCTTTCGCTGTCTCCCTCGCAGTCTCCCTCGCAGTCACTCTCACTTTCTCCCTCGCTGTCTCTCTCGCTGTCTCCCTCGCTGCCTCCCGAGCAGTCGCTCTCGCAGTCGCTCTCGCAGTCGCTCTCGCAGTCGCTCTCGCAGTCTCTCTCGCAGTCTCTCTCGCTGTCTCTCTCGCTGTCTCCCTCGCTGTCTCCCTCGCTGTCTCCCTCGCTGTCTCCCTCGCTGCCTCCCTCGCTGTCTCCCTAGCAGTCGCTCTCGCAGTCTCTCTCGCTGTCTTCCTCGCTGTGTCCCTCGCAGTCTCTCTAATAGTCTCTCTCGCAGTCTCTCTCGCAGTCTTCCTCGCAGTCTTCCTCGCAGTTTCTCTCGCTGTCTCCCTCGCTGCCTCCCACGCTGTCTCCCTCGCTGTCTCACGCGATCTCTCTCGCATTCTCTCTCGTTGTCTCCCTTGCAGTCGCTCTCGCTGTGTCCCTCGCAGTCTCTCTCGCAGGCTTTATTGCTGTCTCTGTCGCTGTCTCCCTCGCTGTCTCCCTCGCTGTCTCCCTCACTGTCTCCCTCGCTGTCTCTCTCGAAGTCTCTCTCGCTGTCTACCTCGCTGTCTCCCTCGCTGTCTCTCTCGCTCTCTCTCTCGCCGTCTCCCTCGCTGTCTGAATCGCTGTCTCCCTCGCATTCTCTCTCGCAGTGTCTCTCGCTGTCTCCCTCGCAGTCTCCCTCGCAGTCTCTCTCGCTGTCTCCCTCACAGTCTCTCTCGCTCTCTCCCTCGCTGTCTCCCTCGCTGTCTCCCTCGCTGTCTCATGCGCTCTCTCTCGCTGTCTCCCTCGCTGTCTCCCTCGCCGTCTCCCTCGCCGTCTCCCTCGCCGTCTCCCTCGCCGTCTCCCTCGCCGTCTCCCTTGCAGTCACTCTCTCTGTATGCCCGGCTGTCTCTCTCGCTGTCTCCATAGCAGTCTCTCTCACTGTCTCTGTCGCTGTCTCTGTCGCTGTCTCCCTCGCTGTCTCCCTCGCTGTCTCCCTCGTCGTCTCCCTCGTCGTCTCCCTCGTCGTCTCCCTCGTCGTCTCCCTCGTCGTCTCCCTCGTCGTCTCCCTGGCCGTCTCCCTGGCCGTCTCCCTGGCCGTCTCCCTCGCAGTCTCTCTCGCTGTCTCTCTCCATGTACTCTCGCTGTCTCCCTCGCTGTCTCCCTCGCTGTCTCCCTCGCTGTATCTCTCGCAGTCTCTCTCGCAGTCTCTCTCGCAGTCTCTCTCGCAGTCTCTCTCGCAGTCTCCCTCGCTGTCTCCCTCGCTGTCTCCCTCGCTGTCTCCCTCGCTGTCGCACTCGCAGTCGCTCTCGCAGTCTCCCTCGCTGTCTCCCTCGCTGCCTCCCTCGCTGCCTCCCTCGCAGTCTCTCTCGAAGTCTCCCTCGCTGTCTCCCTCGCTGTCTCCCTCGCTGTCTCCCTCGCTCTCTCTCTCGCCGTCTCCCTCGCAGTCTCTCTCGCAGTGTCTCTCGCTTTCTCCCTCGCAGTCTCTCTCGCTGTCTCCCTCGCTGTCTCCCTCGCAGTCTCTCTCGCAGTCTCTCTCGCTGTCTCCCTCACAGTCTCTCTCGCTGTCTCCCTCACAGTCTCTCTCGCTGTCTTCCTCGCAGTCTCTCTCACAGTCTCTCTCGCAGTCTCTCTCGCTGTCTTCCTCGCAGTCTCTCTCACAGTCTCTCTCGCAGTCTCTCTCGCTGTCTCTCTCGCATTCTCTCTCGCTTTCTCCCTCGCTCTCTCCCTCGCAGAATCTCTCGCTCACTCCCTCGCAGACTCTCTCGCTGTCTCCCTCGCTGTCTCCCTCGCTGTCTCCCTCGCTGTCTCCCTCGCTGTCTCCCTCGCTGTCTCTCTCGCTGTCTCTCTCGCTGTCTCTCTCAGTCTCTCTCGCTGTCTCCCTCGCAGTCTCCCTCGAAGTCTCCCTCGAAGTCACCCTGGATGTCTCTCTCGCAGTCTCTCTTGCATTCTCTTTCGCTGTCTCTCTCGATGTCTCTCTCGTTGTCTCCCTCGCTGTCTCCCTCTCAGTCTCCCTCTCAGTCTCTCTCTCAGTCTCTCTCTCAGTCTCTCTCTCAGTCTCTCTCTCAGTCTCTCTCTCAGTCTCTCTCGCATTCTCTCTCGCTGTCTCCCTCGCACTCTCTGGCTTTCTCTCTCACAGTCCCTCTCACTGTCTCTCTCGCAGTCTCTCTCGCAGTCTCTCTCGCAGTCTCTCTCGCAGTCTCTCTCGCAGTCTCTCTCGCAGTCTCTCTCGCTGTCTCTCTCGCTGTCTCCCTCACAGTCTGCCTCGCAGTCTCCCTCGCAGTCTCTTTCGCTGTCTCCCTCGCTGTTTCCCTCACAGTCTCTTTCGCTGTCTCCCTCGCAGTCTCCCTCGCAGTCACTCTCACTTTCTCCCTCGCTGTCTCTCTCGCTGTCTCTCTCGCTGTCTCTCTCGCATTCCTTCTCGCAGTCCTTCTCGCAGTCTCTCTCGCTGTCTCCCTCGCTGTCTCCCTCGCTGTCTCCCTCGCTGTCTCCCTCGCTGTCTCCCATGCTGTCTCCCTCGCAGTCTCCCTCGCAGTCTCTCTCGCTGTCTCCCTCGCTTTCTCCTTCGCTGTCTCCCATGCTGTCTCCCATGCTGTCTCCCTCGCTGTCTCTCTCGCAGTGTCTCTCGCTGTCTCCCTCGCAGTCTCCCTCGCAGTCTCTCTCGCTGTCTCCCTCACAGTCTCTCTCGCTCTCTCCCTCGCTGTCTCCCTCGCTGTCTCCCTCGCTGTCTCATGCGCTCTCTCTCGCTGTCTCCCTCGCTGTCTCCCTCGCTGTCTCCCTCGCCGTCTCCCTCGCCGTCTCCCTCGCCGTCTCCCTCGCCGTCTCCCTCGCCGTCTCCCTCGCCGTCTCCCTTGCAGTCACTCTCTCTGTATGCCCGGCTGTCTCTCTCGCTGTCTCCATAGCAGTCTCTCTCACTGTCTCTGTCGCTGTCTCTGTCGCTGTCTCCCTCGCTGTCTCCCTCGCTGTCTCCCTCGCTGTCTCCCTCGCTGTCTCCCTCGTCGTCTCCCTCGTCGTCTCCCTCGTCGTCTCCCTCGTCGTCTCCCTCGTCGTCTCCCTCGTCGTCTCCCTCGTCGTCTCCCTGGCCGTCTCCCTGGCCGTCTCCCTGGCCGTCTCCCTGGCCGTCTCCCTGGCCGTCTCCCTCGCAGTCTCTCTCGCTGTCTCTCTCCATGTAATCTCGCTGTCTCCCTCGCTGTCTCCCTCGCTGTCTCCCTCGCTGTATCTCTCGCAGTCTCTCTCGCAGTCTCTCTCGCAGTCTCTCTCGCAGTCTCTCTCGCAGTCTCCCTCGCTGTCTCCCTCGCTGTCTCCCTCGCTGTCGCACTCGCAGTCGCTCTCGCAGTCTCCCTCGCTGTCTCCCTCGCTGTCTCCCTCGCTGCCTCCCTCGCTGCCTCCCTCGCAGTCTCCCTCGCTGTCTCCCTCGCTGTCTCCCTCGCTGTCTCCCTCGCTGTCTCCCTCGCTCTCTCTCTCGCCGTCTCCCTCGCAGTCTCTCTCGCAGTGTCTCTCGCTTTCTCCCTCGCAGTCTCTCTCGCTGTCTCCCTCGCTGTCTCCCTCGCAGTCTCTCTCGCAGTCTCTCTCGCTGTCTCCCTCACAGTCTCTCTCGCTGTCTCCCTCACAGTCTCTCTCGCTGTCTTCCTCGCAGTCTCTCTCACAGTCTCTCTCGCAGTCTCTCTCGCTGTCTTCCTCGCAGTCTCTCTCACAGTCTCTCTCGCAGTCTCTCTCGCTGTCTCTCTCGCATTCTCTCTCGCTTTCTCCCTCGCTCTCTCCCTCGCAGAATCTCTCGCTCTCTCCCTCGCAGACTCTCTCGCTGTCTCCCTCGCTGTCTCCCTCGCTGTCTCCCTCGCTGTCTCCCTCGCTGTCTCTCTCGCTGTCTCTCTCGCTGTCTCTCTCAGTCTCTCTCGCTGTCTCCCTCGCAGTCTCCCTCGAAGTCTCCCTCGAAGTCACCCTGGATGTCTCTCTCGCAGTCTCTCTTGCATTCTCTTTCGCTGTCTCTCTCGTTGTCTCTCTCGTTGTCTCCCTCGCTGTCTCCCTCTCAGTCTCCCTCTCAGTCTGCCTCTCAGTCTCTCTCTCAGTCTCTCTCTCAGTCTCTCTCTCAGTCTCTCTCTCAGTCTCTCTCTCAGTCTCTCTCTCAGTCTCTCTCGCATTCTCTCTCGCTGTCTCCCTCGCACTCTCTGGCTTTCTCTCTCACAGTCCCTCTCACTGTCTCTCTCGCAGTCTCTCTCGCAGTCTCTCTCGCAGTCTCTCTCGCAGTCTCTCTCGCAGTCTCTCTCGCAGTCTCTCTCGCTGTCTCTCTCGCTGTCTCCCTCACAGTCTGCCTCGCAGTCTCCCTAGCAGTCTCTTTCGCTGTCTCCCTCGCTGTTTCCCTCACAGTCTCTTTCGCTGTCTCCCTCGCAGTCTCCCTCGCAGTCACTCTCACTTTCTCCCTCGCTGTCTCTCTCGCTGTCTCCCTCGCTGCCTCCCGAGCAGTCGCTCTCGCAGTCGCTCTCGCAGTCGCTCTCGCAGTCGCTCTCGCAGTCTCTCTCGCAGTCTCTCTCGCTGTCTCTCTCGCTGTCTCCCTCGCTGTCTCCCTCGCTGTCTCCCTCGCTGCCTCCCTCGCTGTCTCCCTAGCAGTCGCTCTCGCAGTCTCTCTCGCTGTCTTCCTCGCTGTGTCCCTCGCAGTCTCTCTAATAGTCTCTCTCGCAGTCTCTCTCGCAGTCTTCCTCGCAGTCTTCCTCGCAGTTTCTCTCGCTGTCTCCCTCGCTGCCTCCCACGCTGTCTCCCTCGCTGTCTCACGCGATCTCTCTCGCATTCTCTCTCGTTGTCTCCCTTGCAGTCGCTCTCGCTGTGTCCCTCGCAGTCTCTCTCGCAGGCTTTATTGCTGTCTCTGTCGCTGTCTCCCTCGCTGTCTCCCTCGCTGTCTCCCTCACTGTCTCCCTCGCTGTCTCTCTCGAAGTCTCTCTCGCTGTCTCCCTCGCTGTCTCCCTCGCTGTCTCTCTCGCTCTCTCTCTCGCCGTCTCCCTCGCTGTCTGAATCGCTGTCTCCCTCGCATTCTCTCTCGCAGTGTCTCTCGCTGTCTCCCTCGCAGTCTCCCTCGCAGTCTCTCTCGCTGTCTCCCTCACAGTCTCTCTCGCTCTCTCCCTCGCTGTCTCCCTCGCTGTCTCCCTCGCTGTCTCATGCGCTCTCTCTCGCTGTCTCCCTCGCTGTCTCCCTCGCCGTCTCCCTCGCCGTCTCCCTCGCCGTCTCCCTCGCCGTCTCCCTCGCCGTCTCCCTTGCAGTCACTCTCTCTGTATGCCCGGCTGTCTCTCTCGCTGTCTCCATAGCAGTCTCTCTCACTGTCTCTGTCGCTGTCTCTGTCGCTGTCTCCCTCGCTGTCTCCCTCGCTGTCTCCCTCGCTGTCTCCCTCGTCGTCTCCCTCGTCGTCTCCCTCGTCGTCTCCCTCGTCGTCTCCCTCGTCGTCTCCCTCGTCGTCTCCCTGGCCGTCTCCCTGGCCGTCTCCCTGGCCGTCTCCCTCGCAGTCTCTCTCGCTGTCTCTCTCCATGTACTCTCGCTGTCTCCCTCGCTGTCTCCCTCGCTGTCTCCCTCGCTGTCTCCCTCGCTGTATCTCTCGCAGTCTCTCTCGCAGTCTCTCTCGCAGTCTCTCTCGCAGTCTCTCTCGCAGTCTCTCTCGCAGTCTCCCTCGCTGTCTCCCTCGCTGTCTCCCTCGCTGTCTCCCTCGCTGTCGCACTCGCAGTCGCTCTCGCAGTCTCCCTCGCTGTCTCCCTCGCTGCCTCCCTCGCTGCCTCCCTCGCAGTCTCTCTCGAAGTCTCCCTCGCTGTCTCCCTCGCTGTCTCCCTCGCTGTCTCCCTCGCTCTCTCTCTCGCCGTCTCCCTCGCAGTCTCTCTCGCAGTGTCTCTCGCTTTCTCCCTCGCAGTCTCTCTCGCTGTCTCCCTCGCTGTCTCCCTCGCAGTCTCTCTCGCAGTCTCTCTCGCTGTCTCCCTCACAGTCTCTCTCGCTGTCTCCCTCACAGTCTCTCTCGCTGTCTTCCTCGCAGTCTCTCTCACAGTCTCTCTCGCAGTCTCTCTCGCTGTCTTCCTCGCAGTCTCTCTCACAGTCTCTCTCGCAGTCTCTCTCGCTGTCTCTCTCGCATTCTCTCTCGCTTTCTCCCTCGCTCTCTCCCTCGCAGAATCTCTCGCTCACTCCCTCGCAGACTCTCTCGCTGTCTCCCTCGCTGTCTCCCTCGCTGTCTCCCTCGCTGTCTCCCTCGCTGTCTCCCTCGCTGTCTCTCTCGCTGTCTCTCTCGCTGTCTCTCTCAGTCTCTCTCGCTGTCTCCCTCGCAGTCTCCCTCGAAGTCTCCCTCGAAGTCACCCTGGATGTCTCTCTCGCAGTCTCTCTTGCATTCTCTTTCGCTGTCTCTCTCGATGTCTCTCTCGTTGTCTCCCTCGCTGTCTCCCTCTCAGTCTCCCTCTCAGTCTCTCTCTCAGTCTCTCTCTCAGTCTCTCTCTCAGTCTCTCTCTCAGTCTCTCTCTCAGTCTCTCTCGCATTCTCTCTCGCTGTCTCCCTCGCACTCTCTGGCTTTCTCTCTCACAGTCCCTCTCACTGTCTCTCTCGCAGTCTCTCTCGCAGTCTCTCTCGCAGTCTCTCTCGCAGTCTCTCTCACAGTCTCTCTCGCTGTCTCTCTCGCTGTCTCCCTCACAGTCTGCCTCGCAGTCTCCCTCGCAGTCTCTTTCGCTGTCTCCCTCGCTGTTTCCCTCACAGTCTCTTTCGCTGTCTCCCTCGCAGTCTCCCTCGCAGTCACTCTCACTTTCTCCCTCGCTGTCTCTCTCGCTGTCTCTCTCGCTGTCTCTCTCGCATTCCTTCTCGCAGTCCTTCTCGCAGTCTCTCTCGCTGTCTCCCTCGCTGTCTCCCTCGCTGTCTCCCTCGCTGTCTCCCTCGCTGTCTCCCATGCTGTCTCCCTCGCAGTCTCCCTCGCAGTCTCTCTCGCTGTCTCCCTCGCTTTCTCCTTCGCTGTCTCCCATGCTGTCTCCCATGCTGTCTCCCTCGCAGTCTCCCTCGCAGTCTCTCTCGCTGTCTCTCTCGCTGTCTCCCTCGCTTTCTCCTTCGCTGTCTCTCTCGCTGTCTCTCTCGCTGTCTCCCTTGCAGTCTCTCTCGCTGTCTGCCTCGCTGTCTCCCTCGCTGTCTCCCTCGCAGTCTCCCTCACCGTCTCTCTCACAGTCTCTCTCGCTGTCTTCCTCGCAGTCTCTCTCGCTGTCTCCCTCGCAGTCTCTCTCGCTGTCTCCCTCGCTGTCTCCCTCGCTGCCTCCCTCGCTGTCTCCCTAGCAGTCGCTCTCGCAGTCTCTCTCGCTGTCTTCCTCGCAGTTTCTCTCGCTGTCTCCCTCGCTGTCTCACTCGCTCTATCCCTCGCTGTATCTCTCGCAGTCTCTCTCACAGTCTCTCTCGCTGTCTCTCTCGCTGTCTCTCTCGCTGTCTCCCTCGCAGTCTCTCTCGCTCTCTCCCTCACTGTCTCTCTCGCCGTCTCTCTTGCCGTCTCTCTCGCCGTCTCTCTCGCCGTCTCTCTCGCCGTCTCTCTCTCCATATCTCTCGCCGTCTCTCTCGCAGTCTCCCTCGCTGTCTCCCTCGCTGTCTCCCTCGCAGTCTCTCTAGCAGTCTCTCTCGCAGTCTCCCTCGCTGTCTCCCTCCCAGTCTCTCTCGCAGTCCCTCTCGCAGTCTCTCTCGCTGTCCCTCTCGCAGTCTCTCTCGCAGTCCCTCTCGCTGTCTCTCTCGCAGTCTCTCTCGCAGTCTCCTTTGCAGTCTCTCTCGCTGTCTCTCTCGCTGTCTCTCTCGCTGTCTCTCTCGCTGTCTCTCTCGCTGTCTCTCTCGCAGTCTCTCTCGCAGTCTCTCTCGCAGTCTCCCTCGCTTTCTCCCTCGCTTTCTCCCTCGCTGTCTCTCTCGCTGTCTCTCTCGCTGTCTCCCTCGCAGTCTCTCTTGCAGTCTCTCTCGCTGTCTCTCTCTCTGTCTCCCTCGCTGTCTCCCTCGCTGTCTCCCTCGCTGTCTCCCTCGCTGTCTCCCTCGCTGTCTCCCTCGCTGTCTCCCTCGCTGTCTCCCTCGCTCTCTCCCTCGCAGTCTCCCTCGCTGTCTCCCTCGCTGTCTCCCTCGCCGTCTCTCTCGCAGTCTCTCTCGCTGTCTTCCTCGCAGTTTCTCTCGCTGTCTCCCTCGCTGTCTCCCTCGCTGTCTCCCTCGCTGTCTCCCTCGCTGTCTCCCTTGCAGTCGCTCTCGCAGTCTCCCTCGCAGTCTCCCTCGCTGTCTCCCTCGCTGTCTCCCTCGCTGTCTCCCTCGCTGTCTCCCTCGCTGTCTCCCTCGCTCTCTCTCTCGCCGTCTCCCTCGCAGTCTCTCTTGCAGTGTCTCTCGCTGTATCCCTCGCTTTCTCTCTCGCTATTTCCTTAGCAGTCTCTCTCGCAGTTTCTCTCGCTTTCTCCCTCGCAGTCTCTCTCGCTGTCTCCCTCGCAGTCTCTCTCGCAGTCTCTCTCGCAGTCTCTCTCGCAGTCTCTTTCGCAGTCTCTCTCGCTGTCTCCCTCGCTGTCTCCCTCACACTCTCCCTCGCTGTCTCCCTCGCAGTCTCTCTCACAGTCTCTCTCGCTGTCTCCCTCGCAGTCTCTATCGCTGTCTCCCTCGCAGTCTCTCTCGCAGTCTCTCTCGCTTTCTCCCTCGCTCTGTCCCTCGCAGACTCTCTCGCTGTCTCCCTCGCAGTCTCCCTCGCAGTCTCCCTCGCAGTCTCCCTCGCTGTCTCCCTCGCTGTCTCCCTCGCTGTCTCCCTCGCTGTCTCTCTCGCTGTCTCTCTCGCTGTCTCCCTCGCAGTCTCTCTTGCAGTCTCCCTCGCTGTGTCCCTCGCTGTCTCCCTCGCTGTCTCCCTCGCTGTCTCCCTCGCTGTGTCCCTCGCAGTCTCCCTCGCAGTCTCCCTCGCTGTCTCTCTCGCTGTCTCTCTCGCTGTCTTCCTCGCAGTTTCTCTCGCTGTCTCCCTCGCTGTCTCCCTCGCTGTCTCCCTCGCTGTCTCCCTCGCTGTCTCCCTCGCTGTCTCCCTCGCTGTCTCCCTCGCTGCCTCCCTCGATGTCTCCCTCGCTGTCTCCCTCGCTGTCTCTCTCGCTGTCTCCCTCGCAGTCGCTCTCGCAGTCTCTCTCGCAGTCTCCCTCGCTGTCTCCCTCGCTGTCTCCCTCGCTGTCTCCCTCGCTGTCTCCCTCGCTGCCTCCCTCGCAGTCTCTCTCGAAGTCTCCCTCGCTGTCTCCCTCGCTGTCTCCCTCGCTGTCTCCCTCTCAGTCTGCCTCTCAGTCTCTCTCTCAGTCTCTCTCTCAGTCTCTCTCTCAGTCTCTCTCTCAGTCTCTCTCTCAGTCTCTCTCTCAGTCTCTCTTGCATTCTCTTTCGCTGTCTCTCTCGTTGTCTCTCTCGTTGTCTCCCTCGCTGTCTCCCTCTCAGTCTCCCTCTCAGTCTGCCTCTCAGTCTCTCTCTCAGTCTCTCTCTCAGTCTCTCTCTCAGTCTCTCTCTCAGTCTCTCTCTCAGTCTCTCTCTCAGTCTCTCTCGCATTCTCTCTCGCTGTCTCCCTCGCACTCTCTGGCTTTCTCTCTCACAGTCCCTCTCACTGTCTCTCTCGCAGTCTCTCTCGCAGTCTCTCTCGCAGTCTCTCTCGCAGTCTCTCTCGCAGTCTCTCTCACAGTCTCTCTCGCTGTCTCTCTCGCTGTCTCCCTCACAGTCTGCCTCGCAGTCTCCCTAGCAGTCTCTTTCGCTGTCTCCCTCGCTGTTTCCCTCACAGTCTCTTTCGCTGTCTCCCTCGCAGTCTCCCTCGCAGTCACTCTCACTTTCTCCCTCGCTGTCTCTCTCGCTGTCTCCCTCGCTGCCTCCCGAGCAGTCGCTCTCGCAGTCGCTCTCGCAGTCGCTCTCGCAGTCGCTCTCGCAGTCGCTCTCGCAGTCTCTCTCGCTGTCTCTCTCGCTGTCTCCCTCGCTGTCTCCCTCGCTGTCTCCCTCGCTGCCTCCCTCGCTGTCTCCCTAGCAGTCGCTCTCGCAGTCTCTCTCGCTGTCTTCCTCGCTGTGTCCCTCGCAGTCTCTCTAATAGTCTCTCTCGCAGTCTCTCTCGCAGTCTTCCTCGCAGTCTTCCTCGCAGTTTCTCTCGCTGTCTCCCTCGCTGCCTCCCACGCTGTCTCCCTCGCTGTCTCACGCGATCTCTCTCGCATTCTCTCTCGTTGTCTCCCTTGCAGTCGCTCTCGCTGTGTCCCTCGCAGTCTCTCTCGCAGGCTTTATTGCTGTCTCTGTCGCTGTCTCCCTCGCTGTCTCCCTCGCTGTCTCCCTCGCTGTCTCCCTCACTGTCTCCCTCGCTGTCTCTCTCGAAGTCTCTCTCGCTGTCTCCCTCGCTGTCTCCCTCGCTGTCTCTCTCGCTCTCTCTCTCGCCGTCTCCCTCGCTGTCTGAATCGCTGTCTCCCTCGCATTCTCTCTCGCAGTGTCTCTCGCTGTCTCCCTCGCAGTCTCCCTCGCAGTCTCTCTCGCTGTCTCCCTCACAGTCTCTCTCGCTCTCTCCCTCGCTGTCTCCCTCGCTGTCTCCCTCGCTGTCTCATGCGCTCTCTCTCGCTGTCTCCCTCGCTGTCTCCCTCGCCGTCTCCCTCGCCGTCTCCCTCGCCGTCTCCCTCGCCGTCTCCCTCGCCGTCTCCCTTGCAGTCACTCTCTCTGTATGCCCGGCTGTCTCTCTCGCTGTCTCCATAGCAGTCTCTCTCACTGTCTCTGTCGCTGTCTCTGTCGCTGTCTCCCTCGCTGTCTCCCTCGCTGTCTCCCTCGCTGTCTCCCTCGTCGTCTCCCTCGTCGTCTCCCTCGTCGTCTCCCTCGTCGTCTCCCTCGTCGTCTCCCTCGTCGTCTCCCTCGTCGTCTCCCTGGCCGTCTCCCTGGCCGTCTCCCTGGCCGTCTCCCTCGCAGTCTCTCTCGCTGTCTCTCTCCATGTACTCTCGCTGTCTCCCTCGCTGTCTCCCTCGCTGTCTCCCTCGCTGTCTCCCTCGCTGTATCTCTCGCAGTCTCTCTCGCAGTCTCTCTCGCAGTCTCTCTCGCAGTCTCTCTCGCAGTCTCCCTCGCTGTCTCCCTCGCTGTCTCCCTCGCTGTCTCCCTCGCTGTCGCACTCGCAGTCGCTCTCGCAGTCTCCCTCGCTGTCTCCCTCGCTGCCTCCCTCGCTGCCTCCCTCGCAGTCTCTCTCGAAGTCTCCCTCGCTGTCTCCCTCGCTGTCTCCCTCGCTGTCTCCCTCGCTCTCTCTCTCGCCGTCTCCCTCGCAGTCTCTCTCGCAGTGTCTCTCGCTTTCTCCCTCGCAGTCTCTCTCGCTGTCTCCCTCGCTGTCTCCCTCGCAGTCTCTCTCGCAGTCTCTCTCGCTGTCTCCCTCACAGTCTCTCTCGCTGTCTCCCTCACAGTCTCTCTCGCTGTCTTCCTCGCAGTCTCTCTCACAGTCTCTCTCGCAGTCTCTCTCGCTGTCTTCCTCGCAGTCTCTCTCACAGTCTCTCTCGCAGTCTCTCTCGCTGTCTCTCTCGCATTCTCTCTCGCTTTCTCCCTCGCTCTCTCCCTCGCAGAATCTCTCGCTCACTCCCTCGCAGACTCTCTCGCTGTCTCCCTCGCTGTCTCCCTCGCTGTCTCCCTCGCTGTCTCCCTCGCTGTCTCCCTCGCTGTCTCTCTCGCTGTCTCTCTCGCTGTCTCTCTCAGTCTCTCTCGCTGTCTCCCTCGCAGTCTCCCTCGAAGTCTCCCTCGAAGTCACCCTGGATGTCTCTCTCGCAGTCTCTCTTGCATTCTCTTTCGCTGTCTCTCTCGATGTCTCTCTCGTTGTCTCCCTCGCTGTCTCCCTCTCAGTCTCCCTCTCAGTCTCTCTCTCAGTCTCTCTCTCAGTCTCTCTCTCAGTCTCTCTCTCAGTCTCTCTCTCAGTCTCTCTCTCAGTCTCTCTCGCATTCTCTCTCGCTGTCTCCCTCGCACTCTCTGGCTTTCTCTCTCACAGTCCCTCTCACTGTCTCTCTCGCAGTCTCTCTCGCAGTCTCTCTCGCAGTCTCTCTCGCAGTCTCTCTCACAGTCTCTCTCGCTGTCTCTCTCGCTGTCTCCCTCACAGTCTGCCTCGCAGTCTCCCTCGCAGTCTCTTTCGCTGTCTCCCTCGCTGTTTCCCTCACAGTCTCTTTCGCTGTCTCCCTCGCAGTCTCCCTCGCAGTCACTCTCACTTTCTCCCTCGCTGTCTCTCTCGCTGTCTCTCTCGCTGTCTCTCTCGCATTCCTTCTCGCAGTCCTTCTCGCAGTCTCTCTCGCTGTCTCCCTCGCTGTCTCCCTCGCTGTCTCCCTCGCTGTCTCCCTCGCTGTCTCCCATGCTGTCTCCCTCGCAGTCTCCCTCGCAGTCTCTCTCGCTGTCTCCCTCGCTTTCTCCTTCGCTGTCTCCCATGCTGTCTCCCATGCTGTCTCCCTCGCAGTCTCCCTCGCAGTCTCTCTCGCTGTCTCTCTCGCTGTCTCCCTCGCTTTCTCCTTCGCTGTCTCTCTCGCTGTCTCTCTCGCTGTCTCCCTTGCAGTCTCTCTCGCTGTCTGCCTCGCTGTCTCCCTCGCTGTCTCCCTCGCAGTCTCCCTCACCGTCTCTCTCACAGTCTCTCTCGCTGTCTTCCTCGCAGTCTCTCTCGCTGTCTCCCTCGCAGTCTCTCTCGCTGTCTCCCTCGCTGTCTCCCTCGCTGCCTCCCTCGCTGTCTCCCTAGCAGTCGCTCTCGCAGTCTCTCTCGCTGTCTTCCTCGCAGTTTCTCTCGCTGTCTCCCTCGCTGTCTCACTCGCTCTATCCCTCGCTGTATCTCTCGCAGTCTCTCTCACAGTCTCTCTCGCTGTCTCTCTCGCTGTCTCTCTCGCTGTCTCCCTCGCAGTCTCTCTCGCTCTCTCCCTCACTGTCTCTCTCGCCGTCTCTCTCGCCGTCTCTCTCGCCGTCTCTCTCGCCGTCTCTCTCGCCGTCTCTCTCTCCATATCTCTCGCCGTCTCTCTCGCAGTCTCCCTCGCTGTCTCCCTCGCTGTCTCCCTCGCAGTCTCTCTAGCAGTCTCTCTCGCAGTCTCCCTCGCTGTCTCCCTCCCAGTCTCTCTCGCAGTCCCTCTCGCAGTCTCTCTCGCTGTCCCTCTCGCAGTCTCTCTCGCAGTCCCTCTCGCTGTCTCTCTCGCAGTCTCTCTCGCAGTCTCCTTTGCAGTCTCTCTCGCTGTCTCTCTCGCTGTCTCTCTCGCTGTCTCTCTCGCTGTCTCTCTCGCTGTCTCTCTCGCAGTCTCTCTCGCAGTCTCTCTCGCAGTCTCCCTCGCTTTCTCCCTCGCTTTCTCCCTCGCTGTCTCTCTCGCTGTCTCTCTCGCTGTCTCCCTCGCAGTCTCTCTTGCAGTCTCTCTCGCTGTCTCTCTCTCTGTCTCCCTCGCTGTCTCCCTCGCTGTCTCCCTCGCTGTCTCCCTCGCTGTCTCCCTCGCTGTCTCCCTCGCTGTCTCCCTCGCTGTCTCCCTCGCTGTGTCCCTCGCTCTCTCCCTCGCAGTCTCCCTCGCTGTCTCCCTCGCCGTCTCTCTCGCAGTCTCTCTCGCTGTCTTCCTCGCAGTTTCTCTCGCTGTCTCCCTCGCTGTCTCCCTCGCTGTCTCCCTCGCTGTCTCCCTCGCTGTCTCCCTTGCAGTCGCTCTCGCAGTCTCCCTCGCAGTCTCCCTCGCTGTCTCCCTCGCTGTCTCCCTCGCTGTCTCCCTCGCTGTCTCCCTCGCTGTCTCCCTCGCTCTCTCTCTCGCCGTCTCCCTCGCAGTCTCTCTTGCAGTGTCTCTCGCTGTATCCCTCGCTTTCTCTCTCGCTATTTCCTTAGCAGTCTCTCTCGCAGTTTCTCTCGCTTTCTCCCTCGCAGTCTCTCTCGCTGTCTCCCTCGCAGTCTCTCTCGCAGTCTCTCTCGCAGTCTCTCTCGCAGTCTCTTTCGCAGTCTCTCTCGCTGTCTCCCTCGCTGTCTCCCTCACACTCTCCCTCGCTGTCTCCCTCGCAGTCTCTCTCACAGTCTCTCTCGCTGTCTCCCTCGCAGTCTCTATCGCTGTCTCCCTCGCAGTCTCTCTCGCAGTCTCTCTCGCTTTCTCCCTCGCTCTGTCCCTCGCAGACTCTCTCGCTGTCTCCCTCGCAGTCTCCCTCGCAGTCTCCCTCGCAGTCTCCCTCGCTGTCTCCCTCGCTGTCTCCCTCGCTGTCTCCCTCGCTGTCTCTCTCGCTGTCTCTCTCGCTGTCTCCCTCGCAGTCTCTCTTGCAGTCTCCCTCGCTGTGTCCCTCGCTGTCTCCCTCGCTGTCTCCCTCGCTGTCTCCCTCGCTGTGTCCCTCGCAGTCTCCCTCGCAGTCTCCCTCGCTGTCTCTCTCGCTGTCTCTCTCGCTGTCTTCCTCGCAGTTTCTCTCGCTGTCTCCCTCGCTGTCTCCCTCGCTGTCTCCCTCGCTGTCTCCCTCGCTGTCTCCCTCGCTGTCTCCCTCGCTGTCTCCCTCGCTGTCTCCCTCGCTGTCTCCCTCGCTGCCTCCCTCGATGTCTCCCTCGCTGTCTCTCTCGCTGTCTCCCTCGCAGTCGCTCTCGCAGTCTCTCTCGCAGTCTCCCTCGCTGTCTCCCTCGCTGTCTCCCTCGCTGTCTCCCTCGCTGTCTCCCTCGCTGCCTCCCTCGCAGTCTCTCTCGAAGTCTCCCTCGCTGTCTCCCTCGCTGTCTCCCTCGCTCTCTCCCTCGCTCTCTCCCTCGCTCTCTCTCTCGCCGTCTCCCTCGCAGTCTCTCTCACAGTGTCTCTCGCTTTCTCCCTCGCAGTCTCTCTCGCTGTCTCCCTCGCAGTCTCTCTCGCAGTCTCTCTCGCTGTCTCCCTCACTGTCTCCCTCACTGTCTCCCTCACAGTCTCTCTCACAGTCTCTCTCACAGTCTCTCTCGCTGTCTCCCTCACAGTCTCTCTCGCTGTCTCCCTCACAGTCTCTCTCGCTGTCTCCCTCGCAGTCTCTCTCACAGTCTCTCTCGCAGTCTCTCTCGCAGTCTCTCTCGCAGTCTCTCTCGCTGTCTCCCTCGCAGTCTCTATCGCTGTCTCCCTCGCAGTCTCTCTCGCAGTCTCTCTCGCTTTCTCCCTCGCTGTCTCCCTCGCAGAATCTCTCGCTCTCTCCCTCGCAGACTCTCTCGCTGTCTCCCTCGCAGTCTCCCTCGCTGTCTCCCTCGCTGTCTCTCTCGCTGTCTCTCTCAGTCTCTCTCGCTGTCACCCTCGCAGTCTCCCTCGAAGTCTCCCTCGAAGTCACCCTGGATGTCTCTCTCGCAGTCTCTCTCGCATTCTCTTTCGCTGTCTCTCTCGATGTCTCTCTCGTTGTCTCCCTCGCTGTCTCTCTCTCAGTCTCTCTCTCAGTCTCTCTCTCAGTCTCTCTCTCAGTCTCTCTCTCAGTCTCTCTCTCAGTCTCTCTCGCATTCTCTCTCGCTGTCTCCCTCGCACTCTCTGGCTTTCTCTCTCGCAGTCCCTCTCACTGTCTCTCTCGCAGTCTCTCTCGCAGTCTCTCTCGCAGTCTCCCTCGCAGTCACTCTCACTTTCTCCCTCGCTGTCTCTCTCACTGTCTCTCTCGCATTCCTTCTCGCAGTCCTTCTCGCAGTCTCTCTCGCTGTCTCCCTCGCTGTCTCCCTCGCTGTCTCCCTCGCTGTCTCCCTCGCTGTCTCCCTCGCTTTCTCCTTCGCTGTCTCTCTCGCTGTCTCTCTCGCTGTCTCCCTTGCAGTCTCTCTCGCTGTCTGCCTCGCTGTCTCCCTCGCTGTCTCCCTCGCTGTCTCCCTCGCTGTCTCCCTCGCTGTCTCCCTCGCTCTCTCCCTCGCTCTCTCCCTCGCAGTCTCCCTCGCCGTCTCTCTCGCCGTCTCTCTCGCAGTCTCTCTCGCTGTCTCCCTCGCCGTCTCTCTCGCAGTCTTCCTCGCTGTCTTCCTCGCTGTCTCCCTCGCTGTCTCCCTCGCTGTCTCCCTCGCTGTCTCCCTCGCTGTCTCCCTCGCTGTCTCCCTCGCTGCCTCCCTCGCTGTCTCCCTAGCAGTCGCTCTCGCAGTCTCTCTCGCTGTCTTCCTCGCAGTTTCTCTCACTGTCTCCCTCGCTGCCTCCCACGCTGTCTCCCTCGCTGTCTCACGCGATCTCTCTCGCATTCTCTCTCGTTGTCTCCCTTGCAGTCTCTCTCGCTGTGTCCCTCGCTGTGTCCCTCGCTGTCTCCCTCGCTGTCTCCCTCACAGTCTCTCTCGAAGTCTCTCTCGCTGTCTACCTCGCTGTCTCCCTCGCTGTCTCCCTCACAGTCTCTCTCGAAGTCTCTCTCGCTGTCTACCTCGCTGTCTCCCTCGCTGTCTCCCTCGCTCTCTCTCTCGCTCTCTCTCTCGCAGTCTCCCTCACCGTCTTAATCGCTGTCTCCCTCGCATTCTCTCTCGCAGTGTCTCTCGCTGTCTCCCTCGCAGTCTCCCTCGCAGTCTCCCTCGCAGTCTCTCTCGCTGTCTCCCTCACAGTCTCTCTCGCTGTCTCCCTCGCAGACTCTCTCGAAGTCGCTCTCGCTTTCTCCCTCGCTTTCTCCCTCGCTGTCTCTCTCGCAGTCCTTCTCACAGTCCTTCTCGCAGTCTCTCTCGCTGTCTCCAGCGCTGTCTCCAGCGCTGTCTCCCTCGCTGTCTCCCTCGCTGTCTCCCTCGCTGTCTCCCTCGCTGTCTCCCTCGCTGTCTCCCTCGCTGTCTCCCTCGCTGTCTCTCTCGCTGTCTCTCTCGCTGTCTCCATCGCTTTCTCCATCGCTTTCTCCCTCGCTTTCTCCCTCGCTGTCTCTCTCGCTGTCTCTCTCGCTGTCTCTCTCGCTGTCTCTCTCGCTGTCTCTCTCGCTGCCTCTCTCGCTGCCTCTCTCGCTGTCTCTCTTGCAGTCTCTCTTGCTGTCTCCCTCGCTGTGTCTCTCGCTCTCTCCCTCGCTGTTTCCCTCGCTGTCTCACGCGCTCTCTCTCGCGCTCTCTCTCGCAGTCTCTCTCGCAGTCTCTCTCGCAGTCTCTCTCGCAGTCTCTCTCGCAGTCTCTCTCGCTGTCTCCCTTGTTGTGTCCCTCGCTGTTGCCCTCGCTGTGTCCCTCGCTGTCTCTCTCGCAGTCTCTCTCGCAGTCTCCCTCGCTGTCTCCCTCGCTGTCTCCCTCGCAGTCTCTCTCGCTGTCTCCCTCGCTGTCTCCCTCGCTGTCTCCCTCGTCGTCTCCCTCGCTGTCTCCCTTGCAGTCACTCTCTCTGTATCCCCGGCTGTCTCTCTCGCTATCTCCATAGCAGTATCTCTCACTGTCTCCCTCGCTGTCTCTGTCTCTGTCGCTGTCTCTGTCGCTGTCTCTGTCGCTGTCTCTGTCGCTGTCTCTGTCGCTGTCTCCCTCGCTGTCTCCCTCGCTGTCTCCCTCGTCGTCTCCCTCGTCGTCTCCCTCGCCGTCTCCCTGGCCGTCTCCCTGGCCGTCTCCCTCGCAGTCTCTCTCGCAGTCTCTCTCGCTGTCTCTCTCAATGTACTCTCGCTGTCTCCCTCGCTGTCTCCCTCGCTCTATCCCTCGCTGTATCTCTCGCTGTATCTCTCGCAGTCTCTCTCGCAGTCTCTCTCGCTGTCTCCCTCGCAGTCTCTCTCACAGTCTCTCTCACAGTCTCTCTCGCAGTCTCTCTCGCAGTCTCTCTCGCAGTCTCTCTCGCTGTCTCCCTCGCAGTCTCTATCGCTGTCTCCCTCGCAGTCTCTCTCGCAGTCTCTCTCGCTTTCTCCCTCGCTGTCTCCCTCGCAGAATCTCTCGCTCTCTCCCTCGCAGACTCTCTCGCTGTCTCCCTCGCAGTCTCCCTCGCTGTCTCCCTCGCTGTCTCTCTCGCTGTCTCTCTCAGTCTCTCTCGCTGTCACCCTCGCAGTCTCCCTCGAAGTCTCCCTCGAAGTCACCCTGGATGTCTCTCTCGCAGTCTCTCTCGCATTCTCTTTCGCTGTCTCTCTCGATGTCTCTCTCGATGTCTCTCTCGTTGTCTCCCTCGCTGTCTCTCTCTCAGTCTCTCTCTCAGTCTCTCTCTCAGTCTCTCTCTCAGTCTCTCTCGCATTCTCTCTCGCTGTCTCCCTCGCACTCTCTGGCTTTCTCTCTCGCAGTCCCTCTCACTGTCTCTCTCGCAGTCTCACTCGCAGTCTCTCTCGCAGTCTCTCTCGCAGTCTCTCTCGCAGTCTCTCTCGCAGTCTCTCTCGCAGTCTCTCTCGCAGTCTCCCTCGCAGTCACTCTCACTTTCTCCCTCGCTGTCTCTCTCACTGTCTCTCTCGCATTCATTCTCGCAGTCCTTCTCGCAGTCTCTCTCGCTGTCTCCCTCGCTGTCTCCCTCGCTGTCTCCCTCGCTGTCTCCCTCGCTTTCTCCTTCGCTGTCTCTCTCGCTGTCTCTCTCGCTGTCTCCCTTGCAGTCTCTCTCGCTGTCTGCCTCGCTGTCTCCCTCGCTGTCTCCATCGCTGTCTCCATCGCTGTCTCCCTCGCTGTCTCCCTCGCTCTCTCCCTCGCTGTCTCCCTCGCTGTCTCCCTCGCAGTCTCCCTCGCCGTCTCTCTCGCAGTCTCTCTCGCTGTCTCCCTCGCCGTCTCTCTCGCCGTCTCTCTCGCAGTCTCTCTCGCTGTCTTCCTCGCTGTCTCCCTCGCTGTCTCCCTCGCTGTCTCCCTCGCTGTCTCCCTCGCTGTCTCCCTCGCTGTCTCCCTCGCTGTCTCCCTCGCTGCCTCCCTCGCTGTCTCCCTAGCAGTCGCTCTCGCAGTCTCTCTCGCTGTCTTCCTCGCAGTTTCTCTCACTGTCTCCCTCTCTGCCTCCCACGCTGTCTCCCTCGCTGTCTCACGCGATCTCTCTCGCATTCTCTCTCGTTGTCTCCCTTGCAGTCTCTCTCGCTGTGTCCCTCGCTGTCTCCCTCGCTGTCTCCCTCGCTGTCTCCCTCGCTGTCTCCCTCACAGTCTCTCTCGAAGTCTCTCTCGCTGTCTACCTCGCTGTCTCCTTCGCTGTCTCCCTCACAGTCTCTCTCGAAGTCTCTCTCGCTGTCTCCCTCGCTGTCTCCCTCGCTGTCTCCCTCGCTCTCTCTCTCGCTCTCTCTCTCGCCGTCTCCCTCACCGTCTTAATCGCTGTCTCCCTCGCATTCTCTCTCGCAGTGTCTCTCGCTGTCTCCCTCGCAGTCTCCCTCGCAGTCTCCCTCGCTGTCTCCCTCGCTGTCTCCCTCACTGTCTCCCTCGCTGTCTCCCTCGCTGTCTCTCTCGCTGTCTCTCTCGCTGTCTCCATCGCTTTCTCCATCGCTTTCTCCCTCGCAGTCTCTCTCGCTGTCTCTCTCGCTGTCTCTCTCGCTGTCTCTCTCGCTGTCTCTCTCGCTGTCTCTCTCGCTGCCTCTCTCGCTGTCTCTCTTGCAGTCTCTCTTGCTGTCTCCCTCGCTGTGTCTCTCGCTCTCTCCCTCGCTGTTTCCCTCGCTGTCTCACGCGCTCTCTCTCGCAGTCTCTCTCGCAGTCTCTCTCGCTGTCTCCCTTGTTGTGTCCCTCGCTGTTGCCCTCGCTGTGTCCCTCGCTGTCTCTCTCGCAGTCTCCCTCGCTGTCTCCCTCGCTGTCTCCCTCGCAGTTTCCCTCGCAGTCTCCCTCGCTGTCTCCCTCGCTGTCTCCCTCACTGTCTCCCTCGCTGTCTCCCTCGCTGTCTCCCTCGCTGTCTCTCTCGCTGTCTCTCTCGCTGTCTCCATCGCTTTCTCCATCGCTTTCTCCCTCGCAGTCTCTCTCGCTGTCTCTCTCGCTGTCTCTCTCGCTGTCTCTCTCGCTGTCTCTCTCGCTGCCTCTCTCGCTGTCTCTCTTGCAGTCTCTCTTGCTGTCTCCCTCGCTGTGTCTCTCGCTCTCTCCCTCGCTGTTTCCCTCGCTGTCTCACGCGCTCTCTCTCGCAGTCTCTCTCGCAGTCTCTCTCGCTGTCTCCCTTGTTGTGTCCCTCGCTGTTGCCCTCGCTGTGTCCCTCGCTGTCTCTCTCGCAGTCTCCCTCGCTGTCTCCCTCGCAGTCTCTCTCGCTGTCTCCCTCGCTGTCTCCCTCGCTGTCTCCCTCGTCGTCTCCCTCGCTGTCTCCCTTGCAGTCACTCTCTCTGTATCCCCGGCTGTCTCTCTCGCTATCTCCATAGCAGTATCTCTCACTGTCTCCCTCGCTGTCTCTGTCTCTGTCTCTGTCGCTGTCTCTGTCGCTGTCTCTGTCGCTGTCTCTGTCGCTGTCTCTGTCGCTGTCTCCCTCGTCGTCTCCCTCGTCGTCTCCCTCGTCGTCTCCCTGGCCGTCTCCCTGGCCGTCTCCCTGGCCGTCTCCCTGGCCGTCTCCCTGGCCGTCTCCCTCGCAGTCTCTCTCGCAGTCTCTCTCGCTGTCTCTCTCAATGTACTCTCGCTGTCTCCCTCGCTGTCTCCCTCGCTGTCTCCCTCGCTGTCTCCCTCGCTCTATCCCTCGCTGTATCTCTCGCTGTATCTCTCGCAGTCTCTCTCGCAGTCTCTCTCGCTGTCTCTCTCGCTGTCTCCCTCGCAGTCTCTCTCACAGTCTCTCTCACAGTCTCTCTCGCAGTCTCTCTCGCAGTCTCTCTCGCAGTCTCTCTCGCAGTCTCTCTCGCTGTCTCCCTCGCAGTCTCTATCGCTGTCTCCCTCGCAGTCTCTCTCGCAGTCTCTCTCGCTTTCTCCCTCGCTGTCTCCCTCGCAGAATCTCTCGCTCTCTCCCTCGCAGACTCTCTCGCTGTCTCCCTCGCAGTCTCCCTCGCTGTCTCCCTCGCTGTCTCTCTCGCTGTCTCTCTCAGTCTCTCTCGCTGTCACCCTCGCAGTCTCCCTCGAAGTCTCCCTCGAAGTCACCCTGGATGTCTCTCTCGCAGTCTCTCTCGCATTCTCTTTCGCTGTCTCTCTCGATGTCTCTCTCGTTGTCTCCCTCGCTGTCTCTCTCTCAGTCTCTCTCTCAGTCTCTCTCTCAGTCTCTCTCTCAGTCTCTCTCGCATTCTCTCTCGCTGTCTCCCTCGCACTCTCTGGCTTTCTCTCTCGCAGTCCCTCTCACTGTCTCTCTCGCAGTCTCTCTCGCAGTCTCTCTCGCAGTCTCTCTCGCAGTCTCTCTCGCAGTATCTCTCACTGTCTCCCTCGCTGTCTCTGTCTCTGTCTCTGTCGCTGTCTCTGTCGCTGTCTCTGTCGCTGTCTCTGTCGCTGTCTCCCTCGTCGTCTCCCTCGTCGTCTCCCTCGTCGTCTCCCTCGTCGTCTCCCTCGCCGTCTCCCTGGCCGTCTCCCTGGCCGTCTCCCTGGCCGTCTCCCTCGCAGTCTCTCTCGCAGTCTCTCTCGCTGTCTCTCTCAATGTACTCTCGCTGTCTCCCTCGCTGTCTCCCTCGCTGTCTCCCTCGCTGTCTCCCTCGCTCTATCCCTCGCTGTATCTCTCGCTGTATCTCTCGCAGTCTCTCTCGCAGTCTCTCTCGCTGTCTCTCTCGCTGTCTCCCTCGCTGTCTCCCTCGCAGTCTCTCTCACAGTCTCTCTCGCAGTCTCTCTCGCAGTCTCTCTCGCAGTCTCTCTCGCAGTCTCTCTCGCTGTCTCCCTCGCAGTCTCTATCGCTGTCTCCCTCGCAGTCTCTCTCGCAGTCTCTCTCGCTTTCTCCCTCGCTGTCTCCCTCGCAGAATCTCTCGCTCTCTCCCTCGCAGACTCTCTCGCTGTCTCCCTCGCAGTCTCCCTCGCTGTCTCCCTCGCTGTCTCTCTCGCTGTCTCCCTCGCTGTCTCTCTCGCTGTCTCTCTCAGTCTCTCTCGCTGTCACCCTCGCAGTCTCCCTCGAAGTCTCCCTCGAAGTCACCCTGGATGTCTCTCTCGCAGTCTCTCTCGCATTCTCTTTCGCTGTCTCTCTCGATGTCTCTCTCGTTGTCTCCCTCGCTGTCTCTCTCTCAGTCTCTCTCTCAGTCTCTCTCTCAGTCTCTCTCGCATTCTCTCTCGCTGTCTCCCTCGCACTCTCTGGCTTTCTCTCTCGCAGTCCCTCTCACTGTCTCTCTCGCAGTCTCTCTCGCAGTCTCTCTCGCAGTCTCTCTCGCAGTCTCTCTCGCAGTCTCTCTCGCAGTCTCCCTCGCAGTCACTCTCACTTTCTCCCTCGCTGTCTCTCTCACTGTCTCTCTCGCATTCCTTCTCGCAGTCCTTCTCGCAGTCTCTCTCGCTGTCTTCCTCGCTGTCTCCCTCGCTGTCTCCCTCGCTGTCTCCCTCGCTGTCTCCCTCGCTGTCTCCCTCGCTTTCTCCTTCGCTGTCTCTCTCGCTGTCTCTCTCGCTGTCTCCCTTGCAGTCTCTCTCGCTGTCTGCCTCGCTGTCTCCCTCGCTGTCTCCCTCGCTGTCTCCCTCGCTGTCTCCCTCGCAGTCTCCCTCGCTCTCTCCCTCGCTCTCTCCCTCGCTCTCTCCCTCGCTGTCTCCCTCGCAGTCTCCCTCGCAGTCTCCCTCGCCGTCTCTCTCGCAGTCTCTCTCGCTGTCTCCCTCGCCGTCTCTCTCGCAGTCTCTCTCGCTGTCTTCCTCGCTGTCTCCCTCGCTGTCTCCCTCGCTGTCTCCCTCGCTGTCTCCCTCGCTGTCTCCCTCGCTGCCTCCCTCGCTGTCTCCCTAGCAGTCGCTCTCGCAGTCTCTCTCGCTGTCTTCCTCACAGTTTCTCTCACTGTCTCCCTCGCTGCCTCCCACGCTGTCTCCCTCGCTGTCTCACGCGATCTCTCTCGCATTCTCTCTCGTTGTCTCCCTTGCAGTCTCTCTCGCTGTGTCCCTCGCTGTCTCCCTCGCTGTCTCCCTCGCTGTCTCCCTCACAGTCTCTCTCGAAGTCTCTCTCGCTGTCTACCTCGCTGTCGCCCTCGCTGTCTCCCTCACAGTCTCTCTCGAAGTCTCTCTCGCTGTCTACCTCGCTGTCTCCCTCGCTGTCTCCCTCGCTCTCTCTCTCGCTCTCTCTCTCGCCGTCTCCCTCACCGTCTTAATCGCTGTCTCCCTCGCATTCTCCCTCGCATTCTCTCTCGCAGTGTCTCTCGCTGTCTCCCTCGCAGTCTCCCTCGCAGTCTCCCTCGCAGTCTCTCTCGCTGTCTCCCTCACAGTCTCTCTCGCTGTCTCCCTCGCAGACTCTCTCGAAGTCGCTCTCGCTTTCTCCCTCGCTTTCTCCCTCGCTGTCTCTCTCGCAGTCCTTCTCACAGTCCTTCTCGCAGTCTCCCTCGCTGTCTCCCTCGCTGTCTCCCTCGCTGTCTCCCTCGCTGTCTCCCTCGCTGTCTCCCTCGCTGTCTCCCTCGCTGTCTCCCTCGCTGTCTCTCTCGCTGTCTCTCTCGCTGTCTCCATCGCTTTCTCCATCGCTTTCTCCATCGCTTTCTCCCTCGCTGTCTCTCTCGCTGTTTCTCTCGCTGTCTCTCTCGCTGTCTCTCTCGCTGTCTCTCTCGCTGTCTCTCTCGCTGTCTCTCTCGCTGCCTCTCTCGCTGTCTCTCTCGCTGTCTCTCTTGCTGTCTCCCTCGCTGTGTCTCTCGCTCTCTCCCTCGCTGTTTCCCTCGCTGTCTCACGCGCTCTCTCTCGCAGTCTCTCTCGCAGTCTCTCTCGCTGTCTCCCTTGTTGTGTCCCTCGCTGTGTCCCTCGCTGTGTCCCTCGCTGTGTCCCTCGCAGTCTCCCTCGCAGTCTCCCTCGCAGTCTCCCTCGCTGTCTCCCTCGCTGTCTCCCTCGCAGTCTCTCTCGCTGTCTCCCTCGCTGTCTCCCTCGCTGTCTCCCTCGTCGTCTCCCTCGCTGTCTCCCTTGCAGTCACTCTCTCTGTATCCCCGGCTGTCTCTCTCGCTATCTCCATAGCAGTATCTCTCACTGTCTCCCTCGCTGTCTCTGTCTCTGTCGCTGTCTCTGTCGCTGCCTCTGTCGCTGTCTCTGTCGCTGTCTCTGTCGCTGTCTCTGTCGCTGTCTCCCTCGCTGTCTCCCTCGCTGTCTCCCTCGTCGTCTCCCTCGTCGTCTCCCTCGTCGTCTCCCTCGCCGTCTCCCTGGCCGTCTCCCTCGCAGTCTCTCTCGCAGTCTCTCTCGCTGTCTCTCTCAATGTACTCTCGCTGTCTCCCTCGCTGTCTCCCTCGCTGTCTCCCTCGCTGTCTCCCTCGCTGTATCTCTCGCTGTATCTCTCGCAGTCTCTCTCGCAGTCTCTCTCGCAGTCTCTCTCGCAGTCTCTCTCGCTGTCTCTCTCGCTGTCTCCCTCGCAGTCTCTCTCGCTCTCTCCCTCGCTGTCTCCCTCGCTGTCTCTCTCGCCGTCTCTCTCTCCATCTCTCTCTCCATCTCTCTCGCCATCTCTCTCGCAGTCTCCCTCGCTGTCTCCCTCGCTGTCTCCCTCGCTGTCTGCCTCGCAGTCTCTCTCGCAGTCTCTCTCGCAGTCTCTCTCGCAGTCTCTCTCGCAGTCTCTATCGCTGTCTCTATCGCTGTCTCCCTCGCAGTCTCCCTCGCAGTCTCTCTCGCAGTCTCTCTCGCAGTCTCTCTCGCAGTCTCTCTCGCAGTCTCTCTCGCAGTCTCTCTCGCAGTCTCTCTCGCAGTCTCACTCGCTCTCTCCCTCGCAGACTCTAGCACTGTCTCCCTCGCAGTCTCCCTCGCAGTCTCCCTCGCAGTCTCCCTCGCAGTCTCCCTCGCTGTCTCCCTCGCTGTCTCCCTCGCTGTCTCTCTCGCTGTCTCCCTCGCTGTCTCTCTCGCTGTCTCCCTCGCTGTCTCTCTCGCTGTCTCTCTCGCTGTCTCTCTCGCTGTCTCTCTCGCTGTCTCTCTCGCTGTCTCTCTCGCTGTCTCTCTCGCTGTCTCCCTCGCAGTCTCTCTCGCAGTCTCTCTTGCAGTCTCTCTCGCTGTCTCCCTCGCTCTCTCCCTCGCTGTCTCCCTCGCTGTCTCCCTCGCTGTCTCCCTCGCTGTGTCCCTCGCTCTCTCCCTCGCAGTCTCCCTCGCCGTCTCTCTCGCAGTCTCTCTCGCAGTCTCTCTCGCAGTCTCTCTCGCTGTCTTCCTCGCAGTCTCCCTCGCCGTCTCTCTCGCAGTCGCTCTCGCAGTCTCTCTCGCAGTCTCTCTCGCAGTCTCCCTCGCAGTCTCCCTCGCTGTCTCCCTCGCTGTCTCCCTCGCTGTCTCCCTCGCTGTCTCCCTCGCTGTCTCCCTCGCTGCCTCCCTCGCAGTCTCTATCGCTGTCTCCCTCGCTGTCTCCCTCGCTGTCTCCCTCGCTGTCTCCCTCGCTGTCTCCCTCGCTCTCTCTCTCGCCGTCTCCCTCGCAGTCTCTCTCGCAGTGTCTCTCGCTGTATCCCTCGCTGTCTCTCTCGCTATTTCCCTAGCAGTCTCTCTCGCAGTTTCTCTCGCTTTCTCCCTCGCAGTCCCTCTCGCTGTCTCCCTCGCAGTCTCTCTCGCAGTCTCTCTCGCAGTCTCTCTCGCAGTCTCTCTCGCAGTCTCTCTCGCAGTCTCCCTCGCTGTCTCCCTCCCAGTCTCTCTCGCAGTCTCTCTCGCAGTCTCTCTCGCAGTCTCTCTCGCAGTCTCTCTCGCAGTCTCTCTCGCTGTCTCCCTCGCTGTCTCCCTCGCAGTCTCTCTCGCTGTCTCCCTCGCAGTCTCTCTCGCTGTCTCCCTCGCAGTCTCTATCGCTGTCTCCCTCGCAGTCTCTCTCGCAGTCTCTCTCGCAGTCTCTCTCGCAGTCTCACTCGCTCTCTCCCTCGCAGACTCTCGCACTGTCTCCCTCGCAGTCTCCCTCGCAGTCTCCCTCGCAGTCTCCCTCGCAGTCTCCCTCGCAGTCTCCCTCGCAGTCTCCCTCGCAGTCTCCCTCGCTGTCTCCCTCGCTGTCTCCCTCGCTGTCTCTCTCGCTGTCTCTCTCGCTGTCTCTCTCGCTGTCTCTCTCGCTGTCTCTCTCGCTGTCTCTCTCGCTGTCTCCCTCGCAGTCTCTCTCGCAGTCTCTCTCGCAGTCTCTCTCGCTGTCTCCCTCGCTGTCTCCCTCGCTGTCTCCCTCGCTGTGTCCCTCGCTCTCTCCCTCGCAGTCTCCCTCGCAGTCTCCCTCGCCGTCTCTCTCGCAGTCACTCTCGCAGTCACTCTCGCTGTCTTCCTCGCTGTCTCCCTCGCTGTCTCCCTCGCTGTCTCCCTCGCTGTCTCCCTCGCTGTCTCCCTCGCTGCCTCCCTCGCTGTCTCCCTAGCAGTCTCTCTCGCAGTCTCTCTCGCAGTCTCTCTCGCAGTCTCCCTCGCTGTCTCCCTCGCTGTCTCCCTCGCTGTCTCCCTCGCTGCCTCCCTCGCAGTCTCTCTCGCTGTCTCCCTCGCTGTCTCCCTCGCTGTCTCCCTCGCTGTCTCCCTCGCTGTCTCCCTCGCTCTCTCTCTCGCCGTCTCCCTCGCAGTCTCTCTCGCAGTGTCTCTCGCTGTATCCCTCGCTGTCTCTCTCGCTATTTCCCTCGCAGTCTCTCTCGCAGTTTCTCTCGCTTTCTCCCTCGCAGTCCCTCTCGCTGTCTCCCTCGCAGTCTCTCTCGCAGTCTCTCTCGCAGTCTCTCTCGCAGTCTCTCTCGCTGTCTCTCTCGCTGTCTCCCTCGCTGTCTCTCTCGCTGTCTCCCTCGCAGTCTCTCTCACAGTCTCTCTCGCAGTCTCTCTCGCTGTCTCCCTCGCAGTCTCTATCGCTGTCTCCCTCGCTGTCTCCCTCGCAGTCTCTCTCGCAGTCTCTCTCGCAGTCTCTCTCGCAGTCTCTCTCGCAGTCTCTCTCGCAGTCTCTCTCGCTTTCTCCCTCGCTCTCTCCCTCGCAGACTCTCTCGCTGTCTCTCTCGCTGTCTCCCTCGCAGTCTCTCTCGCTGTCTCCCTCGCAGTCTCCCTCGAAGTCTCCCTCGAAGTCACCTTGGATGTCTCTCTCGCAGTCTCTCTCGCATTCTCTTTCGCTGTCTCTTTCGCTGTCTCTCTCGATGTCTCTCTCGTTGTCTCCCTCTCAGTCTCCCTCTCAGTCTCTCTCTCAGTCTCTCTCTCAGTCTCTCTCTCAGTCTCTCTCGCATTCTCTCTCGCTGTCTCCCTCGCACTCTCTGGCTTTCTCTCTCGCTTTCTCTCTCGCAGTCCCTCTCACTGTCTCTCTCGCAGTCTCTCTCGCAGTCTCTCTCGCAGTCTCTCTCGCAGTCTCTCTCGCTGTCTCCCTCACAGTCTCCCTCACAGTCTCCCTCACAGTCTCTCTCGCTGTCTCTCTCGCTGTCTCTCTCGCCGTCTCCCTCGCAGTCTCTCTCGAAGTCTCTCTCGCTGTCTCCCTCGCTGTCTCTCTCGCTCTCTCTCTCGCCGTCGCTCTCACCGTCTCCCTCGCCGTCTCCCTCGCAGTCACTCTCGCAGTCTCTCTCGCTGTATCCCTCGCTGTCTCTCTCGCTATCTCCATAGCAGTCTCTCTCGCAGTCTCCCTCACAGTCTCCCTCGCTGTCTCCCTCACAGTCTCTCTCGCTGTCTCCCTCACAGTCTCTCTCGCTGTCTCCCTCGCAGTCACCCTGGATGTCTCTCTCGCAGTCTCTCTCACAGTCTCTCTCACATTCTCTTTCGCTGTCTCTCTCTATGTCTCTCTCGTTGTCTCCCTCGCTGTCTCCCTCGCTGTCTCCCTCGCTGTCTCCCTCGCTGTCTCTCTCTCAGTCTCTCTCTCAGTCTCTCTCGCATTCTCTCTCGCTGTCTCCCTCGCTGTCTCCCTCGCACTCTCTGGCTTTCTCTCTGGCTTTCTCTCTGGCTTTCTCTCTCGCAGTCCCTCTCACTGTCTCTCTCGCAGTCTCCCTCACAGTCTCTCTCGCTGCCTCTCTCGCTGTCTCTCTCGCCGTCTCCCTCGCAGTCTCTCTCGAAGTCTCTCTCGCTGTCTCCCTCGCTGTCTCTCTCGCTCTCTCTCTCGCCGTCGCCCTCGCCGTCTGCCTCGCCGTCTACCTCGCAGTCACTCTCGCAGTCTCTCTCGCTGTATCCCTCGCTGTCTCTCTCGCTATCTCCATAGCAGTCTCTCTCGCAGTCTCCCTCGCTGTCTCCCTCGCAGTCTCCATCGCAGTCTCTCTCGCAGTCTCTCTCGCAGTCTCTCTCGCAGTCTCTCTCGCAGTCTCCCTCGCTATCTCCCTCGCTATCTCCCTCGCTGTCTCTCTCGCTGTCTCCTTTGCAGTCTCCCTCGCAGTCTCCCTCGCAGTCTCCCTCGCAGTCTCCCTCGCAGTCTCTCTCGCAGTCTCTCTCGCAGTCTCTCTCGCAGTCTCTCTCGCAGTGACTCTCGCAGTCTCTCTCCTTTCTCCCTCGCAGTCTCTCTCGCAGTCTCTCTCGCAGTCTCTCTCGCAGTCTCTCTCGCAGTCTCTCTCGCTGTCTCCCTCGCTTTCTCCCTCGCTTTCTCCCTCGCTTTCTCCCTCGCTTTCTCCCTCGCTGTCTCTCTCGCTGTCTCCCTCGCAGTCTTTCTTGCAGTCTCTCTCGCTGTCTCCCTCGCTGTCTCCCTCGCTGTCTCCCTCGCTCTCTCCCTCGCAGTCTCCCTCTCTGTCTCCCTTGCCGTCTCTCTCGCAGTCTCTCTCGCTGTCTTCCTCGCAGTTTCTCTCGCTGTCTCCCTCGCTGTCTCCCTCGCTGTCTCCCTAGCAGTCGCTCTCGCTGTCTTCCTCGCAGTTTCTCTCGCTGTCTCCCTTGCTGTCTCCCTCGCTGTCTCCCTCGCTGTCTCCCTCGCTGTCTCCCTCGCTGTCTCCCTCGCTGCCTCCCTCGCTGTCTCCCTCGCTGTCTCCCTCGCTGTCTCCCTCGCAGTCTCTCTCGCAGTCTCTCTCGCAGTCTCCCTCGCTGTCTCCCTCGCTGTCTCCCTCGCTGTCTCCCTCGCTGTCTCCCTCGCTGCCTCCCTCGCTGCCTCCCTCGCAGTCTCTCTCGCTGTCTCCCTCGCTGTCTCCCTCGCTGTCTCCCTCGCTGTCTCCCTCGCTGTCTCCCTCGCTGTCTCCCTCGCTCTCTCTCTCGCCGTCACCCTCGCAGTCTCTCTCGCAGTGTCTCTCGCTTTCTCCCTCGCAGTCTCTCTCGCTGTCTCCCTCGCAGTCTCTCTCGCAGTCTCTCTCGCTGTCTCCCTCACTGTCTCCCTCACAGTCTCTCTCGCTGTCTCCCTCACAGTCTCTATCGCTGTCTCCCTCGCAGTCTCTCTCGCAGTCTCTCTCGCATTCTCTCTCGCTTTCTCCCTCGCTCTCTCCCTCGCAGAATCTCTCGCTCTCTCCCTCGCAGACTCTCTCGCTGTCTCCCTCGCAGTCTCCCTCGCTGTCTCCCTCGCTGTCTCCCTCGCTGTCTCCCTCGCTGTCTCTCTCGCTGTCTCTCTCGCAGTCTCTCTCGCTGTCTCCCTCGCAGTCTCCCTCGAAGTCTCCCTCGAAGTCACCCTGGATGTCTCTCTCGCAGTCTCTCTCGCATTCTCTTTCGCTGTCTCTCTCGATGTCTCTCTCTCAGTCTCTCTCTCAGTCTCTCTCTCAGTCTCTCTCTCAGTCTCTCTCTCAGTCTCTCTCGCATTCTCTCTCGCATTCTCTCTCGCTGTCTCCCTCGCACTCTCTGGCTTTCTCTCTCGCAGTCCCTCTCACTGTCTCTCTCGCAGTCTCTCTCGCAGTCTCTCTCGCAGTCTCTCTCGCAGTCTCTCTCGCAGTCTCCCTCGCAGTCACTCTCACTTTCTCCCTCGCTGTCTCTCTCACTGTCTCTCTCGCATTCCTTCTCGCAGTCCTTCTCGCAGTCTCTCTCGCTGTCTCCCTCGCTGTCTCCCTCGCTGTCTCCCTCGCTGTCTCCCACGCTGTCTCCCATGCTGTCTCCCTCGCAGTCTCCCTCGCAGTCTCTCTCGCTGTCTCTCTCGCTGTCTCGCTCGCTTTCTCCTTCGCTGTCTCTCTCGCTGTCTCTCTTGCTGTCTCCCTTGCAGTCTCTCTCGCTGTCTCCCTCGCTGTCTCCCTCGCTGTCTCCCTCGCTGTCTCCCTCGCTGTCTCCCTCGCTGTCTCCCTCACCGTCTCCCTCGCCGTCTCTCTCGCAGTCTCTCTCACTGTCTCCCTCGCTGTCTCCCTCGCTGCCTCCCTCGCTGTCTCCCTAGCAGTCGCTCTCGCAGTCTCTCTCGCTGTCTTCCTCGCAGTTTCTCTCGCTGTCTCCCTCGCTGCCTCCCACGCTGTCTCCCTCGCTGTCTTACGCGATCTCTCTCGCATTCTCACTCGTTGTCTCCCTTGCAGTCTCTCTCGCTGTGTCCCTCGCAGTCTCTCTCGCAGTCTCTCTCGCAGTCTCTATTGCTGTCTCTGTCGCTGTCACTGCCTCTGTCTCTGTCGCTGTCTCTGTCGCTGTCTCTGTCGCTGTCTCTGTCGCTGTCTCCCTCGCTGTCTCCCTCGCTGTCTCCCTCGCTCTCTCCCTCGCTGTCTCCCTCGCTCTCTCCCTCGCTGTCTCCCTCACAGTCTCTCTCGAAGTCTCTCTCGCTGTCTACCTCGCTGTCTCCCTCGCTGTCTCTCTCGCTCTCTCTCTCGCCGTCTCCCTCGCCGTCTTAATCGCTGTCTCCCTCGAATTCTCTCTCGCAGTGTCTCTCGCTGTCTCCCTCGCAGTCTCCCTCGCAGTCTCCCTCGCAGTCTCTCTCGCTGTCTCCCTCACAGTCTCTCTCGCTGTCTCCCTCGCAGAATCTCTCGAAGTCGCTCTCGCTTTCTCCCTCGCTTTCTCCCTCGCTGTCTCTCTCGCAGTCCTTCTCACAGTCCTTCTCGCAGTCTCTCTCGCTGTCTCCAGCGCTGTCTCCCTCGCTGTCTCCCTCGCTGTCTCCCTCGCTGTCTCCCTCGCTGTCTCCCTCGCTGTCTCCCTCGCTGTCTCCCACGCAGTCTCTCTCGCTGTCTCTCTCGCTGTCTCTCTCGCTGTCTCCATCGCTTTCTCCCTCGCTGTCTCTCTCGCTGTCTCTCTCGCTGTCTCTCTCGCTGTCTCTCTCGCTGTCTCTCTCGCTGTCTCTCTCGCTGCCTCTCTCGCTGTCTCTCTTGCTGTCTCTCTTGCTGTCTCCCTCGCTGTGTCTCTCGCTCTCTCCCTCGCTGTTTCCCTCGCTGTCTCACGCGCTCTCTCTCGCAGTCTCTCTTGCAGTCTCTCTCGCTGTCTCCCTTGTTGTGTCCCTCGCTGTTTCCCTCGCTGTCTCTCTCGCAGTCTCCCTCGCTGTCTCCCTCGCAGTCTCCCTCGCTGTCTCCCTCGCTGTCTCCCTCGCTGTCTCCCTCGTCGTCTCCCTCGCCGTCTCCCTTGCAGTCACTCTCTCTGTCTCCCCGGCTGTCTCTCTCGCTATCTCCATAGCAGTATCTCTCACTGTCTCCCTCGCTGTCTCTGTCTCTGTCTCTGTCGCTGTCTCTGTCGCTGTCTCTGTCGCTGTCTCTGTCGCTGTCTCTGTCGCTGTCTCCCTCGCTGTCTCCCTCGTCGTCTCCCTCGTCGTCTCCCTCGTCGTCTCCCTCGTCGTCTCCCTCGTCGTCTCCCTCGCCGTCTCCCTGGCCGTCTCCCTGGCCGTCTCTCTCGCAGTCTCTCTCGCAGTCTCTCTCAATGTACTCTCGCTGTCTCCCTCGCTGTCTCCCTCGCTGTCTCCCTCGCTCTATCCCTCGCTGTATCTCTCGCTGTATCTCTCGCAGTCTCTCTCGCAGTCTCTCTCGCAGTCTCTCTCGCTGTCTCTCTCGCTGTCTCCCTCGCAGTCTCTCTCGCTCTCTCCCTCGCTGTCTCTCTCGCTGTCTCTCTCGCCGTCTCTCTCTCCATCTCTCTCTCCATCTCTCTCGCAGTCTCCCTCGCTGTCTCCCTCGCTGTCTCCCTCGCTGTCTCCCTTGCAGTCTCTCTTGCAGTCTCTCTCGCAGTCTCTCTCGCAGTCTCTCTCGCAGTCTCCCTCGCTGTCTCCCTCCCAGTCTCTCTCGCAGTCTCTCTCGCAGTCTCTCTCGCAGTCTTTCTCGCAGTCTCTCTCGCAGTCTCTCTCGCAGTCTCTCTCGCTGTCTCCCTCGCTGTCTCCCTCACAGTCTCTCTCGCTGTCTCCCTCGCTGTCTCCCTCGCAGTCTCTCTCGCAGTCTCTCTCGCTGTCTCCCTCGCAGTCTCTATCGCTGTCTCCCTCGCAGTATCTCTCGCAGTCTCTCTCGCAGTCTCTCTCGCAGTCTCACTCGCTCTCTCCCTCGCAGACTCTCGCACTGTCTCCCTCGCAGTCTCCCTCGCAGTCTCCCTCGCTGTCTCCCTCGCTGTCTCTCTCGCTGTCTCCCTCGCTGTCTCTCTCGCTGTCTCCCTCGCTGTCTCTCTCGCTGTCTCTCTCGCTGTCTCTCTCGCTGTCTCCCTCGCAGTCTCTCTTGCAGTCTCTCTCGCTGTCTCTCTCGCTGTCTCCCTCGCTGTCTCCCTCGCTGTCTCCCTCGCTGTCTCCCTCGCTGTGTCCCTCGCTCTCTCCCTCGCAGTCTCCCTCGCCGTCTCCCTCGCCGTCTCTCTCGCCGTCTCTCTCGCTGTCTTCCTCGCAGTTTCTCTCGCTGTCTCCCTCGCTGTCTCCCTCGCTGCCTCCCTCGCTGCCTCCCTCGCTGTCTCCCTAGCAGTCGCTCTCGCAGTCTCTCTCGCAGTCTCTCTCGCAGTCTCTCTCGCAGTCTCTCTCGCAGTCTCCCTCGCTGTCTCCCTCGCTGTCTCCCTCGCTGTCTCCCTCGCTGCCTCCCTCGCAGTCTCTCTCGCTGTCTCCCTCGCTGTCTCCCTCGCTGTCTCCCTCGCTGTCTCCCTCGCTGTCTCCCTCGCTGTCTCTCTCGCTATTTCCCTAGCAGTCTCTCTCGCAGTTTCTCTCGCTTTCTCCCTCGCAGTCCCTCTCGCTGTCTCTCTCGCAGTCTCTCTCGCAGTCTCTCTCGCAGTCTCTCTCGCAGTCTCTCTCGCTGTCTCTCTCGCTGTCTCTCTCGCTGTCTCCCTCGCTGTCTCCCTCGCAGTCTCTCTCACAGTCTCTCTCGCAGTCTCTCTCGCTGTCTCCCTCGCAGTCTCTATCGCTGTCTCCCTCGCAGTCTCTATCGCTGTCTCCCTCGCAGTCTCTCTCGCAGTCTCTCTCGCAGTCTCTCTCGCAGTCTCTCTCGCAGTCTCTCTCGCAGTCTCTCTCGCTTTCTCCCTCGCTCTCTCCCTCGCAGACACTCTCGCAGACTCTCTCGCTGTCTCCCTCACTGTCTCTCTCGCTGTCTCCCTCGCAGTCTCTCTCGCAATCTCCCTCGCAGTCTCCCTCGAAGTCTCCCTCGAAGTCACCTTGGATGTCTCTCTCGCATTCTCTTTCGCTGTCTCTTTCGCTGTCTCTCTCGATGTCTCTCTCGTTGTCTCCCTCTCAGTCTCCCTCTCAGTCTCCCTCTCAGTCTCCCTCTCAGTCTCCCTCTCAGTCTCCCTCTCAGTCTCTCTCTCAGTCTCTCTCGCATTCTCTCTCGCTGTCTCCCTCGCACTCTCTGGCTTTCTCTCTCGCTTTCTCTCTCGCAGTCTCTCTCGCAGTCTCTCTCGCAGTCTCTCTCGCAGTCTCTCTCGCAGTCTCTCTCGCTGTCTCCCTCACAGTCTCCCTCACAGTCTCCCTCACAGTCTCTCTCGCTGTCTCTCTCGCTGTCTCTCTCGCTGTCTCTCTCGCAGTCTCTCTCGCCGTCTCCCTCGCAGTCTCTCTCGAAGTCTCTCTCGCTGTCTCCCTCGCTGTCTCTCTCGCTCTCTCTCTCGCCGTCGCTCTCACCGTCTCCCTCGCCGTCTCCCTCGCAGTCACTCTCGCAGTCTCTCTCGCTGTATCCCTCGCTGTCTCTCTCGCTATCTCCATAGCAGTCTCTCTCGCAGTCTCCCTCACAGTCTCCCTCACAGTCTCCCTCGCTGTCTCCCTCACAGTCTCTCTCGCTGTCTCTCTCGCTGTCTCCCTCACAGTCTCTCTCGCTGTCTCCCTCGCAGTCACCCTGGATGTCTCTCTCGCAGTCTCTCTCGCATTCTCTTTCGCTGTCTCTCTCTATGTCTCTCTCGTTGTCTCCCTCGCTGTCTCCCTCGCTGTCTCCCTCGCTGTCTCCCTCGCTGTCTCCCTCTCAGTCTCTCTCTCAGTCTCTCTCTCAGTCTCTCTCTCAGTCTCTCTCTCAGTCTCTCTCGCATTCTCACTCGCTGTCTCCCTCGCACTCTCTGGCTTTCTCTCTGGCTTTCTCTCTGGCTTTCTCTCTCGCAGTCCCTCTCACTGTCTCTCTCGCAGTCTCCCTCACAGTCTCTCTCGCTGCCTCTCTCGCTGTCTCTCTCGCCGTCTCCCTCGCAGTCTCTCTCGAAGTCTCTCTCGCTGTCTCCCTCGCTGTCTCTCTCGCTCTCTCTCTCGCCGACGCCCTCGCCGTCTCCCTCGCCGTCTACCTCGCAGTCACTCTCGCAGTCTCTCTCGCTGTATCCCTCGCTGTCTCTCTCGCTATCTCCATAGCAGTCTCTCTCGCAGTCTCCCTCGCTGTCTCCCTCGCAGTCTCCATCGCCGTCTCTCTCGCCGTCTCTCTCGCAGTCTCTCTCGCAGTCTCTCTCGCAGTCTCCCTCGCTATCTCCCTCGCTATCTCCCTCGCTATCTCCCTCGCTGTCTCTCTCGCTGTCTCCCTTGCAGTCTCCCTCGCAGTCTCCCTCGCAGTCTCCCTCGCAGTCTCTCTCGCAGTCTCTCTCGCAGTCTCTCTCGCAGTCATTCTCGCAGTCTCTCTCCTTTCTCCCTCGCAGTCTCTCTCGCAGTCTCTCTCGCAGTCTCTCTCGCAGTCTCTCTCGCTGTCTCCCTCGCTTTCTCCCTCGCTGTCTCTCTCGCTGTGTCTCTCGGTGTCTCCCTCGCAGTCTCTCTTGCAGTCTCTCTCGCTGTCTCCCTCGCTGTCTCCCTCGCTGTCTCCCTCGCTCTCTCCCTCGCAGTCTCCCTCTCTGTCTCCCTTGCCGTCTCTCTCGCAGTCTCTCTCGCTGTCTTCCTCGCAGTTTCTCTCGCTGTCTCCCTTGCTGTCTCCCTCGCTGTCTTCCTCGCTGTCTCCCTAGCAGTCGCTCTCGCAGTCTCTCTCGCAGTCTCTCTCGCAGTCTCTCTCGCAGTCTCTCTCGCAGTCTCTCTCGTTGTCTCCCTCGCTGTCTCCCTCGCTGCCTCCCTCGCTGCCTCCCTCGCAGTCTCTCTCGAAGTCTCTCTCGCTGTCTCCCTCGCTGTCTCCCTCGCTGTCTCCCTCGCTGTCTCCCTCGCTGTCTCTCTCGCTGTCTCTCTCGCCGTCTCCCTCGCAGTCTCTCTCGCAGTGTCTCTCGCTGTATCCCTCGCTGTCTCTCTCGCTATTTTCCTAGCAGTCTCTCTCGCAGTTTCTCTCGCTTTCTCTCTCGCTGTCTTCCTCGCAGTCTCTCTCGCAGTCTCTCTCGCAGCCTCTCTCGCAGTCTCTCTCGCAGTCTCTCTCGCAGTCTCTCTCGCAGTCTCCCTCGCAGTCTCCCTCGCAGTCTCTCTCGCAGTCTCTCTCGCAGTCTCTCTCGCAGTCTCTCTCGCAGTCTCTCTCGCTGTCTCCCTCGCAGTCTCTCTCGCAGTCTCTCTCGCAGTCTCTCTCGCTGTCTCTCTCGCTGTCTCCCTCGCAGTCTCTATCGCTGTCTCCCTCGCAGTCTCTATCGCTGTCTCCCTCGCAGTCTCTCTCGCAGTCTCACTCGCTTTCTCCCTCTCTCTCTCCCTCGCAGGCTCTCTCGCTGTCTCCCTCGCAGTCTCCCTCGCAGGCTCTCTCGCTGTCTCCCTCGCAGTCTCTCTCGCATTCTCTTTCGCTGTCTCTCTCGTTGTCTCTCTCGATGTCTCTCTCATTGTCTCCCTCGCTGTCTCCCTCTCAGTCTCTCTCTCAGTCTCTCTCGCATTCTCTCTCGCTGTCTCCCTCGCACTCTCTGGCTTTCTCTCTGGCTTTCTCTCTCGCAGTCCCTCTCACTGTCTCTCTCGCAGTCTCTCTCGCAGTCTCCCTCACAGTCTCCCTCACAGTCTCCCTCACAGTCTCTCTCGCTGTCTCTCTCGCTGTCTCTCTCACAGTCTCCCTCACTGTCTCTCTCGCTGTCTCTCTCGCTGTCTCTCTCGCCGTCTCCCTCGCAGTCTCTCTCGAAGTCTCTCTCGCTGTCTCCCTCGCTGTCTCTCTCGCTCTCTCTCTCGCCGTCGCTCTCGCCGTCTCCCTCGCAGTCTCTCTCGAAGTCTCTCTCGCTGTCTCCCTCGCTGTCTCTCCCGCTCTCTCTCTCGCCGTCGCTCTCGCCGTCTCTCTCGCCGTCTCCCTCGCAGTCTCTCTCGAAGTCTCCCTCGCTGTCTCCCTCGCTGTCTCCCTCGCTCTCTCTCTCGCTCTCTCTCTCGCCGTCTCCCTCGCAGTCACTCTCGCAGTCTCTCTCGCTGTATCCCTCGCTGTCTCTCTTGCTATCTCCATAGCAGTCTCTCTCGCAGTCTCCTTCACAGTTTCTCTCGTTGTCTCCCTCGCAGTCACCCTGGATGTCTCTCTCGCAGTCTCTCTCGCATTCTCTTTCGCTGTCTCTCTCGATGTCTCTCTCGATGTCTCTCTCGTTGTCTCTCTCTCAGTCTCTCTCTCAGTCTCTCTCTCAGTCTCTCTCTCAGTCTCTCTCTCAGTCTCTCTCGCATTCTATCTCGCTGTCTCCCTCGCTGTCTCCCTCGCACTCTCTGGCTTTCTCTCTGGCTTTCTCTCTCGCAGTCCCTCTCACTGTCTCTCTCGCAGTCTCTCTCGCAGTCTCTCTCGCAGTCCCTCTCACTGTCTCTCTCGCAGTCTCCCTCACAGTCTCTCTCGCTGCCTCTCTCGCTGTCTCTCTCGCCGACTCCCTCGCAGTCTCCCTCGCCGAATCCCTCGCAGTCTCCCTCGCAGTCTCTCTCGCAGTCTCTCTCGCAGTCTCTCTCGCAGTCTCTCTCGAAGTCTCTCTCGAAGTCTCTCTCGCTGTCTCCCTCGCTGTCTCTCTCGCTCTCTCTCTCGCCATCGCCCTCGCCGTCTCCCTCGCCGTCTGCCTCGCAGTCACTCTCGCAGTCTCTCTCGCTGTATCCATCGCTGTCTCTCTCGCTATCTCCATAGCAGTCTCTCTCGCAGTCTCCCTCACAGTCTCCCTCGCTGTCTCTCTCGCAGTCTCTCTCGCAGTCTCTCTCGCAGTCTCTCTCGCAGTCTCTCTCGCTGTCTCCCTCGCTGTCTCTCTCGCTGTCTCCCTTGCAGTCTCCCTCGCAGTCTCTCTCGCTTTCTCCCTCGCAGTCTCTCTCGCTTTCTCCCTCGCAGTCTCTCTCGCAGTCTTCCTCACAGTTTCTCTCGCTGTCTCCCTCGCTGTCTCCCTCGCAGTCTCTCTTGCAGTCTCCCTCGCTGTCTCCCTCGCTGTCTCCCTCGCTGTCTCCCTCGCTGTCTCCCTCGCTGTCTCCCTTGCTGTCTCTCTCGCAGTCTCCCTCGCTATCTCCCTCGCTGTCTCCCTCGCTGTCTCACGCGATCTCTCTCGCATTCTCTCTCGTTGTCTCCCTCGCAGTCTCTCTCGCTGTGTCCCTCGCAGTCTCTCTCACAGGCTCTGTCGCTGTCTCTGTCGCTGTCTCTGTCGCTGTCTCCCTCGCTGCCTCCCTCGCAGTCTCCCTCGCCGTCTCCCTCGCCGTCTCCCTCGCCGTCTCCCTCGCCGTCTCCCTCTCCGTCTCTCTCGCCGTCTCTCTCGCCGTCTCTCTCGCCGTCTCTCTCGCCGTCTTCCTCGCAGTTTCTCTCACTGTCTCCCTCGCTGTCTCCCTCGCTGTCTCCCTCGCTGTCTCCCTCGCTGCCTCCCTCGCTGTCTCCCTAGCAGTCGCTCTCGCAGTCTCTCTCGCAGTCTCTCTCGCAGTCTCCCTCGCTGTCTCCCTCGCTGTCTCCCTCGCTGTCTCCCTCGCTGCCTCCCTCGCAGTCTCTCTCGCTGTCTCTCTCGCTGTCTCCCTCGCTGTCTCCCTCGCTCTCTCCCTCGCTGTCTCCCTCGCTCTCTCTCTCGCTCTCTCTCTCGCCGTCTCCCTCGCAGTCTCTCTCGCTGTATCCCTCGCTGTCTCTCTCGCTATTTCCCTAGCAGTCTCTCTCGCAGTTTCTCTCGCTTTCTCCCTCGCAGTCTCTCTCGCTGTCTCCCTCGCAGTCTCTCTCGCAGTCTCTCTCGCAGTCTCTCTCGCAGTCTCTCTCGCAGTCTCTCTCGCAGTCTCTCTCGCTGTCTCTCTCGCTGTCTCCCTCGCAGTCTGTCTCGCTGTCTCCCTCGCAGTCTCTCTCACAGTCTCTCTCGCAGTCTCTCTCGCTGTCTCCCTCACAGTCTCTATCGCTGTCTCCCTCGCAGTCTCCCTCGCAGTCTCTCTCGCAGTCTCTCTCGCAGTCTCTCTCGCAGTCTCTCTCGCAGTCTCTCTCGCTTTCTCCCTCGCTCTCTCACTCGCAGACTCTCTCACTGTCTCCCTCGCAGTCTCCCTCGCTGTCTCCCTCGCTGTCTCCCTCGCTGTCTCCCTCGCTGTCTCTCTCGCTGTCTCTCTCGCAGTCTCTCTCGCAGTCTCCCTCGCAGTCTCTCTCGCAGTCTCTCTCGCAGTCTCTCTCGCAGTCTCTCTCGCAGTCTCTCTCGCTGTCTCCCTCGCAGTCTCTCTCGCAGTCTCTCTCGCAGTCTCTCTCGCTGTCTCTCTCGCTGTCTCCCTCGCAGTCTCTATCGCTGTCTCCCTCGCAGTCTCTATCGCTGTCTCCCTCGCAGTCTCTCTCGCAGTCTCACTCGCTTTCTCCCTCGCTCTCTCCCTCGCAGGCTCTCTCGCTGTCTCCCTCGCAGTCTCCCTCGCAGGCTCTCTCGCTGTCTCCCTCGCAGTCTCTCTCGCATTCTCTTTCGCTGTCTCTCTCGTTGTCTCTCTCGATGTCTCTCTCATTGTCTCCCTCGCTGTCTCCCTCTCAGTCTCTCTCTCAGTCTCTCTCGCATTCTCTCTCGCTGTCTCCCTCACAGTCTCTCTCGCTGTCTCCCTCGCAGTCTCTCTCACAGTCTCTCTCGCAGTCTCTCTCGCTGTCTCCCTCGCAGTCTCTATCGCTGTCTCCCTCGCAGTCTCTCTCGCAGTCTCTCTCGCAGTCTCTCTCGCATTCTCTCTCGCTTTCTCCCTCGCTCTCTCCCTCGCAGAATCTCTCGCTCTCTCCCTCGCAGACTCTCTCGCTGTCTCCCTCGCAGTCTCCCTCGCTGTCTCCCTCGCTGTCTCCCTCGCTGTCTCCCTCGCTGTCTCTCTCGCTGTCTCTCTCGCAGTCTCTCTCGCTGTCTCCCTCGCAGTCTCCCTCGAAGTCTCCCTCGAAGTCACCCTGGATGTCTCTCTCGCAGTCTCTCTCGCATTCTCTCTCGCTGTCTCTCTCGATGTCTCTCTCTCAGTCTCTCTCTCAGTCTCTCTCTCAGTCTCTCTCTCAGTCTCTCTCTCAGTCTCTCTCGCATTCTCTCTCGCATTCTCTCTCGCTGTCTCCCTCGCACTCTCTGGCTTTCTCTCTCGCAGTCCCTCTCACTGTCTCTCTCGCAGTTTCTCTCGCAGTCTCTCTCGCAGTCTCTCTCGCAGTCTCTCTCGCAGTCTCTCTCGCAGTCTCCCTCGCAGTCACTCTCACTTTCTCCCTCGCTGTCTCTCTCACTGTCTCTCTCGCATTCCTTCTCGCAGTCCTTCTCGCAGTCTCTCTCGCTGTCTCCCTCGCTGTCTCCCTCGCTGTCTCCCTCGCTGTCTCCCACGCTGTCTCCCATGCTGTCTCCCTCGCAGTCTCCCTCGCAGTCTCTCTCGCTGTCTCTCTCGCTGTCTCGCTCGCTTTCTCCTTCGCTGTCTCTCTCGCTGTCTCTCTCGCTGTCTCCCTCGCCGTCTCTCTCGCAGTCTCTCTCGCTGTCTCCCTCGCCGTCTCTCTCGCAGTCTCTCTCGCAGTCTCTCTCACTGTCTCCCTCGCTGTCTCCCTCGCTGCCTCCCTCGCTGTCTCCCTAGCAGTCGCTCTCGCAGTCTCTCTCGCTGTCTTCCTCGCAGTTTCTCTCGCTGTCTCCCTCGCTGCCTCCCACGCTGTCTCCCTCGCTGTCTCACGCGATCTCTCTCGCATTCTCACTCGTTGTCTCCCTTGCAGTCTCTCTCGCTGTGTCCCTCGCAGTCTCTCTCGCAGTCTCTCTCGCAGTCTCTATTGCTGTCTCTGTCGCTGTCACTGCCGCTGTCTCTGTCGCTGTCTCTGTCGCTGTCTCTGTCGCTGTCTCTGTCGCTGTCTCTGTCGCTGTCTCCCTCGCTGTCTCCCTCGCTGTCTCCCTCGCTCTCTCCCTCGCTGTCTCCCTCACAGTCTCTCTCGAAGTCTCTCTCGCTGTCTACCTCGCTGTCTCCCTCGCTGTCTCTCTCGCTCTCTCTCTCGCCGTCTCCCTCGCCGTCTTAATCGCTGTCTCCCTCGCAGTGTCTCTCGCAGTGTCTCTCGCTGTCTCCCTCGCAGTCTCCCTCGCAGTCTCTCTCGCTGTCTCCCTCACAGTCTCTCTCGCTGTCTCCCTCGCAGAATCTCTCGAAGTCGCTCTCGCTTTCTCCCTCGCTTTCTCCCTCGCTGTCTCTCTCGCAGTCCTTCTCACAGTCCTTCTCGCAGTCTCTCTCGCTGTCTCCCTCGCTGTCTCCCTCGCTGTCTCCCTCGCTGTCTCCCTCGCTGTCTCCCTCGCTGTCTCCCTCGCTGTCTCCCTCGCTGTCTCCCTCGCTGTCTCCCTCGCTGTCTCCCACGCAGTCTCTCTCGCTGTCTCCATCGCTTTCTCCCTCGCTGTCTCTCTCGCTGTCTCTCTCGCTGTCTCTCTCGCTGTCTCTCTCGCTGTCTCTCTCGCTGTCTCTCTTGCTGCCTCTCTCGCTGTCTCTCTTGCAGTCTCTCTTGCTGTCTCCCTCGCTGTGTCTCTCGCTCTCTCCCTCGCTGTTTCCCTCGCTGTCTCACGCGCTCTCTCTCGCAGTCTCTCTTGCAGTCTCTCTCGCTGTCTCCCTTGTTGTGTCCCTCGCTGTTTCCCTCGCTGTCTCTCTCGCAGTCTCCCTCGCTGTCTCCCTCGCAGTCTCCCTCGCTGTCTCCCTCGCTGTCTCCCTCGCTGTCTCCCTCGTCGTCTCCCTCGCCGTCTCCCTTGCAGTCACTCTCTCTGTATCCCCGGCTGTCTCTCTCGCTATCTCCATAGCAGTATCTCTCACTGTCTCCCTCGCTGTCTCTGTCTCTGTCTCTGTCGCTGTCTCTGTCGCTGTCTCTGTCGCTGTCTCTGTCGCTGTCTCTGTCGCTGTCTCCCTCGCTGTCTCCCTCGTCGTCTCCCTCGTCGTCTCCCTCGTCGTCTCCCTCGTCGTCTCCCTCGTCGTCTCCCTCGTCGTCTCCCTCGCCGTCTCCCTGGCCGTCTCTCTCGCAGTCTCTCTCGCAGTCTCTCTCGCAGTCTCTCTCAATGTACTCTCGCTGTCTCCCTCGCTGTCTCCCTCGCTGTCTCCCTCGCTCTATCCCTCGCTGTATCTCTCGCTGTATCTGTCGCAGTCTCTCTCGCAGTCTCTCTCGCAGTCTCTCTCGCTGTCTCTCTCGCTGTCTCCCTCGCAGTCTCTCTCGCTCTCTCCCTCGCTGTCTCCCTCGCTGTCTCTCTCGCTGTCTCTCTCGCCGTCTCTCTCTCCATCTCTCTCTCCATCTCTCTCGCAGTCTCCCTCGCTGTCTCCCTCGCTGTCTCCCTCGCTGTCTCCCTCGCAGTCTCTCTTGCAGTCTCTCTCGCAGTCTCTCTCGCAGTCTCTCTCGCAGTCTCCCTCGCTGTCTCCCTCCCAGTCTCTCTCGCAGTCTCTCTCGCAGTCTCTCTCGCAGTCTCTCTCGCAGTCTCTCTCGCAGTCTCTCTCGCAGTCTCTGTCGCTGTCTCCCTCGCTGCCTCCCTCGCAGTCTCCCTCGCCGTCTCCCTCGCCGTCTCCCTCGCCGTCTCCCTCGCCGTCTCCCTCGCCGTCTCCCTCGCCGTCTCCCTCGCCGTCTCCCTCGCCGTCTCCCTCGCCGTCTCCCTCGCCGTCTCTCTCGCCGTCTCTCTCGCCGTCTTCCTCGCAGTTTCTCTCACTGTCTCCCTCGCTGTCTCCCTCGCTGTCTCCCTCGCTGTCTCCCTCGCTGCCTCCCTCGCTGTCTCCCTAGCAGTCGCTCTCGCAGTCTCTCTCGCAGTCTCTCTCGCAGTCTCCCTCGCTGTCTCCCTCGCTGTCTTCCTCGCTGTCTCCCTCGCTGTCTCCCTCGCTGCCTCCCTCGCAGTCTCTCTCGCTGTCTCTCTCGCTGTCTCCCTCGCTGTCTCCCTCGCTCTCTCCCTCGCTGTCTCCCTCGCTCTCTCTCTCGCTCTCTCTCTCGCCGTCTCCCTCGCAGTCTCTCTCGCTGTATCCCTCGCTGTCTCTCTCGCTATTTCCCTAGCAGTCTCTCTCGCAGTTTCTCTCGCTTTCTCCCTCGCAGTCTCTCTCGCTGTCTCCCTCGCAGTCTCTCTCGCAGTCTCTCTCGCAGTCTCTCTCGCAGTCTCTCTCGCAGTCTCTCTCGCAGTCTCTCTCGCTGTCTCTCTCGCTGTCTCCCTCGCAGTCTGTCTCGCTGTCTCCCTCGCAGTCTCTCTCACAGTCTCTCTCGCAGTCTCTCTCGCTGTCTCCCTCGCAGTCTCTATCGCTGTCTCCCTCGCAGTCTCCCTCGCAGTCTCTCTCGCAGTCTCTCTCGCAGTCTCTCTCGCAGTCTCTCTCGCAGTCTCTCTCGCTTTCTCCCTCGCTCTCTCACTCGCAGACTCTCTCACTGTCTCCCTCGCAGTCTCCCTCGCTGTCTCCCTCGCTGTCTCCCTCGCTGTCTCCCTCGCTGTCTCTCTCGCTGTCTCTCTCGCAGTCTCTCTCGCAGTCTCCCTCGCAGTCTCTCTCGCAGTCTCTCTCGCAGTCTCTCTCGCAGTCTCTCTCGCAGTCTCTCTCGCAGTCTCTCTCGCAGTCTCTCTCGCTGTCTCCCTCGCAGTCTCTCTCGCAGTCTCTCTCGCTGTCTCCCTCGCAGTCTCTATCGCTGTCTCCCTCGCAGTCTCTATCGCTGTCTCGCTCGCAGTCTCTCTCGCAGTCTCACTCGCTTTCTCCCTCGCTCTCTCCCTCGCAGGCTCTCTCGCTGTCTCCCTCGCAGTCTCCCTCGCAGGCTCTCTCGCTGTCTCCCTCGCAGTCTCTCTCGCATTCTCTTTCGCTGTCTCTCTCGTTGTCTCTCTCGATGTCTCTCTCATTGTCTCCCTCGCTGTCTCCCTCTCAGTCTCTCTCTCAGTCTCTCTCGCATTCTCTCTCGCTGTCTCCCTCACAGTCTCTCTCGCTGTCTCCCTCGCAGTCTCTCTCACAGTCTCTCTCGCAGTCTCTCTCGCTGTCTCCCTCGCAGTCTCTATCGCTGTCTCCCTCGCAGTCTCTCTCGCAGTCTCTCTCGCAGTCTCTCTCGCATTCTCTCTCGCTTTCTCCCTCGCTCTCTCCCTCGCAGACTCTCTCGCTGTCTCCCTCGCAGTCTCCCTCGCTGTCTCCCTCGCTGTCTCCCTCGCTGTCTCCCTCGCTGTCTCCCTCGCTGTCTCTCTCGCTGTCTCTCTCGCAGTCTCTCTCGCTGTCTCCCTCGCAGTCTCCCTCGAAGTCTCCCTCGAAGTCACCCTGGATGTCTCTCTCGCAGTCTCTCTCGCATTCTCTTTCGCTGTCTCTCTCGATGTCTCTCTCTCAGTCTCTCTCTCAGTCTCTCTCTCAGTCTCTCTCTCAGTCTCTCTCTCAGTCTCTCTCTCAGTCTCTCTCGCATTCTCTCTCGCATTCTCTCTCGCTGTCTCCCTCGCACTCTCTGGCTTTCTCTCTCGCAGTCCCTCTCACTGTCTCTCTCGCAGTCTCTCTCGCAGTCTCTCTCGCAGTCTCTCTCGCAGTCTCTCTCGCAGTCTCTCTCGCAGTCTCCCTCGCAGTCACTCTCACTTTCTCCCTCGCTGTCTCTCTCACTGTCTCTCTCGCATTCCTTCTCGCAGTCCTTCTCGCAGTCTCTCTCGCTGTCTCCCTCGCTGTCTCCCTCGCTGTCTCCCTCGCTGTCTCCCACGCTGTCTCCCATGCTGTCTCCCTCGCAGTCTCCCTCGCAGTCTCTCTCGCTGTCTCTCTCGCTGTCTCGCTCGCTTTCTCCTTCGCTGTCTCTCTCGCTGTCTCTCTCGCTGTCTCCCTCGCCGTCTCTCTCGCAGTCTCTCTCGCTGTCTCCCTCGCCGTCTCTCTCGCAGTCTCTCTCGCAGTCTCTCTCACTGTCTCCCTCGCTGTCTCCCTCGCTGCCTCCCTCGCTGTCTCCCTAGCAGTCGCTCTCGCAGTCTCTCTCGCTGTCTTCCTCGCAGTTTCTCTCGCTGTCTCCCTCGCTGCCTCCCACGCTGTCTCCCTCGCTGTCTCACGCGATCTCTCTCGCATTCTCACTCGTTGTCTCCCTTGCAGTCTCTCTCGCTGTGTCCCTCGCAGTCTCTCTCGCAGTCTCTCTCGCAGTCTCTATTGCTGTCTCTGTCGCTGTCACTGCCGCTGTCTCTGTCGCTGTCTCTGTCGCTGTCTCTGTCGCTGTCTCTGTCGCTGTCTCTGTCGCTGTCTCTGTCGCTGTCTCTGTCGCTGTCTCCCTCGCTGTCTCCCTCGCTGTCTCCCTCGCTCTCTCCCTCGCTGTCTCCCTCACAGTCTCTCTCGAAGTCTCTCTCGCTGTCTACCTCGCTGTCTCCCTCGCTGTCTCTCTCGCTCTCTCTCTCGCCGTCTCCCTCGCCGTCTTAATCGCTGTCTCCCTCGCAGTGTCTCTCGCAGTGTCTCTCGCTGTCTCCCTCGCAGTCTCCCTCGCAGTCTCTCTCGCTGTCTCCCTCACAGTCTCTCTCGCTGTCTCCCTCGCAGAATCTCTCGAAGTCGCTCTCGCTTTCTCCCTCGCTTTCTCCCTCGCTGTCTCTCTCGCAGTCCTTCTCACAGTCCTTCTCGCAGTCTCTCTCGCTGTCTCCAGCGCTGTCTCCCTCGCTGTCTCCCTCGCTGTCTCCCTCGCTGTCTCCCTCGCTGTCTCCCTCGCTGTCTCCCTCGCTGTCTCCCTCGCTGTCTCCCTCGCTGTCTCCCTCGCTGTCTCCCACGCAGTCTCTCTCGCTGTCTCTCTCGCTGTCTCCATCGCTTTCTCCCTCGCTGTCTCTCTCGCTGTCTCTCTCGCTGTCTCTCTCGCTGTCTCTCTCGCTGTCTCTCTTGCTGCCTCTCTCGCTGTCTCTCTTGCAGTCTCTCTTGCTGTCTCCCTCGCTGTGTCTCTCGCTCTCTCCCTCGCTGTTTCCCTCGCTGTCTCACGCGCTCTCTCTCGCAGTCTCTCTTGCAGTCTCTCTCGCTGTCTCCCTTGTTGTGTCCCTCGCTGTTTCCCTCGCTGTCTCTCTCGCAGTCTCCCTCGCTGTCTCCCTCGCTGTCTCCCTCGCAGTCTCCCTCGCTGTCTCCCTCGCTGTCTCCCTCGCTGTCTCCCTCGTCGTCTCCCTCGCCGTCTCCCTTGCAGTCACTCTCTCTGTATCCCCGGCTGTCTCTCTCGCTATCTCCATAGCAGTATCTCTCACTGTCTCCCTCGCTGTCTCTGTCTCTGTCTCTGTCGCTGTCTCTGTCGCTGTCTCTGTCGCTGTCTCTGTCGCTGTCTCTGTCGCTGTCTCCCTCGCTGTCTCCCTCGCTGTCTCCCTCGTCGTCTCCCTCGTCGTCTCCCTCGTCGTCTCCCTCGTCGTCTCCCTCGCCGTCTCCCTGGCCGTCTCTCTCGCAGTCTCTCTCGCAGTCTCTCTCGCAGTCTCTCTCGCAGTCTCTCTCAATGTACTCTCGCTGTCTCCCTCGCTGTCTCCCTCGCTGTCTCCCTCGCTCTATCCCTCGCTGTATCTCTCGCTGTATCTGTCGCAGTCTCTCTCGCAGTCTCTCTCGCAGTCTCTCTCGCTGTCTCTCTCGCTGTCTCTCTCGCTGTCTCTCTCTCCATCTCTCTCTCCATCTCTCTCGCAGTCTCCCTCGCTGTCTCCCTCGCTGTCTCCCTCGCTGTCTCCCTCGCAGTCTCTCTTGCAGTCTCTCTCGCAGTCTCTCTCGCAGTCTCCCTCGCTGTCTCCCTCCCAGTCTCTCTCGCAGTCTCTCTCGCAGTCTCTCTCGCAGTCTCTCTCGCAGTCTCTCTCGCAGTCTCTCTCGCTGTCTCCCTCGCTGTCTCCCTCACAGTCTCTCTCGCTGTCTCCCTCGCTGTCTCCCTCGCAGTCTCTCTCGCAGTCTCTCTCGCTGTCTCCCTCGCAGTCTCTATCGCTGTCTCCCTCGCAGTATCTCTCGCAGTCTCTCTCGCAGTCTCTCTCGCAGTCTCACTCGCTCTCTCCCTCGCAGACTCTCGCACTGTCTCCCTCGCAGTCTCCCTCGCAGTCTCCCTCGCAGTCTCCCTCGCTGTCTCCCTCGCTGTCTCTCTCGCTGTCTCCCTCGCTGTCTCTCTCGCTGTCTCTCTCGCTGTCTCTCTCGCTGTCTCTCTCGCTGTCTCCCTCGCAGTCTCTCTTGCAGTCTCTCTCGCTGTCTCCCTCGCTGTCTCCCTCGCTGTCTCCCTCGCTGTCTCCCTCGCTGTCTCCCTCGCTGTGTCCCTCGCTCTCTCCCTCGCAGTCTCCCTCGCCGTCTCCCTCGCCGTCTCTCTCGCAGTCTCTCTCGCTGTCTTCCTCGCAGTTTCTCTCGCTGTCTCCCTCGCTGTCTCCCTCGCTGCCTCCCTCGCTGCCTCCCTCGCTGTCTCCCTAGCAGTCGCTCTCGCAGTCTCTCTCGCAGTCTCTCTCGCAGTCTCTCTCGCAGTCTCCCTCGCTGTCTCCCTCGCTGTCTCCCTCGCTGTCTCCCTCGCTGTCTCCCTCGCTGCCTCCCTCGCAGTCTCTCTCGCTGTCTCCCTCGCTGTCTCCCTCGCTGTCTCCCTCGCTGTCTCCCTCGCTGTCTCCCTCGCTGTCTCTCTCGCTATTTCCCTAGCAGTCTCTCTCGCAGTTTCTCTCGCTTTCTCCCTCGCAGTCCCTCTCGCTGTCTCCCTCGCAGTCTCTCTCGCAGTCTCTCTCGCAGTCTCTCTCGCAGTCTCTCTCGCTGTCTCTCTCGCTGTCTCCCTCGCTGTCTCCCTCGCAGTCTCTCTCGCAGTCTCTCTCGCTGTCTCCCTCGCAGTCTCTATCGCTGTCTCCCTCGCAGTCTCTATCGCTGTCTCCCTCGCAGTCTCTCTCGCAGTCTCTCTCGCAGTCTCTCTCGCAGTCTCTCTCGCTTTCTCCCTCGCTCTCTCCCTCACAGACACTCTCGCAGACTCTCTCGCTGTCTCCCTCACTGTCTCTCTCGCTGTCTCCCTCGCAGTCTCTCTCGCAATCTCCCTCGCAGTCTCCCTCGAAGTCTCCCTCGAAGTCACCTTGGATGTCTCTCTCGCAGTCTCTCTCGCATTCTCTTTCGCTGTCTCTTTCGCTGTCTCTCTCGATGTCTCTCTCGTTGTCTCCCTCTCAGTCTCCCTCTCAGTCTCCCTCTCAGTCTCCCTCTCAGTCTCCCTCTCAGTCTCCCTCTCAGTCTCTCTCTCAGTCTCTCTCGCATTCTCTCTCGCTGTCTCCCTCGCACTCTCTGGCTTTCTCTCTCGCTTTCTCTCTCGCAGTCCCTCTCACTGTCTCTCTCGCAGTCTCTCTCGCAGTCTCTCTCGCAGTCTCTCTCGCAGTCTCTCTCGCTGTCTCCCTCACAGTCTCCCTCACAGTCTCCCTCACAGTCTCTCTCGCTGTCTCTCTCGCTGTCTCTCTCGCTGTCTCTCTCGCTGTCTCTCTCGCCGTCTCCCTCGCAGTCTCTCTCGAAGTCTCTCTCGCTGTCTCCCTCGCTGTCTCTCTCGCTCTCTCTCTCGCCGTCGCTCTCAACGTCTCCCTCGCCGTCTCCCTCGCAGTCACTCTCGCAGTCTCTCTCGCTGTATCCCTCGCTGTCTCTCTCGCTATCTCCATAGCAGTCTCTCTCGCAGTCTCCCTCGCAGTCTCCCTCACAGTCTCCCTCGCTGTCTCCCTCACAGTCTCTCTCGCTGTCTCCCTCACAGTCTCTCTCGCTGTCTCCCTCGCAGTCACCCTGGATGTCTCTCTCGCAGTCTCTCTCGCATTCTCTTTCGCTGTCTCTCTCTATGTCTCTCTCGTTGTCTCCCTCGCTGTCTCCCTCGCTGTCTCCCTCGCTGTCTCCCTCGCTGTCTCCCTCGCTGTCTCCCTCGCTGTCTCCCTCGCTGTCTCCCTCTCAGTCTCTCTCTCAGTCTCTCTCTCAGTCACTCTCTCAGTCTCTCTCTCAGTCTCTCTCTCAGTCTCTCTCGCATTCTCACTCGCTGTCTCCCTCGCACTCTCTGGCTTTCTCTCTGGCTTTCTCTCTGGCTTTCTCTCTCGCAGTCCCTCTCACTGTCTCTCTCGCAGTCTCCCTCACAGTCTCTCTCGCTGCCTCTCTCGCTGTCTCTCTCGCCGTCTCCCTCGCAGTCTCTCTCGAAGTCTCTCTCGCTGTCTCCCTCGCTGTCTCTCTCGCTCTCTCTCTCGCCGACGCCCTCGCCGTCTCCCTCGCCGTCTACCTCGCAGTCTCTCTCGCAGTCTCTCTCGCTGTATCCCTCGCTGTCTCTCTCGCTATCTCCATAGCAGTCTCTCTCGCAGTCTCCCTCGCTGTCTCCCTCGCAGTCTCCATCGCCGTCTCTCTCGCCGTCTCTCTCGCCGTCTCTCTCGCAGTCTCTCTCGCAGTCTCTCTCGCAGTCTCCCTCGCTATCTCCCTCGCTATCTCCCTCGCTATCTCCCTCGCTGTCTCTCTCGCTGTCTCCCTTGCAGTCTCCCTCGCAGTCTCCCTCGCAGTCTCTCTCGCAGTCTCCCTCGCAGTCTCTCTCGCAGTCTCTCTCGCAGTCATTCTCGCAGTCTCTCTCCTTTCTCCCTCGCAGTCTCTCTCGTAGTCTCTCTCGCAGTCTCTCTCGCAGTCTCTCTCGCTGTCTCCCTCGCTTTCTCCCTCGCTGTCTCTCTCGCTGTGTCTCTCGGTGTCTCCCTCGCAGTCTCTCTTGCAGTCTCTCTCGCTGTCTCCCTCGCTGTCTCCCTCGCTGTCTCCCTCGCTCTCTCCCTCGCAGTCTCCCTCTCTGTCTCCCTTGCCGTCTCTCTCGCAGTCTCTCTCGCTGTCTTCCTCGCAGTTTCTCTCGCTGTCTCCCTTGCTGTCTCCCTCGCTGTCTTCCTCGCTGTCTCCCTAGCAGTCGCTCTCGCAGTCTCTCTCGCAGTCTCTCTCGCAGTCTCTCTCGCAGTCTCTCTCGCAGTCTCTCTCGTTGTCTCCCTCGCTGTCTCCCTCGCTGCCTCCCTCGCTGCCTCCCTCGCAGTCTCTCTCGAAGTCTCTCTCGCTGTCTCCCTCGCTGTCTCCCTCGCTGTCTCCCTCGCTGTCTCCCTCGCTGTCTCCCTCGCTGTCTCTCTCGCTGTCTCTCTCGCCGTCTCCCTCGCAGTCTCTCTCGCAGTGTCTCTCGCTGTATCCCTCGCTGTCTCTCTCGCTATTTTCCTAGCAGTCTCTCTCGCAGTTTCTCTCGCTTTCTCTCTCGCTGTCTTCCTCGCAGTCTCTCTCGCAGTCTCTCTCGCAGCCTCTCTCGCAGTCTCTCTCGCAGTCTCTCTCGCAGTCTCTCTCGCAGTCTCTCTCGCAGTCTCTCTCGCAGTCTCTCTCGCAGTCTCTCTCGCAGTCTCTCTCGCTGTCTCCCTCGCAGTCTCTCTCGCAGTCTCTCTCGCAGTCTCTCTCGCAGTCTCTCTCGCTGTCTCTCTCGCTGTCTCCCTCGCAGTCTCTATCGCTGTCTCCCTCGCAGTCTCTATCGCTGTCTCCCTCGCAGTCTCTCTCGCAGTCTCACTCGCTTTCTCCCTCGCTCTCTCCCTCGCAGGCTCTCTCGCTGTCTCCCTCGCAGTCTCCCTCGCAGTCTCCCTCGCAGGCTCTCTCGCTGTCTCCCTCGCAGTCTCTCTCGCATTCTCTTTCGCTGTCTCTCTCGTTGTCTCTCTCGATGTCTCTCTCATTGTCTCCCTCGCTGTCTCCCTCTCAGTCTCTCTCTCAGTCTCTCTCGCATTCTCTCTCGCTGTCTCCCTCGCACTCTCTGGCTTTCTCTCTCGCTTTCTCTCTCGCAGTCCCTCTCACTGTCTCTCTCGCAGTCTCTCTCGCAGTCTCTCTCGCAGTCTCCCTCACAGTCTCCCTCACAGTCTCCCTCACAGTCTCTCTCGCTGTCTCTCTCGCTGTCTCTCTCACAGTCTCCCTCACTGTCTCTCTCGCTGTCTCTCTCGCTGTCTCTCTCGCCGTCTCCCTCGCAGTCTCTCTCGAAGTCTCTCTCGCTGTCTCCCTCGCTGTCTCTCCCGCTCTCTCTCTCGCCGTCGCTCTCGCCGTCTCTCTCGCCGTCTCCCTCGCAGTCTCTCTCGAAGTCTCCCTCGCTGTCTCCCTCGCTGTCTCTCTCGCTCTCTCTCTCGCCGTCTCCCTCGCAGTCACTCTCGCAGTCTCTCTCGCTGTATCCCTCGCTGTCTCTCTTGCTATCTCCATAGCAGTCTCTCTCGCAGTCTCCTTCACAGTTTCTCTCGTTGTCTCCCTCGCAGTCACCCTGGATGTCTCTCTCGCAGTCTCTCTCGCATTCTCTTTCGCTGTCTCTCTCGATGTCTCTCTCGATGTCTCTCTCGTTGTCTCCCTCGCTGTCTCCCTCTCAGTCTCTCTCTCAGTCTCTCTCTCAGTCTCTCTCTCAGTCTCTCTCGCATTCTATCTCGCTGTCTCCCTCGCTGTCTCCCTCGCACTCTCTGGCTTTCTCTCTGGCTTTCTCTCTCGCAGTCCCTCTCACTGTCTCTCTCGCAGTCTCTCTCGCAGTCTCTCTCGCAGTCCCTCTCACTGTCTCTCTCGCAGTCTCCCTCACAGTCTCTCTCGCTGCCTCTCTCGCTGTCTCTCTCGCCGACTCCCTCGCAGTCTCCCTCGCAGTCTCCCTCGCAGTCTCTCTCGCAGTCTCTCTCGCAGTCTCTCTCGAAGTCTCTCTCGAAGTCTCTCTCGCTGTCTCCCTCGCTGTCTCTCTCGCTGTCTCTCTCGCCATCGCCCTCGCCGTCTCCCTCGCCGTCTGCCTCGCAGTCACTCTCGCAGTCTCTCTCGCTGTATCCATCGCTGTCTCTCTCGCTATCTCCATAGCAGTCTCTCTCGCAGTCTCCCTCACAGTCTCCCTCACAGTCTCCCTCGCTGTCTCTCTCGCAGTCTCTCTCGCAGTCTCTCTCGCAGTCTCTCTCGCAGTCTCTCTCGCAGTCTCTCTCGCTGTCTCCCTCGCTGTCTCTCTCGCTGTCTCCCTTGCAGTCTCCCTCGCAGTCTCTCTCGCTTTCTCCCTCACAGTTTCTCTCGCTGTCTCCCTCGCTGTCTCCCTCGCAGTCTCTCTTGCAGTCTCCCTCGCTGTCTCCCTCGCTGTCTCCCTCGCTGTCTCCCTCGCTGTCTCCCTCGCTGTCTCCCTTGCTGTCTCTCTCGCAGTCTCCCTCGCTATCTCCCTCGCTGTCTCCCTCGCTGTCTCACGCGATCTCTCTCGCATTCTCTCTCGTTGTCTCCCTCGCAGTCTCTCTCGCTGTGTCCCTCGCAGTCTCTCTCACAGGCTCTGTCGCTGTCTCTGTCGCTGTCTCTGTCGCTGTCTCCCTCGCTGCCTCCCTCGCAGTCTCCCTCGCCGTCTCCCTCGCCGTCTCCCTCGCCGTCTCCCTCGCCGTCTCCCTCGCCGTCTCTCTCGCCGTCTCTCTCGCCGTCTTCCTCGCAGTTTCTCTCACTGTCTCCCTCGCTGTCTCCCTCGCTGTCTCCCTCGCTGTCTCCCTCGCTGTCTCCCTCGCTGCCTCCCTCGCTGTCTCCCTAGCAGTCGCTCTCGCAGTCTCTCTCGCAGTCTCTCTCGCAGTCTCCCTCGCTGTCTCCCTCGCTGTCTCCCTCGCTGTCTCCCTCGCTGCCTCCCTCGCAGTCTCTCGCTGTCTCTCTCGCTGTCTCCCTCGCTGTCTCCCTCGCTCTCTCCCTCGCTGTCTCCCTCGCTCTCTCTCTCGCTCTCTCTCTCGCCGTCTCCCTCGCAGTCTCTCTCGCTGTATCCCTCGCTGTCTCTCTCGCTATTTCCCTAGCAGTCTCTCTCGCAGTTTCTCTCGCTTTCTCCCTCGCAGTCTCTCTCGCTGTCTCCCTCGCAGTCTCTCTCGCAGTCTCTCTCGCAGTCTCTCTCGCAGTCTCTCTCGCAGTCTCTCTCGCTGTCTCCCTCGCAGTCTGTCTCGCTGTCTGCCTCGCAGTCTCTCTCACAGTCTCTCTCGCAGTCTCTCTCGCTGTCTCCCTCGCAGTCTCTATCGCTGTCTCCCTCGCAGTCTCCCTCGCAGTCTCTCTCGCAGTCTCTCTCGCAGTCTCTCTCGCAGTCTCTCTCGCAGTCTCTCTCGCTTTCTCCCTCGCTCTCTCACTCGCAGACTCTCTCACTGTCTCCCTCGCAGTCTCCCTCGCTGTCTCCCTCGCTGTCTCCCTCGCTGTCTCCCTCGCTGTCTCTCTCGCTGTCTCTCTCGCAGTCTCTCTCGCAGTCTCCCTCGCAGTCTCTCTCGCAGTCTCTCTCGCAGTCTCTCTCGCAGTCTCTCTCGCAGTCTCTCTCGCTGTCTCCCTCGCTGTCTCCCTCGCAGTCTCCCTCGCAGTCTCTCTCGCAGTCTCTCTCGCAGTCTCTCTCGCTGTCTCTCTCGCTGTCTCCCTCGCAGTCTCTATCGCTGTCTCCCTCGCAGTCTCTATCGCTGTCTCCCTCGCAGTCTCTATCGCTGTCTCCCTCGCAGTCTCTCTCGCAGTCTCACTCGCTTTCTCCCTCGCTCTCTCCCTCGCAGGCTCTCTCGCTGTCTCCCTCGCAGTCTCCCTCGCAGGCTCTCTCGCTGTCTCCCTCGCAGTCTCTCTCGCATTCTCTTTCGCTGTCTCTCTCGTTGTCTCTCTCGATGTCTCTCTCATTGTCTCCCTCGCTGTCTCCCTCTCAGTCTCTCTCTCAGTCTCTCTCGCATTCTCTCTCGCTGTCTCCCTCGCACTCTCTGGCTTTCTCTCTCGCTTTCTCTCTCTCAGTCTCTCTCGCAGTCTCTCTCGCAGTCTCTCTCGCAGTCTCCCTCACAGTCTCCCTCACAGTCTCCCTCACAGTCTCTCTCGCTGTCTCTCTCGCTGTCTCTCTCACAGTCTCCCTCACTGTCTCTCTCGCTGTCTCTCTCGCTGTCTCTCTCGCCGTCTCCCTCGCAGTCTCTCTCGAAGTCTCTCTCGCTGTCTCCCTCGCTGTCTCTCTCGCTCTATCTCTCGCCGTCGCTCTCGCCGTCTCCCTCGCAGTCTCTCTCGAAGTCTCTCTCGCTGTCTCCCTCGCTGTCTCTCCCGCTCTCTCTCTCGCCGTCGCTCTCGCCGTCTCTCTCGCCGTCTCCCTCGCAGTCTCTCTCGAAGTCTCCCTCGCTGTCTCCCTCGCTGTCTCTCTCGCTCTCTCTCTCGCCGTCTCCCTCGCAGTCACTCTCGCAGTCTCTCTCGCTGTATCCCTCGCTGTCTCTCTTGCTATCTCCATAGCAGTCTCTCTCGCAGTCTCCTTCACAGTTTCTCTCGTTGTCTCCCTCGCAGTCACCCTGGATGTCTCTCTCGCAGTCTCTCTCGCATTCTCTTTCGCTGTCTCTCTCGATGTCTCTCTCGATGTCTCTCTCGTTGTCTCCCTCGCTGTCTCCCTCTCAGTCTCTCTCTCAGTCTCTCTCTCAGTCTCTCTCTCAGTCTCTCTCGCATTCTATCTCGCTGTCTCCCTCGCTGTCTCCCTCGCACTCTCTGGCTTTCTCTCTGGCTTTCTCTCTCGCAGTCCCTCTCACTGTCTCTCTCGCAGTCTCTCTCGCAGTCTCTCTCGCAGTCCCTCTCACTGTCTCTCTCGCAGTCTCCCTCACAGTCTCTCTCGCTGCCTCTCTCGCTGTCTCTCTCGCCGACTCCCTCGCAGTCTCCCTCGCCGACTCCCTCGCAGTCTCCCTCGCAGTCTCTCTCGCAGTCTCTCTCGCAGTCTCTCTCGAAGTCTCTCTCGAAGTCTCTCTCGCTGTCTCCCTCGCTGTCTCTCTCGCTCTCTCTCTCGCCATCGCACTCGCCGTCTCCCTCGCCGTCTCCCTCGCAGTCTCCCTCGCAGTCTCTCTCGCAGTCTCTCTCGCAGTCTCTCTCGAAGTCTCTCTCGAAGTCTCTCTCGCTGTCTCCCTCGCTGTCTCTCTCGCTCTCTCTCTCGCCATCGCACTCGCCGTCTCCCTCGCCGTCTCCCTCGCAGTCACTCTCGCAGTCTCTCTCGCAGTCTCCCTCACAGTCTCCCTCGCTGTCTCTCTCGCAGTCTCTCTCGCAGTCTCTCTCGCAGTCTCTCTCGCAGTCTCTCTCGCAGTCTCTCTCGCTGTCTCCCTCGCTGTCTCTCTCGCTGTCTCCCTTGCAGTCTCCCTCGCAGTCTCTCTCGCTTTCTCCCTCGCAGTCTCTCTCGCTTTCTCCCTCGCAGTCTCTCTCGCAGTCTTCCTCGCAGTTTCTCTCGCTGTCTCCCTCGCTGTCTCCCTCGCAGTCTCTCTTGCAGTCTCCCTCGCTGTCTCCCTCGCTGTCTCCCTCGCTGTCTCCCTCGCTGTCTCCCTTGCTGTCTCTCTCGCAGTCTCCCTCGCTATCTCCCTCGCTGTCTCCCTCGCTGTCTCACGCGATCTCTCTCGCATTCTCTCTCGTTGTCTCCCTCACAGTCTCTCTCGCTGTGTCCCTCGCAGTCTCTCTCACAGGCTCTGTCGCTGTCTCTGTCGCTGTCTCTGTCGCTGTCTCCCTCGCTGCCTCCCTCGCAGTCTCCCTCGCAGTCTCCCTCGCCGTCTCCCTCGCCGTCTCCCTCGCCGTCTCCCTCGCCGTCTCCCTCGCCGTCTCTCTCGCCGTCTCTCTCGCCGTCTTCCTCGCAGTTTCTCTCACTGTCTCCCTCGCTGTCTCCCTCGCTGTCTCCCTCGCTGTCTCCCTCGCTGCCTCCCTCGCTGTCTCCCTAGCAGTCGCTCTCGCAGTCTCTCTCGCAGTCTCTCTCGCAGTCTCCCTCGCTGTCTCCCTCGCTGTCTCCCTCGCTGTCTCCCTCGCTGTCTCCCTCGCTGCCTCCCTCGCAGTCTCTCTCGCTGTCTCTCTCGCTGTCTCCCTCGCTGTCTCCCTCGCTCTCTCCCTCGCTGTCTCCCTCGCTCTCTCTCTCGCTCTCTCTCTCGCCGTCTCCCTCGCAGTCTCTCTCGCTGTATCCCTCGCTGTCTCTCTCGCTATTTCCCTAGCAGTCTCTCTCGCAGTTTCTCTCGCTTTCTCCCTCGCAGTCTCTCTCGCTGTCTCCCTCGCAGTCTCTCTCGCAGTCTCTCTCGCAGTCTCTCTCGCAGTCTCTCTCGCAGTCTCTCTCGCAGTCTCTCTCGCTGTCTCCCTCGCAGTCTGTCTCGCTGTCTCCCTCGCAGTCTCTCTCACAGTCTCTCTCGCAGTCTCTCTCGCTGTCTCCCTCGCAGTCTCTATCGCTGTCTCCCTCGCAGTCTCCCTCGCAGTCTCTCTCGCAGTCTCTCTCGCAGTCTCTCTCGCAGACTCTCTCACTGTCTCCCTCGCAGTCTCCCTCGCAGTCTCCCTCGCTGTCTCCCTCGCTGTCTCCCTCGCTGTCTCCCTCGCTGTCTCCCTCGCTGTCTCTCTCGCTGTCTTCCTCGCAGTTTCTCTCGCTGTCTCTCTCGCTGTCTTCCTCGCAGTCTCTCTTGCAGTCTCTCTCGCTCTCTCCCTCGCCGTCTCCCTCGCCGTCTCTCTCGCAGTCTCTCTCGCTGTCTTCCTCGCAGTTTCTCTCGCTGTCTCCCTCGCTGTCTCCCTCGCTGTCTCCCTCGCTGCCTCCCTCGCTGTCTCCCTAGCAGACGCTCTCGCAGTCTCTCTCGCAGTCTCCCTCGCTGTCTCCCTCGCTGTCTCCCTCGCTGTCTCCCTCGCTGCCTCCCTCACAGCCTCCCTCGCTGTCTCCCTCGCTGTCTCCCTCGCTGTCTCCCTCGCTGTCTCCCTCGCTGTCTCCCTCACTGTCTCCCTCGCCGTCTCCCTCGCAGTCTCTCTCGCCGTGTCTCTCGCTATATCCCTCGCTGTCTCTCTCGCTATTTCCCTAGCAGTCTCTCTCGCAGTTTCTCTCGCTGTCTCCCTCGCAGTCTCTCTCGCTGTCTCCCTCGCAGTCTCTCTCGCAGTCTCTCTCGCAGTCTCTCTCGCAGTCTCTCTCGCAGTCTCTCTCGCAGTCTCTCTCGCAGTCTCTCTCGCTGTCTCCCTCGCTGTCTCTCTCGCTGTCTCCCTCGCTGTCTCCCTCGCAGTCTCTCTCGCAGTCTCTCTCACAGTCTCTCTCGCTGTCTCCCTCGCAGTCTCTATCGCTGTCTCCCTCGCTGTCTCCCTCGCAGTCTCTCTCGCTTTCTCCCTCGCTTTCTCCCTCGCTGTCTCCCTCGCAGTCTCTATCGCTGTCTCCCTCGCTGTCTCCCTCGCAGACTCTCTCGCTGTCTCCCTCGCTGTCTCCCTCGCTGTCTCCCTCGCTGTCTCCCTCACTGTCTCTCTCGCTGTCTCCCTCACATTCTCTCTCGCTGTCTCTCTCGCTGTCTCCCTCGCAGTCTCCCTCGAAGTCTCCCTCGAAGTCTCCCTCGAAGTCACCCTGGATGTCTCTCTCGCAGTCTCTCTCGCATTCTCTTTTGCTGTCTCTCTCGATGTCTCTCTCGATGTCTCTCTCGATGTCTCTCTCGCTGTCTCCCTCGCTGTCTCCCTTTCAGTCTCTCTCTCAGTCACTCTCGCATTCTCTCTCGCTCTCTCCCTCGCACTCTCTGGCTTTCTCTCTCGCTTTCTCTCTCGCAGTCCCTCTCACTGTCTCTCTCGCAGTCTCTCTCGCAGTCTCTCTCGCAGTCTCTCTCGCAGTCTCTCTCGCTGTGTCCCTCACAGTCTCTCTCGCTGTCTCTCTCGCTGTCTCTCTCGCTGTCTCTCTCGCCGTCTCCCTCGCAGTCTCTCTCGAAGTCTCTCTCGCTGTCTCCCTCGCTGTCTCCCTCGCTGTCTCTCTCGCTCTCTCTCTCGCCGTCGCTCTCTCCGTCTCCCTCGCCGTCTCCCTCGCAGTCTCTCTCGCAGTCTCTCTCGCTGTATCCCTCGCTGTCTCTCTCGCTATCTCCATAGCAGTCTCTCTCGCAGTCTCCCTCACAGTCTCCCTCGCTGTCTCCCTCACAGTCTCTCTTGCTGTCTCCCTCGCAGTCACCCTGGATGTCTCTCTCGCAGTCTCTCTCGCATTCTCTTTCGCTGTCTCTCTCGATGTCTCTCTCGTTGTCTCCCTCGCTGTCTCCCTCTCAGTCTCCCTCTCAGTCTCCCTCTCAGTCTCCCTCTCAGTCTCTCTCTCAGTCTCTCTCGCATTCTCTCTCGCTGTCTCCCTCGCTGTCTCCCTCGCACTCTCTGGCTTTCTCTCTGGCTTTCTCTCTCGCTTTCTCTCTCGCAGTCCCTCTCACTGTCTCTCTCGCTGTCTCCCTCACAGTCTCCCTCACAGTCTCTCTCGCTGCCTCTCTCGATGTCTCTCTCGCCTTCTCCCTCGCAGTCTCTCTCGAAGTCTCTCTCGCTGTCTCCCTCACTCTCTCTCTCGCTCTCTCTCTCGCCGTCGCCCTCGCCGTCTCCCTCGCCGTCTCCCTCGCAGTCTCCCTCGCAGTCTCTCTCGCTATCTCCCTAGCAGTCTCTCTCGCAGTCTCTCTCGCTTTCTCCCTCGCAGTCTCTCTCGCAGTCTCTCTCGCTTTCTCCCTCGCTGTCTCTCTCGCAGTCTCTCTCGCAGTCTCTCTCGCTGTCTCCCTCACTTTCTCCCTCGCTTTCTCCCTCGCTTTCTCCCTCGCTGTCTCTCTCGCTGTCTCTCTCGCTGTCTCTCTTGCTGTCTCTCTCGCTGTCTCTCTCGCTGTCTCCCTCGCAGTCTCCCTCGCAGTCTCTCTTGCAGTCTCTCTCGCTGTCTCCCTCGCTGTCTCCCTCGCTGTCTCCCTAGCTGTCTCCCTCGCTGTGTCCCTCGCTCTCTCCCTCGCTCTCTCCCTCGCAGTCTCCCTTGCCGTCTCTCTCGCAGTCTCTCTCGCTGTCTTCCTCGCAGTTTCTCTCGCTGTCTCCCTCGCTGTCTCCCTCGCTGTCTCCCTCGCTGTCTCCCTCGCTGTCTCCCTCGCTGTCTCCCTCGCTGCCTCCCTCGCTGTCTCCCTAGCAGTCGCTCTCGCAGTCGCTCTCGCAGTCTCTCTCGCAGTCTCTCTCGCAGTCTCTCTCGCTGTCTCCCTCGCTGTCTCCCTCGCTGTCTCCCTCGCTGTCTCCCTCGCTGCGTCCCTCGCAGTATCTCTCGAAGTCTCTCTCGCTGTCTCCCTCGCTGTCTCCCTCGCTGTCTCCCTCGCTGTCTCTCTCGCTGTCTCTCTCGCTGTCTCTCTCGCTGTCTCCATCGCTTTCTCCCTCGCTGTCTCTCTCGCTGTCTCCCTCGCTGCCTCCCTCGCAGTATCTCTCGAAGTCTCTCTCGCTGTCTCCCTCGCTGTCTCCCTCGCTGTCTCCCTCGCTGTCTCCCTCGCTGTCTCTCTCGCTGTCTCTCTCGCTGTCTCCATCGCTTTCTCCCTCGCTGTCTCCCTCGCTGTCTCTCTCGCTGTCTCTCTCGCTGTCTCTCTCGCTGTCTCTCTCGCTGCCTCTCTCGCTGTCTCTCTTGCAGTCTCTCTTGCTGTCTCCCTCGCTGTGTCTCTCGCTCTCTCCCTCGCTGTTTCCCTCGCTGTCTCACGCGCTCTCTCTCGCAGTCTCTCTCGCAGTCTCTCTCGCTGTCTCCCTTGTTGTGTCCCTCGCTGTTGCCCTCGCTGTGTCCCTCGCTGTCTCTCTCGCAGTCTCCCTCGCTGTCTCCCTCGCTGTCTCCCTCGCAGTCTCTCTCGCTGTCTCCCTTGCTGTCTCCCTCGCTGTCTCCCTCGTCGTCTCCCTCGCTGTCTCCCTTGCAGTCACTCTCTCTGTATCCCCGGCTGTCTCTCTCGCTATCTCCATAGCAGTATCTCTCACTGTCTCCCTCGCTGTCTCTGTCTCTGTCTCTGTCACTGTCTCTGTCTCTGTCGCTGTCTCTGTCGCTGTCTCTGTCGCTGTCTCTGTCGCTGTCTCCCTCGCTGTCTCCCTCGCTGTCTCCCTCGCTGTCTCCCTCGCTGTCTCCCTCGTCGTCTCCCTCGTCGTCTCCCTCGTCGTCTCCCTCGCCGTCTCCCTGGCCGTCTCCCTCGCAGTCTCTCTCGCAGTCTCTCTCGCTGTCTCTCTCAATGTACTCTCGCTGTCTCCCTCGCTGTCTCCCTCGCTGTCTCCCTCGCTCTATCCCTCGCTGTATCTCTCGCTGTATCTCTCGCAGTCTCTCTCGCAGTCTCTCTCGCTGTCTCTCTCGCTGTCTCCCTCGCAGTCTCTCTCGCTCTCTCCCTCGCTGTCTCCCTCGCTGTCTCTCTCGCCGTCTCTCTCTCCATCTCTCTCTCCATCTCTGTCTCCATCTCTCTCGCCATCTCTCTCGCAGTCTCCCTCGCTGTCTCCCTCGCTGTCTACCTCGCAGTCTCTCTCGCAGTCTCTCTCGCAGTCTCTCTCGCAGTCTCTCTCGCAGTCTCCCTCGCTGTCTCCCTCCCAGTCTCTCTCGCAGTCTCTCTCGCAGTCTCTCTCGCAGTCTCTCTCGCAGTCTCTCTCGCTGTCTCCCTCGCTGTCTCCCTCACAGTCTCTCTCGCTGTCTCCCTCGCAGTCTCTCTCGCAGTCTCTCTCGCTGTCTCCCTCGCAGTCTCTATCGCTGTCTCCCTCGCAGTCTCCCTCGCAGTCTCTCTCGCAGTCTCTCTCGCAGTCTCTCTCGCAGTCTCTCTCGCAGTCTCTCTCGCAGTCTCTCTCGCAGTCTCACTCGCTCTCTCCCTCGCAGACTCTCGCACTGTCTCCCTCGCAGTCTCCCTCGCAGTCTCCCTCGCAGTCTCCCTCGCAGTCTCCCTCGCAGTCTCCCTCGCTGTCTCCCTCGCTGTCTCTCTCGCTGTCTCCCTCGCTGTCTCTCTCGCTGTCTCTCTCGCTGTCTCTCTCGCTGTCTCTCTCGCTGTCTCTCTCGCTGTCTCTCTCGCTGTCTCTCTCGCTGTCTCTCTCGCTGTCTCCCTCGCAGTCTCTCTCGCAGTCTCTCTTGCAGTCTCTCTCGCTGTCTCCCTCGCTGTCTCCCTCGCTGTCTCCCTCGCTGTCTCCCTCGCTGTGTCCCTCGCTCTCTCCCTCGCAGTCTCCCTCGCCGTCTCTCTCGCAGTCTCTCTCGCTGTCTCCCTCGCTGTCTCCCTCGCTGCCTCCCTCGCTGTCTCCCTAGCAGTCGCTCTCGCAGTCTCTCTCGCAGTCTCTCTCGCAGTCTCTCTCGCAGTCTCCCTCGCTGTCTCCCTCGCTGTCTCCCTCGCTGTCTCCCTCGCTGTCTCCCTCGCTGTCTCCCTCGCTGCCTCCCTCGCAGTCTCTCTCGCTGTCTCCCTCGCTGTCTCCCTCGCTGTCTCCCTCGCTGTCTCCCTCGCTGTCTCCCTCGCTCTTTCTCTCGCCGTCTCCCTCGCAGTCTCTCTCGCAGTGTCTCTCGCTGTATCCCTCGCTGTCTCTCTCGCTATTTCCCTAGCAGTCTCTCTCGCAGTTTCTCTCGCTTTCTCCCTCGCAGTCCCTCTCGCTGTCTCCCTCGCAGTCTCTCTCGCAGTCTCTCTCGCAGTCTCTCTCGCAGTCTCTCTCGCAGTCTCTCTCGCAGTCTCCCTCGCTGTCTCCCTCCCAGTCTCTCTCGCAGTCTCTCTCGCAGTCTCTCTCGCAGTCTCTCTCGCAGTCTCTCTCGCTGTCTCCCTCGCTGTCTCCCTCACAGTCTCTCTCACTGTCTCCCTCGCAGTCTCTCTCGCTGTCTCCCTCGCAGTCTCTATCGCTGTCTCCCTCGCAGTCTCTCTCGCAGTCTCTCTCGCAGTCTCTCTCGCAGTCTCTCTCGCAGTCTCTCTCGCAGTCTCTCTCGCAGTCTCTCTCGCAGTCTCACTCGCTCTCTCCCTCGCAGACTCTCGCACTGTCTCCCTCGCAGTCTCCCTCGCAGTCTCCCTCGCAGTCTCCCTCGCAGTCTCCCTCGCAGTCTCCCTCGCTGTCTCCCTCGCTGTCTCCCTCGCTGTCTCCCTCGCTGTCTCTCTCGCTGTCTCCCTCGCTGTCTCCCTCGCTGTCTCTCTCGCTGTCTCTCTCGCTGTCTCTCTCGCTGTCTCCCTCGCAGTCTCTCTCGCTGTCTCCCTCGCTGTCTCCCTCGCTGTGTCCCTCGCTCTCTCCCTCGCAGTCTCCCTCGCCGTCTCTCTCGCAGTCTCTCTCGCTGTCTTCCTCGCAGTTTCTCTCGCTGTCTCCCTCGCTGTCTCCCTCGCTGTCTCCCTCGCTGTCTCCCTCGCTGCCTCCCTCGCTGTCTCCCTAGCAGTCTCTCTCGCAGTCTCTCTCGCAGTCTCTCTCGCAGTCTCTCTCGCAGTCTCTCTCGCAGTCTCTCTCGCAGTCTCCCTCGCTGTCTCCCTCGCTGTCTCCCTCGCTGTCTCCCTCGCTGTCTCCCTCGCTGCCTCCCTCGCAGTCTCTCTCGCTGTCTCCCTCGCTGTCTCCCTCGCTGTCTCCCTCGCTGTCTCCCTCGCTGTCTCCCTCGCTCTCTCTCTCGCCGTCTCCCTCGCAGTCTCTCTCGCAGTGTCTCTCGCTGTATCCCTCGCTGTCTCTCTCGCTATTTCCCTAGCAGTCTCTCTCGCAGTTTCTCTCGCTTTCTCCCTCGCAGTCCCTCTCGCTGTCTCCCTCGCAGTCTCTCTCGCTGTCTCTCTCGCAGTCTGTCTCGCAGTCTCTCTCGCAGTCTCTCTCGCAGTCTCTCTCGCTGTCTCTCTCGCTGTCTCTCTCGCTGTCTCCCTCGCTGTCTCCCTCGCTGTCTCTCTCGCTGTCTCCCTGGCAGTCTCTCTCGCAGTCTCTCTCGCAGTCTCTCTCGCTGTCTCCCTCGCTGTCTCCATCGCTGTCTCCCTCGCAGTCTCTCTCGCAGTCTCTCTCGCAGTCTCTCTCGCAGTCTCTCTCGCTTTCTCCCTCGCTCTCTCCCTCGCAGACTCTCTCGCAGACTCTCTCGCTGTCTCTCTCGCTGTCTCCCTCGCAGTCTCTCTCGCTGTCTCCCTCGCAGTCTCCCTCGCAGTCTCCCTCGAAGTCTCCCTCGAAGTCACCTTGGATGTCTCTCTCGCAGTCTCTCTCGCATTCTCTTTCGCTGTCTCTTTCGCTGTCTCTCTCGAAGTCTCTCTCGAAGTCTCTCTCGTTGTCTCCCTCTCAGTCTCCCTCTCAGTCTCTCTCTCAGTCTGTCTCTCAGTCTCTCTCGCATTCTCTCTCGCTGTGTCCCTCGCACTCTCTGGCTTTCTCTCTCGCTTTCTCTCTCGCAGTCCCTCTCACTGTCTCTCTCGCAGTCTCTCTCGCAGTCTCTCTCGCAGTCTCTCTCGCAGTCTCTCTCGCTGTCTCCCTCACAGTCTCCCTCACAGTCTCCCTCACAGTCTCCCTCGCAGTCTCTCTCGCTGTCTCTCTCGCTGTCTCTCTCGCCGTCTCCCTTGCAGTCTCTCTCGAAGTCTCCCTCGCTGTCTCTCTCGCTCTCTCTCTCGCCGTCGCTCTCACCGTCTCCCTCGCCGTCTCCCTCGCAGTCACTCTCGCAGTCTCTCTCGCTGTATCCCTCGCTTTCTCTCTCGCTATCTCCATAGCAGTCTCTCTCGCAGTCTCCCTCACAGTCTCCCTCGCTGTCTCCCTCACAGTCTCTCTCGCTGTCTCCCTCACAGTCTCTCTCGCTGTCTCCCTCGCAGTCACCCTGGATGTCTCTCTCGCAGTCTCTCTCACATTCTCTTTCGCTGTCTCTCTCTATGTCTCTCTCGTTGTCTCCCTCGCTGTCTCCCTCACTGTCTCCCTCGCTGTCTCCCTCGCTGTCTCCCTCGCTGTCTCTCTCTCAGTCTCTCTCTCAGTCTCTCTCTCAGTCTCTCTCGCATTCTCTCTCGCTGTCTCCCTCGCTGTCTCCCTCGCACTCTCTGGCTTTCTCTCTGGCTTTCTCTCTGGCTTTCTCTCTCGCAGTCCCTCTCACTGTCTCTCTCGCAGTCTCCCTCACAGTCTCTCTCGCTGTCTCTCTCGCTGTCTCTCTCGCCGTCTCCCTCGCAGTCTCTCTCGAAGTCTCTCTCGCTGTCTCCCTCGCTGTCTCTCTCGCTCTCTCTCTCGCCGTCGCCCTCGCCGTCTCCCTCGCCGTCTACCTCGCAGTCACTCTCGCAGTCTCTCTCGCTGTATCCCTCGCTGTCTCTCTCGCTATCTCCATAGCAGTCTCTCTCGCAGTCTCCCTCGCTGTCTCCCTCGCAGTCTCCATCGCAGTCTCCATCGCAGTCTCTCTCGCAGTCTCTCTCGCAGTCTCTCTCGCAGTCTCTCTCACAGTCTCCCTCGCTATCTCCCTCGCTGTCTCTCTCGCTGTCTCCCTCGCAGTCTCCCTCGCAGTCTCCCTCGCAGTCTCTCTCGCAGTCTCTCTCGCAGTCTCTCTCGCAGTCTCTCTCGCAGTCTCTCTCGCAGTCTCTCTCGCAGTCACTCTCGCAGTCTCTCTCCTTTCTCCCTCGCAGTCTCTCTCGCAGTCTCTCTCGCTGTCTCCCTCGCTTTCTCCCTCGCTGTCTCTCTCGCTGTGTCTCTCGCTGTCTCCCTCGCAGTCTTTCTTGCAGTCTCTCTCGCTGTCTCCCTCGCTGTCTCCCTCGCTGTCTCCCTCGCTCTCTCCCTCGCAGTCTCCCTCTCTGTCTCCCTTGCCGTCTCTCTCGCAGTCTCTCTCGCTGTCTTCCTCGCAGTTTCTCTCGCTGTCTCCCTCGCTGTCTCCCTCGCTGTCTCCCTAGCAGTCGCTCTCGCTGTCTTCCTCGCAGTTTCTCTCGCTGTCTCCCTTGCTGTCTCCCTCGCTGTCTCCCTCACTGCCTCCCTCGCTGCCTCCCTCGCTGTCTCCCTCGCTGTCTCCCTCGCTGTCTCTCTCGCTGTCTCCCTCGCAGTCGCTCTCGCAGTCTCTCTCGCAGTCTCCCTCGCTGTCTCCCTCGCTGTCTCCCTCGCTGTCTCCCTCGCTGTCTCCCTCGCTGCCTCCCTCGCTGCCTCCCTCGCTGCCTCCCTCGCAGTCTCCCTCGCTGTCTCCCTCGCTGTCTCCCTCGCTGTCTCCCTCGCTGTCTCCCTCGCTCTCTCTCTCGCCGTCTCCCTCGCAGTCTCTCTCGCAGTGTCTCTCGCTTTCTCCCTCGCAGTCTCTCTCGCTGTCTCCCTCGCAGTCTCTCTCGCAGTCTCCCTCACTGTCTCCCTCACAGTCTCTCTCGCTGTCTCCCTCACAGTCTCTCTCGCTGTCTCCCTCGCAGTCTCTCTCACAGTCTCTCTCGCAGTCTCTCTCGCTGTCTCCCTCGCAGTCTCTATCGCTGTCTCCCTCGCAGTCTCTCTCGCAGTCTCTCTCGCATTCTCTCTCGCTTTCTCCCTCGCTCTCTCCCTCGCAGAATCTCTCGCTCTCTCCCTCGCAGACTCTCTCGCTGTCTCCCTCGCAGTCTCCCTCGCTGTCTCCCTCGCTGTCTCTCTCGCTGTCTCTCTCAGTCTCTCTCGCTGTCTCCCTCGCAGTCTCCCTCGAAGTCTCCCTCGAAGTCACCCTGGATGTCTCTCTCGCAGTCTCTCTCGCATTCTCTTTCGCTGTCTCTCTCGATGTCTCTCTCTCAGTCTCTCTCTCAGTCTCTCTCTCAGTCTCTCTCTCAGTCTCTCTCTCTCAGTCTCTCTCGCATTCTCTCTCGCATTCTCTCTCGCTGTCTCCCTCGCACTCTCTGGCTTTCTCTCTCGCAGTCCCTCTCACTGTCTCTCTCGCAGTCTCTCTCGCAGTCTCTCTCGCAGTCTCTCTCGCAGTCTCCCTCGCAGTCACTCTCACTTTCTCCCTCGCTGTCTCTCTCACTGTCTCTCTCGCATTCCTTCTCGCAGTCCTTCTCGCAGTCTCTCTCGCAGTCTCTCTCGCTGTCTCCCTCGCTGTCTCCCTCGCTGTCTCCCTCGCTGTCTCCCATGCTGTCTCCCTCGCAGTCTCCCTCGCAGTCTCTCTCGCTGTCTCTCTCGCTGTCTCCCTCGCTTTCTCCTTCGCCGTCTCTCTCGCTGTCTCTCTCGCTGTCTCTCTCGCTGTCTCCCTTGCAGTCTCTCTCGCTGTCTGCCTCGCTGTCTCCCTCGCTGTCTCCCTCGCTGTCTCCCTCGCAGTCTCTCTCGCTTTCTCCCTCGCTTTCTCCCTCGCTGTCTCCCTCGCAGTCTCTATCGCTGTCTCCCTCGCTGTCTCCCTCGCAGACTCTCTCGCTGTCTCCCTCGCTGTCTCCCTCGCTGTCTCCCTCGCTGTCTCCCTCACTGTCTCTCTCGCTGTCTCCCTCACATTCTCTCTCGCTGTCTCTCTCGCTGTCTCCCTCGCAGTCTCCCTCGAAGTCTCCCTCGAAGTCTCCCTCGAAGTCACCCTGGATGTCTCTCTCGCAGTCTCTCTCGCATTCTCTTTTGCTGTCTCTCTCGATGTCTCTCTCGATGTCTCTCTCGATGTCTCTCTCGCTGTCTCCCTCGCTGTCTCCCTTTCAGTCTCTCTCTCAGTCACTCTCGCATTCTCTCTCGCTCTCTCCCTCGCACTCTCTGGCTTTCTCTCTCGCTTTCTCTCTCGCAGTCCCTCTCACTGTCTCTCTCGCAGTCTCTCTCGCAGTCTCTCTCGCAGTCTCTCTCGCAGTCTCTCTCGCTGTGTCCCTCACAGTCTCTCTCGCTGTCTCTCTCGCTGTCTCTCTCGCTGTCTCTCTCGCCGTCTCCCTCGCAGTCTCTCTCGAAGTCTCTCTCGCTGTCTCCCTCGCTGTCTCCCTCGCTGTCTCTCTCGCTCTCTCTCTCGCCGTCGCTCTCTCCGTCTCCCTCGCCGTCTCCCTCGCAGTCTCTCTCGCAGTCTCTCTCGCTGTATCCCTCGCTGTCTCTCTCGCTATCTCCATAGCAGTCTCTCTCGCAGTCTCCCTCACAGTCTCCCTCGCTGTCTCCCTCACAGTCTCTCTTGCTGTCTCCCTCGCAGTCACCCTGGATGTCTCTCTCGCAGTCTCTCTCGCATTCTCTTTCGCTGTCTCTCTCGATGTCTCTCTCGTTGTCTCCCTCGCTGTCTCCCTCTCAGTCTCCCTCTCAGTCTCCCTCTCAGTCTCCCTCTCAGTCTCTCTCTCAGTCTCTCTCGCATTCTCTCTCGCTGTCTCCCTCGCTGTCTCCCTCGCACTCTCTGGCTTTCTCTCTCGCAGTCCCTCTCACTGTCTCTCTCGCTGTCTCCCTCACAGTCTCCCTCACAGTCTCTCTCGCTGCCTCTCTCGATGTCTCTCTCGCCTTCTCCCTCGCAGTCTCTCTCGAAGTCTCTCTCGCTGTCTCCCTCACTCTCTCTCTCGCTCTCTCTCTCGCCGTCGCCCTCGCCGTCTCCCTCGCCGTCTCCCTCGCAGTCTCCCTCGCAGTCTCTCTCGCTATCTCCCTAGCAGTCTCTCTCGCAGTCTCTCTCGCTTTCTCCCTCGCAGTCTCTCTCGCAGTCTCTCTCGCTTTCTCCCTCGCTGTCTCTCTCGCAGTCTCTCTCGCAGTCTCTCTCGCTGTCTCCCTCACTTTCTCCCTCGCTTTCTCCCTCGCTTTCTCCCTCGCTGTCTCTCTCGCTGTCTCTCTCGCTGTCTCTCTTGCTGTCTCTCTCGCTGTCTCTCTCGCTGTCTCCCTCGCAGTCTCCCTCGCAGTCTCTCTTGCAGTCTCTCTCGCTGTCTCCCTCGCTGTCTCCCTCGCTGTCTCCCTAGCTGTCTCCCTCGCTGTGTCCCTCGCTCTCTCCCTCGCTCTCTCCCTCGCAGTCTCCCTTGCCGTCTCTCTCGCAGTCTCTCTCGCTGTCTTCCTCGCAGTTTCTCTCGCTGTCTCCCTCGCTGTCTCCCTCGCTGTCTCCCTCGCTGTCTCCCTCGCTGTCTCCCTCGCTGTCTCCCTCGCTGCCTCCCTCGCTGTCTCCCTAGCAGTCGCTCTCGCAGTCGCTCTCGCAGTCTCTCTCGCAGTCTCTCTCGCAGTCTCTCTCGCTGTCTCCCTCGCTGTCTCCCTCGCTGTCTCCCTCGCTGTCTCCCTCGCTGCGTCCCTCGCAGTATCTCTCGAAGTCTCTCTCGCTGTCTCCCTCGCTGTCTCCCTCGCTGTCTCCCTCGCTGTCTCTCTCGCTGTCTCTCTCGCTGTCTCTCTCGCTGTCTCCATCGCTTTCTCCCTCGCTGTCTCTCTCGCTGTCTCCCTCGCTGCCTCCCTCGCAGTATCTCTCGAAGTCTCTCTCGCTGTCTCCCTCGCTGTCTCCCTCGCTGTCTCCCTCGCTGTCTCCCTCGCTGTCTCTCTCGCTGTCTCTCTCGCTGTCTCCATCGCTTTCTCCCTCGCTGTCTCCCTCGCTGTCTCTCTCGCTGTCTCTCTCGCTGTCTCTCTCGCTGTCTCTCTCGCTGTCTCTCTCGCTGCCTCTCTCGCTGTCTCTCTTGCAGTCTCTCTTGCTGTCTCCCTCGCTGTGTCTCTCGCTCTCTCCCTCGCTGTTTCCCTCGCTGTCTCACGCGCTCTCTCTCGCAGTCTCTCTCGCAGTCTCTCTCGCTGTCTCCCTTGTTGTGTCCCTCGCTGTTGCCCTCGCTGTGTCCCTCGCTGTCTCTCTCGCAGTCTCCCTCGCTGTCTCCCTCGCTGTCTCCCTCGCAGTCTCTCTCGCTGTCTCCCTTGCTGTCTCCCTCGCTGTCTCCCTCGTCGTCTCCCTCGCTGTCTCCCTTGCAGTCACTCTCTCTGTATCCCCGGCTGTCTCTCTCGCTATCTCCATAGCAGTATCTCTCACTGTCTCCCTCGCTGTCTCTGTCTCTGTCTCTGTCACTGTCTCTGTCTCTGTCGCTGTCTCTGTCGCTGTCTCTGTCGCTGTCTCTGTCGCTGTCTCCCTCGCTGTCTCCCTCGCTGTCTCCCTCGCTGTCTCCCTCGTCGTCTCCCTCGTCGTCTCCCTCGTCGTCTCCCTCGCCGTCTCCCTGGCCGTCTCCCTCGCAGTCTCTCTCGCAGTCTCTCTCGCTGTCTCTCTCAATGTACTCTCGCTGTCTCCCTCGCTGTCTCCCTCGCTGTCTCCCTCGCTCTATCCCTCGCTGTATCTCTCGCTGTATCTCTCGCAGTCTCTCTCGCAGTCTCTCTCGCTGTCTCTCTCGCTGTCTCCCTCGCAGTCTCTCTCGCTCTCTCCCTCGCTGTCTCCCTCGCTGTCTCTCTCGCCGTCTCTCTCTCCATCTCTCTCTCCATCTCTGTCTCCATCTCTCTCGCCATCTCTCTCGCAGTCTCCCTCGCTGTCTCCCTCGCTGTCTACCTCGCAGTCTCTCTCGCAGTCTCTCTCGCAGTCTCTCTCGCAGTCTCTCTCGCAGTCTCCCTCGCTGTCTCCCTCCCAGTCTCTCTCGCAGTCTCTCTCGCAGTCTCTCTCGCAGTCTCTCTCGCAGTCTCTCTCGCTGTCTCCCTCGCTGTCTCCCTCACAGTCTCTCTCGCTGTCTCCCTCGCAGTCTCTCTCGCAGTCTCTCTCGCTGTCTCCCTCGCAGTCTCTATCGCTGTCTCCCTCGCAGTCTCCCTCGCAGTCTCTCTCGCAGTCTCTCTCGCAGTCTCTCTCGCAGTCTCTCTCGCAGTCTCTCTCGCAGTCTCACTCGCTCTCTCCCTCGCAGACTCTCGCACTGTCTCCCTCGCAGTCTCCCTCGCAGTCTCCCTCGCAGTCTCCCTCGCAGTCTCTCTCGCTGTCTCCCTCGCTGTCTCTCTCGCTGTCTCTCTCGCTGTCTCCCTCGCTGTCTCTCTCGCTGTCTCTCTCGCTGTCTCTCTCGCTGTCTCTCTCGCTGTCTCTCTCGCTGTCTCTCTCGCTGTCTCCCTCGCAGTCTCTCTCGCAGTCTCTCTTGCAGTCTCTCTCGCTGTCTCCCTCGCTGTCTCCCTCGCTGTCTCCCTCGCTGTCTCCCTCGCTGTGTCCCTCGCTCTCTCCCTCGCAGTCTCCCTCGCCGTCTCTCTCGCAGTCTCTCTCGCTGTCTCCCTCGCTGTCTCCCTCGCTGCCTCCCTCGCTGTCTCCCTAGCAGTCGCTCTCGCAGTCTCTCTCGCAGTCTCTCTCGCAGTCTCTCTCGCAGTCTCCCTCGCTGTCTCCCTCGCTGTCTCCCTCGCTGTCTCCCTCGCTGTCTCCCTCGCTGTCTCCCTCGCTGCCTCCCTCGCAGTCTCTCTCGCTGTCTCCCTCGCTGTCTCCCTCGCTGTCTCCCTCGCTGTCTCCCTCGCTGTCTCCCTCGCTCTTTCTCTCGCCGTCTCCCTCGCAGTCTCTCTCGCAGTGTCTCTCGCTGTATCCCTCGCTGTCTCTCTCGCTATTTCCCTAGCAGTCTCTCTCGCAGTTTCTCTCGCTTTCTCCCTCGCAGTCCCTCTCGCTGTCTCCCTCGCAGTCTCTCTCGCAGTCTCTCTCGCAGTCTCTCTCGCAGTCTCTCTCGCAGTCTCTCTCGCAGTCTCCCTCGCTGTCTCCCTCCCAGTCTCTCTCGCAGTCTCTCTCGCAGTCTCTCTCGCAGTCTCTCTCGCAGTCTCTCTCGCTGTCTCCCTCGCTGTCTCCCTCACAGTCTCTCTCACTGTCTCCCTCGCAGTCTCTCTCGCTGTCTCCCTCGCAGTCTCTATCGCTGTCTCCCTCGCAGTCTCTCTCGCAGTCTCTCTCGCAGTCTCTCTCGCAGTCTCTCTCGCAGTCTCTCTCGCAGTCTCTCTCGCAGTCTCTCTCGCAGTCTCACTCGCTCTCTCCCTCGCAGACTCTCGCACTGTCTCCCTCGCAGTCTCCCTCGCAGTCTCCCTCGCAGTCTCCCTCGCAGTCTCCCTCGCTGTCTCCCTCGCTGTCTCCCTCGCTGTCTCCCTCGCTGTCTCCCTCGCTGTCTCTCTCGCTGTCTCCCTCGCTGTCTCTCTCGCTGTCTCTCTCGCTGTCTCTCTCGCTGTCTCTCTCGCTGTCTCCCTCGCAGTCTCTCTTGCAGTCTCTCTCGCTGTCTCCCTCGCTGTCTCCCTCGCTGTGTCCCTCGCTCTCTCCCTCGCAGTCTCCCTCGCCGTCTCTCTCGCAGTCTCTCTCGCTGTCTTCCTCGCAGTTTCTCTCGCTGTCTCCCTCGCTGTCTCCCTCGCTGTCTCCCTCGCTGTCTCCCTCGCTGCCTCCCTCGCTGTCTCCCTAGCAGTCTCTCTCGCAGTCTCTCTCGCAGTCTCTCTCGCAGTCTCTCTCGCAGTCTCTCTCGCAGTCTCTCTCGCAGTCTCCCTCGCTGTCTCCCTCGCTGTCTCCCTCGCTGTCTCCCTCGCTGTCTCCCTCGCTGTCTCCCTCGCTGCCTCCCTCGCAGTCTCTCTCGCTGTCTCCCTCGCTGTCTCCCTCGCTGTCTCCCTCGCTGTCTCCCTCGCTGTCTCCCTCGCTCTCTCTCTCGCCGTCTCCCTCGCAGTCTCTCTCGCAGTGTCTCTCGCTGTATCCCTCGCTGTCTCTCTCGCTATTTCCCTAGCAGTCTCTCTCGCAGTTTCTCTCGCTTTCTCCCTCGCAGTCCCTCTCGCTGTCTCCCTCGCAGTCTCTCTCGCTGTCTCTCTCGCAGTCTGTCTCGCAGTCTCTCTCGCAGTCTCTCTCGCAGTCTCTCTCGCTGTCTCTCTCGCTGTCTCTCTCGCTGTCTCCCTCGCTGTCTCCCTCGCTGTCTCTCTCGCTGTCTCCCTGGCAGTCTCTCTCGCAGTCTCTCTCGCAGTCTCTCTCGCTGTCTCCCTCGCTGTCTCCATCGCTGTCTCCCTCGCAGTCTCTCTCGCAGTCTCTCTCGCAGTCTCTCTCGCAGTCTCTCTCGCTTTCTCCCTCGCTCTCTCCCTCGCAGACTCTCTCGCAGACTCTCTCGCTGTCTCTCTCGCTGTCTCCCTCGCAGTCTCTCTCGCTGTCTCCCTCGCAGTCTCCCTCGCAGTCTCCCTCGAAGTCTCCCTCGAAGTCACCTTGGATGTCTCTCTCGCAGTCTCTCTCGCATTCTCTTTCGCTGTCTCTTTCGCTGTCTCTCTCGAAGTCTCTCTCGAAGTCTCTCTCGTTGTCTCCCTCTCAGTCTCCCTCTCAGTCTCTCTCTCAGTCTGTCTCTCAGTCTCTCTCGCATTCTCTCTCGCTGTGTCCCTCGCACTCTCTGGCTTTCTCTCTCGCTTTCTCTCTCGCAGTCCCTCTCACTGTCTCTCTCGCAGTCTCTCTCGCAGTCTCTCTCGCAGTCTCTCTCGCTGTCTCCCTCACAGTCTCCCTCACAGTCTCCCTCACAGTCTCCCTCGCAGTCTCTCTCGCTGTCTCTCTCGCTGTCTCTCTCGCCGTCTCCCTTGCAGTCTCTCTCGAAGTCTCCCTCGCTGTCTCTCTCGCTCTCTCTCTCGCCGTCGCTCTCACCGTCTCCCTCGCCGTCTCCCTCGCAGTCACTCTCGCAGTCTCTCTCGCTGTATCCCTCGCTTTCTCTCTCGCTATCTCCATAGCAGTCTCTCTCGCAGTCTCCCTCACAGTCTCCCTCGCTGTCTCCCTCACAGTCTCTCTCGCTGTCTCCCTCACAGTCTCTCTCGCTGTCTCCCTCGCAGTCACCCTGGATGTCTCTCTCGCAGTCTCTCTCACATTCTCTTTCGCTGTCTCTCTCTATGTCTCTCTCGTTGTCTCCCTCGCTGTCTCCCTCACTGTCTCCCTCGCTGTCTCCCTCGCTGTCTCCCTCGCTGTCTCTCTCTCAGTCTCTCTCTCAGTCTCTCTCTCAGTCTCTCTCGCATTCTCTCTCGCTGTCTCCCTCGCTGTCTCCCTCGCACTCTCTGGCTTTCTCTCTGGCTTTCTCTCTGGCTTTCTCTCTCGCAGTCCCTCTCACTGTCTCTCTCGCAGTCTCCCTCACAGTCTCTCTCGCTGTCTCTCTCGCTGTCTCTCTCGCCGTCTCCCTCGCAGTCTCTCTCGAAGTCTCTCTCGCTGTCTCCCTCGCTGTCTCTCTCGCTCTCTCTCTCGCCGTCGCCCTCGCCGTCTCCCTCGCCGTCTACCTCGCAGTCACTCTCGCAGTCTCTCTCGCTGTATCCCTCGCTGTCTCTCTCGCTATCTCCATAGCAGTCTCTCTCGCAGTCTCCCTCGCTGTCTCCCTCGCAGTCTCCATCGCAGTCTCCATCGCAGTCTCTCTCGCAGTCTCTCTCGCAGTCTCTCTCGCAGTCTCTCTCACAGTCTCCCTCGCTATCTCCCTCGCTGTCTCTCTCGCTGTCTCCCTCGCAGTCTCCCTCGCAGTCTCCCTCGCAGTCTCTCTCGCAGTCTCTCTCGCAGTCTCTCTCGCAGTCTCTCTCGCAGTCTCTCTCGCAGTCTCTCTCGCAGTCACTCTCGCAGTCTCTCTCCTTTCTCCCTCGCAGTCTCTCTCGCAGTCTCTCTCGCTGTCTCCCTCGCTTTCTCCCTCGCTGTCTCTCTCGCTGTGTCTCTCGCTGTCTCCCTCGCAGTCTTTCTTGCAGTCTCTCTCGCTGTCTCCCTCGCTGTCTCCCTCGCTGTCTCCCTCGCTCTCTCCCTCGCAGTCTCCCTCTCTGTCTCCCTTGCCGTCTCTCTCGCAGTCTCTCTCGCTGTCTTCCTCGCAGTTTCTCTCGCTGTCTCCCTCGCTGTCTCCCTCGCTGTCTCCCTAGCAGTCGCTCTCGCTGTCTTCCTCGCAGTTTCTCTCGCTGTCTCCCTTGCTGTCTCCCTCGCTGTCTCCCTCACTGCCTCCCTCGCTGCCTCCCTCGCTGTCTCCCTCGCTGTCTCCCTCGCTGTCTCTCTCGCTGTCTCCCTCGCAGTCGCTCTCGCAGTCTCTCTCGCAGTCTCCCTCGCTGTCTCCCTCGCTGTCTCCCTCGCTGTCTCCCTCGCTGTCTCCCTCGCTGCCTCCCTCGCTGCCTCCCTCGCTGCCTCCCTCGCTGTCTCCCTCGCTGTCTCCCTCGCTGTCTCCCTCGCTGTCTCCCTCGCTGTCTCCCTCGCTGTCTCCCTCGCTCTCTCTCTCGCCGTCTCCCTCGCAGTCTCTCTCGCAGTGTCTCTCGCTTTCTCCCTCGCAGTCTCTCTCGCTGTCTCCCTCGCAGTCTCTCTCGCAGTCTCCCTCACTGTCTCCCTCACAGTCTCTCTCGCTGTCTCCCTCACAGTCTCTCTCGCTGTCTCCCTCGCAGTCTCTCTCACAGTCTCTCTCGCAGTCTCTCTCGCTGTCTCCCTCGCAGTCTCTATCGCTGTCTCCCTCGCAGTCTCTCTCGCAGTCTCTCTCGCATTCTCTCTCGCTTTCTCCCTCGCTCTCTCCCTCGCAGAATCTCTCGCTCTCTCCCTCGCAGACTCTCTCGCTGTCTCCCTCGCAGTCTCCCTCGCTGTCTCCCTCGCTGTCTCTCTCGCTGTCTCTCTCAGTCTCTCTCGCTGTCTCCCTCGCAGTCTCCCTCGAAGTCTCCCTCGAAGTCACCCTGGATGTCTCTCTCGCAGTCTCTCTCGCATTCTCTTTCGCTGTCTCTCTCGATGTCTCTCTCTCAGTCTCTCTCTCAGTCTCTCTCTCAGTCTCTCTCTCAGTCTCTCTCTCTCAGTCTCTCTCGCATTCTCTCTCGCATTCTCTCTCGCTGTCTCCCTCGCACTCTCTGGCTTTCTCTCTCGCAGTCCCTCTCACTGTCTCTCTCGCAGTCTCTCTCGCAGTCTCTCTCGCAGTCTCTCTCGCAGTCTCCCTCGCAGTCACTCTCACTTTCTCCCTCGCTGTCTCTCTCACTGTCTCTCTCGCATTCCTTCTCGCAGTCCTTCTCGCAGTCTCTCTCGCAGTCTCTCTCGCTGTCTCCCTCGCTGTCTCCCTCGCTGTCTCCCTCGCTGTCTCCCATGCTGTCTCCCTCGCAGTCTCCCTCGCAGTCTCTCTCGCTGTCTCTCTCGCTGTCTCCCTCGCTTTCTCCTTCGCCGTCTCTCTCGCTGTCTCTCTCGCTGTCTCCCTTGCAGTCTCTCTCGCTGTCTGCCTCGCTGTCTCCCTCGCTGTCTCCCTCGCTGTCTCCCTCGCTGTCTCCCTCGCTGTCTCCCTCGCAGTCTCCCTCACCGTCTCCCTCGCCGTCTCTCTCGCAGTCTCTCTCGCTGTCTCCCTCGCCGTCTCTCTCGCAGTCTCTCTCGCTGTCTTCCTTGCAGTTTCTCTCGCTGTCTCCCTCGCAGTCTCTCTCACTGTCTCCCTCGCTGTCTCCCTCGCTGCCTCCCTCGCTGTCTCCCTAGCAGTCGCTCTCGCAGTCTCTCTCGCTGTCTTCCTCGCAGTTTCTCTCGCTGTCTCCCTCGCTGCCTCCCACGCTGTCTCCCTCGCTGTCTCACGCGATCTCTCTCGCATTCTCACTCGTTGTCTCCCTTGCAGTCTCTCTCGCTGTGTCCCTCGCAGTCTCTCTCGCAGTCTCTCTCGCAGTCTCTCTCGCAGTCTCTCTCGCAGTCTCTATTGCTGTCTCTGTCGCTGTCACTGTCGCTGTCTCTGTCGCTGTCTCTGTCGCTGTCTCTGTCGCTGTCTCTGTCGCTGTCTCCCTCGCTGTCTCCCTCGCTGTCTCCCTCGCTCTCTCCCTCACAGTCTCTCTCGAAGTCTCTCTCGCTGTCTACCTCGCTGTCTCCCTCGCTGTCTCTCTCGCTCTCTCTCTCGCCGTCTCCCTCGCCGTCTTAATCGCTGTCTCCCTCGCATTCTCTCTCGCAGTGTCTCTCGCTGTCTCCCTCGCAGTCTCCCTCGCAGTCTCCCTCGCAGTCTCCCTCGCAGTCTCCCTCGCAGTCTCCCTCGCAGTCTCTCTCGCTGTCTCCCTCACAGTCTCTCTCGCTGTCTCCCTCGCAGACTCTCTCGAAGTCGCTCTCGCTTTCTCCCTCGCTTTCTCCCTCGCTGTCTCTCTCGCAGTCCTTCTCACAGTCCTTCTCGCAGTCTCTCTCGCTGTCTCCAGCGCTGTCTCCCTCGCTGTCTCCCTCGCTGTCTCCCTCGCTGTCTCCCTCGCTGTCTCCCTCGCTGTCTCCCTCGCTGTCTCCCACGCAGTCTCTCTCGCTGTCTCCATCGCTTTCTCCCTCGCTGTCTCTCTCGCTGTCTCTCTCGCTGTCTCTCTCGCTGTCTCTCTCGCTGTCTCTCTCGCTGCCTCTCTCGCTGTCTCTCTTGCAGTCTCTCTTGCTGTCTCACGCGCTCTCTCTCGCAGTCTCTCTCGCAGTCTCTCTCGCTGTCTCCCTTGTTGTGTCCCTCGCTGTTTCCCTCGCTGTCTCTCTCGCAGTCTCCCTCGCTGTCTCCCTCGCTGTCTCCCTCGCTGTCTCCCTCGCAGTCTCCCTCGCTGTCTCCCTCGCTGTCTCCCTCGCTGTCTCCCTCGTCGTCTCCCTCGCCGTCTCCCTTGCAGTCACTCTCTCTGTATCCCCGGCTGTCTCTCTCGCTATCTCCATAGCAGTATCTCTCACTGTCGCTGTCTCTGTCGCTGTCTCTGTCGCTGTCTCTGTCGCTGTCTCTGTCGCTGTCTCCCTCGCTGTCTCCCTCGCTGTCTCCCTCGTCGTCTCCCTCGTCGTCTCCCTCGCCGTCTCCCTGGCCGTCTCCCTGGCCGTCTCCCTGGCCGTCTCCCTCGCAGTCTCTCTCGCAGTCTCTCTCGCAGTCTCTCTCGCAGTCTCTCTCAATGTACTCTCGCTGTCTCCCTCGCTCTATCCCTCGCTGTATCTCACGCTGTATCTCACGCTGTATCTCTCGCAGTCTCTCTCGCAGTCTCTCTCGCAGTCTCTCTCGCAGTCTCTCTCGCTGTCTCTCTCGCTGTCTCCCTCGCAGTCTCTCTCGCTCTCTCCCTCGCTGTCTCTCTCGCCGTCTCTCTCTCCATCTCTCTCTCCATCTCTCTCGCAGTCTCACTCGCTGTCTCCCTCGCTGTCTCCCTCGCTGTCTCCCTCGCAGTCTCTCTCGCAGTCTCTCTCGCAGTCTCTCTCGCAGTCTCTCTCGCAGTCTCCCTCGCTGTCTCCCTCCCAGTCTCTCTCGCAGTCTCTCTCGCAGTCTCTCTCGCAGTCTCTCTCGCAGTCTCTCTCGCAGTCTCTCTCGCAGTCTCTCTCGCAGTCTCTCTCGCTGTCTCCCTCGCAGTCTCTCTCGCAGTCTCTCTCGCTGTCTCCCTCGCAGTCTCTATCGCTGTCTCCCTCACAGTCTCTCTCGCAGTCTCTCTCGCAGTCTCTCTCGCAGTCTCTCTCGCAGTCTCACTCGCTCTCTCCCTCGCAGACTCTCGCACTGTCTCCCTCGCAGTCTCCCTCGCAGTCTCCCTCGCAGTCTCCCTCGCAGTCTCCCTCGCTGTCTCCCTCGCTGTCTCCCTCGCTGTCTCCCTCGCTGTCTCTCTCGCTGTCTCCCTCGCTGTCTCTCTCGCTGTCTCTCTCGCTGTCTCCCTCGCAGTCTCTCTTGCAGTCTCTCTCGCTGTCTCCCTCGCTGTCTCCCTCGCTGTCTCCCTCGCTGTCTCCCTCGCTGTCTCCCTCGCTCTCTCCCTCGCAGTCTCACTCGCTGTCTTCCTCGCAGTTTCCCGCGCTGTCTCCCTCGCTGTCTCCCTCGCTGTCTCTGTCGCTGTCTCCCTCGCTGTCTCCCTCGCTGTCTCCCTCGCTGTCTCCCTCACAGTCTCTCTCGAAGTCTCTCTCGCTGTCTACCTCGCTGTCTCCCTCGCTGTCTCTCTCGCTCTCTCTCTCGCCGTCTCCCTCGCCGTCTTAATCGCTGTCTCCCTCGCATTCTCTCTCGCAGTGTCTCTCGCTGTCTCCCTCGCAGTCTACCTCGCAGTCTCCCTCGCAGTCTACCTCGCAGTCTCTCTCGCTGTCTCCCTCACAGTCTCTCTCGCTGTCTCCCTCGCAGACTCTCTCGAAGTCGCTCTCGCTTTCTCCCTCGCTTTCTCCCTCGCTGTCTCTCTCGCAGTCCTTCTCACAGTCCTTCTCGCAGTCTCTCTCGCTGTCTCCAGCGCTGTCTCCCTCGCTGTCTCCCTCGCTGTCTCCCTCGCTGTCTCCCTCGCTGTCTCCCTCGCTGTCTCCCTCGCTGTCTCCCACGCAGTCTCTCTCGCTGTCTCTCTCGCTGTCTCCATCGCTTTCTCCCTCGCTGTCTCTCTCGCTGTCTCTCTCGCTGTCTCTCTCGCTGTCTCTCTCGCTGTCTCTCTCGCTGCCTCTCTCGCTGTCTCTCTTGCAGTCTCTCTTGCTGTCTCCCTCGCTGTGTCTCTCGCTCTCTCCCTCGCTGTTTCCCTCGCTGTCTCACGCGCTCTCTCTCGCAGTCTCTCTCGCAGTCTCTCTCGCTGTCTCCCTTGTTGTGTCCCTCGCTGTTTCCCTCGCTGTCTCTCTCGCAGTCTCCCTCGCTGTCTCCCTCGCTGTCTCCCTCGCTGTCTCCCTCGCTGTCTCCCTCGCTGTCTCCCTCGCAGTCTCCCTCGCTGTCTCCCTCGCTGTCTCCCTCGCTGTCTCCCTCGTCGTCTCCCTCGCCGTCTCCCTTGCAGTCACTCTCTCTGTATCCCCGGCTGTCTCTCTCGCTATCTCCATAGCAGTATCTCTCACTGTCTCCCTCGCTGTCTCTGTCTCTGTCGCTGTCTCTGTCGCTGTCTCTGTCGCTGTCTCTGTCGCTGTCTCTGTCGCTGTCTCCCTCGCTGTCTCCCTCGCTGTCTCCCTCGCTGTCTCCCTTGTCGTCTCCCTCGTCGTCTCCCTCGTCGTCTCCCTCGCCGTCTCCCTGGCCGTCTCCCTCGCAGTCTCACTCGCAGTCTCTCTCGCAGTCTCTCTCAATGTACTCTCGCTGTCTCCCTCGCTGTCTCCCTCGCTGTCTCCCTCGCTCTATCCCTCGCTGTATCTCTCGCTGTATCTCTCGCAGTCTCTCTCGCAGTCTCTCTCGCAGTCTCTCTCGCAGTCTCTCTCGCTGCCTCTCTCGCTGTCTCCCTCGCAGTCTCTCTCGCTCTCTCCCTCGCTGTCTCTCTCGCCGTCTCTCTCTCCATCTCTCTCTCCATCTCTCTCGCCATCTCTCTCGCAGTCTCCCTCGCTGTCTCCCTCGCTGTCTCCCTCGCTGTCTCCCTCGCTGTCTCCCTCGCTGTCTCCCTCGCCGTCTCTCTCGCCGTCTCTCTCGCAGTCTCTCTCGCAGTCTCTCTCGCAGTCTCTCTCGCAGTCTCCCTCGCTGTCTCCCTCCCAGTCTCTCTCGCAGTCTGTCTCGCAGTCTCTCTCGCAGTCTCTCTCGCAGTCTCTCTCGCAGTCTCTCTCGCAGTCTCTCTCGCTGTCTCCCTCGCTGTCTCCCTCACAGTCTCTCTCGCTGTCTCCCTCGCAGTCTCTCTCGCAGTCTCTCTCGCTGTCTCCCTTGCAGTCTCTATCGCTGTCTCCCTCGCTGTCTCCCTCGCTGTCTCCCTCGCTGTCTCTCTCGCTGTGTCCCTCGCTCTCTCCCTCGCTCTCTCCCTCGCAGTCTCCCTCGCCGTCTCTCTCGCAGTCTCTCTCGCTGTCTTCCTCGCAGTTTCTCGCGCTGTCTCCCTCGCTGTCTCCCTCGCTGTCTCCCTCGCTGTCTCCCTCGCTGCCTCCCTCGCTGTCTCCCTAGCAGTCGCTCTCGCAGTCTCTCTCGCAGTCTCTCTCGCAGTCTCTCTCGCAGTCTCTCTCGCAGTCTCCCTCGCTGTCTCCCTCGCTGTCTCCCTCGCTGTCTCCCTCGCTGTCTCCCTCGCAGTCTCTCTCGCTGTCTCCCTCGCTGTCTCCCTCGCTGTCTCCCTCGCTGTCTCCCTCGCTGTCTCTCTCGCTATTTCCCTAGCAGTCTCTCTCGCAGTTTCTCTCGCTTTCTCCCTCGCAGTCCCTCTCGCTGTCTCCCTCGCAGTCTCTCTCGCAGTCTCTCTCGCAGTCTCTCTCGCAGTCTCTCTCGCAGTCTCTCTCGCTGTCTCTCTCGCTGTCTCCCTCGCAGTCTCTCTCACAGTCTCTCTCGCAGTCTCTCTCGCTGTCTCCCTCGCAGTCTCTATCGCTGTCTCCCTCGCAGTCTCTCTCGCAGTCTCTCTCGCAGTCTCTCTCGCAGTCTCTCTCGCTTTCTCACTCGCAGTCTCCCTCGAAGTCTCCCTCGAAGTCACCTTGGATGTCTCTCTCGCAGTCTCTCTCGCATTCTCTTTCGCTGTCTCTTTCGCTGTCTCTCTCGATGTCTCTCTCGCTGTCTCCCTCGCACTCTCTGGCTTTCTCTCTCGCTTTCTCTCTCGCAGTCCCTCTCACTGTCTCTCTCGCAGTCTCTCTCGCAGTCTCTCTCGCAGTCTCTCTCGCTGTCTCCCTCACAGTCTCCCTCACAGTCTCCCTCACAGTCTCTCTCGCTGTCTCTCTCGCTGTCTCTCTCGCCGTCTCCCTCGCAGTCTCTCTCGAAGTCTCTCTCGCTGTCTCCCTCGCTGTCTCTCTCGCTCTCTCTCTCGCCGTCGCTCTCACCGTCTCCCTCGCCGTCTCCCTCGCTGTCTCTCTCGCAGTCCTTCTCACAGTCCTTCTCGCAGTCTCTCTCGCTGTCTCCAGCGCTGTCTCCCTCGCTGTCTCCCTCGCTGTCTCCCTCGCTGTCTCCCTCGCTGTCTCCCTCGCTGTCTCCCTCGCTGTCTCCCTCGCTGTCTCTCTCGCTGTCTCTCTCGCTGTCTCCATCGCTTTCTGCCTCGCTGTCTCTCTCGCTGTCTCTCTCGCTGTCTCTCTCGCTGTCTCTCTCGCTGTCTCTCTCGCTGCCTCTCTCGCTGTCTCTCTTGCAGTCTCTCTTGCTGTCTCCCTCGCTGTGTCTCTCGCTCTCTCTCTCGCTGTTTCCCTCGCTGTCTCACGCGCTCTCTCTCGCAGTCTCTCTCGCAGTCTCTCGCGCTGTCTCCCTTGTTGTGTCCCTCGCTGTTTCCCTCGCTGTCTCTCTCGCAGTCTCCCTCGCTGTCTCCCTCGCTGTCTCCCTCGCTGTCTCCCTCGCAGTCTCCCTCGCTGTCTCCCTCGCTGTCTCCCTCGCTGTCTCCCTCGTCGTCTCCCTCGCCGTCTCCCTTGCAGTCACTCTCTCTGTATCCCCGGCTGTCTCTCTCGCTATCTCCATAGCAGTATCTCTCACTGTCTCCCTCGCTGTCTCTGTCTCTGTCGCTGTCTCTGTCGCTGTCTCTGTCGCTGTCTCTGTCGCTGTCTCTGTCGCTGTCTCCCTCGTCGTCTCCCTCGTCGTCTCCCTCGCCGTCTCCCTGGCCGTCTCCCTCGCAGTCTTTCTCGCAGTCTCTCTCGCAGTCTCTCTCAATGTACTCTCGCTGTCTCCCTCGCTGTCTCCCTCGCTGTCTCCCTCGCTCTATCCCTCGCTGTATCTATCGCTGTATCTCTCGCAGTCTCTCTCGCAGTCTCTCTCGCAGTCTCTCTCGCTGTCTCTCTCGCTGTCTCTCTCGCTGTCTCCCTCGCAGTCTCTCTCGCTCTCTCCCTCGCTGTCTCTCTCGCCGTCTCTCTCTCCATCTCTCTCTCCATCTCTCTCGCAGTCTCCCTCGCTGTCTCCCTCGCTGTCTCCCTCGCTGTCTCCCTCGCAGTCTCTCTCGCAGTCTCTCTCGCAGTCTCTCTCGCAGTCTCTCTCGCAGTCTCCCTCGCTGTCTCCCTCGCAGTCTCTCTCGCAGTCTCTCTCGCAGTCTCTCTCGCAGTCTCTCTCGCTGTCTCCCTCGCTGTCTCCCTCACAGTCTCTCTCGCTGTCTCCCTCGCAGTCTCTCTCGCAGTCTCTCTCGCTGTCTCCCTCGCAGTCTCTATCGCTGTCTCCCTCACAGTCTCTCTCGCAGTCTCTCTCGCAGTCTCTCTCGCAGTCTCTCTCGCAGTCTCACTCGCAGTCTCCCTCGCTCTCTCCCTCGCAGACTCTCGCACTGTCTCCCTCGCAGTCTCCCTCGCAGTCTCCCTCGCAGTCTCCCTCGCAGTCTCCCTCGCAGTCTCCCTCGCAGTCTCCCTCGCAGTCTCCCTCGCTGTCTCCCTCGCTGTCTCTCTCGCTGTCTCCCTCGCTGTCTCTCTCGCTGTCTCCCTCGCTGTCTCTCTCGCTGTCTTTCTCGCTGTCTCTCTCGCTGTCTCTCTCGCTGTCTCTCTCGCTGTCTCCCTCGCTGTCTCTCTTGCAGTCTCCCTCGCTGTCTCCCTCGCTGTCTCCCTCGCTGTCTCCCTCGCTGTCTCCCTCGCTGTGTCCCTCGCTCTCTCCCTCGCAGTCTCCCTCGCCGTCTCTCTCGCAGTCTCTCTCGCTGTCTTCCTCGCAGTTTCTCGCGCTGTCTCCCTCGCTGTCTCCCTCGCTGTCTCCCTCGCTGTCTCCCTCGCTGCCTCCCTCGCTGTCGCTCTCGCAGTCTCTCTCGCAGTCTCTCTCGCAGTCTCTCTCGCAGTCTCCCTCGCTGTCTCCCTCGCTGTCTCCCTCGCTGTCTCCCTCGCTGTCTCCCTCGCAGTCTCTCTCGCTGTCTCCCTCGCTGTCTCCCTCGCTGTCTCCCTCGCTGTCTCCCTCGCTGTCTCTCTCGCTATTTCCCTAGCAGTCTCTCTCGCAGTTTCTCTCGCTTTCTCCCTCGCAGTCTCTCTCGCAGTCTCTCTCGCAGTCTCTCTCGCAGTCTCTCTCGCTGTCTCTCTCGCTGTCTCTCTCGCTGTCTCTCTCGCTGTCTCCCTCGCAGTCTCTCTCGCAGTCTCTCTCGCAGTCTCTCTCGCTGTCTCCCTCGCAGTCTCTATCGCTGTCTCCCTCGCAGTCTCTCTCGCAGTCTCTCTCGCAGTCTCTCTATCAGTCTCTCTCGCTTTCTCCCTCGCAGACTCTCTCGCAGACTCTCTCGCTGTCTCCCTCGCAGTCTCTCTCGCAGTCTCCCTCGCAGTCTCCCTCGAAGTCTCCCTCGAAGTCACCTTGGATGTCTCTCTCGCAGTCTCTCTCGCATTCTCTTTCGCTGTCTCTTTCGCTGTCTCTCTCGATGTCTCTCTCGCTGTCTCCCTCGCACTCTCTGGCTTTCTCTCTCGCTTTCTCTCTCGCAGTCCCTCTCACTGTCTCTCTCGCAGTCTCTCTCGCAGTCTCTCTCGCAGTCTCTCTCGCAGTCTCTCTCGCAGTCTCTCTCGCAGTCTCCCTCGCAGTCTCCCTCACAGTCTCCCTCACAGTCTCTCTCGCTGTCTCTCTCGCTGTCTCTCTCGCCGTCTCCCTCGCAGTCTCTCTCGAAGTCTCTCTCGCTGTCTCCCTCGCTGTCTCTCTCGCTCTCTCTCTCGCCGTCGCTCTCACCGTCTCCCTCGCCGTCACTCTCGCAGTCTCTCTCGCTGTATCCCTCGCTGTCTCTCTCGCTATCTCCATAGCAGTCTCTCTCGCAGTCTCCCTCACAGTCTCCCTCGCTGTCTCCCTCACAGTCTCTCTCGCTGTCTCCCTCACAGTCTCTCTCGCTGTCTCCCTCGCAGTCACCCTGGATGTCTCTCTCGCAGTCTCTCTCGCATTCTCTTTTGCTGTCTCTCTCTATGTCTCTCTCGTTGTCTCCTTCGCTGTCTCCCTCGCTGTCTCCCTCGCTGTCTCCCTCGCTGTCTCCCTCTCAGTCTCTCTCTCAGTCTCTCTCTCAGTCTCTCTCTCAGTCTCTCTCGCATTCTCTCTCGCTGTCTCCCTCGCTGTCTCCCTCGCACTCTCTGGCTTTCTCTCTGGCTTTCTCTCTCGCTTTCTCTCTCGCAGTCCCTCTCACTGTCTCTCTCGCAGTGTCCCTCACAGTCTCTCTCGCTGCCTCTCTCGCTGTCTCTCTCGCCGTCTCCCTCGCAGTCTCTCTCGAAGTCTCTCTCGCTGTCTCCCTCGCTGTCTCCCTCGCTGTCTCCCTCGCTGTCTCTCTCGCTCTCTCTCTCGCCGTCGCCCTCGCCGTCTCCCTCGCCGTCTACCTCGCAGTCACTCTCGCAGTCTCTCTCGCTGTATCCCTCGCTGTCTCTCTCGCTATCTCCATAGCAGTATCTCTCGCAGTCTCCCTCGCTGTCTCCCTCGCAGTCTCCATCGCAGTCTCTCTCGCCGTCTCTCTCGCAGTCTCTCTCGCAGTCTCTCTCGCAGTCTCCCTCGCTATCTCCCTCGCTATCTCCCTCGCTGTCTCTCTCGCTGTCTCCCTTGCAGTCTCCCTCGCAGTCTCCCTCGCAGTCTCTCTCGCAGTCTCTCTCGCAGTCTCTCTCGCAGTCATTCTCGCAGTCTCTCTCCTTTCTCCCTCGCAGTCTCTCTCGCAGTCTCTCTCGCAGTCTCTCTCGCAGTCTCTCTCGCAGTCTCTCTCGCAGTCTCTCTCGCTGTCTCCCTCGCTTTCTCCCTCGCTGTCTCTCTCGCTGTGTCTCTCGCTGTCTCCCTCGCAGTCTCTCTCGCAGTCTCTCTCGCTGTCTCCCTCGCTGTCTCCCTCGCTGTCTCCCTCGCTCTCTCCCTCGCAGTCTCCCTCTCTGTCTCCCTTGCCGTCTCTCTCGCAGTCTCTCTCGCTGTCTTCCTCGCAGTTTCTCTCGCTGTCTCCCTTGCTGTCTCCCACGCTGTCTCCCTCGCTGTCTCCCTAGCAGTCGCTCTCGCAGTCTCTCTCGCAGTCTCTCTCGCAGTCTCTCTCGCAGTCTCTCTCGCAGTCTCTCTCGCAGTCTCTCTCGCAGTCTCCCTCGCTGTCTCCCTCGCTGTCTCCCTCGCTGTCTCCCTCGCTGTCTCCCTCGCTGCCTCCCTCGCAGTCTCTCTCGAAGTCTCTCTCGCTGTCTCCCTCGCTGTCTCCCTCGCTGTCTCCCTCGCTGTCTCTCTCGCTGTCTCTCTCGCCGTCTCCCTCGCAGTCTCTCTCGCAGTGTCTCTCGCTGTATCCCTCGCTGTCTCTCTCGCTATTTCCCTAGCAGTCTCTCTCGCAGTTTCTCTCGCTTTCTCTCTCGCAGTCTCTCTCGCAGTCTCTCTCGCAGTCTCTCTCGCAGTCTCTCTCGCAGTGTCTCTCGCAGTCTCTCTCGCAGTCTCTCTCGCAGTCTCCCTCGCAGTCTCCCTCGCAGTCTCTCTCGCAGTCTCTCTCGCAGTCTCTCTCGCAGTCTCTCTCGCAGTCTCTCTCGCTGTCTCTCTCGCTGTCTCCCTCGCTGTCTCCCTCACAGTCTCTCTCGCTGTCTCCCTCGCAGTCTCTCTCGCAGTCTCTCTCGCAGTCTCTCTCGCAGTCTCTCTCGCAGTCTCTCTCGCTGTCTCCCTCGCAGTCTCTATCGCTGTCTCCCTCGCAGTCTCTATCGCTGTCTCCCTCGCAGTCTCTCTCGCAGTCTCACTCGCTTTCTCCCTCGCTCTCTCCCTCGCTCTCTCCCTCGCAGGCTCTCTCGCTGTCTCCCTCGCAGTCTCCCTCGCAGGCTCTCTCGCTGTCTCCCTCGCAGTCTCTCTCGCATTCTCTTTCGTTGTCTCTCTCGATGTCTCTCTCATTGTCTCCCTCGCTGTCTCCCTCTCAGTCTCTCTCTCAGTCTCTCTCGCATTCTCTCTCGCTGTCTCCCTCGCACTCTCTGGCTTTCTCTCTCGCTTTCTCTCTCGCAGTCCCTCTCACTGTCTCTCTCGCAGTCTCTCTCGCAGTCTCTCTCGCAGTCTCTCTCACTGTCTCCCTCACAGTCTCCCTCACAGTCTCCCTCACAGTCTCTCTCGCTGTCTCTCTCGCTGTCTCTCTCACAGTCTCCCTCGCTGTCTCCCTCGCTGTCTCTCTCGCTGTCTCTCTCGCTGTCTCTCTCGCTGTCTCTCTCGCCGTCTCCCTCGCAGTCTCTCTCGAAGTCTCTCTCGCTGTCTCTCTCGCTGTCTCTCTCGCTGTCTCTCTCGCTCTCTCTCTCGCCGTCGCTCTCGCCGTCTCCCTCGCAGTCTCTCCCGCTCTCTCTCTCGCCGTCGCTCTCGCCGTCTCTCTCGCCGTCTCCCTCGCAGTCTCTCTCGAAGTCTCCCTCGCTGTCTCCCTCGCTGTCTCTCTCGCTCTCTCTCTCGCCGTCTCCCTCGCCGTCTCCCTCGCAGTCACTCTCGCAGTCTCTCTCGCTGTATCCCTCGCTGTCTCTCTTGCTATCTCCATAGCAGTCTCTCTCGCAGTCTCCCTCACAGTCTCTCTCGCTGTCTCCCTCGCAGTCACCCTGGATGTCTCTCTCGCAGTCTCTCTCGCATTCTCTTTCGCTGTCTCTCTCGATGTCTCTCTCGATGTCTCTCTCGTTGTCTCCCTCGCTGTCTCCCTCTCAGTCTCTCTCTCAGTCTCTCTCTCAGTCTCTCTCTCAGTCTCTCTCTCAGTCTCACTCGCATTCTATCTCGCTGTCTCCCTCGCTGTCTCCCTCGCACTCTCTGGCTTTCTCTCTGGCTTTCTCTCTCGCAGTCCCTCTCACTGTCTCTCTCGCAGTCTCTCTCGCAGTCTCTCTCGCAGTCCCTCTCACTGTCTCTCTCGCAGTCTCCCTCACAGTCTCTCTCGCTGCCTCTCTCGCTGTCTCTCTCGCCGACTCTCTCGCAGTCTCCCTCGCAGTCTCTCTCGCAGTCTCTCTCGAAGTCTCTCTCGAAGTCTCTCTCGCTGTCTCCCTCGCTGTCTCTCTCGCTCTCTCTCTCGCCATCGCCCTCGCCGTCTCCCTCGCCGTCTCCCTCGCAGTCACTCTCGCAGTCTCTCTCGCTGTATCCCTCGCTGTCTCTCTCGCTATCTCCATAGCAGTCTCTCTCGCAGTCTCCTTCACAGTCTCCCTCGCTGTCTCTCTCGCAGTCTCTCTCGCAGTCTCTCTCGCAGTCTCTCTCGCAGTCTCTCTCGCTGTCTCCCTCGCTGTCTCTCTCGCTGTCTCCCTTGCAGTCTCCCTCGCAGTCTCTCTCGCTGTCTCCCTCGCACTCTCTGGCTTTCTCTCTCGCTTTCTCTCTCGCAGTCCCTCTCACTGTCTCTCTTGCAGTCTCTCTCGCAGTCTCTCTCGCTTTCTCCCTCGCTCTCTCACTCGCAGACTCTCTCACTGTCTCCCTCGCAGTCTCCCTCGCAGTCTCCCTCGCAGTCTCCCTCGCTGTCTCCCTCGCTGTCTCCCTCGCTGTCTCTCTCGCTGTCTCTCTCGCTGTCTCTCTCGCTGTCTTCCTCGCAGTCTCTCTTGCAGTCTCTCTCGCTCTCTCCCTCGCCGTCTCCCTCGCCGTCTCTCTCGCTGTCTTCCTCACAGTTTCTCTCGCTGTCTCCCTCGCTGTCTCCCTCGCTGTCTCCCTCGCTGTCTCCCTCGCTGCCTCCCTCGCTGTCTCCCTAGCAGACGCTCTCGCAGTCTCTCTCGCAGTCTCCCTCGCTGTCTCCCTCGCTGTCTCCCTCGCTGTCTCCCTCGCTGCCTCCCTCACAGTCTCTCTCGAAGTCTCCCTCGCTGTCTCCCTCGCTGTCTCCCTCGCTGTCTCCCTCGCTGTCTCCCTCGCTGTCTCCCTCACTGTCTCCCTCGCCGTCTCCCTCGCAGTCTCTCTTGCTATATCCCTCGCTGTCTCTCTCGCTATTTCCCTAGCAGTCTCTCTCGCAGTTTCTCTCGCTGTCTCCCTCGCAGTCTCTCTCGCAGTCTCCCTTGCAGTCTCTCTCGCAGTCTCTCTCGCAGTCTCTCTCGCAGTCTCTCTCGCAGTCTCTCTCGCTGTCTCCCTCGCAGTCTCTCTCGCAGTCTCTCTCGCAGTCTCTCTCGCTGTCTCCCTCGCAGTCTCTATCGCTGTCTCCCTCGCAGTCTCTCTCGCTTTCTCCCTCGCTTTCTCCCTCGCTCTCTCCCTCGCAGACTCTCTCGCAGACTCTCTCGCTGTCTCCCTCGCTGTCTCCCTCGCTGTCTCCCTCGCTGTCTCCCTCACTGTCTCTCTCGCTGTCTCCCTCACATTCTCTCTCGCTGTCTCTCTCGCTGTCTCCCTCGCAGTCTCCCTCGAAGTCTCCCTCGAAGTCTCCCTCGAAGTCACCCTGGATGTCTCTCTCGCAGTCTCTCTCGCATTCTCTTTTGCTGTCTCTCTCGATGTCTCTCTCGATGTCTCTCTCGCTGTCTCCCTCGCTGTGTCCCTCACAGTCTCTCTCGCAGTCTCTCTCGCAGTCTCTCTCGCTGTGTCCCTCACAGTCTCTCTCGCTGTCTCTCTCGCAGTCTCTCTCGAAGTCTCTCTCGCTGTCTCCCTCGCTGTCTCCCTCGCTGTCTCTCTCGCTCTCTCTCTCGCCGTCGCTCACTCCGTCTCCCTCGCCGTCTCCCTCGCAGTCTCTCTCGCAGTCTCTCTCGCTGTATCCCTCGCTGTCTCTCTCGCTATCTCCATAGCAGTCTCTCTCGCAGTCTCCCTCACAGTCTCTCTCGCTGTCTCCCTCACAGTCTCTCTTGCTGTCTCCCTCGCAGTCACCCTGGATGTCTCTCTCGCAGTCTCTCTCGCATTCTCTTTCGCTGTCTCTCTCGATGTCTCTCTCGTTGTCTCCCTCGCTGTCTCCCTCTCAGTCTCCCTCTCAGTCTCTCTCTCAGTCTCTCTCGCATTCTCTCTCGCTGTCTCCCTCGCTGTCTCCCTCGCACTCTCTGGCTTTCTCTCTGGCTTTCTCTCTCGCTTTCTCTCTCGCAGTCCCTCTCACTGTCTCTCTCGCTGTCTCCCTCACAGTCTCCCTCACAGTCTCTCTCGCTGCCTCTCTCGATGTCTCTCTCGCCGTCTCCCTCGCAGTCTCTCTCGAAGTCTCTCTTGCTGTCTCCCTCGCTCTCTCTCTCGCTCTCTCTCTCGCTCTCTCTCTCGCTCTCTCTCTCGCCGTCGCCCTCGCCGTCTCCCTCGCCGTCTCCCTCGCAGTCTCCCTCGCAGTCTCTCTCGCTATCTCCATAGCAGTCTCTCTCGCAGTCTCCCTCACAGTCTCCCTCGCAGTCTCCCTCGCAGTCTCCCTCGCAGTCTCCCTCGCAGTCTCTCTCGCAGTCTCTCTCGCAGTCTCTCTCGCAGTCTCTCTCGCAGTCTCTCTCGCAGTCTCTCTCGCAGTCTCTCTCGCTGTCTCCCTCGCTATCTCCCTCGCTGTCTCTCTCGCTGTCTCCCTTGCAGTCTCTCTCGCAGTCTCTCTCGCTTTCTCCCTCGCAGTCTCTCTCGCAGTCTCTCTCGCTTTCTCCCTCGCTGTCGCTCTCGCAGTCTCTCTCGCAGTCTCTCTCGCTGTCTCCCTCACTTTCTCCCTCGCTTTCTCCCTCGCTTTCTCCCTCGATGTCTCTCTCGCTGTCTCTCTCGCTGTCTCTCTCGCTGTCTCTCTCGCTGTCTCTCTCGCTGTCTCTCTCGCTGTCTCCCTCGCAGTCTCTCTTGCAGTCTCTCTTGCAGTCTCTCTCGCTGTCTCCCTCGCTGTCTCCCTCGCTGTCTCCCTCGCTGTCTCCCTCGCTGTCTCCCTCGCTGTCTCCCTCGCTGTGTCCCTCGCTCTCTCCCTCGCAGTCTCCCTCACTGTCTCCCTTGCCGTCTCTCTCGCAGTCTCTCTCGCTGTCTTCCTCGCAGTTTCTCTCGCAGTTTCTCTCGCTGTCTCCCTCTCTTTCTCCCTCGCTGTCTCCCTCGCTGTCTCCCTCGCTGTCTCCCTCGCTGTCTCCCTCGCTGCCTCCCTCGCTGTCTCCCTAGCAGTCGCTCTCGCAGTCGCTCTCGCAGTCGCTCTCGCAGTCTCTCTCGCTGTCTCCCTCGCTGTCTCCCTCGCTGCCTCCCTCGCTGTCTCCCTAGCAGTCGCTCTCGCAGTCGCTCTCGCAGTCTCTCTCGCAGTCTCTCTCGCTGTCTCCCTCGCTGTCTCCCTCGCTGTCTCCCTCGCTGCCTCCCTCGCAGTATCTCTCGAAGTCTCTCTCGCTGTCTCCCTCGCTGTCTCCCTCGCTGTCTCTCTCGCTCTCTCTCTCGCCGTCTCCCTCGCAGTCTCTCTCGCAGTGTCTCTCGCTGTATCCCTCGCTGTCTCTCTCGCTATTTCCCTAGCAGTCTCTCTCGCAGTTTCTCTCGCTTTCTCCCTCGCAGTCTCTCTCGCAGTCTCTCTCGCTTTCTCCCTCGCTCTCTCCCTCGCAGACTCTCTCGCTGTCTCCCTCACTGTCTCTCTCGCTGTCTCCCTCGCAGTCTCTCTCGCAGTCTCCCTCGCAGTCTCCCTCGAAGTCTCCCTCGAAGTCACCTTGGATGTCTCTCTCGCAGTCTCTCTCGCATTCTCTTTCGCTGTCTCTTTCGCTGTCTCTCTCGATGTCTCTCTCGCTGTCTCCCTCGCACTCTCTGGCTTTCTCTCTCGCTTTCTCTCTCGCAGTCCCTCTCACTGTCTCTCTCGCAGTCTCTCTCGCAGTCTCTCTCGCAGTCTCTCTCGCAGTCTCTCTCGCAGTCTCTCTCGCAGTCTCTCTCGCTGTCTCCCTCACAGTCTCCCTCACAGTCTCCCTCACAGTCTCTCTCGCTGTCTCTCTCGCTGTCTCTCTCGCCGTCTCCCTCGCAGTCTCTCTCGAAGTCTCTCTCGCTGTCTCCCTCGCTGTCTCTCTCGCTCTCTCTCTCGCCGTCGCTCTCACCGTCTCCCTCGCAGTCTCCCTCGCTGTCTCTCTCGCAGTCCTTCTCACAGTCCTTCTCGCAGTCTCTCTCGCTGTCTCCAGCGCTGTCTCCCTCGCTGTCTCCCTCGCTGTCTCCCTCGCTGTCTCCCTCGCTGTCTCCCTCGCTGTCTCCCTCGCTGTCTCCCTCGCTGTCTCCCACGCAGTCTCTCTCGCTGTCTCTCTCGCTGTCTCCATCGCTTTCTCCCTCGCTGTCTCTCTCGCTGTCTCTCTCGCTGTCTCTCTCGCTGTCTCTCTCGCTGCCTCTCTCGCTGTCTCTCTTGCAGTCTCTCTTGCTGTCTCCCTCGCTGTGTCTCTCGCTCTCTCCCTCGCTGTTTCCCTCGCTGTCTCACGCGCTCTCTCTCGCAGTCTCTCTCGCAGTCTCTCTCGCTGTCTCCCTTGTTGTGTCCCTTGCTGTTTCCCTCGCTGTCTCTCTCGCAGTCTCCCTCGCTGTCTCCCTCGCTGTCTCCCTCGCTGTCTCCCTCGCAGTCTCCCTCGCTGTCTCCCTCGCTGTCTCCCTCGCTGTCTCCCTCGTCGTCTCCCTCGCCGTCTCCCTTGCAGTCACATCTCTCTGTATCCCCGGCTGTCTCTCTCGCTATCTCCATAGCAGTATCTCTCACTGTCTCCCTCGCTGTCTCTGTCTCTGTCGCTGTCTCTGTCGCTGTCTCTGTCGCTGTCTCTGTCGCTGTCTCCCTCGCTGTCTCCCTCGTCGTCTCCCTCGTCGTCTCACTCGTCGTCTCCCTCGCCGTCTCCCTGGCCGTCTCCCTCGCAGTCTCTCTCGCAGTCTCTCTCGCAGTCTCTCTCAATGTACTCTCGCTGTCTCCCTCGCTGTCTCCCTCGCTGTCTCCCTCGCTGTCTCCCTCGCTCTATCCCTCGCTGTATCTATCGCTGTATCTCTCGCAGTCTCTCTCGCAGTCTCTCTCGCAGTCTCTCTCGCTGTCTCTCTCGCTGTCTCTCTCGCTGTCTCCCTCGCAGTCTCTCTCGCTCTCTCCCTCGCTGTCTCTCTCGCCGTCTCTCTCTCCATCTCTCTCTCCATCTCTCTCGCCATCTCTCTCGCAGTCTCCCTCGCTGTCTCCCTCGCTGTCTCCCTCGCTGTCTCCCTCGCAGTCTCTCTCGCAGTCTCTCTCGCAGTCTCTCTCGCAGTCTCTCTCGCAGTCTCTCTCGCAGTCTCCCTCGCTGTCTCCCTCGCAGTCTCTCTCGCAGTCTCTCTTGCAGTCTCTCTCGCAGTCTCTCTCGCAGTCTCTCTCGCAGTCTCTCTCGCTGTCTCCCTCGCTGTCTCCCTCACAGTCTCTCTCGCTGTCTCCCTCGCAGTCTCTCTCGCAGTCTCTCTCGCTGTCTCCCTCGCAGTCTCTATCACTGTCTCCCTCACAGTCTCTCTCGCAGTCTCTCTCGCAGTCTCTCTCGCAGTCTCTCTCGCAGTCTCTCTCGCAGTCTCACTCGCTCTCTCCCTCGCAGACTCTCGCACTGTCTCCCTCGCAGTCTCCCTCGCAGTCTCCCTCGCAGTCTCCCTCGCAGTCTCCCTCGCAGTCTCCGTCGCAGTCTCCCTCGCTGTCTCCCTTGCTGTCTCTCTCGCTGTCTCCCTCGCTGTCTCTCTCGCTGTCTCCCTCGCTGTCTCCCTCGCTGTCTCTCTCGCTGTCTTTCTCGCTGTCTCTCTCGCTGTCTCTCTCGCTGTCTCTCTCGCTGTCTCCCTCGCAGTCTCTCTTGCAGTCTCTCTTGCAGTCTCTCTCGCTGTCTCCCTCGCTGTCTCCCTCGCTGTCTCCCTCGCTGTCTCCCTCGCTGTCTCCCTCGCTGTGTCCCTCGCTCTCTCCCTCGCAGTCTCCCTCGCCGTCTCTCTCGCAGTCTCTCTCGCTGTCTTCCTCGCAGTTTCTCGCGCTGTCTCCCTCGCTGTCTCCCTCGCTGTCTCCCTCGCTGCCTCCCTCGCTGTCTCCCTAGCAGTCGCTCTCGCAGTCTCTCTCGCAGTCTCTCTCGCAGTCTCCCTCGCTGTCTCCCTCGCTGTCTCCCTCGCTGTCTCCCTCGCTGTCTCCCTCGCTGTCTCCCTCGCAGTCTCCCTCGCAGTCTCTCTCGCTGTCTCCCTCGCTGTCTCCCTCGCTGTCTCCCTCACTGTCTCCCTCGCTGTCTCCCTCGCTGTCTCTCTCGCTATTTCCCTAGCAGTCTCTCTCGCAGTTTCTCTCGCTTTCTCCCTCGCAGTCCCTCTCGCTGTCTCCCTCGCAGTCTCTCTCGCAGTCTCTCTCGCAGTCTCTCTCGCAGTCTCTCTCGCAGTCTCTCTCGCTGTCTCTCTCGCTGTCTCTCTCGCTGTCTCTCTCGCTGTCTCCCTCGCAGTCTCTCTCGCAGTCTCTCTCGCTGTCTCCCTCGCAGTCTCTATCGCTGTCTCCCTCGCAGTCTCTCTCGCAGTCTCTCTCGCAGTCTCTCTCGCAGTCTCTCTCGCTTTCTCCCTCGCAGACTCTCTCGCAGACTCTCTCGCTGTCTCCCTCGCAGTCTCTCTCGCAGTCTCCCTCGCAGTCTCCCTCGAAGTCTCCCTCGAAGTCACCTTGGATGTCTCTCTCGCAGTCTCTCTCGCATTCTCTTTCGCTGTCTCTTTCGCTGTCTCTCTCGATGTCTCTCTCGCTGTCTCCCTCGCACTCTCTGGCTTTCTCTCTCGCTTTCTATCTCGCAGTCCCTCTCACTGTCTCTCTCGCAGTCTCTCTCGCAGTCTCTCTCGCAGTCTCTCTCGCAGTCTCTCTCGCAGTCTCTCTCGCTGTCTCCCTCACAGTCTCCCTCACAGTCTCCCTCACAGTCTCTCTCGCTGTCTCTCTCGCTGTCTCTCTCGCTGTCTCTCTCGCCGTCTCCCTCGCAGTCTCTCTCGAAGTCTCTCTCGCTGTCTCCCTCGCTGTCTCTCTCGCTCTCTCTCTCGCCGTCGCTCTCGCCGTCTCCCTCGCCGTCTCCCTCGCAGTCAGTCTCGCAGTCTCTCTCGCTGTATCCCTCGCTGTCTCTCTCGCTATCTCCATAGCAGTCTCTCTTGCAGTCTCCCTCACAGTCTCCCTCGCTGTCTCCCTCACAGTCTCTCTCGCTGTCTCCCTCACAGTCTCTCTCGCTGTCTCCCTCGCAGTCACCCTGGATGTCTCTCTCGCAGTCTCTCTCGCATTCTCTTTTGCTGTCTCTCTCTATGTCTCTCTCGTTGTCTCCCTCGCTGTCTCCCTCGCTGTCTCCCTCGCTGTCTCCCTCGCTGTCTCCCTCGCTGTCTCCCTCTCAGTCTCTCTCTCAGTCTCTCTCTCAGTCTCTCTCTCAGTCTCTCTCTCAGTCTCTCTCTCAGTCTCTCTCGCATTCTCTCTCGCTGTCTCCCTCGCTGTCTCCCTCGCACTCTCTGGCTTTCTCTCTGGCTTTCTCTCTCGCTTTCTCTCTCGCAGTCCCTCTCACTGTCTCTCTCGCAGTGTCCCTCACAGTCTCTCTCGCTGCCTCTCTCGCTGTCTCTCTCGCTGTCTCCCTCGCAGTCTCTCTCGAAGTCTCTCTCGCTGTCTCCCTCGCTGTCTCTCTCGCTCTCTCTCTCGCCGTCGCCCTCGCCGTCTCCCTCGCCGTCTACCTCGCAGTCACTCTCGCAGTCTCTCTCGCTGTATCCCTCGCTGTCTCTCTCGCTATCTCCATAGCAGTATCTCTCGCAGTCTCCCTCGCTGTCTCCCTCGCAGTCTCCATCGCAGTCTCTCTCGCCGTCTCTCTCGCAGTCTCTCTCGCAGTCTCTCTCGCAGTCTCCCTCGCTATCTCCCTCGCTATCTCCCTCGCTGTCTCTCTCGCTGTCTCCCTTGCAGTCTCCCTAGCAGTCTCCCTCGCAGTCTCTCTCGCAGTCTCTCTCGCAGTCTCTCTCGCAGTCATTCTCGCAGTCTCTCTCCTTTCTCCCTCGCAGTCTCTCTCGCAGTCTCTCTCGCAGTCTCTCTCGCAGTCTCTCTCGCTGTCTCCCTCACTTTCTCCCTCGCTGTCTCTCTCGCTGTGTCTCTCGCTGTCTCCCTCGCAGTCTCTCTTGCAGTCTCTCTCGCTGTCTCTCTCGCTGTCTCCCTCGCTGTCTCCCTCGCTGTCTCCCTCGCTGTCTCCCTCGCTCTCTCCCTCGCAGTCTCCCTCTCTGTCTCCCTTGCCGTCTCTCTCGCAGTCTCTCTCGCTGTCTTCCTCGCACTTTCTCTCGCTGTCTCCCTTGCTGTCTCCCACGCTGTCTCCCTCGCTGTCTCCCTCGCTGTCTCCCTCGCTGTCTCCCTAGCAGTCTCTCTCGCAGTCTCTCTCGCAGTCTCTCTCGCAGTCTCTCTCGCAGTCTCTCTCGCAGTCTCCCTCGCTGTCTCCCTCGCTGTCTCCCTCGCTGTCTCCCTCGCTGTCTCCCTCGCTGTCTCCCTCGCTGCCTCCCTCGCAGTCTCTCTCGAAGTCTCTCTCGCTGTCTCCCTCGCTGTCTCCCTCGCTGTCTCTCTCGCTGTCTCTCTCGCTGTCTCTCTCGCCGTCTCCTTCGCAGTCTCTCTCGCAGTGTCTCTCGCTGTATCCCTCGCTGTCTCTCTCGCTATTTCCCTAGCAGTCTCTCTCGCAGTTTCTCTCGCTTTCTCTCTCGCAGTCTCTCTCGCAGTCTCTCTCGCAGTCTCTCTCGCAGTCTCTCTCGCAGTGTCTCTCGCAGTCTCTCTCGCAGTCTCTCTCGCAGTCTCTCTCGCAGTCTCTCTCGCAGTCTCCCTCGCAGTCTCCCTCGCAGTCTCTCTCGCAGTCTCTCTCGCAGTCTCTCTCGCAGTCTCTCTCGCAGTCTCTCTCGCAGTCTCTCTCGCTGTCTCTCTCGCTGTCTCCCTCGCTGTCTCCCTCGCTGTCTCCCTCACAGTCTCTCTCGCTGTCTCCCTCGCAGTCTCTCTCGCAGTCTCTCTCGCAGTCTCTCTCGCTGTCTCCCTCGCAGTCTCCATCGCTGTCTCCCTCGCAGTCTCTATCGCTGTCTCCCTCGCAGTCTCTCTCGCAGTCTCACTCGCTTTCTCCCTCGCTCTCTCCCTCGCTCTCTCCCTCGCAGGCTCTCTCGCTGTCTCCCTCGCAGTCTCCCTCGCAGCCTCTCTCGCTGTCTCCCTCGCAGTCTCTCTCGCATTCTCTTTCGTTGTCTCTCTCGATGTCTCTCTCATTGTCTCCCTCGCTGTCTCCCTCTCAGTCTCCCTCTCAGTCTCTCTCTCAGTCTCTCTCGCTTTCTCTCTCGCTTTCTCTCTCGCAGTCCCTCTCGCAGTCTCTCTCGCAGTCTCTCTCGCAGTCTCTCTCGCAGTCTCTCTCACTGTCTCCCTCACAGTCTCCCTCACAGTCTCCCTCACAGTCTCCCTCACAGTCTCTCTCGCTGTCTCTCTCGCTGTCTCTCTCACAGTCTCCCTCGCTGTCTCTCTCGCTGTCTCTCTCGCTGTCTCTCTCGCTGTCTCTCTCGCTGTCTCTCTCGCTGTCTCTCTCGCCGTCTCCCTCGCAGTCTCTCTCGAAGTCTCTCTCGCTGTCTCCCTCGCTGTCTCTCTCGCTCTCTCTCTCGCCGTCGCTCTCGCCGTCTCCCTCGCAGTCTCTCCCGCTCTCTCTCTCGCCGTCGCTCTCGCCGTCTCTCTCGCCGTCTCCCTCGCAGTCTCTCTCGAAGTCTCCCTCGCTGTCTCCCTCGCTGTCTCTCTCGCTCTCTCTCTCGCCGTCTCCCTCGCCGTCTCCCTCGCAGTCACTCTCGCAGTCTCTCTCGCTGTATCCCTCGCTGTCTCTCTTGCTATCTCCATAGCAGTCACTCTCGCAGTCTCCCTCACAGTCTCTCTCGCTGTCTCCCTCGCAGTCACCCTGGATGTCTCTCTCGCAGTCTCTCTCGCATTCTCTTTCGCTGTCTCTCTCGATGTCTCTCTCGATGTCTCTCTCGTTGTCTCCCTCGCTGTCTCCCTCTCAGTCTCTCTCTCAGTCTCTCTCTCAGTCTCTCTCTCAGTCTCACTCGCATTCTATCTCGCTGTCTCCCTCGCTGTCTCCCTCGCACTCTCTGGCTTTCTCTCTGGCTTTCTCTCTCGCAGTCCCTCTCACTGTCTCTCTCGCAGTCTCTCTCGCAGTCTCTCTCGCAGTCCCTCTCACTGTCTCTCTCGCAGTCTCCCTCACAGTCTCTCTCGCTGCCTCTCTCGCTGTCTCTCTCGCCGACTCTCTCGCAGTCTCCCTCGCAGTCTCTCTCGCAGTCTCTCTCGCAGTCTCTCTCGAAGTCTCTCTCGAAGTCTCTCTCGCTGTCTCCCTCGCTGTCTCTCTCGCTCTCTCTCTCGCCATCGCCCTCGCCGTCTCCCTCGCCGTCTCCATCGCAGTCACTCTCGCAGTCTCTCTCGCTGTATCCCTCGCTGTCTCTCTCGCTATCTCCATAGCAGTCTCTCTCGCAGTCTCCTTCACAGTCTCCCTCGCTGTCTCTCTCGCAATCTCTCTCGCAGTCTCTCTCGCAGTCTCTCTCGCAGTCTCTCTCGCAGTCTCTCTCGCAGTCTCCCTCGCTGTCTCCCTCGCTGTCTCCCTCGCTGTCTCTCTCGCTGTCTCTCTCGCTGTCTCCCTTGCAGTCTCCCTCGCAGTCTCTCTCGCTGTCTCCCTCGCACTCTCTGGCTTTCTCTCTCGCTTTCTCTCTCGCAGTCCCTCTCACTGTCTCTCTTGCAGTCTCTCTCGCAGTCTCTCTCGCTTTCTCCCTCGCTCTCTCACTCGCAGACTCTCTCACTGTCTCCCTCGCAGTCTCCCTCGCTGTCTCCCTCGCTGTCTCTCTCGCTGTCTCTCTCGCTGTCTCTCTCGCTGTCTCTCTCGCTGTCTTCCTCGCAGTCTCTCTTGCAGTCTCTCTCGCTCTCTCCCTCGCCGTCTCCCTCGCCGTCTCCCTTGCCGTCTCTCTCGCTGTCTTCCTCGCAGTTTCTCTCGCTGTCTCCCTCGCTGTCTCCCTCGCTGTCTCCCTCGCTGCCTCCCTCGCTGCCTCCCTCGCTGTCTCCCTAGCAGACGCTCTCGCAGTCTCTCTCGCAGTCTCCCTCGCTGTCTCCCTCGCTGTCTCCCTCGCTGTCTCCCTCGCTGCCTCCCTCACAGTCTCTCTCGAAGTCTCCCTCGCTGTCTCCCTCGCTGTCTCCCTCGCTGTCTCCCTCGCTGTCTCCCTCGCTGTCTCCCTCGCTGTCTCCCTCACTGTCTCCCTCGCCGTCTCCCTCGCAGTCTCTCTTGCTATATCCCTCACTGTCTCTCTCGCTATTTCCCTAGCAGTCTCTCTCGCAGTTTCTCTCGCTGTCTCCCTCGCAGTCTCTCTCGCTGTCTCCCTTGCAGTCTCTCTCGCAGTCTCTCTCGCAGTCTCTCTCGCAGTCTCTCTCGCAGTCTCTCTCGCAGTCTCTCTCGCTGTCTCCCTCGCAGTCTCTCTCGCAGTCTCTCTCGCAGTCTCTCTCGCAGTCTCTCTCGCAGTCTCTCTCGCTGTCTCCCTCGCAGTCTCTATCGCTGTCTCCCTCACTGTCTCTCTCGCTGTCTCCCTCACATTCTCTCTCGCTGTCTCTCTCGCTGTCTCCCTCGCAGTCTCCCTCGAAGTCTCCCTCGAAGTCTCCCTCGAAGTCACCCTGGATGTCTCTCTCGCAGTCTCTCTCGCATTCTCTTTTGCTGTCTCTCTCGATGTCTCTCTCGATGTCTCTCTCGCTGTCTCCCTCGCTGTCTCCCTCTCAGTCTCTCTCTCAGTCACTCTCGCATTCTCTCTCGCTGTCTCCCTCGCACTCTCTGGCTTTCTCTCTCGCTTTCTCTCTCGCAGTCCCTCTCACTGTCTCTCTTGCAGTCTCTCTCGCAGTCTCTCTCGCAGTCTCTCTCGCAGTCTCTCTCGCAGTCTCTCTCGCAGTCTCTCTCGCTGTGTCCCTCACAGTCTCTCTCGCTGTCTCTCTCGCTGTCTCTCTCGCTGTCTCTCTCGCCGTCTCCCTCGCAGTCTCTCTCGAAGTCTCTCTCGCTGTCTCCCTCGCTGTCTCCCTCGCTGTCTCTCTCGCTCTCTCTCTCGCCGTCGCTCACTCCGTCTCCCTCGCCGTCTCCCTCGCAGTCTCTCTCGCAGTCTCTCTCGCTGTATCCCTCGCTGTCTCTCTCGCTATCTCCATAGCAGTCTCTCTCGCAGTCTCCCTCACAGTCTCCCTCGCTGTCTCCCTCACAGTCTCTCTTGCTGTCTCCCTCGCTGTGTCCCTCGCTCTCTCCCTCGCAGTCTCCCTCGCCGTCTCTCTCGCAGTCTCTCTCGCTGTCTTCCTCGCAGTTTCTCGCGCTGTCTCCCTCGCTGTCTCCCTCGCTGTCTCCCTCGCTGCCTCCCTCGCTGTCTCCCTAGCAGTCGCTCTCGCAGTCTCTCTCGCAGTCTCTCTCGCAGTCTCCCTCGCTGTCTCCCTCGCTGTCTCCCTCGCTGTCTCCCTCGCTGTCTCCCTCGCTGTCTCCCTCGCTGTCTCCCTCGCAGTCTCCCTCGCAGTCTCTCTCGCTGTCTCCCTCGCTGTCTCCCTCGCTGTCTCCCTCGCTGTCTCCCTCGCTGTCTCTCTCGCTATTTCCCTAGCAGTCTCTCTCGCAGTTTCTCTCGCTTTCTCCCTCGCAGTCCCTCTCGCTGTCTCCCTCGCAGTCTCTCTCGCAGTCTCTCTCGCAGTCTCTCTCGCAGTCTCTCTCGCAGTCTCTCTCGCTGTCTCTCTCGCTGTCTCTCTCGCTGTCTCTCTCGCTGTCTCCCTCGCAGTCTCTCTCGCAGTCTCTCTCGCTGTCTCCCTCGCAGTCTCTATCGCTGTCTCCCTCGCAGTCTCTCTCGCAGTCTCTCTCGCAGTCTCTCTCGCAGTCTCTCTCGCTTTCTCCCTCGCAGACTCTCTCGCAGACTCTCTCGCTGTCTCCCTCGCAGTCTCTCTCGCAGTCTCCCTCGCAGTCTCCCTCGAAGTCTCCCTCGAAGTCACCTTGGATGTCTCTCTCGCAGTCTCTCTCGCATTCTCTTTCGCTGTCTCTTTCGCTGTCTCTCTCGATGTCTCTCTCGCTGTCTCCCTCGCACTCTCTGGCTTTCTCTCTCGCTTTCTATCTCGCAGTCCCTCTCACTGTCTCTCTCGCAGTCTCTCTCGCAGTCTCTCTCGCAGTCTCTCTCGCAGTCTCTCTCGCAGTCTCTCTCGCTGTCTCCCTCACAGTCTCCCTCACAGTCTCCCTCACAGTCTCCCTCACAGTCTCTCTCGCTGTCTCTCTCGCTGTCTCTCTCGCCGTCTCCCTCGCAGTCTCTCTCGAAGTCTCTCTCGCTGTCTCCCTCGCTGTCTCTCTCGCTCTCTCTCTCGCCGTCGCTCTCGCCGTCTCCCTCGCCGTCTCCCTCGCAGTCAGTCTCGCAGTCTCTCTCGCTGTATCCCTCGCTGTCTCTCTCGCTATCTCCATAGCAGTCTCTCTTGCAGTCTCCCTCACAGTCTCCCTCGCTGTCTCCCTCACAGTCTCTCTCGCTGTCTCCCTCACAGTCTCTCTCGCTGTCTCCCTCGCAGTCACCCTGGATGTCTCTCTCGCAGTCTCTCTCGCATTCTCTTTTGCTGTCTCTCTCTATGTCTCTCTCGTTGTCTCCCTCGCTGTCTCCCTCGCTGTCTCCCTCGCTGTCTCCCTCGCTGTCTCCCTCGCTGTCTCCCTCTCAGTCTCTCTCTCAGTCTCTCTCTCAGTCTCTCTCTCAGTCTCTCTCTCAGTCTCTCTCTCAGTCTCTCTCGCATTCTCTCTCGCTGTCTCCCTCGCTGTCTCCCTCGCACTCTCTGGCTTTCTCTCTGGCTTTCTCTCTCGCTTTCTCTCTCGCAGTCCCTCTCACTGTCTCTCTCGCAGTGTCCCTCACAGTCTCTCTCGCTGCCTCTCTCGCTGTCTCTCTCGCTGTCTCCCTCGCAGTCTCTCTCGAAGTCTCTCTCGCTGTCTCCCTCGCTGTCTCTCTCGCTCTCTCTCTCGCCGTCGCCCTCGCCGTCTCCCTCGCCGTCTACCTCGCAGTCACTCTCGCAGTCTCTCTCGCTGTATCCCTCGCTGTCTCTCTCGCTATCTCCATAGCAGTATCTCTCGCAGTCTCCCTCGCTGTCTCCCTCGCAGTCTCCATCGCAGTCTCTCTCGCCGTCTCTCTCGCAGTCTCTCTCGCAGTCTCTCTCGCAGTCTCCCTCGCTATCTCCCTCGCTATCTCCCTCGCTGTCTCTCTCGCTGTCTCCCTTGCAGTCTCCCTAGCAGTCTCCCTCGCAGTCTCTCTCGCCGTCTCTCTCGCAGTCTCTCTCGCAGTCATTCTCGCAGTCTCTCTCCTTTCTCCCTCGCAGTCTCTCTCGCAGTCTCTCTCGCAGTCTCTCTCGCAGTCTCTCTCGCTGTCTCCCTCACTTTCTCCCTCGCTGTCTCTCTCGCTGTGTCTCTCGCTGTCTCCCTCGCAGTCTCTCTTGCAGTCTCTCTCGCTGTCTCTCTCGCTGTCTCCCTCGCTGTCTCCCTCGCTGTCTCCCTCGCTGTCTCCCTCGCTCTCTCCCTCGCAGTCTCCCTCTCTGTCTCCCTTGCCGTCTCTCTCGCAGTCTCTCTCGCTGTCTTCCTCGCACTTTCTCTCGCTGTCTCCCTTGCTGTCTCCCACGCTGTCTCCCTCGCTGTCTCCCTCGCTGTCTCCCTCGCTGTCTCCCTAGCAGTCTCTCTCGCAGTCTCTCTCGCAGTCTCTCTCGCAGTCTCTCTCGCAGTCTCTCTCGCAGTCTCCCTCGCTGTCTCCCTCGCTGTCTCCCTCGCTGTCTCCCTCGCTGTCTCCCTCGCTGTCTCCCTCGCTGTCTCCCTCGCTGCCTCCCTCGCAGTCTCTCTCGAAGTCTCTCTCGCTGTCTCCCTCGCTGTCTCCCTCGCTGTCTCTCTCGCTGTCTCTCTCGCTGTCTCTCTCGCCGTCTCCTTCGCAGTCTCTCTCGCAGTGTCTCTCGCTGTATCCCTCGCTGTCTCTCTCGCTATTTCCCTAGCAGTCTCTCTCGCAGTTTCTCTCGCTTTCTCTCTCGCAGTCTCTCTCGCAGTCTCTCTCGCAGTCTCTCTCGCAGTCTCTCTCGCAGTGTCTCTCGCAGTCTCTCTCGCAGTCTCTCTCGCAGTCTCTCTCGCAGTCTCTCTCGCAGTCTCCCTCGCAGTCTCCCTCGCAGTCTCTCTCGCAGTCTCTCTCGCAGTCTCTCTCGCAGTCTCTCTCGCAGTCTCTCTCGCAGTCTCTCTCGCTGTCTCTCTCGCTGTCTCCCTCGCTGTCTCCCTCGCTGTCTCCCTCACAGTCTCTCTCGCTGTCTCCCTCGCAGTCTCTCTCGCAGTCTCTCTCGCAGTCTCTCTCGCTGTCTCCCTCGCAGTCTCCATCGCTGTCTCCCTCGCAGTCTCTATCGCTGTCTCCCTCGCAGTCTCTCTCGCAGTCTCACTCGCTTTCTCCCTCGCTCTCTCCCTCGCTCTCTCCCTCGCAGGCTCTCTCGCTGTCTCCCTCGCAGTCTCCCTCGCAGCCTCTCTCGCTGTCTCCCTCGCAGTCTCTCTCGCATTCTCTTTCGTTGTCTCTCTCGATGTCTCTCTCATTGTCTCCCTCGCTGTCTCCCTCTCAGTCTCCCTCTCAGTCTCTCTCTCAGTCTCTCTCGCTTTCTCTCTCGCTTTCTCTCTCGCAGTCCCTCTCACTGTCTCTCTCGCAGTCTCTCTCGCAGTCTCTCTCGCAGTCTCTCTCACTGTCTCCCTCACAGTCTCCCTCACAGTCTCCCTCACAGTCTCCCTCACAGTCTCTCTCGCTGTCTCTCTCGCTGTCTCTCTCACAGTCTCCCTCGCTGTCTCTCTCGCTGTCTCTCTCGCTGTCTCTCTCGCTGTCTCTCTCGCTGTCTCTCTCGCTGTCTCTCTCGCCGTCTCCCTCGCAGTCTCTCTCGAAGTCTCTCTCGCTGTCTCCCTCGCTGTCTCTCTCACTCTCTCTCTCGCCGTCGCTCTCGCCGTCTCCCTCGCAGTCTCTCCCGCTCTCTCTCTCGCCGTCGCTCTCGCCGTCTCTCTCGCCGTCTCCCTCGCAGTCTCTCTCGAAGTCTCCCTCGCTGTCTCCCTCGCTGTCTCTCTCGCTCTCTCTCTCGCCGTCTCCCTCGCCGTCTCCCTCGCAGTCACTCTCGCAGTCTCTCTCGCTGTATCCCTCGCTGTCTCTCTTGCTATCTCCATAGCAGTCACTCTCGCAGTCTCCCTCACAGTCTCTCTCGCTGTCTCCCTCGCAGTCACCCTGGATGTCTCTCTCGCAGTCTCTCTCGCATTCTCTTTCGCTGTCTCTCTCGATGTCTCTCTCGATGTCTCTCTCGTTGTCTCCCTCGCTGTCTCCCTCTCAGTCTCTCTCTCAGTCTCTCTCTCAGTCTCTCTCTCAGTCTCACTCGCATTCTATCTCGCTGTCTCCCTCGCTGTCTCCCTCGCACTCTCTGGCTTTCTCTCTGGCTTTCTCTCTCGCAGTCCCTCTCACTGTCTCTCTCGCAGTCTCTCTCGCAGTCTCTCTCGCAGTCCCTCTCACTGTCTCTCTCGCAGTCTCCCTCACAGTCTCTCTCGCTGCCTCTCTCGCTGTCTCTCTCGCCGACTCTCTCGCAGTCTCCCTCGCAGTCTCTCTCGCAGTCTCTCTCGAAGTCTCTCTCGAAGTCTCTCTCGCTGTCTCCCTCGCTGTCTCTCTCGCTCTCTCTCTCGCCATCGCCCTCGCCGTCTCCCTCGCCGTCTCCATCGCAGTCACTCTCGCAGTCTCTCTCGCTGTATCCCTCGCTGTCTCTCTCGCTATCTCCATAGCAGTCTCTCTCGCAGTCTCCTTCACAGTCTCCCTCGCTGTCTCTCTCGCAATCTCTCTCGCAGTCTCTCTCGCAGTCTCTCTCGCAGTCTCTCTCGCAGTCTCTCTCGCAGTCTCCCTCGCTGTCTCCCTCGCTGTCTCCCTCGCTGTCTCTCTCGCTGTCTCTCTCGCTGTCTCCCTTGCAGTCTCCCTCGCAGTCTCTCTCGCTGTCTCCGTCGCACTCTCTGGCTTTCTCTCTCGCTTTCTCTCTCGCAGTCCCTCTCACTGTCTCTCTTGCAGTCTCTCTCGCAGTCTCTCTCGCTTTCTCCCTCGCTCTCTCACTCGCAGACTCTCTCACTGTCTCCCTCGCAGTCTCCCTCGCTGTCTCCCTCGCTGTCTCTCTCGCTGTCTCTCTCGCTGTCTCTCTCGCTGTCTCTCTCGCTGTCTTCCTCGCAGTCTCTCTTGCAGTCTCTCTCGCTCTCTCCCTCGCCGTCTCCCTCGCCGTCTCCCTTGCCGTCTCTCTCGCTGTCTTCCTCGCAGTTTCTCTCGCTGTCTCCCTCGCTGTCTCCCTCGCTGTCTCCCTCGCTGCCTCCCTCGCTGCCTCCCTCGCTGTCTCCCTAGCAGACGCTCTCGCAGTCTCTCTCGCAGTCTCCCTCGCTGTCTCCCTCGCTGTCTCCCTCGCTGTCTCCCTCGCTGCCTCCCTCACAGTCTCTCTCGAAGTCTCCCTCGCTGTCTCCCTCGCTGTCTCCCTCGCTGTCTCCCTCGCTGTCTCCCTCGCTGTCTCCCTCGCTGTCTCCCTCACTGTCTCCCTCGCCGTCTCCCTCGCAGTCTCTCTTGCTATATCCCTCACTGTCTCTCTCGCTATTTCCCTAGCAGTCTCTCTCGCAGTTTCTCTCGCTGTCTCCCTCGCAGTCTCTCTCGCTGTCTCCCTTGCAGTCTCTCTCGCAGTCTCTCTCGCAGTCTCTCTCGCAGTCTCTCTCGCAGTCTCTCTCGCAGTCTCTCTCGCTGTCTCCCTCGCAGTCTCTCTCGCAGTCTCTCTCGCAGTCTCTCTCGCAGTCTCTCTCGCAGTCTCTCTCGCTGTCTCCCTCGCAGTCTCTATCGCTGTCTCCCTCACTGTCTCTCTCGCTGTCTCCCTCACATTCTCTCTCGCTGTCTCTCTCGCTGTCTCCCTCGCAGTCTCCCTCGAAGTCTCCCTCGAAGTCTCCCTCGAAGTCACCCTGGATGTCTCTCTCGCAGTCTCTCTCGCATTCTCTTTTGCTGTCTCTCTCGATGTCTCTCTCGATGTCTCTCTCGCTGTCTCCCTCGCTGTCTCCCTCTCAGTCTCTCTCTCAGTCACTCTCGCATTCTCTCTCGCTGTCTCCCTCGCACTCTCTGGCTTTCTCTCTCGCTTTCTCTCTCGCAGTCCCTCTCACTGTCTCTCTTGCAGTCTCTCTCGCAGTCTCTCTCGCAGTCTCTCTCGCAGTCTCTCTCGCAGTCTCTCTCGCAGTCTCTCTCGCTGTGTCCCTCACAGTCTCTCTCGCTGTCTCTCTCGCTGTCTCTCTCGCTGTCTCTCTCGCTGTCTCTCTCGCCGTCTCCCTCGCAGTCTCTCTCGAAGTCTCTCTCGCTGTCTCCCTCGCTGTCTCCCTCGCTGTCTCTCTCGCTCTCTCTCTCGCCGTCGCTCACTCCGTCTCCCTCGCCGTCTCCCTCGCAGTCTCTCTCGCAGTCTCTCTCGCTGTATCCCTCGCTGTCTCTCTCGCTATCTCCATAGCAGTCTCTCTCGCAGTCTCCCTCACAGTCTCCCTCGCTGTCTCCCTCACAGTCTCTCTTGCTGTCTCCCTCGCAGTCACCCTGGATGTCTCTCTCGCAGTCTCTCTCGCATTCTCTTTCGCTGTCTCTCTCGATGTCTCTCTCGTTGTCTCCCTCGCTGTCTCCCTCGCTGTCTCCCTCGCTGTCTCCCTCTCAGTCTCCCTCTCAGTCTCCCTCTCAGTCTCTCTCTCAGTCTCTCTCGCATTCTCTCTCGCTGTCTCCCTCGCTGTCTCCCTCGCACTCTCTGGCTTTCTCTCTGGCTTTCTCTCTCGCTTTCTCTCTCGCAGTCCCTCTCACTGTCTCTCTCGCTGTCTCCCTCACAGTCTCCCTCACAGTCTCTCTCGCTGCCTCTCTCGATGTCTCTCTCGCCGTCTCCCTCGCAGTCTCTCTCGAAGTCTCTCTCGCTGTCTCCCTCGCTCTCTCTCTCGCTCTCTCTCTCGCTCTCTCTCTCGCTCTCTCTCTCGCTCTCTCTCTCGCCGTCGCCCTCGCCGTCTCCCTCGCCGTCTCCCTCGCCGTCTCCCTCGCCGTCTCCCTCGCAGTCTCCCTCGCAGTCTCTCTCGCTATCTCCATAGCAGTCTCTCTCGCAGTCTCCCTCGCAGTCTCCCTCGCAGTCTCCCTCGCAGTCTCTCTCGCAGTCTCTCTCGCAGTCTCTCTCGCAGTCTCTCTCGCAGTCTCTCTCGCAGTCTCTCTCGCTGTCTCCCTCGCTATCTCCCTCGCTATCTCCCTCGCTGTCTCTCTCGCTGTCTCCCTTGCAGTCTCTCTCGCAGTCTCTCTCGCTTTCTCCCTCGCAGTCTCTCTCGCAGTCTCTCTCGCTTTCTCCCTCGCTGTCTCTCTCGCAGTCTCTCTCGCAGTCTCTCTCGCTGTCTCCCTCACTTTCTCCCTCGCTTTCTCCCTCGCTTTCTCCCTCGCTGTCTCTCTCGCTGTCTCTCTCGCTGTCTCTCTCGCTGTCTCTCTCGCTGTCTCTCTCGCTGTCTCCCTCGCAGTCTCTCTTGCAGTCTCTTTTGCAGTCTCTTTTGCAGTCTCTCTCGCTGTCTCCCTCGCTGTCTCCCTCGCTGTCTCCCTCGCTGTCTCCCTCGCTGTGTCCCTCGCTCTCTCCCTCGCAGTCTCCCTCACTGTCTCCCTTGCCGTCTCTCTCGCAGTCTCTCTCGCTGTCTTCCTCGCAGTTTCTCTCGCAGTTTCTCTCGCTGTCTCCCTCTCTGTCTCCCTCGCTGTCTCCCTCGCTGTCTCCCTCGCTGTCTCCCTCGCTGTCTCCCTCGCTGTCTCCCTCGCTGTCTCCCTCGCTGTCTCCCTCGCTGTCTCCCTCGCTGCCTCCCTCGCTGTCTCCCTAGCAGTCGCTCTCGCAGTCGCTCTCGCAGTCTCTCTCGCAGTCTCTCTCGCAGTCTCTCTCGCTGTCTCCCTCGCTGTCTCCCTCGCTGTCTCCCTCGCTGCCTCCCTCGCTGTCTCCCTAGCAGTCGCTCTCGCAGTCGCTCTCGCAGTCTCTCTCGCATTCTCTCTCGCTGTCTCCCTCGCTGTCTCCCTCGCTGTCTCCCTCGCTGTCTCCCTCGCTGCCTCCCTCGCAGTATCTCTCGAAGTCTCTCTCGCTGTCTCCCTCGCTGTCTCCCTCGCTGTCTCTCTCGCTCTCTCTCTCGCCGTCTCCCTCGCAGTCTCTCTCGCAGTGTCTCTCGCTGTATCCCTCGCTGTCTCTCTCGCTATTTCCCTAGCAGTCTCTCTCGCAGTTTCTCTCGCTTTCTCCCTCGCATTCTCTCTCGCTGTCTCCCTCGCAGTCTCTCTCGCAGTCTCTCTCGCAGTCTCCCTCGCAGTCTCCCTCGCAGTGTCTCTCTCTGTATCCCTCGCTCTCTCTCTCGCTATTTCCCTAGCAGTCTCTCTCGCAGTTTCTCTCGCTTTCTCCCTCGCAGTCCCTCTCGCTGTCTCCCTCGCAGTCTCTCTCGCAGTCTCTCTCGCAGTCTCTCTCACAGTCTCTCTCGCTGTCTCTCTCGCTGTCTCCCTCGCAGTCTCTCTCGCAGTCTCTCTCGCAGTCTCTCTCGCTTTCTCCCTCGCTCTCTCCCTCGCAGACTCTCTCGCAGACTCTCTCGCTGTCTCCCTCACTGTCTCTCTCGCTGTCTCCCTCGCAGTCTCTCTCGCTGTCTCCCTCGCAGTCTCCCTCGAAGTCTCCCTCGAAGTCACCCTGGATGTCTCTCTCGCAGTCTCTCTCGCATTCTCTTTCGCTGTCTCTCTCGATGTCTCTCTCGCTGTCTCCCTCTCAGTCTCCCTCTCCGTCTCCCTCTCAGTCTCTCTCTCAGTCTCTCTCTCAGTCTCTCTCGCATTCTCTCTCGCTGTCTCCCTCGCACTCTCTGGCTTTCTCTCTCGCTTTCTCTCTCGCAGTCCCTCTCACTGTCTCCCTCGCAGTCTCTCTCGCAGTCTCTCTCGCAGTCTCTCTCGCTGTCTCCCTCACAGTCTCCCTCACAGTCTCCCTCACTGTCTCTCTCGCTGTCTCTCTCGCCGTCTCCCTCGCAGTTTCTCTCGCAGTTTCTCTCGAAGTCTCTCTCGCTGTCTCCCTCGCTGTCTCTCTCGCTCTCTCTCTCGCCGTCGCTCTCACCGTCTCCCTCGCCGTCTCCCTCGCAGTCACTCTCGCAGTCTCTCTCGCTGTATCCCTCGCTGTCTCTCTCGCTATCTCCATAGCAGTCTCTCTCGCAGTCTCCATCACAGTCTCCCTCGCTGTCTCCCTCACAGTCTCTCTCGCTGTCTCCCTCACAGTCTCTCTCGCTGTCTCCCTCGCAGTCACCCTGGATGTCTCTCTCGCAGTCTCTCTCGCATTCTCTTTCGCTGTCTCTCTCGATGTCTCTCTCGTTGTCTCCCTCGCTGTCTCCCTCGCTGTCTCCCTCGCTATCTCCCTCTCAGTCTCCCTCTCAGTCTCCCTCTCAGTCTCCCTCTCAGTCTCCCTCTCAGTCTCTCTCTCAGTCTCTCTCGCATTCTCTCTCGCTGTCACCCTCGCACTCTCTGGCTTTATCTCTGGCTTTCTCTCTCGCTTTCTCTCTCGCAGTCCCTCTCACTGTCTCTCTCGCAGTCTCCCTCACAGTCTCTCTCGCTCTCTCTCTCGCTGTCTCTCTCGCCGTCTCCCTCGCAGTCTCTCTCGAAGTCTCTCTCGCTGTCTCTCTCGCTCTCTCTCTCGCCGTCGCCCTCGCCGTCTCCCTCGCCGTCTACCTCGCAGTCACTCTCGCAGTCTCTCTCGCTGTATCCCTCGCTGTCTCTCTCGCTATCTCCATAGCAGTCTCCCTCGCAGTCTCCCTCGCAGTCTCCCTCGCAGTCTCCATCGCAGTCTCTCTCGCAGTCTCTCTCGCAGTCTCTCTCGCAGTCTCTCTCGCTATCTCCCTCGCTATCTCCCTCGCTGTCTCTCTCGCTGTCTCCCTTGCAGTCTCCCTCGCAGTCTCTCTCGCTTTCTCCCTCGCAGTCTCTCTCGCAGTCACTCTCGCTTTCTCCCTCGCAGTCTCTCTCGCAGTCTCTCTCGCAGTCTCTCTCGCAGTCTCTCTCGCTGTCTCCCTCGCTTTCTCCCTCGCTGTCTCTCTCGCTGTGTCTCTCGCTGTCTCCCTCGCAGTCTCTCTTGCAGTCTCTCTCGCTGTCTCCCTCGCTGTCTCCCTCGCTGTCTCCCTCGCTCTCTCCCTCGCAGTCTCCCTCACTGTCTCCCTTGCCGTCTCTCTCGCTGTCTCCCTCGCTGTCTCCCTCGCTGTCTCCCTCGCTGTCTTCCTCGCAGTTTCTCTCGCTGTCTCCCTTGCTGTCTCCCTCGCTGTCTCCCTCGCTGCCTCCCTCGCTGTCTCCCTAGCAGTCGCTCTCGCAGTCGCTCTCGCAGTCTCTCTCGCAGTCTCTCTCGCAGTCTCTCTCGCAGTCTCCCTCGCTGTCTCCCTCGCTGTCTCCCTCGCTGCCTCCCTCGCTGCCTCCCTCGCAGTCTCTCTCGAAGTCTCTCTCGAAGTCTCTCTCGCTGTCTCCCTCGCTGTCTCCCTCGCTGTCTCTCTCGCTCTCTCTCTCGCCGTCTCCCTCGCAGTCTCTCTCGCAGTGTCTCTCGCTGTATCCCTCGCTGTCTCTCTCGCTATTTCCCTAGCAGTCTCTCTCGCAGTTTCTCTCGCTTTCTCTCTCGCTGTCTCCCTCGATGTCTCTCTCATTGTCTCCCTCGCTGTCTCCCTCTCAGTCTCTCTCTCAGTCTCTCTCGCATTCTCTCTCGCTGTCTCCCTCGCACTCTCTGGCTTTCTCTCTCGCTTTCTCTCTCGCAGTCCCTCTCACTGTCTCTCTCGCAGTCTCTCTCGCAGTCTCTCTCGCAGTCTCTCTCGCTGTCTCCCTCACAGTCTCCCTCACAGTCTCCCTCACAGTCTCCCTCACAGTCTCTCTCGCTGTCTCTCTCGCTGTCTCTCTCACAGTCTCCCTCACAGTCTCTCTCGCTGTCTCTCTCGCTGTCTCTCTCGCTGTCTCTCTCGCTGTCTCTCTCGCCGTCTCCCTCGCAGTCTCTCTCGAAGTCTCTCTCGCTGTCTCCCTCGCTGTCTCTCTCGCTCTCTCTCTCGCCGTCGCTCTCGCCGTCTCCCTCGCAGTCTCTCTCGAAGTCTCTCTCGCTGTCTCCCTCGCTGTCTCTCCCGCTCTCTCTCTCGCCGTCGCTCTCGCCGTCTCCCTCGCAGTCTCTCTCGAAGTCTCTCTCGCCGTCTCCCTCGCAGTCGAACTCGAAGTCTCCCTCGCTGTCTCCCTCGCTGTCTCCCTCGCTGTCTCCCTCGCTGTCTCCCTCGCTGTCTCCCTCGCTGTCTCCCTCGCTGTCTCTCTCGCTCTCTCTCTCGCCGTCTCCCTCGCAGTCACTCTCGCAGTCTCTCTCGCTGTATCCCTCGCTGTCTCTCTCGCTATCTCCATAGCAGTCTCTCTCGCAGTCTCTCTCGCAGTCTCCCTCGCAGTCACCCTGGATGTCTCTCTCGCAGTCTCTCTCGCAGTCTCTCTCGCATTCTCTTTCGCTGTCTCTCTCGATGTCTCTCTCGATGTCTCTCTCGTTGTCTCCCTCGCTGTCTCCCTCTCAGTCTCTCTCTCAGTCTCTCTCTCAGTCTCTCTCTCAGTCTCTCTCGCATTCTATCTCGCTGTCTCCCTCGCTGTCTCCCTCGCACTCTCTGGCTTTCTCTCTGGCTTTCTCTCTCGCAGTCCCTCTCACTGTCTCTCTCGCAGTCCCTCTCACTGTCTCTCTCGCAGTCTCCCTCACAGTCTCCCTCGCAGTCTCTCTCGCAGTCTCTCTCGAAGTCTCTCTCGAAGTCTCTCTCTCTGTCTCCCTCGCTGTCTCTCTCGCTCTCTCTCTCGCCATCGCCCTCGCCGTCTCCCTCGCCGTCTCCCTCGCAGTCACTCTCGCAGTCTCTCTCGCTGTATCCCTCGCTGTCTCTCTCGCTATCTCCATAGCAGTCTCTCTCGCAGTCTCCCTCACAGTCTCCCTCACAGTCTCCCTCACTGTCTCCCTCACAGTCTCCCTCACAGTCTCTCTCGCAGTCTCTCTCGCAGTCTCTCTCGCAGTCTCTCTCGCAGTCTCTCTCGCTGTCTCCCTTGCAGTCTCCCTCGCAGTCTCTCTCGCTTTCTCCCTCGCTTTCTCCCTCGCAGTCTCTCTCACAGTCTCTCTCACAGTCTACCTCACAGTCTCCCTCGCAGTCTCTCTCGCAGTCTCTCTCGAAGTCTCTCTCGCAGTCTCTCTCGCAGTCTCTCTCGCAGTCTCTCTCGAAGTCTCTCTCGAAGTCTCTCTCTCTGTCTCCCTCGCTGTCTCTCTCGCTCTCTCTCTCGCCATCGCCCTCGCCGTCTCCTTCGCCGTCTCCCTCGCAGTCACTCTCGCAGTCTCTCTCGCTGTATCCCTCGCTGTCTCTCTCGCTATCTCCATAGCAGTCTCTCTCGCAGTCTCCCTCACAGTCTCCCTCACTGTCTCCCTCACAGTCTCTCTCGCAGTCTCTCTCGCAGTCTCTCTCGCAGTCTCTCTCGCAGTCTCTCTCGCAGTCTCTCTCGCTGTCTCCCTCGCTGTCTCCCTCGCTGTCTCTCTCGCTGTCGCCCTTGCAGTCTCCCTCGCAGTCTCTCTCGCTTTCTCCCTCGCAGTCTCTCTCGCTTTCTCCCTCGCAGTCTCTCTCGCAGTCTACCTCGCAGTTTCTCTCGCTGTCTCCCTCGCTGTCTCCCTCGCAGTCTCTCTTGCAGTCTCCCTCGCTGTCTCCCTCGCTGTCTCCCTCGCTGTCTCCCTTGCTGTCTCCCTCGCTGTCTCTCTCGCAGTCTCCCTCGCTATCTCCCTCGCTGTCTCCCTCGCTGTCTCACGCGATCTCTCTCGCATTCTCTCTCGTTGTCTCCCTCGCAGTCTCTCTCGCTGTGTCCCTCGCAGTCTCTCTCACAGGCTCTGTCGCTGTCTCTGTCGCTGTCTCTGTCGCTGTCTCCCTCGCTGTCTCCCTCGCTGCCTCCCTCGCAGTCTCTCTCTAAGTCTCTCTCGCTGTCTCTCTCGCTGTCTCCCTCGCTGTCTCCCTCGCTGTCTCCCTCGCCGTCTCCCTCGCCGTCTCCCTCGCCGTCTCCCTCGCCGTCTCCCTCGCCGTCTCCCTGGCCGTCTCCCTGGCCGTCTCCCTGGCCGTCTCCCTCGCAGTCTCCCTCGCAGTCTCTCTCGCAGTCTCTCTCGCAGTCTCTCTCGCTGTCTCTCTCAATGTACTCTCGCTGTCTCCCTCGCTGTCTCACTCACTCTATCCCTCGCTGTATCTCTCGCAGTCTCTCTCGCTGTCTCTCTCGCTGTCTCTCTCGCTGTCTCCCTCGCTGTCTCACTCGCTCTCTCCCTCGCTGTCTCTCTCGCCGTCTCTCTCGCCGTCTCTCTCGCCGTCTCTCTCGCCGTCTCTCTCGCCGTCTCTCTCTCCATCTCTCTCTCCATCTCTCTCGCCGTCTCTCTCGCAGTCTCCCTCGCTGTCTCCCTCGCTGTCTCCCTCGCTGTCTCCCTCGCAGTCTCTCTCGCAGTCTCTCTCGCAGTCTCTCTCGCAGTCTCTCTAGCAGTCTCCCTCGCTGTCTCCCTCCCAGACTCTCTCGCAGTCTCCCTCCCAGTCTCTCTCGCAGTCTCTCTCGCAGTCTCTCTCGCAGTCTCTCTCGCAGTCTCTCTCGCAGTCTCTCTTGCTGTCCCTCTCGCAGTCTCTCTCGCTGTCCCTCTCGCAGTCTCTCTCGCTGTCTCCCACGCTGTCTCCCTCGCAGTCTCTCTCGCAGTCTCTCTCGCAGTCTCTCTCACTGTCTCCCTCGCTTTCTCCCTCGCTGTCTCCCTCGCTGTCTCCCTCGCTGTCTCTCTCGCAGTCTCTCTCGCAGTCTCTCTCGCAGTCTCTCTCGCAGTCTCTCTCGCAGTCTCTCTCGCAGTCTCTCTTGCTGTCCCTCTCGCAGTCTCTCTCGCTGTCCCTCTCGCAGTCTCTCTCGCTGTCTCCCACGCAGTCTCCCTCGCAGTCTCTCTCGCAGTCTCTCTCGCAGTCTCTCTCACTGTCTCCCTCGCATTCTCCCTCGCTGTCTCCCTCGCTGTCTCTCTCGCTGTCTCTCTCGCTGTCTCCCTCACAGTCTCTCTTGCAGTCTCTCTCGCTGTCTCCCTCGCTGTCTCCCTCGCTGTCTCCCTCGCTGTCTCCCTCGCTGTCTCCCTCGCTGTGTCCCTCGCTCTCTCCCTCGCAGTCTCCCTCGCTGTCTCCCTCGCCGTCTCTCTCGCTGTCTCTCTCGCCGTCTTCCTCACAGTTTCTCTCGCTGTCTCCCTCGCTGTCTCCCTCGCTGTCTCCCTCGCTGCCTCCCTCGCTGTCTCCCTAGCAGTCGCTCTCGCAGTCTCTCTCGCAGTCTCTCTCGCTGTCTCCCTCGCAGCCTCTCTCGCAGTCTCTCTCGCAGTCTCTCTCGCAGTCTCTCTCGCTGTCTCCCTCGCTGTCTCCCTCGCTGTCTCCCTCACAGTCTCTCCCGCAGTCTCTCTCGCAGTCTCTCTCGCAGGCTCTCTCGCAGTCTCTCTCGCTGTCTCCCTCGCAGTCTCTATCGCTGTCTCCCTCGCAGTCTCTCTCGCAGTCTCTCTCGCAGTCTCTCTCGCTTTCTCCCTCGCTTTCTCCCTCGCTCTCTCCCTCGCAGACTCTCTCGCAGACTCTCTCGCTGTCTCCCTCGCTGTCTCCCTCGCTGTCTCCCTCACTGTCTCTCTCGCTGTCTCCCACACAGTCTCTCTCGCTGTCTCTCTCGCTGTCTCTCTCGCTGTCTCTCTCGCTGTCTCCCTCGCAGTCTCCCTCGCAGTCTCCCTCGCAGTCTCCCTCGCAGTCTCCCTCGAAGTCTCCCTCGAAGTCACCCTGGATGTCTCTCTCGCAGTCTCTCTCGCATTCTCTTTTGCTGTCTCTCTCGATGTCTCTCTCGATGTCTCTCTCGATGTCTCTCTCGCTGTCTCCCTCGCTGTCTCCCTCTCAGTCTCTCTCTCAGTCTCTCTCTCAGTCTCTCTCGCATTCTCTCTCGCTGTCTCCCTCGCACTCTCTGGCTTTCTCTCTCGCTTTCTCTCTCACTGTCTCTCTCGCAGTCTCTCTCGCAGTCTCTCTCGCAGTCTCTCTCGCTGTCTCCCTCAAAGTCTCCCTCACAGTCTCTCTCGCTGTCTCTCTCGCTGTCTCTCTCGCCGTCTCCCTCGCAGTCTCTCTCGAAGTCTCTCTCGCTGTCTCCCTCGCTGTCTCTCTCGCTGTCTCTCTCGCTCTCTCTCTCAATGTACTCTCGCTGTCTCCCTCGCTGTCTCACTCACTCTATCCCTCGCTGTATCTCTCGCAGTCTCTCTCGCTGTCTCTCTCGCTGTCTCTCTCGCTGTCTCCCTCGCTGTCTCACTCGCTCTCTCCCTCGCTGTCTCTCTCGCCGTCTCTCTCGCCGTCTCTCTCGCCGTCTCTCTCGCCGTCTCTCTCGCCGTCTCTCTCTCCATCTCTCTCTCCATCTCTCTCGCCATCTCTCTCGCAGTCTCCCTCGCTGTCTCCCTCGCTGTCTCCCTCGCTGTCTCCCTCGCAGTCTCTCTCGCAGTCTCTCTCGCAGTCTCTCTCGCAGTCTCTCTAGCAGTCTCCCTCGCTGTCTCCCTCCCAGACTCTCTCGCAGTCTCCCTCCCAGTCTCTCTCGCAGTCTCTCTCGCAGTCTCTCTCGCAGTCTCTCTCGCAGTCTCTCTCGCAGTCTCTCTTGCTGTCCCTCTCGCAGTCTCTCTCGCTGTCCCTCTCGCAGTCTCTCTCGCTGTCTCCCACGCTGTCTCCCTCGCAGTCTCTCTCGCAGTCTCTCTCGCAGTCTCTCTCACTGTCTCCCTCGCTTTCTCCCTCGCTGTCTCCCTCGCTGTCTCCCTCGCTGTCTCTCTCGCAGTCTCTCTCGCAGTCTCTCTCGCAGTCTCTCTCGCAGTCTCTCTCGCAGTCTCTCTCGCAGTCTCTCTTGCTGTCCCTCTCGCAGTCTCTCTCGCTGTCCCTCTCGCAGTCTCTCTCGCTGTCTCCCACGCAGTCTCCCTCGCAGTCTCTCTCGCAGTCTCTCTCGCAGTCTCTCTCACTGTCTCCCTCGCATTCTCCCTCGCTGTCTCCCTCGCTGTCTCTCTCGCTGTCTCTCTCGCTGTCTCCCTCACAGTCTCTCTTGCAGTCTCTCTCGCTGTCTCCCTCGCTGTCTCCCTCGCTGTCTCCCTCGCTGTCTCCCTCGCTGTCTCCCTCGCTGTGTCCCTCGCTCTCTCCCTCGCAGTCTCCCTCGCTGTCTCCCTCGCCGTCTCTCTCGCTGTCTCTCTCGCCGTCTTCCTCACAGTTTCTCTCGCTGTCTCCCTCGCTGTCTCCCTCGCTGTCTCCCTCGCTGCCTCCCTCGCTGTCTCCCTAGCAGTCGCTCTCGCAGTCTCTCTCGCAGTCTCTCTCGCTGTCTCCCTCGCAGCCTCTCTCGCAGTCTCTCTCGCAGTCTCTCTCGCAGTCTCTCTCGCTGTCTCCCTCGCTGTCTCCCTCGCTGTCTCCCTCACAGTCTCTCCCGCAGTCTCTCTCGCAGTCTCTCTCGCAGGCTCTCTCGCAGTCTCTCTCGCTGTCTCCCTCGCAGTCTCTATCGCTGTCTCCCTCGCAGTCTCTCTCGCAGTCTCTCTCGCAGTCTCTCTCGCTTTCTCCCTCGCTTTCTCCCTCGCTCTCTCCCTCGCAGACTCTCTCGCAGACTCTCTCGCTGTCTCCCTCGCTGTCTCCCTCGCTGTCTCCCTCACTGTCTCTCTCGCTGTCTCCCACACAGTCTCTCTCGCTGTCTCTCTCGCTGTCTCTCTCGCTGTCTCTCTCGCTGTCTCCCTCGCAGTCTCCCTCGCAGTCTCCCTCGCAGTCTCCCTCGCAGTCTCCCTCGAAGTCTCCCTCGAAGTCACCCTGGATGTCTCTCTCGCAGTCTCTCTCGCATTCTCTTTTGCTGTCTCTCTCGATGTCTCTCTCGATGTCTCTCTCGATGTCTCTCTCGCTGTCTCCCTCGCTGTCTCCCTCTCAGTCTCTCTCTCAGTCTCTCTCTCAGTCTCTCTCGCATTCTCTCTCGCTGTCTCCCTCGCACTCTCTGGCTTTCTCTCTCGCTTTCTCTCTCACTGTCTCTCTCGCAGTCTCTCTCGCAGTCTCTCTCGCAGTCTCTCTCGCTGTCTCCCTCAAAGTCTCCCTCACAGTCTCTCTCGCTGTCTCTCTCGCTGTCTCTCTCGCCGTCTCCCTCGCAGTCTCTCTCGAAGTCTCTCTCGCTGTCTCCCTCGCTGTCTCTCTCGCTGTCTCTCTCGCTCTCTCTCTCAATGTACTCTCGCTGTCTCCCTCGCTGTCTCACTCACTCTATCCCTCGCTGTATCTCTCGCAGTCTCTCTCGCTGTCTCTCTCGCTGTCTCTCTCGCTGTCTCCCTCGCTGTCTCACTCGCTCTCTCCCTCGCTGTCTCTCTCGCCGTCTCTCTCGCCGTCTCTCTCGCCGTCTCTCTCGCCGTCTCTCTCGCCGTCTCTCTCTCCATCTCTCTCTCCATCTCTCTCGCCATCTCTCTCGCAGTCTCCCTCGCTGTCTCCCTCGCTGTCTCCCTCGCTGTCTCCCTCGCAGTCTCTCTCGCAGTCTCTCTCGCAGTCTCTCTCGCAGTCTCTCTAGCAGTCTCCCTCGCTGTCTCCCTCCCAGACTCTCTCGCAGTCTCCCTCCCAGTCTCTCTCGCAGTCTCTCTCGCAGTCTCTCTCGCAGTCTCTCTCGCAGTCTCTCTTGCTGTCCCTCTCGCAGTCTCTCTCGCTGTCCCTCTCGCAGTCTCTCTCGCTGTCTCCCACGCTGTCTCCCTCGCAGTCTCCCTCGCAGTCTCTCTCGCAGTCTCTCTCGCAGTCTCTCTCACTGTCTCCCTCGCTTTCTCCCTCGCTGTCTCCCTCGCTGTCTCTCTCGCTGTCTCTCTCGCTGTCTCCCTCACAGTCTCTCTTGCAGTCTCTCTCGCTGTCTCCCTCGCTGTCTCCCTCGCTGTCTCCCTCGCTGTCTCCCTCGCTGTGTCCCTCGCTCTCTCCCTCGCAGTCTCCCTCGCTGTCTCCCTCGCCGTCTCTCTCGCTGTCTCTCTCGCCGTCTTCCTCGCAGTTTCTCTCGCTGTCTCCCTCGCTGTCTCCCTCGCTGTCTCCCTCGCTGCCTCCCTCGCTGTCTCCCTAGCAGTCGCTCTCGCAGTCTCTCTCGCAGTCTCTCTCGCTGTCTCCCTCGCAGTCTCCCTCGCAGTCTCTCTCGCAGTCTCTCTCGAAGTCTCTCTCGAAGTCTCTCTCTCTGTCTCCCTCGCTGTCTCTCTCGCTCTCTCTCTCGCCATCGCCCTCGCCGTCTCCTTCGCCGTCTCCCTCGCAGTCACTCTCGCAGTCTCTCTCGCTGTATCCCTCGCTGTCTCTCTCGCTATCTCCATAGCAGTCTCTCTCGCAGTCTCCCTCACAGTCTCCCTCACTGTCTCCCTCACAGTCTCTCTCGCAGTCTCTCTCGCAGTCTCTCTCGCAGTCTCTCTCGCAGTCTCTCTCGCTGTCTCCCTCGCTGTCTCCCTCGCTGTCTCTCTCGCTGTCGCCCTTGCAGTCTCCCTCGCAGTCTCTCTCGCTTTCTCCCTCGCAGTCTCTCTCGCTTTCTCCCTCGCAGTCTCTCTCGCAGTCTACCTCGCAGTTTCTCTCGCTGTCTCCCTCGCTGTCTCCCTCGCAGTCTCTCTTGCAGTCTCCCTCGCTGTCTCCCTCGCTGTCTCCCTCGCTGTCTCCCTTGCTGTCTCCCTCGCTGTCTCTCTCGCAGTCTCCCTCGCTATCTCCCTCGCTGTCTCCCTCGCTGTCTCACGCGATCTCTCTCGCATTCTCTCTCGTTGTCTCCCTCGCAGTCTCTCTCGCTGTGTCCCTCGCAGTCTCTCTCACAGGCTCTGTCGCTGTCTCTGTCGCTGTCTCTGTCGCTGTCTCCCTCGCTGTCTCCCTCGCTGCCTCCCTCGCAGTCTCTCTCTAAGTCTCTCTCGCTGTCTCTCTCGCTGTCTCCCTCGCTGTCTCCCTCGCTGTCTCCCTCGCCGTCTCCCTCGCCGTCTCCCTCGCCGTCTCCCTCGCCGTCTCCCTCGCCGTCTCCCTGGCCGTCTCCCTGGCCGTCTCCCTGGCCGTCTCCCTGGCCGTCTCCCTCGCAGTCTCCCTCGCAGTCTCTCTCGCAGTCTCTCTCGCAGTCTCTCTCGCTGTCTCTCTCAATGTACTCTCGCTGTCTCCCTCGCTGTCTCACTCACTCTATCCCTCGCTGTATCTCTCGCAGTCTCTCTCGCTGTCTCTCTCGCTGTCTCTCTCGCTGTCTCCCTCGCTGTCTCACTCGCTCTCTCCCTCGCTGTCTCTCTCGCCGTCTCTCTCGCCGTCTCTCTCGCCGTCTCTCTCGCCGTCTCTCTCGCCGTCTCTCTCTCCATCTCTCTCTCCATCTCTCTCGCCGTCTCTCTCGCAGTCTCCCTCGCTGTCTCCCTCGCTGTCTCCCTCGCTGTCTCCCTCGCAGTCTCTCTCGCAGTCTCTCTCGCAGTCTCTCTCGCAGTCTCTCTAGCAGTCTCCCTCGCTGTCTCCCTCCCAGACTCTCTCGCAGTCTCCCTCCCAGTCTCTCTCGCAGTCTCTCTCGCAGTCTCTCTCGCAGTCTCTCTCGCAGTCTCTCTCGCAGTCTCTCTTGCTGTCCCTCTCGCAGTCTCTCTCGCTGTCCCTCTCGCAGTCTCTCTCGCTGTCTCCCACGCTGTCTCCCTCGCAGTCTCTCTCGCAGTCTCTCTCGCAGTCTCTCTCACTGTCTCCCTCGCTTTCTCCCTCGCTGTCTCCCTCGCTGTCTCCCTCGCTGTCTCTCTCGCAGTCTCTCTCGCAGTCTCTCTCGCAGTCTCTCTCGCAGTCTCTCTCGCAGTCTCTCTCGCAGTCTCTCTTGCTGTCCCTCTCGCAGTCTCTCTCGCTGTCCCTCTCGCAGTCTCTCTCGCTGTCTCCCACGCAGTCTCCCTCGCAGTCTCTCTCGCAGTCTCTCTCGCAGTCTCTCTCACTGTCTCCCTCGCATTCTCCCTCGCTGTCTCCCTCGCTGTCTCTCTCGCTGTCTCTCTCGCTGTCTCCCTCACAGTCTCTCTTGCAGTCTCTCTCGCTGTCTCCCTCGCTGTCTCCCTCGCTGTCTCCCTCGCTGTCTCCCTCGCTGTCTCCCTCGCTGTGTCCCTCGCTCTCTCCCTCGCAGTCTCCCTCGCTGTCTCCCTCGCCGTCTCTCTCGCTGTCTCTCTCGCCGTCTTCCTCGCAGTTTCTCTCGCTGTCTCCCTCGCTGTCTCCCTCGCTGTCTCCCTCGCTGCCTCCCTCGCTGTCTCCCTAGCAGTCGCTCTCGCAGTCTCTCTCGCAGTCTCTCTCGCTGTCTCCCTCGCAGCCTCTCTCGCAGTCTCTCTCGCAGTCTCTCTCGCAGTCTCTCTCGCTGTCTCCCTCGCTGTCTCCCTCGCTGTCTCCCTCACAGTCTCTCCCGCAGTCTCTCTCGCAGTCTCTCTCGCAGGCTCTCTCGCAGTCTCTCTCGCTGTCTCCCTCGCAGTCTCTATCGCTGTCTCCCTCGCAGTCTCTCTCGCAGTCTCTCTCGCAGTCTCTCTCGCTTTCTCCCTCGCTTTCTCCCTCGCTCTCTCCCTCGCAGACTCTCTCGCAGACTCTCTCGCTGTCTCCCTCGCTGTCTCCCTCGCTGTCTCCCTCACTGTCTCTCTCGCTGTCTCCCACACAGTCTCTCTCGCTGTCTCTCTCGCTGTCTCTCTCGCTGTCTCTCTCGCTGTCTCCCTCGCAGTCTCCCTCGCAGTCTCCCTCGCAGTCTCCCTCGCAGTCTCCCTCGAAGTCTCCCTCGAAGTCACCCTGGATGTCTCTCTCGCAGTCTCTCTCGCATTCTCTTTTGCTGTCTCTCTCGATGTCTCTCTCGATGTCTCTCTCGATGTCTCTCTCGCTGTCTCCCTCGCTGTCTCCCTCTCAGTCTCTCTCTCAGTCTCTCTCTCAGTCTCTCTCGCATTCTCTCTCGCTGTCTCCCTCGCACTCTCTGGCTTTCTCTCTCGCTTTCTCTCTCACTGTCTCTCTCGCAGTCTCTCTCGCAGTCTCTCTCGCAGTCTCTCTCGCTGTCTCCCTCAAAGTCTCCCTCACAGTCTCTCTCGCTGTCTCTCTCGCTGTCTCTCTCGCCGTCTCCCTCGCAGTCTCTCTCGAAGTCTCTCTCGCTGTCTCCCTCGCTGTCTCTCTCGCTGTCTCTCTCGCTCTCTCTCTCAATGTACTCTCGCTGTCTCCCTCGCTGTCTCACTCACTCTATCCCTCGCTGTATCTCTCGCAGTCTCTCTCGCTGTCTCTCTCGCTGTCTCTCTCGCTGTCTCCCTCGCTGTCTCACTCGCTCTCTCCCTCGCTGTCTCTCTCGCCGTCTCTCTCGCCGTCTCTCTCGCCGTCTCTCTCGCCGTCTCTCTCTCCATCTCTCTCTCCATCTCTCTCGCCATCTCTCTCGCAGTCTCCCTCGCTGTCTCCCTCGCTGTCTCCCTCGCTGTCTCCCTCGCAGTCTCTCTCGCAGTCTCTCTCGCAGTCTCTCTCGCAGTCTCTCTAGCAGTCTCCCTCGCTGTCTCCCTCCCAGACTCTCTCGCAGTCTCCCTCCCAGTCTCTCTCGCAGTCTCTCTCGCAGTCTCTCTCGCAGTCTCTCTCGCAGTCTCTCTTGCTGTCCCTCTCGCAGTCTCTCTCGCTGTCCCTCTCGCAGTCTCTCTCGCTGTCTCCCACGCTGTCTCCCTCGCAGTCTCCCTCGCAGTCTCTCTCGCAGTCTCTCTCGCAGTCTCTCTCACTGTCTCCCTCGCTTTCTCCCTCGCTGTCTCCCTCGCTGTCTCTCTCGCTGTCTCTCTCGCTGTCTCCCTCACAGTCTCTCTTGCAGTCTCTCTCGCTGTCTCCCTCGCTGTCTCCCTCGCTGTCTCCCTCGCTGTCTCCCTCGCTGTGTCCCTCGCTCTCTCCCTCGCAGTCTCCCTCGCTGTCTCCCTCGCCGTCTCTCTCGCTGTCTCTCTCGCCGTCTTCCTCGCAGTTTCTCTCGCTGTCTCCCTCGCTGTCTCCCTCGCTGTCTCCCTCGCTGCCTCCCTCGCTGTCTCCCTAGCAGTCGCTCTCGCAGTCTCTCTCGCAGTCTCTCTCGCTGTCTCCCTCGCAGTCTCTCTCGCAGTCTCTCTCGCAGTCTCTCTCGCAGTCTCTCTCGCTGTCTCCCTCGCTGTCTCCCTCGCTGTCTCCCTCACAGTCTCTCTCGCAGTCTCTCTCGCAGTCTCTCTCGCAGGCTCTCTCGCAGTCTCTCTCGCTGTCTCCCTCGCAGTCTCTATCGCTGTCTCCCTCGCAGTCTCTCTCGCAGTCTCTCTCGCTTTCTCCCTCGCTTTCTCCCTCGCTCTCTCCCTCGCAGACTCTCTCGCAGACTCTCTCGCTGTCTCCCTCGCTGTCTCCCTCGCTGTCTCCCTCGCTGTCTCCCTCACTGTCTCTCTCGCTGTCTCCCACACAGTCTCTCTCGCTGTCTCTCTCGCTGTCTCTCTCGCTGTCTCCCTCGCAGTCTCCCTCGCAGTCTCCCTCGAAGTCTCCCTCGAAGTCACCCTGGATGTCTCTCTCGCAGTCTCTCTCGCATTCTCTTTTGCTGTCTCTCTCGATGTCTCTCTCGATGTCTCTCTCGATGTCTCTCTCGCTGTCTCCCTCGCTGTCTCCCTCTCAGTCTCTCTCTCAGTCTCTCTCTCAGTCTCTCTCGCATTCTCTCTCGCTGTCTCCCTCGCACTCTCTGGCTTTCTCTCTCGCTTTCTCTCTCGCAGTCCCTCTCACTGTCTCTCTCGCAGTCTCTCTCGCAGTCTCTCTCGCAGTCTCTCTCGCAGTCTCTCTCGCAGTCTCTCTCGCTGTCTCCCTCAAAGTCTCCCTCAAAGTCTCCCTCACAGTCTCTCTCGCTGTCTCTCTCGCTGTCTCTCTCGCCGTCTCCCTCGCAGTCTCTCTCGAAGTCTCTCTCGCTGTCTCCCTCGCTGTCTCTCTCGCTGTCTCTCTCGCTCTCTCTCTCGCCGTCGCTCTCACCGTCTCCCTCGCCGTCTCCCTCGCCGTCTCCCTCGCCGTCTCCCTCGCCGTCTCCCTTGCAGTCTCTCTCGCAGTCTCTCTCGCTGTCTCTCTCGCGATCTCCATAGCAGTCTCTCTCGCAGTCTCCCTCACAGTCTCCCTCGCTGTCTCCCTCACTGTCTCTCTTGCTGTCTCCCTCGCAGTCACCCTGGATGTCTCTCTCGCAGTCTCTCTCGCATTCTCTTTCGCTGTCTCTCTCGATGTCTCTCTCGTTGTCTCCCTCGCTGTCTCCCTCACTGTCTCCCTCGCTGTCTCCCTCTCAGTCTCCCTCTCAGTCTCCCTCTCAGTCTCCCTGTCAGTCTCCCTCTCAGTCTCTCTCTCAGTCTCCCTCTCAGTCTCTCTCTCAGTCTCTCTCGCATTCTCTCTCGCTGTCTCCCTCGCTGTCTCCCTCGCACTCTCTGGCTTTCTCTCTCGCTGTCTCCCTTGCAGTCTCTCTCGCAGTCTCTCTCGCAGTCTCTCTCGCTTTCTCCCTCGCAGTCTCTCTCGCAGTCTCTCTCGCAGTCTCTCTCGCTTTCTCCCTCGCTGTCTCTCTCGCAGTCTCTCTCGCTGCCTCCCTCGCAGTATCTCTCGAAGTCTCCCTCGCTGTCTCCCTCGCTGTCTCCCTTGCTGTCTCCCTCGCTCTCTCTCTCGCCGTCTCCCTCGCAGTCTCTCTCGCAGTGTCTCTCGCTGTATCCCTCGCTGTCTCTCTCGCTATTTCCCTAGCAGTCTCTCTCGCAGTTTCTCTCGCTTTCTCCCTCGCATTCTCTCTTGCTGTCTCCCTCGCAGTCTCTCTCGCAGTCTCTCTCGCAGTCTCCCTCGCAGTCTCCCTCGCAGTCTCCCTCGCAGTCTCCCTCGCAGTCTCCCTCGCAGTCTCCCTCGCAGTCTCTCTCGCAGTCTCTCTCGCAGTCTCTCTCGCTGTCTCCCTCGCTGTCTCCCTCGCTGTCTCCCTCACACTCTCTCTCGCTGTCTCCCTCGCAGTCTCCCTCGCAGTCTCTCTCACAGTCTCTCTCGCAGTCTCTCTCGCTGTCTCCCTCGCAGTCTCTATCGCAGTCTCTATCGCAGTCTCTCTCGCTTTCTCCCTCGCTCTCTCCCTCGCAGACTCTCTCGCTGTCTCCCTCGCAGTCTCTCTCGCATTCTCTTTCGCTGTCTCTCTCGTTGTCTCTCTCGTTGTCTCTCTCGATGTCTCTCTCATTGTCTCCCTCGCTGTCTCCCTCGCTGTCTCTCTCTCAGTCTCTCTCTCAGTCTCTCTCTCAGTCTCTCTCTCAGTCTCTCTCGCTGTCTCCCTCGCACTCTCTGGCTTTCTCTCTCGCTTTCTCTCTCGCAGTCCCTCTCACTGTCTCTCTCGCAGTCCCTCTCACTGTCTCTCTCGCAGTCTCTCTCGCAGTCTCTCTCGCAGTCTCTCTCGCAGTCTCTCTCGCTGTCTCCCTCACAGTCTCTCTCGCTGTCTCTCTCGCTGTCTCTCTCGCAGTCTCTCTCGCTGTCTATCTCGCCGTCTCCCTCGCAGTCTCTCTCGAAGTCTCTCTCGCTGTCTCTATAGCAGTCTCTCTCGCAGTCTCCCTCACAGTCTCCCTCGCTGTCTCCCTCACAGTCTCTCTCGCTGTCTCCCTCGCAGTCACCCTGGATGTCTCCCTCTCAGTCTCTCTCGATGTCTCTCTCGATGTCTCTCTCGATGTCTCTCTCGTTGTCTCCCTCGCTGTCTCCCTTGCTGTCTCCCTCTCAGTCTCTCTCTCAGTCTCTCTCGCATTCTCTCTCGCTGTCTCCCTCGCACTCTCTGGCTTTCTCTCTCGCAGTCCCTCTCACTGTCTCGCTCGCAGTCTCTCTCGCAGTCTCTCTCGCAGTCTCTCTCGCAGTCTCTCTCGCAGTCTCTCTCGCAGTCTCTCTCGCTGTCTCCCTCGCTGTCTCTCTCACCGTCTCCCTCGCCGTCTCCCTCGCAGTCTCTCTCGCAGTCTCTCTCGCTGTATCCCTCGCTGTCTCTCTCGCTATCTCCATAGCAGTCTCTCTCGCAGTCTCCCTCACAGTCTCCCTCGCTGTCTCCCTCACAGTCTCTCTTGCTGTCTCCCTCGCAGTCACCCTGGATGTCTCTCTCGCAGTCTCTCTCGCATTCTCTTTCGCTGTCTCTCTTGATGTCTCTCTCGTTGTCTCCCTCGCTGTCTCCCTCGCTGTCTCCCTCGCTGTCTCCCTCGCTGTCTCCCTCTCAGTCTCCCTCTCAGTCTCCCTCTCAGTCTCTCTCTCAGTCTCTCTCTCAGTCTCTCTCTCAGTCTCTCTCGCATTCTCTCTCGCTGTCTCCCTCGCTGTCTCCCTCGCACTCTCTGGCTTTCTCTCTGGCTTTCTCTCTCGCTTTCTCTCTCGCAGTCCCTCTCACTGTCTCTCTCGCTGTCTCCCTCACAGTCTCCCTCACAGTCTCTCTCGCTGCCTCTCTCGCTGTCTCTCTCGCCGTCTCCCTCGCAGTCTCTCTCGAAGTCTCTCTCGCTGTCTCCCTCGCTCTCTCTCTCGCTCTCTCTCTCGCTCTCTCTCTCGCCGTCGCCCTCGCCGTCGCCCTCGCCGTCTCCCTCGCAGTCACTCTCGCAGTCTCTCTCGCTGTATCCCTCGCTGTCTCTCTCGCTATCTCCATAGCAGTCTCTCTCGCAGTCTCCCTCACAGTCTCCCTCGCTGTCTCCCTCGCTGTCTCCCTCGCTGTCTCCCTCGCAGTCTCTCTCGCAGTCTCTCTCGCTGTCTCCCTTGCCGTCTCTCTCGCAGCCTCTCTCACTGTCTTCCTCGCAGTTTCTCTCGCTGTCTCCCTCGCTGTCTCCCTCGCTGTCTCCCTCGCTGTCTCCCTCGCTGTCTCCCTCGCTGTCTCCCTCGCTGTCTCCCTCGCTGTCGCTCTCGCAGTCGCACTCGCAGTCTCTCTCGCAGTCTCTCTCGCTGTCTCCCTCGCTGTCTCCCTCGCTGTCTCCCTCGCAGTATCTCTCGAAGTCTCTCTCGCTGTCTCCCTCGCTGTCTCCCTCGCTGTCTCCCTCGCTCTCTCTCTCGCCGTCTCCCTCGCAGTCTCTCTCGCAGTGTCTCTCGCTGTATCCCTCGCTGTCTCTCTCGCTATTTCCCTAGCAGTCTCTCTCACAGTTTCTCTCGCTTTCTCCCTCGCATTCTCTCTCGCTGTCTCCCTCGCAGTCTCTCTCGCAGTCTCTCTCGCAGTCTCCCTCGCAGTCTCCCTCGCAGTCTCTCTCGCAGTCTCCCTCGCTGTCTCCCTCGCTGTCTCCCTCACAGTCTCTCTCGCTGTCTCCCTCGCAGTCTCCCTCGCAGTCTCTCTCGCAGTCTCTCTCGCAGTCTCTCTCGCTGTCTCCCTCGCAGTCTCCCTCGCAGTCTCTCTCGCAGTCTCTCTCGCAGTCTCTCTCGCAGTCTCTCTCGCTTTCTCCCTTGCTCTCTCCCTCGCAGACTCTCTCGCTGTCTCCCTCGCAGTCTCTATCGCTGTCTCCCTCGCAGTCTCTCTCGCAGTCTCTCTCGCAGTCTCTCTCGCAGTCTCTCTCGCTTTCTCCCTCGCTCTCTCCCTCGCAGACTCTCTCGCTGTCTCCCTCGCAGTCTCTCTCGCATTCTCTTTCGCTGTCTCTCTCGTTGTCTCTCTCGTTGTCTCTCTCGATGTCTCTCTCATTGTCTCCCTCGCTGTCTCCCTCGCTGTCTCCCTCTCAGTCTCTCTCTCAGTCTCTCTCTCAGTCTCTCTCTCAGTCTCTCTCGCTGTACCCTCGCACTCTCTGGCTTTCTCTCTCGCTTTCTCTCTCGCAGTCCCTCTCACTGTCTCTCTCGCAGTCTCTCTCGCAGTTTCTCTCGCAGTCTCTCTCGCTGTCTCCCTCACAGTCTCCCTCACAGTCTCCCTCACAGTCTCCCTCACAGTCTCCCTCACAGTCTCTCTCGCTGTCTCTCTCGCTGTCTCTCTCGCTGTCTCTCTCGCTGTCTCTCTCGCTGTCTCTCTCGCTGTCTCTCTCGCCGTCTCTCTCGCCGTCTCTCTCGCTGTCTATCTCGCCGTCTCCCTCGCAGTCTCTCTCGAAGTCTCTCTCGCTGTCTCCCTCGCTGTCTCCCTCGCTATCTCCATAGCAGTCTCCCTCACAGTCTCCCTCGCTGTCTCCCTCACAGTCTCTCTCGCTGTCTCCCTCGCAGTCACCCTGGATGTCTCCCTCTCAGTCTCTCTCGATGTCTCTCTCGATGTCTCTCTCGCTGTCTCCCTCGCTGTCTCCCTCTCAGTCTCTCTGTCAGTCTCTCTCGCATTCTCTCTCGCTGTCTCCCTCGCTGTCTCCCTCGCACTCTCTGGCTTTCTCTCTCGCAGTCCCTCTCACTGTCTCTCTCGCAGTCTCTCTCGCAGTCTCTCTCGCAGTCTCTCTCGCTGTCTCCCTCACAGTCTCCCTCACAGTCTCTCTCGCTGTCTCTCTCGCTGTCTCTCTCGCTGTCTCTCTCGCTGTCTCTCTCGCTGTCTCTCTCACCGTCTCCCTCGCAGTCTCTCTCGAAGTCTCTCTCGCTGTCTCCCTCGCTGTCTCCCTCGCTGTCTCTCTCGCTGTCGCTCTCACCGTCTCCCTCGCCGTCTCCCTCGCCGTCTCCCTCGCAGTCTCTCTCGCAGTCTCTCTCGCTGTATCCCTCGCTGTCTCTCTCGCAATCTCCATAGCAGTCTCTCTCGCAGTCTCCCTCACAGTCTCCCTCGCTGTCTCCCTCACAGTCTCTCTTGCTGTCTCCCTCGCAGTCACCCTGGATGTCTCTCTCGCAGTCTCTCTCACATTCTCTTTCGCTGTCTCTCTCGATGTCTCTCTCGTTGTCTCCCTCGCTGTCTCCCTCGCTGTCTCCCTCGCTGTCTCCCTCGCTGTCTCCCTCTCAGTCTCTCTCTCAGTCTCTCTCTCAGTCTCTCTCTCAGTCTCGCTCTCAGTCTCTCTCTCAGTCTCTCTCGCATTCTCTCTCGCTGTCTCCCTCGCTGTCTCCCTCGCACTCTCTGGCTTTCTCTCTGGCTTTCTCTCTGGCTTTCTCTCTCGCAGTCCCTCTCACTGTCTCTCTCGCTGTCTCCCTCACAGTCTCCCTCACAGTCTCTCTCGCTGCCTCTCTCGCCGTCTCCCTCGCAGTCTCTCTCGAAGTCTCTCTCGCTGTCTCCCTCGCTCTCTCTCTCGCTCTCTCTCTCGCTCTCTCTCTCGCCGTCGCCCTCGCCGTCTCTCTCGCCGTCTCCCTCGCAGTCACTCTCGCAGTCTCTCTCGCTGTATCCCTCGCTGTCTCTCTCGCTATCTCCATAGCAGTCTCTCTCGCAGTCTCCCTCACAGTCTCCCTCACAGTCTCCCTCACAGTCTCCCTCACAGTCTCCCTCGCTGTCTCCCTCGCTGTCTCCCTCGCAGTCTCCCTCGCAGTCTCTCTCGCAGTCTCTCTCGCAGTCTCTCTCGCAGTCTCTCTCGCTGTCTCCCTCGCTATCTCCCTCGCTGTCTCTCTCGCTGTCTCTCTCGCTGTCTCTCTCGCTGTCTCCCTTGCAGTCTCTCTCGCAGTCTCTCTCGCTTTCTCCCTCGCAGTCTCTCTCGCAGTCTCTCTCGCTGTCTCCCTCGCTTTCTCCCTCGCTGTCTCTCTCGCTGTGTCTCTCGCTGTCTCCCTCGCAGTCTCTCTTGCAGTCTCTCTCGCTGTCTCCCTCGCTGTCTCCCTCGCTCTCTCCCTCGCAGTCTCCCTCTCTGTCTCCCTTGCCGTCCCTCTCGCAGTCTCTCTCGCTGTCTTCCTCGCAGTTTCTCTCGCTGTCTCCCTCGCTGTCTCCCTAGCAGTCTCTCTCGCAGTCTCTCTCGCAGTCTCTCTCGCAGTCTCTCTCGCAGTCTCCCTCGCTGTCTCCCTCGCTGCCTCCCTCGCAGTCTCTCTCGCTGTCTCCCTCGCTGTCTCCCTCGCTGTCTCCCTCGCTGTCTCCCTCGCTGTCTCCCTCGCTGTCTCTCTCGCTGTCTCTCGCCGTCTCCCTCGCAGTCTCTCTCGCAGTGTCTCTCGCTGTATCCCTCGCAGTCTCTCTCGCTATTTCCCTAGCAGTCTCTCTCGCAGTTTCTCTCGCTTTCTCTCTCGCTGTCTTCCTCGCAGTCTCTCTCGCAGTCTCTCTCGCAGTCTCTCTCGCAGTCTCTCTCGCAGTCTCCCTCGCAGTCTCCCTCGCAGTCTCCCTCGCAGTCTCTCTCGCAGTCTCTCTCGCAGTCTCTCTCGCAGTCTCTCTCGCTGTCTCTCTCGCTGTCTCCCTCGCTGTCTCCCTCGCTGTCTCCCTCGCTGTCTCCCTCACAGTCTCTCTCGCTGTCTCCCTCGCAGTCTCTCTCGCAGTCTCTCTCGCAGTCTCTCTCGCTGTCTCCCTCGCAGTCTCTATCGCTGTCTCCCTCGCAGTCTCTATCGCTGTCTCCCTCGCAGTCTCTCTCGCAGTCTCACTCGCTTTCTCCCTCGCTCTCTCCCTCGCAGGCTCTCTCGCTGTCTCCCTCGCAGTCTCCCTCGCAGGCTCTCTCGCTGTCTCCCTCGCAGTCTCTCTCGCATTCTCTTTCGCTGTCTGTCTCGTTGTCTCTCTCGATGTCTCTCTCATTGTCTCCCTCGCTGTCTCCCTCTCAGTCTCTCTCGCATTCTCTCTCGCTGTCTCCCTCGCACTCTCTGGCTTTCTCTCTCGCAGTCCCTCTCACTGTCTCTCTCGCAGTCTCTCTCGCAGTCTCTCTCGCAGTCTCTCTCGCAGTCTCTCTCGCTGTCTCCCTCACAGTCTCCCTCACAGTCTCCCTCACAGTCTCCCTCACAGTCTCTCTCGCTGTCTCTCTCGCAGTCTCTCTCGCAGTCTCTCTCGCAGTCTCTCTCGCAGTCTCTCTCGCTGTCTCCCTCGCTATCTCCCTCGCTGTCTCTCTCGCTGTCTCTCTCGCTGTCTCCCTTGCAGTCTCTCTCGCAGTCTCTCTCGCTTTCTCCCTCGCAGTCTCTCTCGCAGTCTCTCTCGCTGTCTCCCTCGCTTTCTCCCTCGCTGTCTCTCTCGCTGTGTCTCTCGCTGTCTCCCTCGCAGTCTCTCTTGCAGTCTCTCTCGCTGTCTCCCTCGCTGTCTCCCTCGCTGTCTCCCTCGCTCTCTCCCTCGCAGTCTCCCTCTCTGTCTCCCTTGCCGTCCCTCTCGCAGTCTCTCTCGCTGTCTTCCTCGCAGTTTCTCTCGCTGTCTCCCTCGCTGTCTCCCTCGCTGTCTCCCTAGCAGTCTCTCTCGCAGTCTCTCTCGCAGTCTCTCTCGCAGTCTCTCTCGCAGTCTCCCTCGCTGTCTCCCTCGCTGCCTCCCTCGCAGTCTCTCTCGCTGTCTCTCTCGCTGTCTCCCTCGCTGTCTCCCTCGCTGTCTCCCTCGCTGTCTCCCTCGCTGTCTCCCTCGCTGTCTCTCTCGCTGTCTCTCGCCGTCTCCCTCGCAGTCTCTCTCGCAGTGTCTCTCGCTGTATCCCTCGCTGTCTCTCTCGCTATTTCCCTAGCAGTCTCTCTCGCAGTTTCTCTCGCTTTCTCTCTCGCTGTCTTCCTCGCAGTCTCTCTCGCAGTCTCTCTCGCAGTCTCCCTCGCAGTCTCCCTCGCAGTCTCTCTCGCAGTCTCTCTCGCAGTCTCTCTCGCAGTCTCTCTCGCTGTCTCTCTCGCTGTCTCCCTCGCTGTCTCCCTCGCTGTCTCCCTCGCTGTCTCCCTCACAGTCTCTCTCGCTGTCTCCCTCGCAGTCTCTCTCGCAGTCTCTCTCGCAGTCTCTCTCGCTGTCTCCCTCGCAGTCTCTATCGCTGTCTCCCTCGCAGTCTCTATCGCTGTCTCCCTCGCAGTCTCTCTCGCAGTCTCACTCGCTTTCTCCCTCGCTCTCTCCCTCGCAGGCTCTCTCGCTGTCTCCCTCGCAGTCTCCCTCGCAGGCTCTCTCGCTGTCTCCCTCGCAGTCTCTCTCGCATTCTCTTTCGCTGTCTGTCTCGTTGTCTCTCTCGATGTCTCTCTCATTGTCTCCCTCGCTGTCTCCCTCTCAGTCTCTCTCGCATTCTCTCTCGCTGTCTCCCTCGCACTCTCTGGCTTTCTCTCTCGCAGTCCCTCTCACTGTCTCTCTCGCAGTCTCTCTCGCAGTCTCTCTCGCAGTCTCTCTCGCAGTCTCTCTCGCTGTCTCCCTCACAGTCTCCCTCACAGTCTCCCTCACAGTCTCCCTCACAGTCTCTCTCGCTGTCTCTCTCGCTGTCTCTCTCACAGTCTCCCTCGCTGTCTCTCTCGCAGTCTCTCTCGCTGTCTCTCTCGCCGTCTCCCTCGCAGTCTCTCTCGAAGTCTCTCTCGCTGTCTCCCTCGCTGTCTCTCTCGCTCTCTCTCTCGCCGTCGCTCTCGCCGTCTCCCTCGCAGTCTCTCTCGAAGTCTCTCTCGCTGTCTCTCTCGCTGTCTCCCTCACAGTCTCCCTCTCAGTCTCCCTCACAGTCTCTCTCGCTGTCTCTCTCGCTGTCTCTCTCACAGTCTCCCTCACTGTCTCTCTCGCTGTCTCTCTCGCCGTCTCCCTCGCAGTCTCTCTCGAAGTCTCTCTCGCTGTCTCCCTCGCTGTCTCTCCCGCTCTCTCTCTCGCCGTCGCTCTCGCCGTCTCTCTCGCCGTCTCCCTCGCAGTCTCTCTCGAAGTCTCTCTCGCTGTCTCTCTCGCTCTCTCTCTCGCCGTCTCCCTCGCCGTCTCCCTCGCAGTCACTCTCGCAGTCACTCTCGCAGTCTCTCTCGCTGTATCCCTCGCTGTCTCTCTCGCTATCTCCATAGCAGTCTCTCTCGCAGTCTCCCTCACAGTCTCTCTCGCTGTCTCCCTCGCAGTCACCCTGGATGTCTCTCTCGCAGTCTCTCTCGCATTCTCTTTAGCTGTCTCTCTCGATGTCTCTCTCGATGTCTCTCTCGTTGTCTCCCTCGCTGTCTCCCTCTCAGTCTCTCTCTCAGTCTCTCTCTCAGTCTCTCTCTCAGTCTCTCTCGCATTCTATCTCGCTGTCTCCCTCGCTGTCTCCCTCGCACTCTCTGGCTTTCTCTCTGGCTTTCTCTCTCGCAGTCTCTCTCGCAGTCTCTCTCGCAGTCTCTCTCGCAGTCCCTCTCACTGTCTCTCTCGCAGTCTCCCTCACAGTCTCTCTCGCTGCCTCTCTCGCCGACTCCCTCGCAGTCTCCCTCGCAGTCTCCCTCGCAGTCTCCCTCGCAGTCTCCCTCGCAGTCTCCCTCGCAGTCTCTCTCGAAGTCTCTCTCGAAGTCTCTCTCGCTGTCTCCCTCGCTGTCTCTCTCGCTCTCTCTCTCGCCATCGCCCTCGCCGTCTCCCTCGCCGTCTCCCTCACAGTCACTCTCGCAGTCTCTCTCGCTGTATCCCTCGCTGTCTCTCTCGCTATCTCCATAGCAGTCTCTCTCGCAGTCTCCCTCACAGTCTCCCTCGCTGTCTCTCTCGCAGTCTCTCTCGCAGTCTCTCTCGCAGTCTCTCTCGCAGTCTCTCTCGCAGTCTCTCTCGCTGTCTCCCTCGCTGTCTCTCTCGCTGTCTCCCTTGCAGTCTCCCTCGCAGTCTCTCTCGCTTTCTCCCTCGCAGTCTCTCTCGCTTTCTCCCTCGCAGTCTCTCTCGCAGTCTTCCTCGCAGTTTCTCTCGCTGACTCCCTCGCTGTCTCCCTCGCAGTCTCTCTTGCAGTCTCCCTCGCTGTCTCCCTCGCTGTCTCCCTCGCTGTCTCCCTTGCTGTCTCTCTCGCAGTCTCCCTCGCTATCTCCCTCGCTGTCTCCCTTGCTGTCTCACGCGATCTCTCTCGCATTCTCTCTCGTTGTCTCCCTCGCAGTCTCTCTCGCTGTGTCCCTCGCAGTCTCTCTCACAGGCTCTGTCGCTGTCTCTGTCGCTGTCTCTGTCGCTGTCTCTGTCGCTGTCTCTGTCGCTGTCTCCCTCGCTGCCTCCCTCGCAGTCTCCCTCGCCGTCTCCCTCGCCGTCTCTCTCGCCGTCTCTCTCGCCGTCTTCCTCGCTGTTTCTCTCGCTGTCTCCCTCGCTGTCTCCCTCGCTGTCTCCCTCGCTGTCTCCCTCGCTGTCTCCCTCGCTGTCTCCCTCGCTGCCTCCCTCGCTGTCTCCCTAGCAGTCGCTCTCGCAGTCTCTCTCGCAGTCTCTCTCGCAGTCTCCCTCGCTGTCTCCCTCGCTGTCTCCCTCGCTGTCTCCCTCGCTGTCTCCCTCGCAGTCTCTCTCGAAGTCTCTCTCGCTGTCTCCCTCGCTGTCTCCCTCGCTGTCTCCCTCGCTGTCTCCCTCGCTGTCGCCCTCGCTGTCTCCCTCGCTCTCTCCCTCGCTCTCTCCCTCGCTCTCTCCCTCGCTCTCTCTCTCGCTCTCTCTCTCGCCGTCTCCCTCGCAGTCTCTCTCGCTGTATCCCTCGCTGTCTCTCTCGCTATTTCCCTAGCAGTCTCTCTCGCAGTTTCTCTCGCTTTCTCCCTCGCAGTCTCTCTCGCTGTCTCCCTCGCAGTCTCTCTCGCAGTCTCTCTCGCAGTCTCTCTCGCAGTCTCTCTCGCAGTCTCTCTCGCTGTCTCTCTCGCTGTCTCCCTCGCAGTCTGTCTCGCTGTCTCCCTCGCAGTCTCTCTCACAGTCTCTCTCGCAGTCTCTCTCGCTGTCTCCCTCGCAGTCTCTATCGCTGTCTCCCTCGCAGTCTCCCTCGCAGTCTCCCTCGCAGTCTCTCTCGCAGTCTCTCTCGCAGTCTCTCTCGCAGTCTCTCTCGCAGTCTCTCTCGCTTTCTCCCTCGCTCTCTCACTCGCAGACTCTCTCACTGTCTCCCTCGCAGTCTCCCTCGCTGTCTCCCTCGCTGTCTCCCTCTCTGTCTCTCTCGCTGTCTCTCTCGCTGTCTCTCTCGCTGTCTTCCTCGCAGTCTCTCTTGCAGTCTCTCTCGCTCTCTCCCTCGCCGTCTCCCTCGCCATCTCTCTCGCAGTCTCTCTCGCTGTCTTCCTCGCAGTTTCTCTCGCAGTTTCTCTCGCTGTCTCCCTCGCTGTCTCCCTCGCTGTCTCCCTCGCTGCCTCCCTCGCTGTCTCCCTAGCAGACGCTCTCGCAGTCTCTCTCGCAGTCTCCCTCGCTGTCTCCCTCGCTGTCTCCCTCGCTGCCTCCCTCACAGTCTCTCTCGCTGTCTCCCTCGCTGTCTCCCTCGCTGTCTCCCTCGCTGTCTCCCTCGCTGTCTCCCTCGCCGTCTCCCTCGCAGTCTCTCTCGCCGTGTCTCTCGCTATATCCCTCGCTGTCTCTCTCGCTATTTCCCTAGCAGTCTCTCTCGCAGTTTCTCTCGCTGTCTCCCTCGCAGTCTCTCTCGCTGTCTCCCTCGCAGTCTCTCTCGCAGTCTCTCTCGCAGTCTCTCTCGCAGTCTCTCTCGCAGTCTCTCTCGCTGTCTCCCTCGCTGTCTCCCTCACAGTCTCTCTCGCAGTCTCTCTCACAGTCTCTCTCGCAGTCTCTCTCACAGTCTCTCTCGCAGTCTCTCTCGCTGTCTCCCTCGCAGTCTCTATCGCTGTCTCCCTCGCAGTCTCTCTCGCAGTCTCTCTCGCTTTCTCCCTCGCTTTCTCCCTCGCTCTCTCCCTCGCAGACTCTCTCGCAGACTCTCTCGCTGTCTCCCTCGCTGTCTCCCTCGCTGTCTCCCTCACTGTCTCTCTCGCTGTCTCCCTCACATTCTCTCTCGCTGTCTCCCTCGCTGTCTCCCTCGCAGTCTCCCTCGAAGTCTCCCTCGAAGTCTCCCTCGAAGTCACCCTGGATGTCTCTCTCGCAGTCTCTCTCGCATTCTCTTTTGCTGTCTCTCTCGCTGTCTCCCTCGCTGTCTCCCTCTCAGTCTCTCTCTCAGTCTCTCTCGCATTCTCTCTCGCTGTCTCCCTCGCACTCTCTGGCTTTCTCTCTCGCTTTCTCTCTCGCAGTCCCTCTCACTGTCTCTCTCACTGTCTCTCTCGCAGTCTCTCTCGCAGTCTCTCTCGCAGTCTCTCTCGCAGTCTCTCTCGCAGTCTCTCTCGCTGTGTCCCTCACAGTCTCTCTCGCTGTCTCTCTCGCTGTCTCTCTCGCTGTCTCTCTCGCCGTCTCCCTCGCAGTCTCTCTCGAAGTCTCTCTCGCTGTCTCCCTCGCTGTCTCCCTCGCTGTCTCTCTCGCTCTCTCTCTCGCCGTCGCTCTCTCCGTCTCCCTCGCCGTCTCCCTCGCAGTCTCTCTCGCTATCTCCATAGCAGTCTCTCTCGCAGTCTCCCTCACAGTCTCCCTCGCTGTCTCCCTCACAGTCTCTCTTGCTGTCTCCCTCGCAGTCACCCTGGATGTCTCTCTCGCAGTCTCTCTCGCAGTCTCTCTCGCATTCTCTTTCGCTGTCTCTCTCGATGTCTCTCTCGTTGTCTCCCTCGCTGTCTCCCTCGCTGTCTCCCTCTCAGTCTCCCTCTCAGTCTCCCTCTCAGTCTCCCTCTCAGTCTCTCTCTCAGTCTCTCTCGCATTCTCTCTCGCTGTCTCCCTCGCTGTCTCCCTCGCACTCTCTGGCTTTCTCTCTGGCTTTCTCTCTCGCTTTCTCTCTCGCAGTCCCTCTCACTGTCCCTCTCACTGTCTCTCTCGCTGTCTCCCTCACAGTCTCCCTCACAGTCTCTCTCGCTGCCTCTCTCGCTGTCTCTCTCGCCGTCTCCCTCGCAGTCTCTCTTGAAGTCTCTCTCGCTCTCTCTCTCGCCGTCGCCCTCGCCGTCTCCCTCGCCGTCTCCCTCGCAGTCTCCCTCGCAGTCTCTCTCGCTATCTCCATAGCAGTCTCTCTCGCAGTCTCCCTCACAGTCTCCCTCGCTGTCTCCCTCGCTGTCTCCCTCGCAGTCTCTCTCGCAGTCTCTCTCGCAGTCTCTCTCGCAGTCTCTCTCGCAGTCTCTCTCGCAGTCTCTCTCGCAGTCTCTCTCGCTGTCTCCCTCGCTATCTCCCTCGCTGTCTCTCTCGCTGTCTCCCTTGCAGTCTCTCTCGCAGTCTCTCTCGCTTTCTCCCTCGCAGTCTCTCTCGCAGTCTCTCTCGCTTTCTCCCTCGCTGTCTCTCTCGCAGTCTCTCTCGCAGTCTCTCTCGCTGTCTCCCTCACTTTCTCCCTCGCTTTCTCCCTCGCTTTCTCCCTCGCTGTCTCCCTCGCTTTCTCCCTCGCTTTCTCCCTCGCTGTCTCTCTCGCTGTCTCTCTTGCTGTCTCTCTTGCTGTCTCTCTCGCTGTCTCTCTCGCTATCTCCCTCGCAGTCTCTCTTGCAGTCTCTCTCACTGTCTCCCTCGCTGTCTCCCTCGCTGTGTCCCTCGCTCTCTCCCTCGCAGTCTCCCTCACTGTCTCCCTTGCCGTCTCTCTCGCAGTCTCTCTCGCTGTCTTCCTCGCAGTTTCTCTCGCTGTCTCCCTCGCTGTCTCCCTCGCTGTCTCCCTCGCTGTCTCCCTCGCTGCCTCCCTCGCTGTCTCCCTAGCAGTCGCTCTCGCAGTCGCTCTCGCAGTCTCTCTCGCAGTCTCTCTCGCAGTCTCTCTCGCTGTCTCCCTCGCTGTCTCCCTCGCTGTCTCCCTCGCTGTCTCCCTCGCTGTCTCCCTCGCTGCCTCCCTCGCAGTATCTCTCGAAGTCTCTCTCGCTGTCTCCCTCGCTGTCTCCCTCGCTGTCTCCCTCGCTGTCTCCCTCGCTGTCTCTCTCGCTGTCTCTCTCGCCGTCTCCCTCGCAGTCTCTCTCGCAGTGTCTCTCGCTGTATCCCTCGCTGTCTCTCTCGCTATTTCCCTAGCAGTCTCTCTCACAGTTTCTCTCGCTTTCTCCCTCGCATTCTCTCTCGCTGTCTCCCTCGCAGTCTCTCTCGCAGTCTCTCTCGCAGTCTCCCTCGCAGTCTCCCTCGCAGTGTCTCTCTCTGTATCCCTCGCTCTCTCTCTCGCTATTTCCCCAGCAGTCTCTCTCGCAGTTTCTCTCGCTTTCTCCCTCGCAGTCCCTCTCGCTGTCTCCCTCGCAGTCTCTCTCGCAGTCTCTCTCGCAGTCTCTCTCACAGTCTCTCTCGCAGTCTCTCTCGCTGTCTCTCTCGCTGTCTCCCTCGCAGTCTCTCTCGCAGTCTCTCTCGCAGTCTCTCTCGCAGTCTCTCTCGCTTTCTCCCTCGCTCTCTCCCTCGCAGACTCTCTCGCAGACTCTCTCGCTGTCTCCCTCACTGTCTCTCTCGCTGTCTCCCTCGCAGTCTCTCTCGCTGTCTCCCTCGCAGTCTCCCTCGAAGTCTCCCTCGAAGTCACCCTGGATGTCTCTCTCGCAGTCTCTCTCGCATTCTCTTTCGCTGTCTCTTTCGCTGTCTCTCTCGATGTCTCTCTCGTTGTCTCCCTCTCAGTCTCCCTCTCAGTCTCCCTCTCAGTCTCCCTCTCAGTCTCTCTCTCAGTCTCTCTCTCAGTCTCTCTCGCATTCTGTCTCGCTGTCTCCCTCGCACTCTCTGGCTTTCTCTCTCGCTTTCTCTCTCGCAGTCCCTCTCACTGTCTCTCTCGCAGTCTCTCTCGCAGTCCCTCTCGCAGTCTCTCTCGCAGTCTGTCTCGCTGTCTCCCTCACAGTCTCCCTCACAGTCTCCCTCGCTGTCTCCCTCGCTGTCTCTCTCGCCGTCTCCCTCGCATTCTCTCTCGAAGTCTCTCTCGCTGTCTCCCTCGCTGTCTCTCTCGCTCTCTCTCTCGCCGTCGCTCTCACCGTCTCCCTCGCCGTCTCCCTCGCAGTCACTCTCGCAGTCTCTCTCGCTGTATCCCTCGCTGTCTCTCTCGCTATCTCCATAGCATTCTCTCTCGCAGTCTCCCTCACAGTCTCCCTCGCTGTCTCCCTCACAGTCTCTCTCGCTGTCTCCCTCACAGTCTCTCTCGCTGTCTCCCTCGCAGTCACCCTGGATGTCTCCCTCGCAGTCTCTCTCGCATTCTCTTTCGCTGTCTCTATCGATGTCTCTCTCGTTGTCTCCCTCGCTGTCTCCCTCGCTGTCTCCCTCGCTGTCTCCCTTGCTGTCTCCCTTGCTGTCTCCCTCTCAGTCTCCCTCTCAGTCTCCCTCTCAGTCTCCCTCTCAGTCTCCCTCTCAGTCTCCCTCTCAGTCTCTCTCTCAGTCTCTCTCTCAGTCTCTCTCGCATTCTCTCTCGCTGTCACCCTCGCACTCTCTGGCTTTCTCTCTCGCTTTCTCTCTCGCAGTCCCTCTCACTGTCTCTCTCGCAGTCTCCCTCACAGTCTCTCTCGCTGCCTCTCTCGCTGTCTCTCTCGCCGTCTCCCTCGCAGTCTCTCTCGAAGTCTCTCTCGCTGTCTCTCTCGCCGTCGCCCTCGCCGTCTCCCTCGCCGTCTCCCTCGCAGTCACTCTCGCAGTCTCTCTCGCTGTATCCCTCGCTGTCTCTCTCGCTATCTCCATAGCAGTCTCTCTCGCAGTCTCCCTCGCAGTCTCCCTCGCAGTCTCCATCGCAGTCTCCATCGCAGTCTCTCTCGCAGTCTCTCTCGCAGTCTCTCTCGCAGTCTCTCTCGCTATCTCCCTCGCTGTCTCTCTCGCTGTCTCCCTTGCAGTCTCCCTCGCAGTCTCTCTCGCAGTCTCTCTCGCAGTCTCTCTCGCAGTCACTCTCGCAGTCTCTCTCGCTTTCTCCCTCGCAGTCTCTCTCGCAGTCTCTCTCGCAGTCTCTCTCGCAGTCTCTCTCGCAGTCTCTCTCGCAGTCTCTCTCGCAGTCTCTCTCGCTGTCTCCCTCGCTTTCTCCCTCGCTTTCTCCCTCGCTTTCTCCCTCGCTGTCTCTCTCGCTGTGTCTCTCGCTGTCTCCCTCGCAGTCTCTCTTGCAGTCTCTCTTGCAGTCTCTCTCGCAGTCTCCCTCGCTGTCTCCCTCGCTGTCTCCCTCGCTGTCTCCCTCGCTGTCTCCCTCGCTGTCTCCCTCGCTCTCTCCCTCGCTCTCTCCCTCGCAGTCTCCCTTGCCGTCACTCTCGCTGTCTCCCTCGCTGTCTTGCTCGCAGTTTCTCTCGCTGTCTCCCTTGCTGTCTCCCTTGCTGTCTCCCTTGCTGTCTCCCTCGCTGTCTCCCTCGCTGCCTCCCTCGCTGTCTCCCTAGCAGTCGCTCTCGCAGTCTCTCTCGCAGTCTCTCTCGCAGTCTCTCTCGCAGTCTCTCTCGCAGTCTCTCTCGCAGTCTCTCTCGCTGTCTCCCTCGCTGTCTCCCTCGCTGTCTCCCTCGCTGCCTCCCTCGCAGTCTCTCTCGAAGTCTCTCTCGCTGTCTCCCTCGCTGTCTCCCTCGCTGTCTCCCTCGCTGTCTCCCTCGCTGTCTCCCTCGCTGTCTCTCTCGCTCTCTCTCTCGCCGTCTCCCTCGCAGTCTCTCTCGCAGTGTCTCTCGCTGTGTCCCTCGCTGTCTCTCTCGCTATTTCCCTAGCAGTCTCTCTCGCAGTTTCTCTCGCTGTCTCCCTCGCTGTCTCCCTCGCAGTCTCTCTCGCAGTCTCTCTCGCAGTCTCTCTCGCAGTCTCTCTCGCAGTCTCTCTCGCAGTCTCCCTCGCAGTCTCCCTCGCAGTCTCTCTCGCAGTCTCTCTCGCAGTCTCTCTCGCTGTCTCCCTCGCTGTCTCCCTCGCTGTCTCTCTCGCTGTCTCTCTCGCTGTCTCTCTCGCTGTCTCCCTCGCAGTCTCTCTCGCAGTCTCTCTCGCAGTCTCTCTCGCAGTCTCTCTCGCTGTCTCTATCGCTGTCTCCCTCGCAGTCTCTATCGGTGTCTCCCTCGCAGTCTCTATCGCTGTCTCCCTCGCAGTCTCTCTCGCAGTCTCACTCGCTTTCTCCCTCGCTCTCTCCCTCGCAGGCTCTCTCGCTGTCTCCCTCGCAGTCTCCCTCGCAGGCTCTCTCGCTGTCTCCCTCGCAGTCTCTTTCGCTGTCTCTTTCGCTGTCTCTCTCGTTGTCTCTCTCGTTGTCTCTCTCGATGTCTCTCTCATTGTCTCCCTCGCTGTCTCCCTCTCAGTCTCTCTCTCAGTCTCTCTCGCATTCTCTCTCGCTGTCTCCCTCGCACTCTCTGGCTTTCTCTCTCGCTTTCTCTCTCGCAGTCCCTCTCACTGTCTCTCTCGCAGTCTCTCTCGCAGTCTCTCTCGCTGTCTCCCTCACAGTCTCCCTCACAGTCTCACTCACAGTCTCCCTCACAGTCTCCCTCACAGTCTCTCTCGCTGTCTCTCTCGCTGTCTCTCTCACAGTCTCCCTCACAGTCTCCCTCACAGTCTCTCTCGCTGTCTCTCTCTCTGTCTCTCTCGCCGTCTCCCTCGCAGTCTCTCTCGAAGTCTCTCTCGCTGTCTCCCTCGGTGTCTCTCTCGCTCTCTCTCTCGCCGTCGCTCTCGCCGTCTCCCTCGCAGTCTCTCTCGAAGTCTCTCTCGCTGTCTCCCTCGCTGTCTCTCACGCTCTCTCTCTCGCCGTCGCTCTCGCCGTCTCCCTCGCAGTCTCTCTCGAAGTCTCTCTCGCCGTCTCCCTCGCCGTCTCCCTCGCAGTCTCTCTCGAAGTCTCCCTCGCTGTCTCCCTCGCCGTCTCCCTCGCAGTCTCTCTCGCCGTGTCTCTCGCTATATCCCTCGCTGTCTCTCTCGCTGTCTCCCTCGCTGTCTCCCTCGCACTCTCTGGCTTTCTCTCTGGCTTTCTCTCTGGCTTTCTCTCTCGCAGTCCCTCTCACTGTCTCTCTCGCTGTCTCCCTCACAGTCTCCCTCACAGTCTCTCTCGCTGCCTCTCTCGCCGTCTCCCTCGCAGTCACTCTCGCAGTCTCTCTCGCTGTATCCCTCGCTGTCTCTCTCGCTATCTCCATAGCATTCTCTCTCGCAGTCTCCCTCACAGTCTCCCTCGCTGTCTCCCTCACAGTCTCTCTCGCTGTCTCCCTCACAGTCTCTCTCGCTGTCTCCCTCGCAGTCACCCTGGATGTCTCCCTCGCAGTCTCTCTCGCATTCTCTTTCGCTGTCTCTATCGATGTCTCTCTCGTTGTCTCCCTCGCTGTCTCCCTCGCTGTCTCCCTCGCTGTCTCCCTTGCTGTCTCCCTTGCTGTCTCCCTCTCAGTCTCCCTCTCAGTCTCCCTCTCAGTCTCCCTCTCAGTCTCCCTCTCAGTCTCTCTCTCAGTCTCTCTCTCAGTCTCTCTCGCATTCTCTCTCGCTGTCACCCTCGCACTCTCTGGCTTTCTCTCTCGCTTTCTCTCTCGCAGTCCCTCTCACTGTCTCTCTCGCAGTCTCCCTCACAGTCTCTCTCGCTGCCTCTCTCGCTGTCTCTCTCGCCGTCTCCCTCGCAGTCTCTCTCTAAGTCTCTCTCGCTGTCTCTCTCGCCGTCGCCCTCGCCGTCTCCCTCGCCGTCTCCCTCGCAGTCACTCTCGCAGTCTCTCTCGCTGTATCCCTCGCTGTCTCTCTCGCTATCTCCATAGCAGTCTCTCTCGCAGTCTCCCTCGCAGTCTCCCTCGCAGTCTCCATCGCAGTCTCCATCGCAGTCTCTCTCGCAGTCTCTCTCGCAGTCTCTCTCGCAGTCTCTCTCGCTATCTCCCTCGCTGTCTCTCTCGCTGTCTCCCTTGCAGTCTCCCTCGCAGTCTCTCTCGCAGTCTCTCTCGCAGTCTCTCTCGCAGTCTCTCTCGCAGTCACTCTCGCAGTCTCTCTCGCTTTCTCCCTCGCAGTCTCTCTCGCAGTCTCTCTCGCAGTCTCTCTCGCAGTCTCTCTCGCAGTCTCTCTCGCAGTCTCTCTCGCTGTCTCCCTCGCTTTCTCCCTCGCTTTCTCCCTCGCTTTCTCCCTCGCTGTCTCTCTCGCTGTGTCTCTCGCTGTCTCCCTCGCAGTCTCTCTTGCAGTCTCTCTTGCAGTCTCTCTCGCAGTCTCCCTCGCTGTCTCCCTCGCTGTCTCCCTCGCTGTCTCCCTCGCTGTCTCCCTCGCTGTCTCCCTCGCTCTCTCCCTCGCTCTCTCCCTCGCAGTCTCCCTTGCCGTCACTCTCGCTGTCTCCCTCGCTGTCTTGCTCGCAGTTTCTCTCGCTGTCTCCCTTGCTGTCTCCCTTGCTGTCTCCCTTGCTGTCTCCCTCGCTGTCTCCCTCGCTGCCTCCCTCGCTGTCTCCCTAGCAGTCGCTCTCGCAGTCTCTCTCGCAGTCTCTCTCGCAGTCTCTCTCGCAGTCTCTCTCGCAGTCTCTCTCGCAGTCTCTCTCGCTGTCTCCCTCGCTGTCTCCCTCGCTGTCTCCCTCGCTGCCTCCCTCGCAGTCTCTCTCGAAGTCTCTCTCGCTGTCTCCCTCGCTGTCTCCCTCGCTGTCTCCCTCGCTGTCTCCCTCGCTGTCTCCCTCGCTGTCTCTCTCGCTCTCTCTCTCGCCGTCTCCCTCGCAGTCTCTCTCGCAGTGTCTCTCGCTGTGTCCCTCGCTGTCTCTCTCGCTATTTCCCTAGCAGTCTCTCTCGCAGTTTCTCTCGCTGTCTCCCTCGCTGTCTCCCTCGCAGTCTCTCTCGCAGTCTCTCTCGCAGTCTCTCTCGCAGTCTCTCTCGCAGTCTCTCTCGCAGTCTCCCTCGCAGTCTCCCTCGCAGTCTCCCTCGCAGTCTCTCTCGCAGTCTCTCTCGCAGTCTCTCTCGCTGTCTCCCTCGCTGTCTCCCTCGCTGTCTCTCTCGCTGTCTCTCTCGCTGTCTCTCTCGCTGTCTCCCTCGCAGTCTCTCTCGCAGTCTCTCTCGCAGTCTCTCTCGCAGTCTCTCTCGCTGTCTCTATCGCTGTCTCCCTCGCAGTCTCTATCGGTGTCTCCCTCGCAGTCTCTATCGCTGTCTCCCTCGCAGTCTCTCTCGCAGTCTCACTCGCTTTCTCCCTCGCTCTCTCCCTCGCAGGCTCTCTCGCTGTCTCCCTCGCAGTCTCCCTCGCAGGCTCTCTCGCTGTCTCCCTCGCAGTCTCTTTCGCTGTCTCTTTCGCTGTCTCTCTCGTTGTCTCTCTCGTTGTCTCTCTCGATGTCTCTCTCATTGTCTCCCTCGCTGTCTCCCCCTCAGTCTCTCTCTCAGTCTCTCTCGCATTCTCTCTCGCTGTCTCCCTCGCACTCTCTGGCTTTCTCTCTCGCTTTCTCTCTCGCAGTCCCTCTCACTGTCTCTCTCGCAGTCTCTCTCGCAGTCTCTCTCGCTGTCTCCCTCACAGTCTCCCTCACAGTCTCACTCACAGTCTCCCTCACAGTCTCCCTCACAGTCTCTCTCGCTGTCTCTCTCGCTGTCTCTCTCACAGTCTCCCTCACAGTCTCCCTCACAGTCTCTCTCGCTGTCTCTCTCTCTGTCTCTCTCGCTGTCTCTCTCGCCGTCTCCCTCGCAGTCTCTCTCGAAGTCTCTCTCGCTGTCTCCCTCGGTGTCTCTCTCGCTCTCTCTCTCGCCGTCGCTCTCGCCGTCTCCCTCGCAGTCTCTCTCGAAGTCTCTCTCGCTGTCTCCCTCGCTGTCTCTCACGCTCTCTCTCTCGCCGTCGCTCTCGCCGTCTCCCTCGCAGTCTCTCTCGAAGTCTCTCTCGCCGTCTCCCTCGCCGTCTCCCTCGCAGTCTCTCTCGAAGTCTCCCTCGCTGTCTCCCTCGCCGTCTCCCTCGCAGTCTCTCTCGCCGTGTCTCTCGCTATATCCCTCGCTGTCTCTCTCGCTATTTCCCTAGCAGTCTCTCTCGCAGTTTCTCTCGCTGTCTCCCTCGCAGTCTCTCTCGCTGTCTCCCTCGCAGTCTCTCTCGCAGTCTCTCTCGCAGTCTCTCTCGCAGTCTCTCTCGCAGTCTCTCTCGCTGTCTCCCTCGCTGTCTCCCTCACAGTCTCTCTCGCAGTCTCTCTCACAGTCTCTCTCGCAGTCTCTCTCGCTGTCTCCCTCGCAGTCGCTCTCGCTGTCTCCCTCGCTGTCTCCCTCACAGTCTCTCTCGCAGTCTCTCTCACAGTCTCTCTCGCCGTCGCTCTCGCCGTCTCCCTCGCAGTCTCTCTCGAAGTCTCTCTCGCCGTCTCCCTCGCCGTCTCCCTCGCAGTCTCTCTCGAAGTCTCCCTCGCTGTCTCCCTCGCTGTCTCCCTCGCCGTCTCCCTCGCAGTCTCTCTCGCCGTGTCTCTCGCTATATCCCTCGCTGTCTCTCTCGCTATTTCCCTAGCAGTCTCTCTCGCAGTTTCTCTCGCTGTCTCCCTCGCAGTCTCTCTCGCTGTCTCCCTCGCAGTCTCTCTCGCAGTCTCTCTCGCAGTCTCTCTCGCAGTCTCTCTCGCAGTCTCTCTCGCTGTCTCCCTCGCTGTCTCCCTCACAGTCTCTCTCGCAGTCTCTCTCACAGTCTCTCTCGCAGTCTCTCTCGCTGTCTCCCTCGCAGTCTCTATCGCTGTCTCCCTCGCAGTCTCTCTCGCAGTCTCTCTCGCTTTCTCCCTCGCTTTCTCCCTCGCTCTCTCCCTCGCAGACTCTCTCGCAGACTCTCTCGCTGTCTCCCTCGCTGTCTCCCTCGCTGTCTCCCTCGCTGTCTCCCTCACTGTCTCTCTCGCTGTCTCCCTCACATTCTCTCTCGCTATCTCTCTCGCTGTCTCCCTCGCAGTCTCCCTCGAAGTCTCCCTCGAAGTCTCCCTCGAAGTCACCCTGGATGTCTCTCTCGCAGTCTCTCTCGCATTCTCTTTTGCTGTCTCTCTCGATGTCTCTCTCGATGTCTCTCTCGCTGTCTCCCTCGCTGTCTCCCTCTCAGTCTCTCTCTCAGTCTCTCTCGCATTCTCTCTCGCTGTCTCCCTCGCACTCTCTGGCTTTCTCTCTCGCTTTCTCTCTCGCAGTCTCTCTCGCAGTCTCTCTCGCAGTCTCTCTCGCAGTCTCTCTCGCAGTCTCTCTCGCTGTGTCCCTCACAGTCTCTCTCGCTGTCTCTCTCGCTGTCTCTCTCGCTGTCTCTCTCGCCGTCTCCCTCGCAGTCTCTCTCGAAGTCTCTCTCGCTGTCTCCCTCGCTGTCTCCCTCACTGTCTCTCTCGCTCTCTCTCTCGCCGTCGCTCTCTCCGTCTCCCTCGCCGTCTCCCTCGCAGTCTCTCTCGCAGTCTCTCTCGCAGTCTCTCTCGCTGTATCCCTCGCTGTCTCTCTCGCTATCTCCATAGCAGTCTCTCTCGCAGTCTCCCTCACAGTCTCCCTCGCTGTCTCCCTCACAGTCTCTCTTGCTGTCTCCCTCGCAGTCACCCTGGATGTCTCTCTCGCAGTCTCTCTCGCATTCTCTTTCGCTGTCTCTCTCGATGTCTCTCTCGTTGTCTCCCTCGCTGTCTCCCTCGCTGTCTCCCTCTCAGTCTCCCTCTCAGTCTCCCTCTCAGTCTCTCTCTCAGTCTCTCTCGCATTCTCTCTCGCTGTCTCGCTCACTGTCTCCCTCGCACTCTCTGGCTTTCTCTCTGGCTTTCTCTCTCGCTTTCTCTCTCGCAGTCCCTCTCACTGTCTCTCTCGCTGTCTCCCTCACAGTCTCCCTCACAGTCTCCCTCACAGTCTCTCTCGCTGCCTCTCTCGCTGTCTCTCTCGCCGTCTCCCTCGCAGTCTCTCTCGAAGTCTCTCTCGCTCTCTCTCTCGCCGTCGCCCTCGCCGTCTCCCTCACCGTCTCCCTCGCAGTCTCCCTCGCAGTCTCTCTCGCTATCTCCATAGCAGTCTCTCTCGCAGTCTCCCTCACAGTCTCCCTCGCTGTCTCCCTCGCTGTCTCCCTCGCAGTCTCTCTCGCAGTCTCTCTCGCAGTCTCTCTCGCAGTCTCTCTCGCAGTCTCTCTCGCAGTCTCTCTCGCTGTCTCCCTCGCTGTCTCCCTCGCTGTCTCCCTCGCAGTCTCTCTCGCAGTCTCTCTCGCAGTCTCTCTCGCTTTCTCCCTCGCAGTCTCTCTCGCAGTCTCTCTCGCTTTCTCCCTCGCTGTCTCTCTCGCAGTCTCTCTCGCAGTCTCTCTCGCTGTCTCCCTCACTTTCTCCCTCGCTTTCTCCCTCGCTTTCTCCCTCGCTGTCTCTCTCGCTGTCTCTCTCGCTGTCTCTCTTGCTGTCTCTCTCGCTGTCTCTCTCGCTGTCTCCCTCGCAGTCTCTCTTGCAGTCTCTCTTGCAGTCTCTCTCGCTGTCTCCCTCGCTGTCTCCCTCGCTGTCTCCCTCGCTGTCTCCCTCGCTGTGTCCCTCGCTCTCTCCCTCGCAGTCTCCCTCACTGTCTCCCTTGCCGTCTCTCTCGCAGTCTCTCTCGCTGTCTTCCTCGCAGTTTCTCTCGCTGTCTCCCTCGCTGTCTCCCTCGCTGTCTCCCTCGCTGTCTCCCTCGCAGTCCCTCTCACTGTCTCTCTCGCTGTCTCCCTCACAGTCTCCCTCACAGTCTCTCTCGCTGCCTCTCTCGCTGTCTCTCTCGCCGTCTCCCTCGCAGTCTCTCTCGAAGTCTCTCTCGCTCTCTCTCTCGCCGTCGCCCTCGCCGTCTCCCTCACCGTCTCCCTCGCAGTCTCCCTCGCAGTCTCTCTCGCTATCTCCATAGCAGTCTCTCTCGCAGTCTCCCTCACAGTCTCCCTCGCTGTCTCCCTCGCAGTCTCTCTCGCAGTCTCTCTCGCAGTCTCTCTCGCAGTCTCTCTCGCAGTCTCTCTCGCAGTCTCTCTCGCAGTCTCTCTCGCTGTCTCCCTCGCTGTCTCTCTCGCTGTCTCCCTTGCAGTCTCTCTCGCAGTCTCTCTCGCAGTCTCTCTCGCTTTCTCCCTCGCAGTCTCTCTCGCAGTCTCTCTCGCTTTCTCCCTCGCTGTCTCTCTCGCAGTCTCTCTCGCAGTCTCTCTCGCTGTCTCCCTCACTTTCTCCCTCGCTTTCTCCCTCGCTTTCTCCCTCGCTGTCTGTCTCGCTGTCTCTCTCGCTGTCTCTCTTGCTGTCTCTCTCGCTGTCTCTCTCGCTGTCTCCCTCGCAGTCTCTCTTGCAGTCTCTCTCGCTGTCTCCCTCGCTGTCTCCCTCGCTGTCTCCCTCGCTGTCTCCCTCGCTGTGTCCCTCGCTCTCTCCCTCGCAGTCTCCCTCACTGTCTCCCTTGCCGTCTCTCTCGCAGTCTCTCTCGCTGTCTTCCTCGCAGTTTCTCTCGCTGTCTCCCTCGCTGTCTCCCTCGCTGTCTCCCTCGCTGTCTCCCTCGCTGTCTCCCTCGCTGTCTCCCTCGCTGTCTCCCTCGCTGTCTCCCTCGCTGCCTCCCTCGCTGTCTCCCTAGCAGTCGCTCTCGCAGTCGCTCTCGCAGTCGCTCTCGCAGTCTCTCTCGCAGTCTCTCTCGCTGTCTCCCTCGCTGTCTCCCTCGCTGTCTCCCTCGCTGCCTCCCTCGCAGTATCTCTCGAAGTCTCTCTCGCTATCTCCCTCGCTGTCTCCCTCGCTGTCTCCCTCGCTGTCTCTCTCGCTCTCTCTCTCGCCGTCTCCCTCGCAGTCTCTCTCGCAGTGTCTCTCGCTGTATCCCTCACAGTCTCTCTCGCTGTCTCTCTCACTGTCTCTCTCGCTGTCTCTCTCGCTGTCTCTCTCGCCGTCTCCCTCGCAGTCTCTCTCGAAGTCTCTCTCGCTGTCTCCCTCGCTGTCTCCCTCACTGTCTCTCTCGCTCTCTCTCTCGCCGTCGCTCTCTCCGTCTCCCTCACCGTCTCCCTCGCAGTCTCTCTCGCAGTCTCTCTCGCTGTATCCCTCGCTGTCTCTCTCGCTATCTCCATAGCAGTCTCTCTCGCAGTCTCCCTCACAGTCTCCCTCGCTGTCTCCCTCACAGTCTCTCTTGCTGTCTCCCTCGCAGTCACCCTGGATGTCTCTCTCGCAGTCTCTCTCGCATTCTCTTTCGCTGTCTCTCTCGATGTCTCTCTCGTTGTCTCCCTCGCTGTCCATCTCGCTGTCTCCCTCTCAGTCTCCCTCTCAGTCTCCCTCTCAGTCTCTCTCGCATTCTCTCTCGCTGTCTCCCTCGCTGTCTCCCTCGCACTCTCTGGCTTTCTCTCTGGCTTTCTCTCTCGCTTTCTCTCTCGCAGTCCCTCTCACTGTCTCTCTCGCTGTCTCCCTCACAGTCTCCCTCACAGTCTCTCTCGCTGCCTCTCTCGCTGTCTCTCTCGCCGTCTCCCTCGCAGTCTCTCTCGAAGTCTCTCTCGCTCTCTCTCTCGCCGTCGCCCTCGCCGTCTCCCTCACCGTCTCCCTCGCAGTCTCCCTCGCAGTCTCTCTCGCTATCTCCATAGCAGTCTCTCTCGCAGTCTCCCTCACAGTCTCCCTCGCTGTCTCCCTCACAGTCTCCCTCGCTGTCTCCCTCGCTGTCTCCCTCGCAGTCTCTCTCGCAGTCTCTCTCGCAGTCTCTCTCGCAGTCTCTCTCGCAGTCTCTCTCGCAGTCTCTCTCGCAGTCTCTCTCGCTGTCTCCCTCGCTGTCTCCCTCGCTGTCTCTCTCGCTGTCTCCCTTGCAGTCTCTCTCGCAGTCTCTCTCGCTTTCTCCCTCGCTGTCTCTCTCGCAGTCTCTCTCGCTTTCTCCCTCGCTGTCTCTCTCGCAGTCTCTCACGCAGTCTCTCTCGCTGTCTCCCTCACTTTCTCCCTCGCTTTCTCCCTCGCTTTCTCCCTCGCTGTCTCTCTCGCTGTCTCTCTCGCTGTCTCTCTTGCTGTCTCTCTCGCTGTCTCTCTCGCTGTCTCCCTCGCAGTCTCTCTTGCAGTCTCTCTCGCTGTCTCCCTCGCTGTCTCCCTCGCTGTCTCCCTCGCTGTGTCCCTCGCTCTCTCCCTCGCAGTCTCCCTCACTGTCTCCCTTGCCGTCTCTCTCGCAGTCTCTCTCGCTGTCTTCCTCGCAGTTTCTCTCGCTGTCTCCCTCGCTGTCTCCCTCGCTGTCTCCCTCGCTGTCTCCCTCGCTGTCTCCCTCGCTGTCTCCCTCGCTGCCTCCCTCGCTGTCTCCCTAGCAGTCGCTCTTGCAGTCGCTCTCGCAGTCTCTCTCGCAGTCTCTCTCGCTGTCTCCCTCGCTGTCTCCCTCGCTGTCTCCCTCGCTGTCTCCCTCGCTGTCTCCCTCGCTGCCTCCCTCGCAGTATCTCTCGAAGTCTCTCTCGCTGTCTCCCTCGCTGTCTCCCTCGCTGTCTCCCTCGCTGTCTCTCTCGCTCTCTCTCTCGCCGTCTCCCTCGCAGTCTCTCTCGCAGTGTCTCTCGCTGTATCCCTCGCTGTCTCTCTCGCTATTTCCCTAGCAGTCTCTCTCGCAGTTTCTCTCGCTTTCTCCCTCGCATTCTCTCTCGCTGTCTCCCTCGCAGTCTCTCTCGCAGTCTCTCTCGCAGTCTCCCTCGCAGTCTCCCTCGCAGTGTCTCTCTCCGTATCCCTCGCTCTCTCTCTCGCTATTTCCCTAGCAGTCTCTCTCGCAGTTTCTCTCGCTTTCTCCCTCGCAGTCCCTCTCGCTGTCTCCCTCGCAGTCTCTCTCGCAGTCTCTCTCGCAGTCTCTCTCACAGTCTCTCTCGCAGTCTCTCTCGCAGTCTCTCTCGCTGTCTCTCTCGCTGTCTCCCTCGCAGTCTCTCTCGCAGTCTCTCTCGCAGTCTCTCTCGCTTTCTCCCTCGCTCTCTCCCTCGCAGACTCTCTCGCAGACACTCTCGCTGTCTCCCTCACTGTCTCTCTCGCTGTCTCCCTCGCAGTCTCTCTCGCTGTCTCCCTCGCAGTCTCCCTCGAAGTCTCCCTCGAAGTCACCCTGGATGTCTCTCTCGCAGTCTCTCTCGCATTCTCTTTCGCATTCTCTTTCGCTGTCTCTTTCGCTGTCTCTCTCGATGTCTCTCTCGTTGTCTCCCTCTCAGTCTCCCTCTCAGTCTCCCTCTCAGTCTCTCTCTCAGTCTCTCTCTCAGTCTCTCTCGCATTCTGTCTCGCTGTCTCCCTCGCACTCTCTGGCTTTCTCTCTCGCTTTCTCTCTCGCAGTCCCTCTCACTGTCTCTCTCGCAGTCTCTCTCGCAGTCTCTCTCACAGTCTCCCTCACTGTCTCCCTCGCTGTCTCTCTCACCGTCTCCCTCGCAGTCTCTCTCGAAGTCTCTCTCGCTGTCTCCCTCGCTGTCTCTCTCACTCTCTCTCTCGCCGTCGCTCTCACCGTCTCCCTCGCCGTCTCCCTCGCAGTCACTCTCGCAGTCTCTCTCGGTGTATCCGTCGCTGTCTCTCTCGCTATCTCCATAGCAGTCTCTCTCGCAGTCTCCCTCGCTGTCTCCCTCACAGTCTCTCTCGCTGTCTCCCTCACAGTCTCTCTCGCTGTCTCCCTCGCAGTCACCCTGGATGTCTCTCTCGCAGTCTCTCTCGCATTCTCTTTCGCTGTCTCTCTCGATGTCTCTCTCGTTGTCTCCCTCGCTGTCTCCCTCGCTGTCTCCCTCGCTGTCTCCCTCGCTGTCTCCCTTGCTGTCTCCCTCTCAGTCTCCCTCTCAGTCTCTCTCTCAGTCTCTCTCTCAGTCTCTCTCGCATTCTCTCTCGCTGTCACCCTCGCACTCTCTGGCTTTCTCTCTGGCTTTCTCTCTCGCTTTCTCTCTCGCAGTCCCTCTCACTGTCTCTCTCGCAGTCTCCCTCACAGTCTCTCTCGCTGCCTCTCTCGCTGTCTCTCTCGCCGTCTCCCTCGCAGTCTCTCTCGAAGTCTCTCTCGCTGTCTCTCTCGCTCTCTCTCTCGCCGTCGCCCTCGCCGTCTCCCTCGCCGTCTCCCTCGCTGTCTACCTCGCAGTCACTCTCGCAGTCTCTCTCGCTGTATCCCTCGCTGTCTCTCTCGCTATCTCCATAGCAGTCTCTCTCGCAGTCTCCCTCGCAGTCTCCCCCACTGTCTCCCTTGCCGTCTCTCTCGCTGTCTCCCTTGCCGTCTCCCTCGCTGTCTCCCTCGCTGTCTTCCTCGCAGTTTCTCTCGCTGTCTCCCTTGCTGTCTCCCTCGCTGTCTCCCTCGCTGCCTCCCTCGCTGTCTCCCTAGCAGTCGCTCTCGCAGTCTCTCTCGCAGTCTCTCTCGCAGTCTCTCTCGCAGACTCTCTCGCTGTCTCCCTCGCTGTCTCCCTCGCTGTCTCCCTCGCTGTCTCCCTCGCTGCCTCCCTCGCTGTCTCCCTCGCTGTCTCCCTCGCTGTCTCCCTCGCTGTCTCCCTCGCTGTCTCTCTCGCTCTCTCTCTCGCCGTCTCCCTCGCAGTCTCTCTCGCAGTGTCTCTCGCTGTATCCCTCGCTGTCTCTCTCGCTATTTCCCTAGCAGTCTCTCTCGCAGTTTCTCTCGCTGTCTCCCTCGCAGTCTCTCTCGCTGTCTCCCTCGCAGTCTCTCTCGCAGTCTCTCTCGCAGTCTCTCTCGCAGTCTCTCTCGCAGTCTCTCTCGCAGTCTCTCTCGCTGTCTCCCTCGCTGTCTCCCTCACAGTCTCTCTCGCAGTCTCTCTCACAGTCTCTCTCGCAGTCTCTCTCGCTGTCTCCCTCGCAGTCTCTATCGCTGTCTCCCTCGCAGTCTCTCTCGCAGTCTCTCTCGCAGTCTCTCTCGCTTTCTCCCTCGCTTTCTCCCTCGCTCTCTCCCTCGCAGACTCTCTCGCAGACTCTCTCGCTGTCTCCCTCGCTGTCTCCCTCGCTGTCTCCCTCGCTGTCTCCCTCACTGTCTCTCTCGCTGTCTCCCTCACATTCTCTCTCGCTGTCTCCCTCGCTGTCTCCCTCGCAGTCTCCCTCGCAGTCTCCCTCGCAGTCTCCCTCGAAGTCTCCCTCGAAGTCTCCCTCGAAGTCACCCTGGATGTCTCTCTCGCAGTCTCTCTCGCATTCTCTTTTGCTGTCTCTCTCGATGTCTCTCTCGATGTCTCTCTCGCTGTCTCCCTCGCTGTCTCCCTCTCAGTCTCTCTCTCAGTCTCTCTCGCATTCTCTCTCGCTGTCTCCCTCGCACTCTCTGGCTTTCTCTCTCGCTTTCTCTCTCGCAGTCCCTCTCACTGTCTCTCTCGCAGTCTCTCTCGCAGTCTCTCTCGCAGTCTCTCTCGCAGTCTCTCTCGCAGTCTCTCTCGCTGTGTCCCTCACAGTCTCTCTCGCTGTCTCTCTCGCTGTCTCTCTCGCCGTCTCCCTCGCAGTCTCTCTCGAAGTCTCTCTCGCTGTCTCCCTCGCTGTCTCCCTCGCTGTCTCTCTCGCTCTCTCTCTCGCCGTCGCTCTCTCCGTCTCCCTCGCCGTCTCCCTCGCAGTCTCTCTCGCAGTCTCTCTCGCTGTATCCCTCGCTGTCTCTCTCGCTATCTCCATAGCAGTCTCTCTCGCAGTCTCCCTCACAGTCTCCCTCGCTGTCTCCCTCACAGTCTCTCTTGCTGTCTCCCTCGCAGTCACCCTGGATGTCTCTCTCGCAGTCTCTCTCGCATTCTCTTTCGCTGTCTCTCTCGATGTCTCTCTCGTTGTCTCCCTCGCTGTCTCCCTCGCTGTCTCCCTCTCAGTCTCCCTCTCAGTCTCCCTCTCAGTCTCTCTCTCAGTCTCTCTCGCATTCTCTCTCGCTGTCTCCCTCGCTGTCTCCCTCGCACTCTCTGGCTTTCTCTCTCGCTTTCTCTCTCGCAGTCCCTCTCACTGTCTCTCTCGCTGTCTCCCTCACAGTCTCCCTCACAGTCTCTCTCGCTGCCTCTCTCGCCGTCTCTCTCGCCGTCTCCCTCGCAGTCTCTCTCGAAGTCTCTCTCGCTCTCTCTCTCGCCGTCGCCCTCGCCGTCTCCCTCGCCGTCTCCCTCGCCGTCTCCCTCGCAGTCTCCCTCGCAGTCTCTCTCGCTATCTCCATAGCAGTCTCTCTCGCAGTCTCCCTCACAGTCTCCCTCGCTGTCTCCCTCGCTGTCTCCCTCGCAGTCTCTCTCGCAGTCTCTCTCGCAGTCTCTCTCGCAGTCTCTCTCGCAGTCTCTCTCGCAGTCTCTCTCGCTGTCTCCCTCGCTATCTCCCTCGCTGTCTCTCTCGCTGTCTCCCTTGCAGTCTCTCTGGCAGTCTCTCTCGCTTTCTCCCTCGCAGTCTCTCTCGCAGTCTCTCTCGCTTTCTCCCTCGCTGTCTCTCTCGCAGTCTCTCTCGCAGTCTCTCTCGCTGTCTCCCTCACTTTCTCCCTCGCTTTCTCCCTCGCTTTCTCCCTCGCTGTCTCTCTCGCCGTCTCTCTCGCTGTCTCTCTTGCTGTCTCTCTCGCTGTCTCTCTCGCTGTCTCCCTCGCAGTCTCTCTTGCAGTCTCTCTCGCTGTCTCCCTCGCTGTCTCCCTCGCTGTCTCCCTCGCTGTCTCCCTCGCTCTCTCCCTCGCAGTCTCCCTCACTGTCTCCCTTGCCGTCTCTCTCGCAGTCTCTCTCGCTGTCTTCCTCGCAGTTTCTCTCGCTGTCTCCCTCGCTGTCTCCCTCGCTGTCTCCCTCGCTGTCTCCCTCGCTGTCTCCCTCGCTGTCTCCCTCGCTGTCTCCCTCGTTGCCTCCCTCGCTGTCTCCCTCGCAGTCGCTCTCGCAGTCGCTCTCGCAGTCTCTCTCGCAGTCTCTCTCGCTGTCTCCCTCGCTGTCTCCCTCGCTGTCTCCCTCGCTGTCTCCCTCGCAGTATCTCTCGAAGTCTCTCTCGCTGTCTCCCTCGCTGTCTCCCTCGCTGTCTCCCTCGCTGTCTCTCTCGCTCTCTCTCTCGCCGTCTCCCTCGCAGTCTCTCTCGCAGTGTCTCTCGCTGTATCCCTCGCTGTCTCTCTCGCTATTTCCCTAGCAGTCTCTCTCGCAGTTTCTCTCGCTTTCTCCCTCGCATTCTCTCTCGCTGTCTCCCTCGCAGTCTCTCTCGCAGTCTCTCTCGCAGTCTCTCTCGCAGTCTCTCTCGCAGTCTCCCTCGCAGTGTCTCTCTCTGTATCCCTCGCTCTCTCTCTCGCTATTTCCCTAGCAGTCTCTCTCGCAGTTTCTCTCGCTTTCTCCCTCGCAGTCCCTCTCGCTGTCTCCCTCGCAGTCTCTCTCGCAGTCTCTCTCGCAGTCTCTCTCGCAGTCTCTCTCGCAGTCTCTCTCGCTGTCTCTCTCGCTGTCTCCCTCGCAGTCTCTCTCGCAGTCTCTCTCGCAGTCTCTCTCGCTTTCTCCCTCGCTCTCTCCCTCGCAGACTCTCTCGCAGACTCTCTCGCTGTCTCCCTCACTGTCTCTCTCGCTGTCTCCCTCGCAGTCTCCCTCGCAGTCTCTCTCGCAGTCTCCCTCGCAGTCTCCCTCGAAGTCTCCCTCGAAGTCACCCTGGATGTCTCTCTCGCAGTCTCTCTCGCATTCTCTTTCGCTGTCTCTTTCGCTGTCTCTCTCGATGTCTCTCTCGTTGTCTCCCTCTCAGTCTCCCTCGCAGTCTCTCTCGCAGTCTCCCTCGCAGTCTCCCTCGAAGTCTCCCTCGAAGTCACCCTGGATGTCTCTCTCGCAGTCTCTCTCGCATTCTCTTTCGCTGTCTCTTTCGCTGTCTCTCTCGATGTCTCTCTCGTTGTCTCCCTCTCAGTCTCCCTCTCAGTCTCCCTCTCAGTCTCCCTCTCAGTCTCCCTCTCAGTCTCTCTCTCAGTCTCTCTCTCAGTCTCTCTCGCATTCTGTCTCGCTGTCTCCCTCGCACTCTCTGGCTTTCTCTCTCGCTTTCTCTCTCGCAGTCCCTCTCACTGTCTCTCTCGCAGTCTCTCTCGCAGTCTCTCTCGCTGTCTCCCTCACAGTCTCCCTCACAGTCTCCCTCACTGTCTCCCTCGCTGTCTCTCTCGCCGTCTCCCTCGCAGTCTCTCTCGAAGTCTCTCTCGCTGTCTCCCTCGCTGTCTCTCTCGCTCACCGTCGCTCTCACCGTCTCCCTCGCCATCTCCCTCGCAGTCACTCTCGCAGTCTCTCTCGCTGTATCCGTCGCTGTCTCTCTCGCTATCTCCATAGCAGTCTCTCTCGCAGTCTCCCTCACAGTCTCCCTCACAGTCTCTCTCGCTGTCTCCCTCGCAGTCACCCTGGATGACTCTCTCGCAGTCTCTCTCGCATTCTCTTTCGCTGTCTCTCTCGATGTCTCTCTCGTTGTCTCTCTCGTTGTCTCCCTCGCTGTCTCCCTCGCTGTCTCCCTCGCTGTCTCCCTCGCTGTCTCCCTTGCTGTCTCCCTCTCAGTCTCCCTCTCAGTCTCCCTCTCAGTCTCTCTCTCAGTCTCTCTCTCAGTCTCTCTCGCATTCTCTCTCGCTGTCACCCTCGCACTCTCTGGCTTTCTCTCTCGCTTTCTCTCTCGCTTTCTCTCTCGCAGTCCCTCTCACTGTCTCTCTCGCAGTCTCCCTCACAGTCTCTCTCGCTGCCTCTCTCGCTGTCTCTCTCGCCGTCTCCCTCGCAGTCTCTCTCGAAGTCTCTCTCGCTGTCTCTCTCGCTCTCTCTCTCGCCGTCGCCCTCGCCGTCTCCCTCGCCGTCTACCTCGCAGTCACTCTCGCAGTCTCTCTCGCTGTATCCCTCGCTGTCTCTCTCGCTATCTCCATAGCAGTCTCTCTCGCAGTCTCTCTCGCAGTCTCCCTCGCAGTCTCCCTCGCAGTCTCCCTCGCAGTCTCCATCGCAGTCTCTCTCGCAGTCTCTCTCGCAGTCTCTCTCGCTATCTCCCTCGCTATCTCCCTCGCTGTCTCTCTCGCTGTCTCCCTTGCAGTCTCCCTCGCAGTCTCTCTCGCTTTCTCCCTCGCAGTCTCTCTCGCAGTCACTCTCGCAGTCTCTCTCGCTTTCTCCCTCGCAGTCTCTCTCGCAGTATCTCTCGCAGTCTCTCTCGCAGTCTCTCTCGCTGTCTCCCTCGCTTTCTCCCTCGCTTTCTCCCTCGCTGTCTCTCTCGCTGTGTCTCTCGCTGTCTCCCTCGCAGTCTCTCTTGCAGTCTCTCTCGCCGTCTCCCTCGCTGTCTCCCTCGCTGTCTCCCTCGCTGTCTCCCTCGCTCTCTCCCTCGCAGTCTCCCTCACTGTCTCCCTTGCCGTCTCTCTCGCTGTCTCCCTTGCCGTCTCCCTCGCTGTCTCCCTCGCTGTCTTCCTCGCAGTTTCTCTCGCTGTCTCCCTCGCTGTCTCCCTCGCTGCCTCCCTCGCTGTCTCCCTAGCAGTCGCTCTCGCAGTCTCTCTCGCAGTCTCTCTCGCAGTCTCTCTCGCTGTCTCCCTCGCTGTCTCCCTCGCTGTCTCCCTCGCTGTCTCCCTCGCTGTCTCCCTCGCTGCCTCCCTCGCAGTCTCTCTCGAAGTCTCTCTCGCTGTCTCCCTCGCTGTCTCCCTCACTGTCTCCCTCGCTGTCTCTCTCGCTCTCTCTCTCGCCGTCTCCCTCGCAGTCTCTCTCGCAGTGTCTCTCGCTGTATCCCTCGCTGTATCCCTCGCTGTCTCTCTCGCTATTTCCCTAGCAGTCTCTCTCGCAGTTTCTCTCGCTGTCTCCCTCGCAGTCTCCCTCGCAGTCTCCCTCGCAGGCTCTCTCGCTGTCTCCCTCGCAGTCTCTCTCGCATTCTCTTTCGCTGTCTCTCTCGTTGTCTCTCTCGTTGTCTCTCTCGATGTCTCTCTCATTGTCTCCCTCGCTGTCTCCCTCTCAGTCTCTCTCTCATTCTCTCTCGCATTCTCTCTCGCTGTCTCCCTCGCACTCTCTGGCTTTCTCTCTCGCTTTCTCTCTCGCAGTCCCTCTCACTGTCTCTCTCGCAGTCTCTCTCGCAGTCTCTCTCGCTGTCTCCCTCACAGTCTCCCTCACAGTCTCCCTCACAGTCTCCCTCACAGTCTCTCTCGCTGTCTCTCTCGCTGTCTCTCTCACAGTCTCTCTCGCTGTCTCTCTCGCTGTCTCTCTCGCTGTCTCTCTCGCCGTCTCCCTTGCAGTCTCTCTCGAAGTCTCTCTCGCTGTCTCCCTCGCTGTCTCTCTCGCTTTCTCTCTCGCCGTCGCTCTCGCCGTCTCCCTCGCAGTCTCTCTCGAAGTCTCTCTCGCCGTCTCCCTCGCAGTCTCTCTCGAAGTCTCCCTCGCTGTCTCCCTCGCTGTCTCCCTCGCTGTCTCCCTCGCTGTCTCTCTCGCTCTCTCTCTCGCCGTCTCCCTCGCCGTCTCCCTCGCAGTCACTCTCGCAGTCACTCTCGCAGTCTCTCTCGCTGTATCCCTCGCTGTCTCTCTCGCTATCTCCACAGCAGTCTCTCTCGCAGTCTCCCTCACAGTCTCTCTCGCTGTCTCCCTCGCAGTCACCCTGGATGTCTCTCTCGCAGTCTCTCTCGCAGTCTCTCTCGCATTCTCTTTCGCTGTCTCTCTCGATGTCTCTCTCGATGTCTCTCTCGATGTCTCTCTCGTTGTCTCCCTCGCTGTCTCCCTCGCTGTCTCCCTCTCAGTCTCTCTCTCAGTCTCTCTCTCAGTCTCTCTCGCATTCTATCTCGCTGTCTTCCTCGCTGTCTCCCTCGCACTCTCTGGCTTTCTCTCTGGCTTTCTCTCTCGCAGTCCCTCTCACAGTCTCTCTCGCAGTCTCTCTCGCAGTCCCTCTCACTGTCTCTCTCGCAGTCCCTCTCACTGTCTCTCTCGCAGTCTCCCTCACAGTCTCCCTCGCAGTCTCTCTCGCAGTCTCTCTCGCAGTCTCTCTCGCAGTCTCTCTCGCTGTCTCCCTCGCAGTCTCTATCGCTGTCTCCCTCGCAGTCTCTATCGCTGTCTCCCTCGCAGTCTCTCTCGCAGTCTCACTCGCTTTCTCCCTCGCTCTCTCCCTCGCAGGCTCTCTCGCTGTCTCCCTCGCAGTCTCCCTCGCAGGCTCTCTCGCTGTCTCCCTCGCAGTCTCTCTCGCATTCTCTTTCGCTGTCTGTCTCGTTGTCTCTCTCGATGTCTCTCTCATTGTCTCCCTCGCTGTCTCCCTCTCAGTCTCTCTCGCATTCTCTCTCGCTGTCTCCCTCGCACTCTCTGGCTTTCTCTCTCGCAGTCCCTCTCACTGTCTCTCTCGCAGTCTCTCTCGCAGTCTCTCTCGCAGTCTCTCTCGCAGTCTCTCTCGCTGTCTCCCTCACAGTCTCCCTCACAGTCTCCCTCACAGTCTCCCTCACAGTCTCTCTCGCTGTCTCTCTCGCTGTCTCTCTCACAGTCTCCCTCACTGTCTCTCTCGCTGTCTCTCTCGCTGTCTCTCTCGCCGTCTCCCTCGCAGTCTCTCTCGAAGTCTCTCTCGCTGTCTCCCTCGCTGTCTCCCTCGCTCTCTCTCTCGCCGTCGCTCTCGCCGTCTCCCTCGCAGTCTCTCTCGAAGTCTCTCTCGCTGTCTCTCTCGCTGTCTCTCTCGCTGTCTCCCTCACAGTCTCCCTCTCAGTCTCCCTCACAGTCTCTCTCGCTGTCTCTCTCGCTGTCTCTCTCACAGTCTCCCTCGCTGTCTCCCTCGCTGTCTCTCTCGCTGTCTCTCTCGCCGTCTCCCTCGCAGTCTCTCTCGAAGTCTCTCTCGCTGTCTCCCTCGCTGTCTCTCCCGCTCTCTCTCTCGCCGTCGCTCTCGCCGTCTCTCTCGCCGTCTCCCTCGCAGTCTCTCTCGAAGTCTCCCTCGCTGTCTCCCTCGCTGTCTCTCTCGCTCTCTCTCTCGCCGTCTCCCTCGCCGTCTCCCTCGCAGTCACTCTCGCAGTCACTCTCGCAGTCTCTCTCGCTTTATCCCTCGCTGTCTCTCTCGCTATCTCCATAGCAGTCTCTCTCGCAGTCTCCCTCACAGTCTCTCTCGCTGTCTCCCTCGCATTCTCTTTCGCTGTCTCTCTCGATGTCTCTCTCGATGTCTCTCTCGTTGTCTCCCTCGCTGTCTCCCTCTCAGTCTCTCTCTCAGTCTCTCTCTCAGTCTCTCTCTCAGTCTCTCTCTCAGTCTCTCTCGCATTCTATCTCGCTGTCTCCCTCGCTGTCTCCCTCGCACTCTCTGGCTTTCTCTCTGGCTTTCTCTCTCGCAGTCCCTCTCACTGTCTCTCTCGCAGTCTCTCTCGCAGTCCCTCTCACTGTCTCTCTCGCAGTCTCCCTCACAGTCTCTCTCGCTGCCTCTCTCGCTGTCTCTCTCGCCGACTCCCTCGCAGTCTCCCTCGCAGTCTCTCTCGAAGTCTCTCTCGCTGTCTCCCTCGCTGTCTCTCTCGCTCTCTCTCTCGCCATCGCCCTCGCCGTCTCCCTCGCCGTCTCCCTCGCAGTCACTCTCGCAGTCTCTCTCGCTGTATCCCTCGATGTCTCTCTCGCTATCTCCATAGCAGTCTCTCTCGCAGTCTCCCTCACAGTCTCCCTCGCTGTCTCTCTCGCAGTCTCTCTCGCAGTCTCTCTCGCAGTCTCTCTCGCAGTCTCTCTCGCTGTCTCCCTCGCTGTCTCTCTCGCTGTCTCCCTTGCAGTCTCCCTCGCAGTCTCTCTCGCTTTCTCCCTCGCAGTCTCTCTCGCTTTCTCCCTCGCAGTCTCTCTCGCAGTCTTCCTCGCAGTTTCTCTCGCTGACTCCCTCGCTGTCTCCCTCGCAGTCTCCCTCGCTGTCTCCCTCGCTGTCTCCCTCGCTGTCTCCCTCGCTGTCTCCCTCGCTGTCTCCCTCGCTGTCTCCCTTGCTGTCTCTCTCGCAGTCTCCCTCGCTATCTCCCTCGCTGTCTCCCTCGCTGTCTCACGCGATCTCTCTCGCATTCTCTCTCGTTGTCTCCCTCGCAGTCTCTCTCGCTGTGTCCCTCGCAGTCTCTCTCACAGGCTCTGTCGCTGTCTCTGTCGCTGTCTCTGTCGCTGTCTCTGTCGCTGTCTCTGTCGCTGTCTCCCTCGCTGCCTCCCTCGCCGTCTCCCTCGCCGTCTCCCTCGCCGTCTCTCTCGCCGTCTCTCTCGCCGTCTTCCTCGCAGTTTCTCTCACTGTCTCCCTCGCTGTCTCCCTCGCTGTCTCCCTCGCTGTCTCCCTCGCTGCCTCCCTCGCTGTCTCCCTAGCAGTCGCTCTCGCAGTCTCTCTCGCAGTCTCTCTCGCAGTCTCTCTCGCAGTCTCCCTCGCTGTCTCCCTCGCTGTCTCCCTCGCTGTCTCCCTCGCTGTCTCCCTCGCTGTCTCCCTCGCAGTCTCTCTCGAAGTCTCTCTCGCTGTCTCCCTCGCTGTCTCCCTCGCTGTCTCCCTCGCTGTCTCCCTCGCTGTCGCCCTCGCTGTCTCCCTCGCTCTCTCCCTCGCTCTCTCTCTCGCTCTCTCTCTCGCTCTCTCTCTCGCCGTCTCCCTCGCAGTCTCTCTCGCTGTATCCCTCGCTGTCTCTCTCGCTATTTCCCTAGCAGTCTCTCTCGCAGTTTCTCTCGCTTTCTCCCTCGCAGTCTCTCTCGCTGTCTCCCTCGCAGTCTCTCTCGCAGTCTCTCTCGCAGTCTCTCTCGCAGTCTCTCTCGCAGTCTCTCTCGCTGTCTCTCTCGCTGTCTCCCTCGCAGTCTGTCTCGCTGTCTCCCTCGCAGTCTCTCTCACAGTCTCTCTCGCAGTCTCTCTCGCTGTCTCCCTCGCAGTCTCTATCGCTGTCTCTATCGCTGTCTCCCTCGCAGTCTCCCTCGCAGTCTCCCTCGCAGTCTCTCTCGCAGTCTCTCTCGCAGTCTCTCTCGCTTTCTCCCTCGCTCTCTCACTCGCAGACTCTCTCACTGTCTCCCTCGCAGTCTCCCTCGCTGTCTCCCTCGCTGTCTCCCTCGCTGTCTCTCTCGCTGTCTCTCTCGCTGTCTCTCTCGCTGTCTTCCTCGCAGTCTCTCTTGCAGTCTCTCTCGCTCTCTCCCTCGCCGTCTCCCTCGCCATCTCTCTCGCAGTCTCTCTCGCTGTCTTCCTCGCAGTTTCTCTCGCAGTTTCTCTCGCTGTCTCCCTCGCTGTCTCCCTCGCTGTCTCCCTCGCTGTCTCCCTCGCTGCCTCCCTCGCTGTCTCCCTAGCAGACGCTCTCGCAGTCTCTCTCGCAGTCTCCCTCGCTGTCTCCCTCGCTGTCTCCCTCGCTGCCTCCCTCACAGTCTCTCTCGCTGTCTCCCTCGCTGTCTCCCTCGCTGTCTCCCTCGCTGTCTCCCTCGCTGTCTCCCTCGCTGTCTCCCTCGCCGTCTCCCTCGCAGTCTCTCTCGTCGTGTCTCTCGCTATATCCCTCGCTGTCTCTCTCGCTATTTCCCTAGCAGTCTCTCTCGCAGTTTCTCTCGCTGTCTCCCTCGCAGTCTCTCTCGCTGTCTCCCTCGCAGTCTCTCTCGCAGTCTCTCTCGCAGTCTCTCTCGCAGTCTCTCTCGCTGTCTCCCTCGCTGTCTCCCTCACAGTCTCTCTCGCAGTCTCTCTCACAGTCTCTCTCGCAGTCTCTCTCGCTGTCTCCCTCGCAGTCTCTATCGCTGTCTCCCTCGCAGTCTCTCTCGCAGTCTCTCTCGCTTTCTCCCTCGCTTTCTCCCTCGCTCTCTCCCTCGCAGACTCTCTCGCAGACTCTCTCGCTGTCTCCCTCGCTGTCTCCCTCGCTGTCTCCCTCGCTGTCTCCCTCGCTGTCTCCCTCACTGTCTCTCTCGCTGTCTCCCTCACATTCTCTCTCGCTGTCTCTCTCGCTGTCTCCCTCGCAGTCTCCCTCGAAGTCTCCCTCGAAGTCTCCCTCGAAGTCACCCTGGATGTCTCTCTCGCAGTCTCTCTCGCATTCTCTTTTGCTGTCTCTCTCGATGTCTCTCTCGATGTCTCTCTCGCTGTCTCCCTCGCTGTCTCCCTCTCAGTCTCTCTCTCAGTCTCTCTCGCATTCTCTCTCGCTGTCTCCCTCGCACTCTCTGGCTTTCTCTCTCGCTTTCTCTCTCGCTTTCTCTCTCGCAGTCCCTCTCACTGTCTCTCTCGCTGTCTCTCTCGCAGTCTCTCTCGCAGTCTCTCTCGCAGTCTCTCTCGCTGTGTCCCTCACAGTCTCTCTCGCTGTCTCTCTCGCTGTCTCTCTCGCTGTCTCTCTCGCCGTCTCCCTCGCAGTCTCTCTCGAAGTCTCTCTCGCTGTCTCCCTCGCTGTCTCCCTCGCTGTCTCTCTCGCTCTCTCTCTCGCCGTCGCTCTCTCCGTCTCCCTCGCCGTCTCCCTCGCAGTCTCTCTCGCTATCTCCATAGCAGTCTCTCTCGCAGTCTCCCTCACAGTCTCCCTCGCTGTCTCCCTCGCTGTCCCCCTCACAGTCTCTCTTGCTGTCTCCCTCGCAGTCACCCTCGCTGCCTCCCTCGCAGTCTCCCTCGCAGTCGCTCTCGCAGTCTCTCTCGCAGTCTCTCTCGCAGTCTCTCTCGCTGTCTCCCTCGCTGTCTCCCTCGCTGTCTCCCTCGCTGTCTCCCTCGCTGCCTCCCTCGCAGTATCTCTCGAAGTCTCTCTCGCTGTCTCCCTCGCTGTCTCCCTCGCTGTCTCTCTCGCTCTCTCGCCGTCTCCCTCGCAGTCTCTCTCGCAGTGTCTCTCGCTGTATCCCTCGCTGTCTCTCTCGCTATTTCCCTAGCAGTCTCTCTCGCAGTTTCTCTCGCTTTCTCCCTCGCATTCTCTCTCGCTGTCTCCCTCGCAGTCTCTCTCGCAGTCTCTCTCGCAGTCTCCCTCGCAGTCTCCCTCGCAGTGTCTCTCTCTGTATCCCTCGCTCTCTCTCTCGCTATTTCCCTAGCAGTCTCTCTCGCAGTTTCTCTCGCTTTCTCCCTCGCAGTTTCTCTCGCTTTCTCCCTCGCAGTCCCTCTCGCTGTCTCCCTCGCAGTCTCTCTCGCAGTCTCTCTCACAGTCTCTCTCGCAGTCTCTCTCGCTGTCTCTCTCGCTGTCTCCCTCGCAGTCTCTCTCGCAGTCTCTCTCGCAGTCTCTCTCGCAGTCTCTCTCGCTTTCTCCCTCGCTCTCTCTCTCGCAGACTCTCTCGCTGTCTCCCTCACTGTCTCTCTCGCTGTCTCCCTCGCAGTCTCTCTCGCTGTCTCCCTCGCAGTCTCCCTCGAAGTCTCCCTCGAAGTCACCCTGGATGTCTCTCTCGCAGTCTCTCTCGCATTCTCTTTCGCTGTCTCTTTCGCTGTCTCTCTCGATGTCTCTCTCGCTGTCTCCCTCTCAGTCTCCCTCTCAGTCTCCCTCTCAGTCTCTCTCTCAGTCTCTCTCTCAGTCTCTCTCGCATTCTGTCTCGCTGTCTCCCTCGCACTCTCTGGCTTTCTCTCTCGCTTTCTCTCTCGCAGTCCCTCTCACTGTCCCTCTCGCTGTCTCTCTCGCAGTCTCTCTCGCAGTCTCTCTCGCAGTCTCTCTCGCAGTCTCTCTCGCTGTCTCCCTCACAGACTCCCTCACAGTCTCCCTCGCTGTCTCCCTCGCTGTCTCTCTCGCCGTCTCCCTCGCAGTCTCTCTCGAAGTCTCTCTCGCTGTCTCCCTCGCTGTCTCTCTCGCTCTCTCTCTCGCCGTCGCTCTCACCGTCTCCCTCGCCGTCTCCCTCGCAGTCACTCTCGCAGTCTCTCTCACTGTATCCCTCGCTGTCTCTCTCGCTATCTCCATAGCAGTCTCTCTCGCAGTCTCCCTCACAGTCTCCCTCGCTGTCTCCCTCACAGTCTCTCTCGCTGTCTCCCTCACAGTCTCTCTCGCTGTCTCCCTCGCAGTCACCCTGGATGTCTCCCTCGCAGTCTCTCTCGCATTCTCTTTCGCTGTCTCTATCGATGTCTCTCTCGTTGTCTCCCTCGCTGTCTCCCTCGCTGTCTCCCTCGCTGTCTCCCTCGCTGTCTCCCTTGCTGTCTCCCTTGCTGTCTCCCTCTCAGTCTCCCTCTCAGTCTCCCTCTCAGTCTCCCTCTCAGTCTCTCTCTCAGTCTCTCTCTCAGTCTCTCTCTCAGTCTCTCTCGCATTCTCTCTCGCTGTCACCCTCGCACTCTCTGGCTTTCTCTCTGGCTTTCTCTCTCGCTTTCTCTCTCGCAGTCCCTCTCACTGTCTCTCTCGCAGTCTCCCTCACAGTCTCTCTCGCTGCCTCTCTCGCTGTCTCTCTCGCCGTCTCCCTCGCAGTCTCTCTCGAAGTCTCTCTCGCTGTCTCTCTCGCTCTCTCTCTCGCCGTCGCCCTCGCCGTCTCCCTCGCCGTCTCCCTCGCAGTCACTCTCGCAGTCTCTCTCGCTGTATCCCTCGCTGTCTCTCTCGCTATCTCCATAGCAGTCTCTCTCGCAGTCTCCCTCGCAGTCTCCCTCGCAGTCTCCCTCGCAGTCTCCCTCGCAGTCTCCATCGCAGTCTCTCTCGCAGTCTCTCTCGCAGTCTCTCTCGCAGTCTCTCTCGCTATCTCCCTCGCTATCTCCCTCGCTGTCTCTCTCGCTGTCTCCCTTGCAGTCTCCCTCGCAGTCTCTCTCGCTTTCTCCCTCGCAGTCTCTCTCGCAGTCTCTCTCGCAGTCACTCTCGCAGTCTCTCTCGCTTTCTCCCTCGCAGTCTCTCTCGCAGTCTCTCTCGCAGTCTCTCTCGCTGTCTCCCTCGCTTTCTCCCTCGCTGTCTCTCTCGCTGTGTCTCTCGCTGTCTCCCTCGCAGTCTCTCTTGCAGTCTCTCTTGCAGTCTCTCTCGCAGTCTCCCTCGCTGTCTCCCTCGCTGTCTCCCTCGCTGTCTCCCTCGCTGTCTCCCTCGCTCTCTCCCTCGCTCTCTCCCTCGCAGTCTCCCTCACTGTCTCCCTTGCCGTCTCTCTCGCTGTCTCCCTTGCCGTCTCCCTCGCTGTCTCCCTCGCTGTCTTCCTCGCAGTTTCTCTCGCTGTCTCCCTTGCTGTCTCCCTTGCTGTCTCCCTCGCTGTCTCCCTCGCTGCCTCCCTCGCTGTCTCCCTAGCAGTCGCTCTCGCAGTCTCTCTCGCAGTCTCTCTCGCAGTCTCTCTCGCAGTCTCTCTCGCAGTCTCTCTCGCTGTCTCCCTCGCTGTCTCCCTCGCTGTCTCCCTCGCTGCCTCCCTCGCAGTCTCTCTCGAAGTCTCTCTCGCTGTCTCTCTCGCTGTCTCCCTCGCTGTCTCCCTCGCTGTCTCCCTCGCTGTCTCCCTCGCTGTCTCTCTCGCTCTCTCTCTCGCCGTCTCCCTCGCAGTCTCTCTCGCAGTGTCTCTCGCTGTGTCCCTCGCTGTCTCTCTCGCTATTTCCCTAGCAGTCTCTCTCGCAGTTTCTCTCGCTGTCTCCCTCGCTGTCTCCCTCGCAGTCTCTCTCGCAGTCTCTCTCGCAGTCTCTCTCGCAGTCTCTCTCGCAGTCTCTCTCGCAGTCTCCCTCGCAGTCTCCCTCGCAGTCTCTCTCGCAGTCTCTCTCGCAGTCTCTCTCGCTGTCTCCCTCGCTGTCTCCCTCGCTGTCTCCCTCGCTGTCTCTCTCGCTGTCTCTCTCGCTGTCTCCCTCGCAGTCTCTCTCGCAGTCTCTCTCGCAGTCTCTCTCGCAGTCTCTCTCGCTGTCTCTCTCGCTGTCTCTCTCGCTGTCTCTCTCGCTGTCTCTATCGCTGTCTCCCTCGCAGTCTCTATCGGTGTCTCCCTCGCAGTCTCTATCGCTGTCTCCCTCGCAGTCTCCCTCGCAGTCTCTCTCGCAGTCTCTCTCGCAGTCTCACTCGCTTTCTCCCTCGCTCTCTCCCTCGCAGGCTCCCTCGCAGGCTCTCTCGCTGTCTCCCTCGCAGTCTCCCTCGCAGTCTCCCTCGCAGTCTCCCTCGCAGTCTCCCTCGCAGGCTCTCTCGCTGTCTCCCTCGCAGTCTCTTTCGCTGTCTCTTTCGCTGTCTCTCTCGTTGTCTCTCTCGTTGTCTCTCTCGATGTCTCTCTCATTGTCTCCCTCGCTGTCTCCCTCTCAGTCTCTCTCTCAGTCTCTCTCTCAGTCTCTCTCGCATTCTCTCTCGCTGTCTCCCTCGCACTCTCTGGCTTTCTCTCTCGCTTTCTCTCTCGCAGTCCCTCTCACTGTCTCTCTCGCAGTCTCTCTCGCAGTCTCTCTCGCTGTCTCCCTCACAGTCTCCCTCACAGTCTCACTCACAGTCTCCCTCACAGTCTCCCTCACAGTCTCTCTCGCTGTCTCTCTCGCTGTCTCTCTCACAGTCTCCCTCACAGTCTCTCTCGCTGTCTCTCTCTCTGTCTCTCTCGCTGTCTCTCTCGCCGTCTCCCTCGCAGTCTCTCTCGAAGTCTCTCTCGCTGTCTCCCTCGCTGTCTCTCTCGCTCTCTCTCTCGCCGTCGCTCTCGCCGTCTCCCTCGCAGTCTCTCTCGAAGTCTCTCTCGCTGTCTCCCTCGCTGTCTCTCCCGCTCTCTCTCTCGCCGTCGCTCTCGCCGTCTCCCTCGCAGTCTCTCTCGAAGTCTCTCTCGCCGTCTCCCTCGCCGTCTCCCTCGCAGTCTCTCTCGAAGTCTCCCTCGCTGTCTCCCTCGCTGTCTCCCTCGCCGTCTCCCTCGCAGTCTCTCTCGCCGTGTCTCTCGCTATATCCCTCGCTGTCTCTCTCGCTATTTCCCTAGCAGTCTCTCTCGCAGTTTCTCTCGCTGTCTCCCTCGCAGTCTCTCTCGCTGTCTCCCTCGCAGTCTCTCTCGCAGTCTCTCTCGCAGTCTCTCTCGCAGTCTCTCTCGCAGTCTCTCTCGCTGTCTCCCTCGCTGTCTCCCTCACAGTCTCTCTCGCAGTCTCTCTCACAGTCTCTCTCGCAGTCTCTCTCGCTGTCTCCCTCGCAGTCTCTATCGCTGTCTCCCTCGCAGTCTCTCTCGCAGTCTCTCTCGCTTTCTCCCTCGCTTTCTCCCTCGCTCTCTCCCTCGCAGACTCTCTCGCAGACTCTCTCGCTGTCTCCCTCGCTGTCTCCCTCGCTGTCTCCCTCGCTGTCTCCCTCACTGTCTCTCTCGCTGTCTCCCTCACATTCTCTCTCGCTATCTCTCTCGCTGTCTCCCTCGCAGTCTCCCTCGAAGTCTCCCTCGAAGTCTCCCTCGAAGTCTCCCTCGAAGTCTCCCTCGAAGTCACCCTGGATGTCTCTCTCGCAGTCTCTCTCGCATTCTCTTTTGCTGTCTCTCTCGATGTCTCTCTCGATGTCTCTCTCGATGTCTCTCTCGCTGTCTCCCTCGCTGTCTCCCTCTCAGTCTCTCTCTCAGTCTCTCTCGCATTCTCTCTCGCTGTCTCCCTCGCACTCTCTGGCTTTCTCTCTCGCTTTCTCTCTCGCAGTCCCTCTCACTGTCTCTCTCGCAGTCTCTCTCGCAGTCTCTCTCGCAGTCTCTCTCGCAGTCTCTCTCGCAGTCTCTCTCGCAGTCTCTCTCGCAGTCTCTCTCGCAGTCTCTCTCGCTGTGTCCCTCACAGTCTCTCTCGCTGTCTCTCTCGCTGTCTCTCTCGCTGTCTCTCTCGCCGTCTCCCTCGCAGTCTCTCTCGAAGTCTCTCTCGCTGTCTCCCTCGCTGTCTCCCTCACTGTCTCTCTCGCTCTCTCTCTCGCCGTCGCTCTCTCTGTCTCCCTCGCCGTCTCCCTCGCAGTCTCTCTCGCAGTCTCTCTCGCTGTATCCCTCGCTGTCTCTCTCGCTATCTCCATAGCAGTCTCTCTCGCAGTCTCCCTCACAGTCTCCCTCGCTGTCTCCCTCACAGTCTCTCTTGCTGTCTCCCTCGCATTCTCTTTCGCTGTCTCTCTCGATGTCTCTCTCGTTGTCTCCCTCGCTGTCTCCCTCGCTGTCTCCCTCTCAGTCTCCCTCTCAGTCTCCCTCTCAGTCTCTCTCTCAGTCTCTCTCGCATTCTCTCTCGCTGTCTCCCTCGCTGTCTCCCTCGCACTCTCTGGCTTTCTCTCTGGCTTTCTCTCTCGCTTTCTCTCTCGCAGTCCCTCTCACTGTCTCTCTCGCTGTCTCCCTCACAGTCTCCCTCACAGTCTCTCTCGCTGCCTCTCTCGCTGTCTCTCTCGCCGTCTCCCTCGCAGTCTCTCTCGAAGTCTCTCTCGCTCTCTCTCTCGCCGTCGCCCTCGCCGTCTCCCTCACCGTCACCCTCGCAGTCTCTCTCGCAGTCTCTCTCGCTATCTCCATAGCAGTCTCTCTCGCAGTCTCCCTCACAGTCTCCCTCGCTGTCTCCCTCGCTGTCTCCCTCGCAGTCTCTCTCGCAGTCTCTCTCGCAGTCTCTCTCGCAGTCTCTCTCGCAGTCTCTCTCGCAGTCTCTCTCGCAGTCTCTCTCGCAGTCTCTCTCGCTGTCTCCCTCGCTATCTCCCTCGCTGTCTCTCTCGCTGTCTCCCTTGCAGTCTCTCTCGCAGTCTCTCTCGCTTTCTCCCTCGCAGTCTCTCTCGCAGTCTCTCTCGCTTTCTCCCTCGCTGTCTCTCTCGCAGTCTCTCTCGCAGTCTCTCTCGCTGTCTCCCTCACTTTCTCCCTCGCTTTCTCCCTCGCTTTCTCCCTCGCTGTCTCTCTCGCTGTCTCTCTCGCTGTCTCTCTTGCTGTCTCTCTCGCTGTCTCTCTCGCTGTCTCCCTCGCAGTCTCTCTTGCAGTCTCTCTCGCTGTCTCCCTCGCTGTCTCCCTCGCTGTCTCCCTCGCTGTCTCCCTCGCTGTCTCCCTCGCTGTGTCCCTCGCTCTCTCCCTCGCAGTCTCCCTCACTGTCTCCCTTGCCGTCTCTCTCGCAGTCTCTCTCGCTGTCTTCCTCGCAGTTTCTCTCGCTGTCTCCCTCGCTGTCTCCCTCGCTGTCTCCCTCGCTGTCTCCGTCGCTGTCTCCCTCGCTGTCTCCCTCGCTGTCTCCCTCGCTGCCTCCCTCGCTGCCTCCCTCGCTGTCTCCCTAGCAGTCGCTCTCGCAGTCGCTCTCGCAGTCTCTCTCGCAGTCTCTCTCGCTGTCTCCCTCGCTGTCTCCCTCGCTGTCTCCCTCGCTGTCTCCCTCGCTGCCTCCCTCGCAGTATCTCTCGAAGTCTCTCTCGCTGTCTCCCTCGCTGTCTCCCTCGCTGTCTCCCTCGCTGTCTCTCTCGCTCTCTCTCTCGCCGTCTCCCTCGCAGTCTCTCTCGCAGTGTCTCTCACTGTATCCCTCGCTGTCTCTCTCGCTATTTCCCTAGCAGTCTCTCTCGCAGTCTCTCTCGCTGTGTCCCTCACAGTCTCTCTCGCTGTCTCTCTCACTGTCTCTCTCGCTGTCTCTCTCGCTGTCTCTCTCGCCGTCTCCCTCGCAGTCTCTCTCGAAGTCTCTCTCGCTGTCTCCCTCGCTGTCTCCCTCACTGTCTCTCTCGCTCTCTCTCTCGCCGTCGCTCTCTTCGTCTCCCTCGCCGTCTCCCTCGCAGTCTCTCTCGCAGTCTCTCTCGCTGTATCCCTCGCTGTCTCTCTCGCTATCTCCATAGCAGTCTCTCTCGCAGTCTCCCTCACAGTCTCCCTCGCTGTCTCCCTCACAGTCTCTCTTGCTGTCTCCCTCGCAGTCACCCTGGATGTCTCTGTCGCAGTCTCTCTCGCATTCTCTTTCGCTGTCTCTCTCGATGTCTCTCTCGTTGTCTCCCTCGCTGTCTCCCTCGCTGTCTCCCTCTCAGTCTCCCTCTCAGTCTCTCTCTCAGTCTCTCTCTCAGTCTCTCTCGCATTCTCTCTCGCTGTCTCCCTCGCTGTCTCCCTCGCACTCTCTGGCTTTCTCTCTGGCTTTCTCTCTCGCTTTCTCTCTCGCAGTCCCTCTCACTGTCTCTCTCGCTGTCTCCCTCACAGTCTCCCTCTCAGTCTCTCTCGCTGCCTCTCTCGCTGTCTCTCTCGCCGTCTCCCTCGCAGTCTCTCTCGAAGTCTCTCTCGCTCTCTCTCTCGCCGTCGCCCTCGCCGTCTCCCTCACCGTCTCCCTCGCAGTCTCCCTCGCAGTCTCCCTCGCAGTCTCTCTCGCTATCTCCATAGCAGTCTCTCTCGCAGTCTCCCTCACAGTCTCCCTCGCTGTCTCCCTCGCAGTCTCTCTCGCAGTCTCTCTCGCAGTCTCTCTCGCAGTCTCTCTCGCAGTCTCTCTCGCAGTCTCTCTCGCTGTCTCCCTCGCTATCTCCCTCGCTGTCTCTCTCGCTGTCTCCCTTGCAGTCTCTCTCGCAGTCTCTCTCGCTTTCTCCCTCGCAGTCTCTCTCGCAGTCTCTCTCGCTTTCTCCCTCGCTGTCTCTCTCGCAGTCTCTCTCGCAGTCTCTCTCGCTGTCTCTCTCGCTGTCTCTCTCGCAGTCTCTCTCGCTGTCTCCCTCGCTGTCTCCCTCGCTGTCTCCCTCGCTGTGTCCCTCGCTCTCTCCCTCGCAGTCTCCCTCACTGTCTCCCTTGCCGTCTCTCTCGCAGTCTCTCTCGCTGTCTTCTTCGCAGTTTCTCTCGCTGTCTCCCTCGCTGTCTCCCTCGCTGTCTCCCTCGCTGTCTCCCTCGCTGTCTCCCTCGCTGTCTCCCTCGCTGTCTCCCTCGCTGCCTCCCTCGCAGTCTCCCTAGCAGTCGCTCTCGCAGTCGCTCTCGCAGTCTCTCTCGCAGTCTCTCTCGCTGTCTCCCTCGCTGTCTCCCTCGCTGTCTCCCTCGCTGCCTCCCTCGCAGTATCTCTCGAAGTCTCTCTCGCTGTCTCCCTCGCTGTCTCCCTCGCTGTCTCCCTCGCTGTCTCTCTCGCTCTCTCTCTCGCCGTCTCCCTCGCCGTCTCCCTCGCAGTCTCTCTCGCAGTGTCTCTCGCTGTATCCCTCGCTGTCTCTCTCGCTATTTCCCTAGCAGTCTCTCTCGCAGTTTCTCTCGCTTTCTCCCTCGCATTCTCTCTCGCTGTCTCCCTCGCAGTCTCTCTCGCAGTCTCTCTCGCAGTCTCCCTCGCAGTCTCCCTCGCAGTGTCTCTCTCTGTATCCCTCGCTCTCTCTCTCGCTATTTCCCTAGCAGTCTCTCTCGCAGTTTCTCTCGCTTTCTCCCTCGCAGTCCCTCTCGCTGTCTCCCTCGCAGTCTCTCTCGCAGTCTCTCTCGCAGTCTCTCTCACAGTCTCTCTCGCAGTCTCTCTCGCAGTCTCTCTCGCTGTCTCTCTCGCTGTCTCCCTCGCAGTCTCTCTCGCAGTCTCTCTCGCAGTCTCTCTCGCAGTCTCTCTCGCTTTCTCCCTCGCTCTCTCCCTCGCAGACTCTCTCGCAGACTCTCTCGCTGTCTCCCTCACTGTCTCTCTCGCTGTCTCCCTCGCAGTCTCTCTCGCTGTCTCCCTCGCAGTCTCCCTCGAAGTCTCCCTCGAAGTCACCCTGGATGTCTCTCTCGCAGTCTCTCTCGCATTCTCTTTCGCTGTCTCTTTCGCTGTCTCTCTCGATGTCTCTCTCGTTGTCTCCCTCTCAGTCTCCCTCTCAGTCTCCCTCTCAGTCTCTCTCTCAGTCTCTCTCTCAGTCTCTCTCGCATTCTGTCTCGCTGTCTCCCTCGCACTCTCTGGCTTTCTCTCTCGCTTTCTCTCTCGCAGTCCCTCTCACTGTCTCTCTCGCAGTCTCTCTCGCAGTCTCTCTCGCAGTCTCTCTCGCTGTCTCCCTCACAGTCTCCCTCACAGTCTCCCTCACTGTCTCCCTCGCTGTCTCCCTCGCTGTCTCCCTCGCAGTCTCTCTCGAAGTCTCTCTCGCTGTCTCCCTCGCTGTCTCTCTCACTCTCTCTCTCGCCGTCGCTCTCACCGTCTCCCTCGCCGTCTCCCTCGCAGTCACTCTCGCAGTCTCTCTCGCTGTATCCGTCGCTGTCTCTCTCGCTATCTCCATAGCAGTCTCTCTCGCAGTCTCCCTCACAGTCTCCCTCGCTGTCTCCCTCACAGTCTCTCTCGCTGTCTCCCTCACAGTCTCTCTCGCTGTCTCCCTCGCAGTCACCCTGGATGTCTCTCTCGCAGTCTCTCTCGCATTCTCTTTCGCTGTCTCTCTCGATGTCTCTCTCGTTGTCTCCCTCGCTGTCTCCCTCGCTGTCTCCCTCGCTGTCTCCCTCGCTGTCTCCCTCGCTGTCTCCCTTGCTGTCTCCCTCTCAGTCTCCCTCTCAGTCTCTCTCTCAGTCTCTCTCTCAGTCTCTCTCTCAGTCTCTCTCGCATTCTCTCTCGCTGTCACCCTCGCACTCTCTGGCTTTCTCTCTGGCTTTCTCTCTCGCTTTCTCTCTCGCAGTCCCTCTCACTGTCTCTCTCGCAGTCTCCCTCACAGTCTCTCTCGCTGCCTCTCTCGCTGTTTCTCTCGCCGTCTCCCTCGCAGTCTCTCTCGAAGTCTCTCTCGCTGTCTCTCTCGCTCTCTCTCTCGCCGTCGCCCTCGCCGTCTCCCTCGCCGTCTCCCTCGCCGTCTCCCTCGCTGTCTACCTCGCAGTCACTCTCGCAGTCACTCTCGCAGTCTCTCTCGCTGTATCCCTCGCTGTCTCTCTCGCTATCTCCATAGCAGTCTCTCTCGCAGTCTCCCTCGCAGTCTCCCTCGCAGTCTCCATCGCAGTCTCTCTCGCAGTCTCTCTCGCAGTCTCTCTCGCTATCTCCCTCGCTGTCTCTCTCGCTGTCTCTCTCGCTGTCTCCCTTGCAGTCTCCCTCGCAGTCTCTCTCGCTTTCTCCCTCGCAGTCTCTCTCGCAGTCTCTCTCGCAGTCTCTCTCGCAGTCACTCTCGCAGTCTCTCTCGCTTTCTCCCTCGCAGTCTCTCTCGCAGTCTCTCTCGCAGTCTCTCTCGCAGTCTCTCTCGCTGTCTCCCTCGCTTTCTCCCTCGCTTTCTCCCTCGCTGTCTCTCTCGCTGTGTCTCTCGCTGTCTCCCTCGCAGTCTCTCTTGTAGTCTCTCTCGCCGTCTCCCTCGCTGTCTCCCTCGCTGTCTCCCTCGCTCTCTCCCTCGCAGTCTCCCTCACTGTCTCCCTTGCCGTCTCTCTCGCTGTCTCCCTTACCGTCTCCCTCGCTGTCTCCCTCGCTGTCTTCCTCGCAGTTTCTCTCGCTGTCTCCCTTGCTGTCTCCCTCGCTGTCTCCCTCGCTGCCTCCCTCGCTGTCTCCCTAGCAGTCGCTCTCGCAGTCTCTCTCGCAGTCTCTCTCGCAGTCTCTCTCGCAGTCTCTCTCGCAGTGTCTCTCGCAGTCTCTCTCGCTGTCTCTCTCGCTGTCTCCCTCGCTGTCTCCCTCGCTGTCTCCCTCGCTGCCTCCCTCGCAGTCTCTCTCGCTGTCTCTCTCGCTGTCTCCCTCGCTGTCTCCCTCGCTGTCTCCCTCGCTGTCTCTCTCGCTCTCTCTCTCGCCGTCTCCCTCGCAGTCTCTCTCGCAGTGTCTCTCGCTGTATCCCTCGCTGTCTCTCTCGCTATTTCCCTAGCAGTCTCTCTCGCAGTTTCTCTCGCTGTCTCCCTCGCAGTCTCTCTCGCTGTCTCCCTCGCAGTCTCTCTCGCAGTCTCTCTCGCAGTCTCTCTCGCAGTCTCTCTCGCTGTCTCCCTCGCTGTCTCCCTCACAGTCTCTCTCGCAGTCTCTCTCGCAGTCTCTCTCGCTGTCTCCCTCGCAGTCTCTATCGCTGTCTCCCTCGCAGTCTCTCTCGCTTTCTCCCTCGCTTTCTCCCTCGCTCTCTCCCTCGCAGACTCTCTCGCCGTCTCCCTCGCTGTCTCCCTCGCTGTCTCCCTCGCTGTCTCCCTCGCTCTCTCCCTCGCAGTCTCCCTCACTGTCTCCCTTGCCGTCTCTCTCGCTGTCTCCCTCGCTGTCTTCCTCGCAGTTTCTCTCGCTGTCTCCCTTGCTGTCTCCCTCGCTGTCTCCCTCGCTGCCTCCCTCGCTGTCTCCCTAGCAGTCGCTCTCGCAGTCTCTCTCGCAGTCTCTCTCGCAGTCTCTCTCGCAGTCTCTCTCGCAGTCTCTCTCGCAGTCTCTCTCGCTGTCTCCCTCGCTGTCTCCCTCGCTGTCTCCCTCGCTGCCTCCCTCGCAGTCTCTCTCGCTGTCTCTCTCGCTGTCTCCCTCGCTGTCTCCCTCGCTGTCTCCCTCGCTGTCTCTCTCGCTGTCTCTCTCGCCGTCTCCCTCGCAGTCTCTCTCGCAGTGTCTCTCGCTGTATCCCTCGCTGTCTCTCTCGCTATTTCCCTAGCAGTCTCTCTCGCAGTTTCTCTCGCTGTCTCCCTCGCAGTCTCTCTCGCTGTCTCCCTCGCAGTCTCTCTCGCAGTCTCTCTCGCAGTCTCTCTCGCAGTCTCTCTCGCTGTCTCCCTCGCTGTCTCCCTCACAGTCTCTCTCGCAGTCTCTCTCACAGTCTCTCTCGCAGTCTCTCTCGCTGTCTCCCTCGCAGTCTCTTTCGCTGTCTCCCTCGCAGTCTCTCTCGCAGTCTCTCTCGCTTTCTCCCTCGCTTTCTCCCTCGCTCTCTCCCTCGCAGACTCTCTCGCAGACTCTCTCGCTGTCTCCCTCGCTGTCTCCCTCGCTGTCTCCCTCGCTGTCTCCCTCGCTGTCTCTCTCGCTGTCTCCCTCACATTCTCTCTCGCTGTCTCTCTCGCTGTCTCCCTCGCAGTCTCCCTCGCAGTCTCCCTCGAAGTCTCCCTCGAAGTCACCCTGGATGTCTCTCTCACAGTCTCTCTCGCATTCTCTTTTGCTGTCTCTCTCGATGTCTCTCTCGATGTCTCTCTCGCTGTCTCCCTCGCTGTCTCCCTCTCAGTCTCTCTCTCAGTCTCTCTCGCATTCTCTCTCGCTGTCTCCCTCGCACTCTCTGGCTTTCTCTCTGGCTTTCTCTCTCGCAGTCCCTCTCACTGTCTCTCTCGCAGTCTCTCTCGCAGTCTCTCTCGCAGTCTCTCTCGCTGTGTCCCTCACAGTCTCTCTCGCTGTCTCTCTCGCTGTCTCTCTCGCCGTCTCCCTCGCAGTCTCTCTCGAAGTCTCTCTCGCTGTCTCTCTCGCTGTCTCCCTCGCTGTCTCCCTCGCTGTCTCTCTCGCTCTCTCTCTCGCCGTCGCTCTCTCCGTCTCCCTCGCCGTCTCCCTCGCAGTCTCTCTCGCAGTCTCTCTCGCTGTATCCCTCGCTGTCTCTCTCGCTATCTCCATAGCAGTCTCTCTCGCAGTCTCCCTCACAGTCTCCCTCGCTGTCTCCCTCACAGTCTCTCTTGCTGTCTCCCTCGCAGTCACCCTGGATGTCTCTCTCGCAGTCTCTCTCGCATTCTCTTTCGCTGTCTCTCTCGATGTCTCTCTCGTTGTCTCCCTCGCTGTCTCCCTCGCTGTCTCCCTCTCAGTCTCCCTCTCAGTCTCCCTCTCAGTCTCCCTCTCAGTCTCTCTCTCAGTCTCTCTCGCATTCTCTCTCGCTGTCTCCCTCGCTGTCTCCCTCGCACTCTCTGGCTTTCTCTCTCGCTTTCTCTCTCGCAGTCCCTCTCACTGTCTCTCTCGCTGTCTCCCTCACAGTCTCCCTCACAGTCTCTCTCGCTGCCTCTCTCGCCGTCTCTCTCGCCGTCTCCCTCGCAGTCTCTCTCGAAGTCTCTCTCGCTCTCTCTCTCGCCGTCGCCCTCGCCGTCTCCCTCGCCGTCTCCCTCGCAGTCTCCCTCGCAGTCTCTCTCGCTATCTCCATAGCAGTCTCTCTCGCAGTCTCCCTCACAGTCTCCCTCGCTGTCTCCCTCGCTGTCTCCCTCGCAGTCTCTCTCGCAGTCTCTCTCGCAGTCTCTCTCGCAGTCTCTCTCGCATTCTCTCTCGCTATCTCCCTCGCTGTCTCTCTCGCTGTCTCCCTTGCAGTCTCTCTCGCAGTCTCTCTCACTTTCCCCCTCGCAGTCTCTCTCGCAGTCTCTCTCGCTTTCTCCCTCGCTGTCTCTCTCGCAGTCTCTCTCGCAGTCTCTCTCGCTGTCTCCCTCACTTTCTCCCTCGCTTTCTCCCTCGCTTTCTCCCTCGCTGTCTCTCTCGCTGTCTCTCTCGCTGTCTCTCTTGCTGTCTCTCTCGCTGTCTCTCTCGCTGTCTCCCTCGCAGTCTCTCTTGCAGTCTCTCTCACTGTCTCCCTCGCTGTCTCCCTCGCTGTCTCCCTCGCTGTGTCCCTCGCTCTCTCCCTCGCAGTCTCCCTCACTGTCTCCCTTGCCGTCTCTCTCGCAGTCTCTCTCGCTGTCTTCCTCGCAGTTTCTCTCGCTGTCTCCCACGCTGTCTCCCTCGCTGTCTCCCTCGCTGTCTCCCTCGCTGCCTCCCTCGCTGCCTCCCTCGCTGTCTCCCTAGCAGTCGCTCTCGCAGTCGCTCTCGCAGTCTCTCTCGCAGTCTCTCTCGCTGTCTCCCTCGCTGTCTCCCTCGCTGTCTCCCTCGCTGTCTCCCTCGCTGCCTCCCTCGCAGTATCTCTCGCTGTCTCTCTCGCTGTCTCCCTCGCTGTCTCCCTCGCTGTCTCCCTCGCTGTCTCCCTCGCTGTCTCTCTCGCTCTCTCTCTCGCCGTCTCCCTCGCAGTCTCTCTCGCAGTGTCTCTCGCTGTATCCCTCGCTGTCTCTCTCGCTATTTCCCTAGCAGTCTCTCTCGCAGTTTCTCTCGCTTTCTCCCTCGCATTCTCTCTCGCTGTCTCCCTCGCAGTCTCTCTCGCAGTCTCTCTCGCAGTCTCTCTCGCAGTCTCTCTCGCAGTCTCCCTCGCAGTCTCCCTCGCAGTGTCTCTCTCTGTATCCCTCGCTCTCTCTCTCGCTATTTCCCTAGCAGTCTCTCTCGCAGTTTCTCTCGCTTTCTCCCTCGCAGTCCCTCTCGCTGTCTCCCTCGCAGTCTCTCTCGCAGTCTCTCTCGCAGTCTCTCTCGCAGTCTCTCTCGCTGTCTCTCTCGCTGTCTCCCTCGCAGTCTCTCTCGCAGTCTCTCTCGCAGTCTCTCTCGCTTTCTCCCTCGCTCTCTCCCTCGCAGACTCTCTCGCAGACTCCCTCACTGTCTCTCTCGCTGTCTCCCTCGCAGTCTCCCTCGCAGTCTCTCTCGCAGTCTCCCTCGCAGTCTCCCTCGAAGTCTCCCTCGAAGTCACCCTGGATGTCTCTCTCGCAGTCTCTCTCGCATTCTCTTTCGCTGTCTCTTTCGCTGTCTCTCTCGATGTCTCCCTCTCAGTCTCCCTCTCAGTCTCCCTCTCAGTCTCCCTCTCAGTCTCCCTCTCAGTCTCTCTCTCAGTCTCTCTCTCAGTCTCTCTCGCATTCTGTCTCGCTGTCTCCCTCGCATTCTCTGGCTTTCTCTCTCGCTTTCTCTCTCGCAGTCCCTCTCACTGTCTCTCTCGCAGTCTCTCTCGCAGTCTCTCTCGCAGTCTCTCTCGCTGTCTCCCTCACAGTCTCCCTCACAGTCTCCCTCACTGTCTCCCTCGCTGTCTCTCTCGCCGTCTCCCTCGCAGTCTCTCTCGAAGTCTCTCTCGCTGTCTCCCTCGCTGTCTCTCTCGCTCTCTCTCTCGCCGTCGCTCTCACCGTCTCCCTCGTCATCTCCCTCGCAGTCACTCTCGCAGTCTCTCTCACTGTATCCGTCGCTGTCTCTCTCGCTATCTCCATAGCAGTCTCTCTCGCAGTCTCCCTCACAGTCTCCCTCGCTGTCTCCCTCACAGTCTCTCTCGCTGTCTCCCTCACAGTCTCTCTCGCTGTCTCCCTCGCAGTCACCCTGGATGACTCTCTCGCAGTCTCTCTCGCATTCTCTTTCGCTGTCTCTCTCGATGTCTCTCTCGTTGTCTCCCTCGCTGTCTCCCTCGCTGTCTCCCTCGCTGTCTCCCTCGCTGTCTCCCTTGCTGTCTCCCTCTCAGTCTCCCTCTCAGTATCCCTCTCAGTCTCTCTCTCAGTCTCTCTCTCAGTCTCTCTCTCAGTCTCTCTCTCAGTCTCTCTCGCATTCTCTCTCGCTGTCACCCTCGCACTCTCTGGCTTTCTCTCTGGCTTTCTCTCTCGCTTTCTCTCTCGCCGTCCCTCTCACTGTCTCTCTCGCAGTCTCCCTCACAGTCTCTCTCGCTGCCTCTCTCGCTGTCTCTCTCGCCGTCTCCCTCGCAGTCTCTCTCGAAGTCTCTCTCGCTGTCTCTCTGGCTCTCTCTCTCGCCGTCGCCCTCGCCGTCTCCCTCGCCGTCTACCTCGCAGTCACTCTCGCAGTCTCTCTCGCTGTATCCCTCGCTGTCTCTCTCGCTATCTCCATAGCAGTCTCTCTCGCAGTCTCTCTCGCAGTCTCCCTCGCAGTCTCCCTCGCAGTCTCCATCGCAGTCTCTCTCGCAGTCTCTCTCGCAGTCTCTCTCGCCTTCTCCCTCGCTATCTCCCTCGCTGTCTCTCTCGCTGTCTCCCTTGCAGTCTCCCTCGCAGTCTCTCTCGCTTTCTCCCTCGCAGTCTCTCTCGCAGTCACTCTCGCAGTCTCTCTCGCTTTCTCCCTCGCAGTCTCTCTCGCAGTCTCTCTCGCAGTCTCTCTCGCAGTCTCTCTCGCAGTCTCTCTCGCAGTCTCTCTCGCTGTCTCCCTCGCTTTCTCCCTCGCTTTCTCCCTCGCTGTCTCTCTCGCTGTGTCTCTCGCTGTCTCCCTCGCAGTCTCTCTTGCAGTCTCTCTCGCCGTCTCCCTCGCTGTCTCCCTCGCTGTCTCCCTCGCTGTCTCCCTCGCTCTCTCCCTCGCAGTCTCCCTCACTGTCTCCCTTGCCGTCTCTCTCGCTGTCTCCCTTGCCGTCTCCCTCGCTGTCTCCCTCGCTGTCTTCCTCGCAGTTTCTCTCGCTGTCTCCCTTGCTGTCTCCCTCGCTGTCTCCCTCGCTGCCTCCCTCGCTGTCTCCCTAGCAGTCGCTCTCGCAGTCTCTCTCGCAGTCTCTCTCGCAGTCTCTCTCGCTGTCTCCCTCGCTGTCTCCCTCGCTGTCTCCCTCGCTGTCTCCCTCGCTGCCTCCCTCGCAGTCTCTCTCGAAGTCTCTCTCGAAGTCTCTCTCGCTGTCTCCCTCGCTGTCTCCCTCGCTGTCTCCCTCGCTGTCTCTCTCGCTCTCTCTCTCGCCGTCTCCCTCGCAGTCTCTCTCGCTGTATCCCTCGCTGTATCCCTCGCTGTCTCTCTCGCTATTTCCCTAGCAGTCTCTCTCGCAGTTTCTCTCGCTGTCTCCCTCGCAGTCTCCCTCGCAGTCTCCCTCGCAGGCTCTCTCGCTGTCTCCCTCGCAGTCTCTCTCGCATTCTGTTTCGCTGTCTCTCTCGTTGTCTCTCTCGTTGTCTCTCTCGTTGTCTCTCTCGATGTCTCTCTCATTGTCTCCCTCGCTGTCTCCCTCTCAGTCTCTCTCTCATTCTCTCTCGCATTCTCTCTCGCTGTCTCCCTCGCACTCTCTGGCTTTCTCTCTCGCTTTCTCTCTCGCAGTCCCTCTCACTGTCTCTCTCGCAGTCTCTCTCGCAGTCTCTCTCGCTGTCTCCCTCACAGTCTCCCTCACAGTCTCCCTCACAGTCTCCCTCACAGTCTCTCTCGCTGTCTCTCTCGCTGTCTCTCTCACAGTCTCTCTCGCTGTCTCTCTCGCTGTCTCTCTCGCTGTCTCTCTCGCCGTCTCCCTCGCAGTCTCTCTCGAAGTCTCTCTCGCTGTCTCCCTCGCTGTCTCTCTCGCTCTCTCTCTCGCCGTCGCTCTCGCCGTCTCCCTCGCAGTCTCTCTCGAAGTCTCTCTCGCCGTCTCCCTCGCAGTCTCTCTCGAAGTCTCCCTCGCTGTCTCCCTCGCTGTCTCCCTCGCTGTCTCTCTCGCTCTCTCTCTCGCCGTCTCCCTCGCCGTCTCCCTCGCAGTCACTCTCGCAGTCACTCTCGCAGTCTCTCTCGCTGTATCCCTCGCTGTCTCTCTCGCTATCTCCATAGCAGTCTCTCTCGCAGTCTCCCTCACAGTCTCTCTCGCTGTCTCCCTCGCAGTCACCCTGGATGTCTCTCTCGCAGTCTCTCTCGCAGTCTCTCTCGCATTCTCTTTCGCTGTCTCTCTCGATGTCTCTCTCGATGTCTCTCTCGATGTCTCTCTCGATGTCTCTCTCGTTGTCTCCCTCGCTGTCTCCCTCGCTGTCTCCCTCTCAGTCTCTCTCTCAGTCTCTCTCTCAGTCTCTCTCGCATTCTATCTCGCTGTCTCCCTCGCTGTCTCCCTCGCACTCTCTGGCTTTCTCTCTGGCTTTCTCTCTCGCAGTCCCTCTCACTGTCTCTCTCGCAGTCTCTCTCGCAGTCTCTCTCGCAGTCCCTCTCACTGTCTCTCTCGCAGTCCCTCTCACTGTCTCTCTCGCAGTCTCCCTCACAGTCTCCCTCGCAGTCTCTCTCGCAGTCTCTCTCGAAGTCTCTCTCGAAGTCTCTCTCTCTGTCTCCCTCGCTGTCTCTCTCGCTCTCTCTCTAGCCATCGCCCTCGCAGTCTCCCTCGCAGTCACTCTCGCAGTCTCTCTCGCTGTATCCCTCGCTGTCTCTCTCGTTATCTCCATAGCAGTCTCTCTCGCAGTCTCCCTCACAGTCTCCCTTGCTGTCTCTCTCGCAGTCTCTCTCGCAGTCTCTCTCGCAGTCTCTCTCGCAGTCTCTCTCGCAGTCTCTCTCGCTGTCTCCCTCGCTGTCTCTCTCGCTGTCTCCCTTGCAGTCTCCCTCGCAGTCTCTCTCGCTTTCTCCCTCGCAGTCTCTCTCGCTTTCTCCCTCGCAGTCTCTCTCGCAGTCTACCTCGCAGTTTCTCTCGCTGTCTCCCTCGCTGTCTCCCTCGCAGTCTCTCTTGCAGTCTCCCTCGCTGTCTCCCTCGCTGTCTCCCTTGCTGTCTCCCTCGCTGTCTCTCTCGCAGTCTCCCTCGCTATCTCCCTCGCTGTCTCCCTCGCTGTCTCACGCGATCTCTCTCGCATTCTCTCTCGTTGTCTCCCTCGCAGTCTCTCTCGCTGTGTCCCTCGCAGTCTCTCTCACAGGCTCTGTCGATGTCTCTGTCGCTGTCTCTGTCGCTGTCTCTGTCGCTGTCTCCCTCGCTGTCTCCCTCGCTGCCTCCCTCGCAGTCTCTCTCTAAGTCTCTCTCTAAGTCTCTCTCGCTGTCTCCCTCGCTGTCTCCCTCGCCGTCTCCCTGGCCGTCTCCCTGGCCGTCTCCCTGGCCGTCTCCCTGGCCGTCTCCCTGGCCGTCTCCCTGGCCGTCTCCCTGGCAGTCTCCCTCGCAGTCTCTCTCGCAGTCTCTCTCGCTGTCTCTCTCCATGTACTCTCGCTGTCTCCCTCGCTGTCTCACTCACTCTATCCCTCGCAGTCTCTCTCGCAGTCTCTCTCGCAGTCTCTCTCTCCATCTCTCTCGCCATCTCTCGCGCAGTCTCCCTCGCTGTCTCCCTCGCTGTCTCCCTCGCTGTCTCCCTCGCAGTCTCTCTCGCAGTCTCTCTCGCAGTCTCTCTCGCAGTCTCTCTCGCAGTCTCTCTCGCAGTCTCTCTCGCAGTCTCCCTCGCTGTCTCCCTCCCAGACTCTCTCGCAGTCTCCCTCCCAGTCTCTCTCGCAGTCTCTCTTGCTGTCCCTCTCGCAGTCTCTCTCGCTGTCCCTCTCGCAGTCTCTCTCGCTGTCTCCCACGCTGTCTCCCTCGCAGTCTCTCTCGCAGGCTCTCTCGCAGTCTCTCTCACTGTCTCCCTCGCTTTCTCCCTCGCTTTCTCCCTCGCTGTCTCTCTCGCTGTCTCTCTCGCTGTCTCCCTCGCAGTCTCTCTTGCAGTCTCTCGCTGTCTCCCTCGCTGTCTCCCTCGCTGTCTCCCTCGCTGTGTCCCTCGCTCTCTCCCTCGCAGTCTCCCTCGCTGTCTCCCTCGCCGTCTCTCTCGCCGTCTCTCTCGCCGTCTCTCTCGCCGTCTCTCTCGCCGTCTTCCTCGCAGTTTCTCTCGCTGTCTCCCTCGCTGTCTCCCTCGCTGTCTCCCTCGCTGCCTCCCTCGCTGTCTCCCTAGCAGTCGCTCTCGCAGTCTCTCTCGCAGTCTCTCTCGCAGTCTCCCTCGCTGTCTCCCTCGCTGTCTCCCTCGCTGTCTCCCTCGCTGTCTCCCTCGCTGCCTCCCTCGCAGTCTCCCTCGCAGTCTCCCTCGCAGTCTCTCTCGAAGTCTCTCTCGCTGTCTCCCTCGCTGTCTCCCTCGCTGTCTCCCTCGCTATCTCCCTCGCTGTCTCCCTCGCTGTCTCCCTCGCTCTCTCCCTCGCTCTCTCTCTCGCCGTCTCCCTCGCAGTCTCTCTCGCTGTATCCCTCACTGTCTCTCTCGCTATTTCCCTAGCAGTCTCTCTCGCAGTTTCTCTCGCTGTCTCCCTCGCAGTCTCTCTCGCTGTCTCCCTCGCAGTCTCTCTCGCAGTCTCTCTCGCAGTCTCTCTCGCAGTCTCTCTCGCAGTCTCTCTCGCTGTCTCCCTCGCAGTCTCTCTCGCTGTCTCCCTCGCAGTCTCTCTCAAAGTCTCTCTCGCAGTCTCTCTCGCTGTCTCCCTCGCAGTCTCTATCGCTGTCTCCCTCGCAGTCTCTCTCGCAGTCTCTCTCGCAGTCTCTCTCGCAGTCTCTCTCGCTTTCTCCCTCGCTCTCTCACTCACAGACTCTCTCACTGTCTCCCTCGCAGTCTCCCTCGCTGTCTCCCTCGCTGTCTCCCTCGCTGTCTCTCTCGCTGTCTCTCTCGCTGTCTCTCTCGCTGTCTTCCTCGCAGTCTCTCTTGCAGTCTCTCTTGCAATCTCTCTCGCTGTCTCCCTCGCTGTCTCCCTCGCTGTCTCCCTCGCTGTCTCCCTCGCTGTCTCCCTCGCTGTGTCCCTCGCTCTCTCCCTCGCCGTCTCCCTCGCCGTCTCTCTCGCAGTCTCTCTCGCTGTCTTCCTCGCAGTTTCTCTCGCTGTCTCCCTCGCTGTCTCCCTCGCTGCCTCCCTCGCTGTCTCCCTAGCAGACGCTCTCGCAGTCTCTCTCGCAGTCTCCCTCGCTGTCTCCCTCGCTGTCTCCCTCGCTGTCTCCCTCGCTGCCTCCCTCACAGTCTCTCTCGAAGTCTCCCTCGCTGTCTCCCTCGCTGTCTCCCTCGCTGTCTCCCTCGCTGTCTCCCTCGCTGTCTCCCTCGCCGTCTCCCTCGCAGTCTCTCTCGCCGTGTCTCTCGCTATATCCCTCGCTGTCTCTCTCGCTATTTCCCTAGCAGTCTCTCTCGCAGTTTCTCTCGCTGTCTCCCTCGCAGTCTCTCTCGCTGTCTCCCTTGCAGTCTCTCTCGCAGTCTCCCTCGCAGTCTCTCTCGCTGTCTCCCTCGCAGTCTCTATCGCTGTCTCCCTCGCAGTCTCTCTCGCAGTCTCTCTCGCAGTCTCTCTCGCAGTCTCTCTCGCAGTCTCTCTCGCAGTCTCTCTCGCTTTCTCCCTCGCTCTCTCACTCGCAGACTCTCTCACTGTCTCCCTCGCAGTCTCCCTCGCTGTCTCCCTCGCTGTCTCTCTCGCTGTCTCTCTTGCTGTCTCTCTCGCTGTCTTCCTCGCAGTCTCTCTTGCAGTCTCTCTCGCTGTCTCCCTCGCTGTCTCCCTCGCTGTCTCCCTCGCTGTCTCCCTCGCTGTCTCCCTCGCTGTGTCCCTCGCTCTCTCCCTCGCCGTCTCCCTCGCCGTCTCCCTCGCCGTCTCCCTCGCCGTCTCTCTCGCAGTCTCTCTCGCAGTCTCTCTCGCTGTCTCCCTCGCTGTCTCCCTCGCTGTCTCCCTCGCTGTCTCCCTCGCTGTCTCCCTCGCTGCCTCCCTCGCTGTCTCCCTAGCAGAGGCTCTCGCAGTCTCTCTCGCAGTCTCCCTTGCTGTCTCCCTCGCTGCCTCCCTCACAGTCTCTCTCGAAGTCTCCCTCGCTGTCTCCCTCGCTGTCTCCCTCGCTGTCTCCCTCGCTGTCTCCCTCGCAGTCACCCTGGATGACTCTCTCGCAGTCTCTCTCGCATTCTCTTTCGCTGTCTCTCTCGATGTCTCTCTCGTTGTCTCCCTCGCTGTCTCCCTCGCTGTCTCCCTCGCTGTCTCCCTTGCTGTCTCCCTTGCTGTCTCCCTCTCAGTCTCCCTCTCAGTCTCCCTCTCAGTCTCCCTCTCAGTCTCTCTCTCAGTCTCTCTCTCAGTCTCTCTCTCAGTCTCTCTCTCAGTCTCTCTCGCATTCTCTCTCGCTGTCACCCTCGCACTCTCTGGCTTTCTCTCTGGCTTTCTCTCTCGCTTTCTCTCTCGCAGTCCCTCTCACTGTCTCTCTCGCAGTCTCCCTCACAGTCTCTCTCGCTGCCTCTCTCGCTGTCTCTCTCGCCGTCTCCCTCGCAGTCTCTCTCGAAGTCTCTCTCGCTGTCTCTCTCGCTCTCTCTCTCGCCGTCGCCCTCGCCGTCTCCCTCGCCGTCTCCCTCGCTGTCTACCTCGCAGTCACTCTCGCAGTCTCTCGCGCTGTATCCCTCGCTGTCTCTCTCGCTATCTCCATAGCAGTCTCTCTCGCAGTCTCCCTCGCAGTCTCCCTCGCAGTCTCTATCGCAGTCTCTCTCGCTGTCTCTCTCGCTCTCTCTCTCGCCGTCGCCCTCGCCGTCTCCCTCGCCGTCTACCTCGCAGTCACTCTCGCAGTCTCTCTCGCTGTATCCCTCGCTGTCTCTCTCGCTATCTCCATAGCAGTCTCTCTCGCAGTCTCTCTCGCAGTCTCCCTCGCAGTCTCCCTCGCAGTCTCCATCGCAGTCTCTCTCGCAGTCTCTCTCGCAGTCTCTCTCGCTATCTCCCTCGCTATCTCCCTCGCTGTCTCTCTCGCTGTCTCCCTTGCAGTCTCCCTCGCAGTCTCTCTCGCTTTCTCCCTCGCAGTCTCTCTCGCAGTCACTCTCGCAGTCTCTCTCGCTTTCTCCCTCGCAGTCTCTCTCGCAGTCACTCTCGCAGTCTCTCTCGCAGTCTCTCTCGCTGTCTCCCTCGCTTTCTCCCTCGCTTTCTCCCTCGCTGTCTCTCTCGCTGTGTCTCTCGCTGTCTCCCTCGCAGTCTCCCTCGCAGTCTCTCTTGCAGTCTCTCTCGCCGTCTCCCTCGCTGTCTCCCTCGCTGTCTCCCTCGCTGTCTCCCTCGCTCTCTCCCTCGCAGTCTCCCTCACTGTCTCCCTTGCCGTCTCTCTCGCTGTCTCCCTTGCCGTCTCCCTCGCTGTCTCCCTCGCTGTCTTCCTCGCAGTTTCTCTCGCTGTCTCCCTTGCTGTCTCCCTCGCTGTCTCCCTCGCTGCCTCCCTCGCTGTCTCCCTAGCAGTCGCTCTCGCAGTCTCTCTCGCAGTCTCTCTCGCAGTCTCTCTCGCTGTCTCCCTCGCTGTCTCCCTCGCTGTCTCCCTCGCTGTCTCCCTCGCTGTCTCCCTCGCTGCCTCCCTCGCAGTCTCTCTCGAAGTCTCTCTCGCTGTCTCCCTCGCTGTCTCCCTCGCTGTCTCCCTCGCTGTCTCTCTCGCTCTCTCTCTCGCCGTCTCCCTCGCAGTCTCTCTCGCAGTGTCTCTCGCTGTATCCCTCGCTGTCTCTCTCGCTATTTCCCTAGCAGTCTCTCTCGCAGTTTCTCTCGCAGTTTCTCTCGCTGTCTCCCTCGCAGTCTCCCTCGCAGTCTCCCTCGCAGGCTCTCTCGCTGTCTCCCTCGCAGTCTCTCTCGCATTCTCTTTCGCTGTCTCTCTCGTTGTCTCTCTCGTTGTCTCTCTCGATGTCTCTCTCATTGTCTCCCTCGCTGTCTCCCTCTCAGTCTCTCTCTCATTCTCTCTCGCATTCTCTCTCGCTGTCTCCCTCGCACTCTCTGGCTTTCTCTCTCGCTTTCTCTCTCGCAGTCCCTCTCACTGTCTCTCTCGCAGTCTCTCTCGCAGTCTCTCTCGCTGTCTCCCTCACAGTCTCCCTCACAGTCTCCCTCACAGTCTCCCTCACAGTCTCCCTCACAGTCTCCCTCACAGTCTCTCTCGCTGTCTCTCTCGCTGTCTCTCTCACAGTCTCTCTCGCTGTCTCTCTCGCTGTCTCTCTCGCTGTCTCTCTCGCCGTCTCCCTCGCAGTCTCTCTCGAAGTCTCTCTCGCTGTCTCCCTCGCTGTCTCTCTCGCTCTCTCTCTCGCCGTCGCTCTCGCCGTCTCCCTCGCAGTCTCTCTCGAAGTCTCTCTCGCCGTCTCCCTCGCAGTCTCTCTCGAAGTCTCCCTCGCTGTCTCCCTCGCTGTCTCTCTCGCTCTCTCTCTCGCCGTCTCCCTCGCCGTCTCCCTCGCAGTCACTCTCGCAGTCACTCTCGCAGTCTCTCTCGCTGTATCCCTCGCTGTCTCTCTCGCTATCTCCATAGCAGTCTCTCTCGCAGTCTCCCTCACAGTCTCTCTCGCTGTCTCCCTCGCAGTCACCCTGGATGTCTCTTTCGCAGTCTCTCTCGCAGTCTCTCTCGCATTCTCTTTCGCTGTCTCTCTCGATGTCTCTCTCGATGTCTCTCTCGATGTCTCTCTCGTTGTCTCCCTCGCTGTCTCCCTCGCTGTCTCCCTCTCAGTCTCTCTCTCAGTCTCTCTCTCAGTCTCTCTCGCATTCTATCTCGCTGTCTCCCTCGCTGTCTCCCTCGCACTCTCTGGCTTTCTCTCTGGCTTTCTCTCTCGCAGTCCCTCTCACTGTCTCTCTCGCAGTCTCTCTCGCAGTCTCTCTCGCAGTCCCTCTCACTGTCTCTCTCGCAGTCCCTCTCACTGTCTCTCTCGCAGTCTCCCTCACAGTCTCCCTCGCAGTCTCTCTCGCAGTCTCTCTCGAAGTCTCTCTCGAAGTCTCTCTCTCTGTCTCCCTCGCTGTCTCTCTCGCTCTCTCTCTAGCCATCGCCCTCGCAGTCTCCCTCGCAGTCACTCTCGCAGTCTCTCTCGCTGTATCCCTCGCTGTCTCTCTCGCTATCTCCATAGCAGTCTCTCTCGCAGTCTCCCTCACAGTCTCCCTTGCTGTCTCCCTCACAGTCTCTCTCGCAGTCTCTCTCGCAGTCTCTCTCGCAGTCTCTCTCGCAGTCTCTCTCGCAGTCTCTCTCGCTGTCTCCCTCGCTGTCTCTCTCGCTGTCTCCCTTGCAGTCTCCCTCGCAGTCTCTCTCGCTTTCTCCCTCGCAGTCTCTCTCGCTTTCTCCCTCGCAGTCTCTCTCGCAGTCTACCTCGCAGTTTCTCTCGCTGTCTCCCTCGCTGTCTCCCTCGCAGTCTCTCTTGCAGTCTCCCTCGCTGTCTCCCTCGCTGTCTCCCTTGCTGTCTCCCTCGCTGTCTCTCTCGCAGTCTCCCTCGCTATCTCCCTCGCTGTCTCCCTCGCTGTCTCACGCGATCTCTCGCGCATTCTCTCTCGTTGTCTCCCTCGCAGTCTCTCTCGCTGTGTCCCTCGCAGTCTCTCTCACAGGCTCTGTCGCTGTCTCTGTCGCTGTCTCTGTCACTGTCTCCCTCGCTGTCTCCCTCGCTGCCTCCCTCGCAGTCTCTCTCTAAGTCTCTCTCGCTGTCTCTCTCGCTGTCTCTCTCGCTGTCTCCCTCGCTGTCTCCCTCGCTGTCTCCCTCGCCGTCTCCCTGGCCGTCTCCCTGGCCGTCTCCCTGGCCGTCTCCCTGGCCGTCTCCCTGGCCGTCTCCCTGGCCGTCTCCCTGGCAGTCTCCCTCGCAGTATCTCTCGCAGTCTCTCTCGCTGTCTCTCTCCATGTACTCTCGCTGTCTCCCTCGCTGTCTCACTCACTCTATCCCTCGCTGTATCTCTCGCAGTCTCTCTCGCTGTCTCTCTCGCTGTCTCTCTCGCTGTCTCTCTCGCTGTCTCTCTCGCTGTCTCCCTCGCTGTCTCACTCGCTCTCTCCCTCGCTGTCTCTCTCGCCGTCTCTCTCGCCGTCTCTCTCTCCATCTCTCTCTCCATCTCTCTCGCCATCTCTCGCGCAGTCTCCCTCGCTGTCTCCCTCGCTGTCTCCCTCGCTGTCTCCCTCGCTGTCTCCCTCGCTGTCTCCCTCGCAGTCTCTCTCGCAGTCTCTCTCGCAGTCTCTCTCGCAGTCTCTCTCGCAGTCTCCCTCGCTGTCTCCCTCCCAGACTCTCTCGCAGTCTCCCTCCCAGTCTCTCTCGCAGTCTCTCTTGCTGTCCCTCTCGCAGTCTCTCTCGCTGTCCCTCTCGCAGTCTCTCTCGCTGTCTCCCACGCTGTCTCCCTCGCAGTCTCTCTCGCAGGCTCTCTCGCAGTCTCTCTCACTGTCTCCCTCGCTTTCTCCCTCGCTGTTTCTCTCGCTGTCTCTCTCGCTGTCTCTCTCGCTGTCTCCCTCGCAGTCTCTCTTGCAGTCTCTCGCTGTCTCCCTCGCTGTCTCCCTCGCTGTCTCCCTCGCTGTGTCCCTCGCTCTCTCCCTCGCAGTCTCCCTCGCAGTCTCCCTCGCTGTCTCCCTCGCCGTCTCTCTCGCCGTCTCTCTCGCCGTCTTCCTCGCAGTTTCTCTCGCTGTCTCCCTCGCTGTCTCCCTCGCTGTCTCCCTCGCTGCCTCCCTCGCTGTCTCCCTAGCAGTCGCTCTCGCAGTCTCTCTCGCAGTCTCTCTCGCAGTCTCCCTCGCTGTCTCCCTCGCTGTCTCCCTCGCTGTCTCCCTCGCTGTCTCCCTCGCTGCCTCCCTCGCAGTCTCCCTCGCAGTCTCCCTCGCAGTCTCTCTCGAAGTCTCTCTCGCTGTCTCCCTCGCTGTCTCCCTCGCTGTCTCCCTCGCTGTCTCCCTCGCTGTCTCCCTCGCTCTCTCCCTCGCTCTCTCTCTCGCCGTCTCCCTCGCAGTCTCTCTCGCTGTATCCCTCGCTGTCTCTCTCGCTATTTCCCTAGCAGTCTCTCTCGCAGTTTCTCTCGCTGTCTCCCTCGCAGTCTCTCTCGCTGTCTCCCTCGCAGTCTCTCTCGCAGTCTCTCTCGCAGTCTCTCTCGCAGTCTCTCTCGCAGTCTCTCTCGCTGTCTCCCTCGCAGTCTCTCTCGCTGTCTCCCTCGCAGTCTCTCTCAAAGTCTCTCTCGCAGTCTCTCTCGCTGTCTCCCTCGCAGTCTCTATCGCTGTCTCCCTCGCAGTCTCTCTCGCAGTCTCTCTCGCAGTCTCTCTCGCAGTCTCTCTCGCTTTCTCCCTCGCTCTCTCACTCGCAGACTCTCTCACTGTCTCCCTCGCAGTCTCCCTCGCTGTCTCCCTCGCTGTCTCTCTCGCTGTCTCTCTCGCTGTCTCTCTCGCTGTCTTCCTCGCAGTCTCTCTTGCAGTCTCTCTTGCAATCTCTCTCGCTGTCTCCCTCGCTGTCTCCCTCGCTGTCTCCCTCGCTGTCTCCCTCGCCGTCTCCCTCGCCGTCTCTCTCGCAGTCTCTCTCGCTGTCTTCCTCGCAGTTTCTCTCGCTGTCTCCCTCGCTGTCTCCCTCGCTGCCTCCCTCGCTGTCTCCCTAGCAGACGCTCTCGCAGTCTCTCTCGCAGTCTCCCTCGCTGTCTCCCTCGCTGTCTCCCTCGCTGTCTCCCTCGCTGTCTCCCTCGCTGCCTCCCTCACAGTCTCTCTCGAAGTCTCCCTCGCTGTCTCCCTCGCTGTCTCTCTCGCTGTCTTCCTCGCAGTCTCTCTTGCAGTCTCTCTCGCTGTCTCCCTCGCTGTCTCCCTCGCTGTCTCCCTCGCTGTCTCCCTCGCTGTCTCCCTCGCTGTCTCCCTCGCTGTGTCCCTCGCTCTCTCCCTCGCCGTCTCCCTCGCCGTCTCCCTCGCCGTCTCTCTCGCAGTCTCTCTCGCAGTCTCTCTCGCTGTCTCCCTCGCTGTCTCCCTCGCTGTCTCCCTCGCTGTCTCCCTCGCTGTCTCCCTCGCTGCCTCCCTCGCTGTCTCCCTAGCAGAGGCTCTTGCAGACTCTCTCGCAGTCTCCCTCGCTGTCTCCCTCGCTGCCTCCCTCACAGTCTCTCTCGAAGTCTCCCTCGCTGTCTCCCTCGCTGTCTCCCTCGCTGTCTCCCTCGCTGTCTCCCTCGCTGTCTCCCTCGCTGTCTCCCTCGCCGTCTCCCTCGCAGTCTCTCTCGCCGTGTCTCTCGCTATATCCCTCGCTGTCTCTCTCGCTATTTCCCTAGCTGTCTCTCTCGCAGTTTCTCTCGCTGTCTCCCTCGCAGTCTCTCTCGCTGTTTCCCTCGCAGTCTCTCTCGCAGTCTCTCTCGCAGTCTCTCTCGCAGTCTCTCTCGCTGTCTCCCTCGCTGTCTCCCTCACAGTCTCTCTCGCTGTCTCCCTCTCAGTCTCTCTCTCAGTCTCTCTCTCAGTCTCTCTCGCATTCTCTCTCGCTGTCTCCCTCGCACTCTCTGGCTTTCTCTCTCGCTTTCTCTCTCGCAGTCCCTCTCACTGTCTCTCTCGCAGTCTCTCTCGCAGTCTCTCTCGCAGTCTCTCTCGCTGTCTCCCTCAAAGTCTCCCTCACAGTCTCCCTCGCTGTCTCTCTCGCTGTCTCTCTCGCCGTCTCCCTCGCAGTCTCTCTCGAAGTCTCTCTCGCCGTCTCCCTCGCCGTCTCTCTCGCTGTCTCTCTCGCTCTCTCTCTCGCCGTCGCTCTCACCTTCTCCCTCGCCGTCTCCCTCGCAGTCTCTCTCGCAGTCTCTCTCGCTGTATCCCTCGCTGTCTCTCTCGCTATCTCCATAGCAGTCTCTCTCGCAGTCTCCCTCACAGTCTCCCTCGCTGTCTCCCTCACAGTCTCTCTTGCTGTCTCCCTCGCAGTCACCCTGGATGTCTCTCTCGCAGACTCTCTCGCATTCTCTTTCGCTGTCTCTCTCGATGTCTCTCTCGTTGTCTCCCTCGCTGTCTCCCTCGCTGTCTCCCTCGCTGTCTCCCTCGCTGTCTCCCTCTCAGTCTCCCTCTCAGTCTCCCTCTCAGTCTCCCTCTCAGTCTCCCTCTCAGTCTCTCTCTCAGTCTCCCTCTCAGTCTCTCTCTCAGTCTCTCTCGCATTCTCTCTCGCTGTCTCCCTCGCTGTCTCCCTCGCACTCTCTGGCTTTCTCTCTCGCTGTCTCCCTTGCTGTCTCTATCGCTGTCTCCCTCGCAGTCTCTCTCGCAGTCTCTCTCGCAGTCTCTCTCGCTTTCTCCCTCGCTCTCTCCCTCGCAGACTCTCTCGCTGTCTCTCTCGCTGTCTCTCTCGCTATCTCCATAGCAGTCTCTCTCGCAGTCTCCCTCACAGTCTCCCTCGCTGTCTGCCTCACAGTCTCTCTCGCTGTCTCCCTCGCAGTCACCCTGGATGTCTCCCTCTCAGTCTCTCTCGATGTCTCTCTCGATGTCTCTCTCGTTGTCTCCCTCGCTGTCTCCCTCGCTGTCTCCCTCTCAGTCTCTCTCTCAGTCTCTCTCGCATTCTCTCTCGCTGTCTCCCTCGCTGTCTCCCTCGCACTCTCTGGCTTTCTCTCTCGCAGTCCCTCTCACTGTCTCTCTCGCAGTCTCTCTCGCAGTCTCTCTCGCAGTCTCTCTCGCAGTCTCTCTCGCTGTCTCTCTCGCTGTCTCCCTCACAGTCTCCCTCACAGTCTCCCTCACAGTCTCTCTCGCTGTCTCTCTCGCTGTCTCTCTCGCTGTCTCTCTCGCTGTCTCTCTCGCTGTCTCCCTCGCAGTCTCTCTCGAAGTCTCTCTCGCTGTCTCCCTCGCTGTCTCTCTCGCTGTCGCTCTCACCGTCTCCCTCGCCGTCTCCCTCGCAGTCTCTCTCGCAGTCTCTCTCGCTGTATCCCTCGCTGTCTCTCTCGCTATCTCCATAGCAGTCTCTCTCGCAGTCTCCCTCACAGTCTCCCTCGCTGTCTCCCTCACAGTCTCTCTTGCTGTCTCCCTCGCAGTCACCCTGGATGTCTCTCTCGCAGTCTCTCTCGCATTCTCTTTCGCTGACTCTCTCGATGTCTCTCTCGTTGTCTCCCTCGCTGTCTCCCTCGCTGTCTCCCTCTCAGTCTCCCTCTCAGTCTCTCTCTCAGTCTCTCTCTCAGTCTCTCTCTCAGTCTCTCTCGCATTCTCTCTCGCTGTCTCCCTCGCTGTCTCCCTCGCACTCTCTGGCTTTCTCTCTGGCTTTCTCTCTGGCTTTCTCTCTGGCTTTCTCTCTGGCTTTCTCTCTGGCTTTCTCTCTCGCAGTCCCTCTCACTGTCTCTCTCGCTGTCTCCCTCACAGTCTCCCTCACAGTCTCCCTCACAGTCTCCCTCACAGTCTCTCTCGCTGCCTCTCTCGCTGTCTCTCTCGCCGTCTCCCTCGCAGTCTCTCTCGAAGTCTCTCTCGCTGTCTCCCTCGCTCTCTCTCTCGCTCTCTCTCGCTCTCTCTCTCGCCGTCGCCCTCGCCATCTCCCTCGCCGTCTCCCTCGCAGTCACTCTCGCAGTCTCTCTCGCTGTATCCCTCGCTGTCTCTCTCGCTATCTCCATAGCAGTCTCTCTCGCAGTCTCCCTCACAGTCTCCCTCGCTGTCTCCCTCGCTGTCTCCCTCGCAGTCTCTCTCGCAGTCTCTCTCGCAGTCTCTCTCGCAGTCTCTCTCGCAGTCTCTCTCGCAGTCTCTCTCGCTGTCTCCCTCGCTATCTCCCTCGCTGTCTCTCTCGCTTTCTCCCTCGCTGTCTCTCTCGCAGTCTCTCTCGCAGTCTCTCTCGCAGTCTCTCTCGCAGTCTCTCTCGCTGTCTCCCTCGCTGTCTCCCTCGCTTTCTCCCTCGCTTTCTCCCTCGCTTTCTCTCTCGCTGTCTCTCTCGCTGTCTCTCTCGCTGTCTCTCTTGCTGTCTCTCTCGCTGTCTCTCTCGCTGTCTCCCTCGCAGTCTCCCTCGCAGTCTCTCTTGCAGTCTCTCTCGCTGTCTCCCTCGCTGTCTCCCTCGCTGTCTCCCTCGCTGTCTCCCTCGCTGTCTCCCTCGCTGTGTCCCTCGCTCTCTCCCTCGCAGTCTCCCTCACTGTCTCCCTTGCCGTCTCTCTCGCAGCCTCTCTCGCTGTCTTCCTCGCAGTTTCTCTCGCTGTCTCCCTCGCTGTCTCCCTCGCTGTCTCCCTCGCTGCCTCCCTCGCTGTCTCCCTAGCAGTCGCTCTCGCAGTCGCTCTCGCAGTCTCTCTCGCTGTCTCCCTCGCTGTCTCCCTCGCTGCCTCCCTCGCAGTATCTCTCGAAGTCTCTCTCGCTGTCTCCCTCGCTGTCTCCCTCGCTGTCTCCCTCGCTGTCTCCCTCGCTGTCTCTCTCGCTCTCTCTCTCGCCGTCTCCCTCGCAGTCTCTCTCGCAGTGTCTCTCACTGTATCCCTCGCTGTCTCTCTCGCTATTTCCCTAGCAGTCTCTCTCGCAGTTTCTCTCGCTTTCTCCCTCGCATTCTCTCTCGCTGTCTCCCTCGCAGTCTCTCTCGCAGTCTCTCTCGCAGTCTCTCTCGCAGTCTCCCTCGCAGTCTCCCTCACAGTCTCCCTCGCAGTCTCCCTCGCAGTCTCCCTCGCAGTCTCTCTCGCAGTCTCTCTCGCAGTCTCTCTCGTTGTCTCTCTCGCTGTCTCTCTCGCCGTCTCCCTCGCAGTCTCTCTCGAAGTCTCTCTCGCTGTCTCCCTCGCTGTCTCTCTCGCTGTCGCTCTCACCGTCTCCCTCGCCGTCTCCCTCGCAGTCTCTCTCGCAGTCTCTCTCGCTGTATCCCTCGCTGTCTCTCTCGCTATCTCCATAGCAGTCTCTCTCGCAGTCTCCCTCACAGTCTCCCTCGCTGTCTCCCTCACAGTCTCTCTTGCTGTCTCCCTCGCAGTCACCCTGGATGTCTCTCTCGCAGTCTCTCTCGCATTCTCTTTCGCTGTCTCTCTCGATGTCTCTCTCGTTGTCTCCCTCGCTGTCTCCCTCGCTGTCTCCCTCGCTGTCTCCCTCTCAGTCCCCCTCTCAGTCCCCCTCTCAGTCTCCCTCTCAGTCTCTCTCTCAGTCTCTCTCTCAGTCTCTCTCTCAGTCTCTCTCTCAGTCTCTCTCGCGTTCTCTCTCGCTGTCTCCCTTGCTGTCTCCCTCGCACTCTCTGGCTTTCTCTCTGGCTTTCTCTCTCGCAGTCCCTCTCACTGTCTCTCTCGCTGTCTCCCTCACAGTCTCCCTCACAGTCTCTCTCGCTGCCTCTCTCGCCGTCTCCCTCGCAGTCTCTCTCGAAGTCTCTCTCGCTGTCTCCCTCGCTCTCTCTCTCGCTCTCTCTCTCGCTCTCTCTCTCGCCGTCGCCCTCGCCGTCTCCCTCGCCGTCTCCCTCGCAGTCACTCTCGCAGTCTCTCTCGCTGTATCCCTCGCTGTCTCTCTCGCTATCTCCATAGCAGTCTCTCTCGCTATCTCCATAGCAGTCTCTCTCGCAGTCTCCCTCACAGTCTCCCTCGCTGTCTCCCTCGCTGTCTCCCTCGCTGTCTCCCTCGCAGTCTCTCTCGCAGTCTCTCTCGCAGTCTCTCTCGCAGTCTCTCTCGCAGTCTCTCTCGCTGTCTCCCTAGCTATCTCCCTCGCTGTCTCTCTCGCTGTCTCCCTTGCAGTCTCTCTCGCAGTCTCTCTCGCTTTCTCCCTCGCAGTCTCTCTCGCAGTCTCTCTCGCTTTCTCCCTCGCTGTCTCTCTCGCAGTCTCTCTCGCAGTCTCTCTCGCAGTCTCTCTCGCAGTCTCTCTCGCAGTCTCTCTCGCTGTCTTCCTCGCTTTCTCCCTCGCTTTCTCCCTCGCTTTCTCCCTCGCTGTCTCTCTCGCTGTCTCTCTCGCTGTCTCTCTCGCTGTCTCTCTCGCTGTCTCTCTCGCTGTCTCCCTCGCAGTCTCTCTTGCAGTCTCTCTCGCTGTCTCCCTCGCTGTCTCCCTCGCTGTCTCCCTCGCTGTCTCCCTCGCTGTCTCCCTCGCTGTCTCCCTCGCTGTGTCCCTCGCTCTCTCCCTCGCAGTCTCCCTCACTGTCTCCCTTGCCGTCTCTCTCGCAGCCTCTCTCGCTGTCTTCCTCGCAGTTTCTCTCGCTGTCTCCCTCGCTGTCTCCCTCGCTGTCTCCCTCGCTGTCTCCCTCGCTGTCTCCCTCGCTGTCTCCCTCGCTGCCTCCCTCGCTGTCTCCCTAGCAGTCGCTCTCGCAGTCGCTCTCGCAGTCTCTCTCGCAGTCTCTCTCGCTGTCTCCCTCGCTGTCTCCCTCGCTGCCTCCCTCGCAGTATCTCTCGAAGTCTCTCTCGCTGTCTCCCTCGCTGTCTCCCTCGCTGTCTCCCTCGCTGTCTCCCTCGCTGTCTCTCTCGCTCTCTCTCTCGCCGTCTCCCTCGCAGTCTCTCTCGCAGTGTCTCTCGCTGTATCCCTCGCTGTCTCTCTCGCTATTTCCCTAGCAGTCTCTCTCGCAGTTTCTCTCGCTTTCTCCCTCGCATTCTCTCTCGCTGTCTCCCTCGCAGTCTCTCTCGCAGTCTCTCTCGCAGTCTCTCTCGCAGTCTCTCTCGCAGTCTCCCTCGCAGTCTCCCTCGCAGTCTCCCTCGCAGTCTCTCTCGCTGTCTCCCTCGCTGTCTCCCTCACAGTCTCTCTCGCTGTCTCCCTCGCAGTCTCCCTCGCAGTCTCTCTCGCAGTCTCTCTCGCTGTCTCCCTCGCAGTCTCTATCGCTGTCTCCCTCGCAGTCTCTCTCGCAGTCTCTCTCGCAGTCTCTCTCGCAGTCTCTCTCGCTTTCTCCCTCGCTCTCTCCCTCGCAGACTCTCTCGCTGTCTCCCTCGCAGTCTCTCTCGCATTCTCTTTCGCTGTCTCTCTCGTTGTCTCTCTCGTTGTCTCTCTCGATGTCTCTCTCATTGTCTCCCTCGCTGTCTCCCTCGCTGTCTCCCTCTCAGTCTCTCTCTCAGTCTCTCTCTCAGTCTCTCTTTCAGTCTCTCTCGCTGTCTCCCTCGCACTCTCTGGCTTTCTCTCTCGCTTTCTCTCTCGCAGTCCCTCTCACTGTCTCTCTCGCAGTCTCTCTCGCAGTCTCTCTCGCTGTCTCCCTCACAGTCTCCCTCACAGTCTCCCTCACAGTCTCCCTCACAGTCTCTCTCGCTGTCTCTCTCGCTGTCTCTCTCGCTGTCTCTCTCGCTGTCTCTCTCGCCGTCTCTCTCGCCGTCTCCCTCGCAGTTTCTCTCGCTGTCTATCTCGCCGTCTCCCTCGCAGTCTCTCTCGAAGTCTCTCTCGCTGTCTCCCTCGCTGTCTCTCTCGCTATCTCCATAGCAGTCTCCCTCACAGTCTCCCTCGCTGTCTCCCTCACAGTCTCTCTCGCTGTCTCCCTCGCAGTCACCCTGGATGTCTCCCTCTCAGTCTCTCTCGATGTCTCTCTCGATGTCTCTCTCGTTGTCTCCCTCGCTGTCTCCCTCGCAGTCACCCTGGATGTCTCCCTCTCAGTCTCTCTCGATGTCTCTCTCGATGTCTCTCTCGCTGTCTCCCTCGCTGTCTCCCTCGCACTCTCTGGCTTTCTCTCTCGCAGTCCCTCTCACTGTCTCTCTCACTGTCTCTCTCCCAGTCTCTCTCGCAGTCTCTCTCGCAGTCTCTCTCGCAGTCTCTCTCGCTGTCTCCCTCACAGTCTCCCTCACAGTCTCTCTCGCTGTCTCTCTCGCTGTCTCTCTCGCTGTCTCTCTCACCGTCTCCCTCGCAGTCTCTCTCGAAGTCTCTCTCGCTGTCTCCCTCGCTGTCTCTCTCGCTGTCGCTCTCACCGTCTCCCTCGCCGTCTCCCTCGCAGTCTCTCTCGCAGTCTCTCTCGCTGTATCCCTCGCTGTCTCTCTCGCTATCTCCATAGCAGTCTCTCTCGCAGTCTCCCTCACAGTCTCCCTCACAGTCTCCCTCGCTGTCTCCCTCACAGTCTCTCTTGCTGTCTCCCTCGCAGTCACCCTGGATGTCTCTCTCGCAGTCTCTCTCGCATTCTCTTTCGCTGTCTCTCTCGATGTCTCTCTCGTTGTCTCCCTCGCTGTCTCCCTCGCTGTCTCCCTCGCTGTCTCCCTCTCAGTCTCCCTCTCAGTCTCCCTCTCAGTCTCCCTCTCAGTCTCCCTCTCAGTCTCTCTCTCAGTCTCTCTCTCAGTCTCTCTCGCATTCTCTCTCGCTGTCTCCCTCACTGTCTCCCTCGCACTCTCTGGCTTTCTCTCTGGCTTTCTCTCTCGCAGTCCCTCTCACTGTCTCTCTCGCTGTCTCTCTCGCTGTCTCCCTCACAGTCTCCCTCACAGTCTCCCTCACAGTCTCTCTCGCTGCCTCTCTCGCCGTCTCCCTCGCAGTCTCTCTCGAAGTCTCTCTCGCTGTCTCCCTCGCTCTCTCTCTCGCTCTCTCTCTCGCTCTCTCTCTCGCCGTCGCCCTCGCCGTCTCCCTCGCCGTCTCCCTCGCAGTCACTCTCGCAGTCTCTCTCGCTGTATCCCTCGCTGTCTCTCTCGCTATCTCCATAGCAGTCTCTCCCGCAGTCTCCCTCACAGTCTCCCTCGCTGTCTCCCTCGCTGTCTCCCTCACAGTCTCTCTCGCAGTCTCCCTCGCAGTCTCCCTCGCAGTCTCTCTCGCAGTCTCTCTCGCAGTCTCTCTCGCAGTCTCTCTCGCTGTCTCCCTCGCTATCTCCCTCGCTGTCTCTCTCGCTGTCTCTCTCGCAGTCTCTCTCGCAGTCTCTCTCGCTTTCTCCCTCGCAGTCTCTCTCGCAGTCTCTCTCGCTGTCTCCCTCGCTTTCTCCCTCGCTTTCTCCCTCGCTGTCTCTCTCGCTGTCTCTCTCGCTGTCTCTCTCGCTGTCTCTCTCGCTGTCTCTCTCGCTGTCTCTCTCGCTGTCTCCCTCGCAGTCTCTCTTGCAGTCTCTCTCGCTGTCTCCCTCGCTGTCTCCCTCGCTGTCTCCCTCGCTGTCTCCCTCGCTGTCTACCTCGCTGTGTCCCTCGCTCTCTCCCTCGCAGTCTCCCTCACTGTCTCCCTTGCCGTCTCCCTTGCCGTCTCTCTCGCAGTCTCTCTCGCTGTCTTCCTCGCAGTTTCTCTCGCATTCTCTCTCGCAGTCTCTCTCGCAGTCTCTCTCGCAGTCTCTCTCGCTGTCTCTCTCGCTGTCTCCCTTGCAGTCTCTCTCGCAGTCTCTCTCGCTTTCTCCCTCGCAGTCTCTCTCGCAGTCTCTCTCGCTTTCTCCCTCGCAGTCTCTCTCGCTTTCTCCCTCGCAGTCTCTCTCGCAGTCTCTCTCGCAGTCTCCCTCGCTGTCTCCCTCGCTTTCTCCCTCGCTTTCTCCCTCGCTGTCTCTCTCGCTGTCTCTCTCGCTGTCTCTCTCGCTGTCTCTCTCGCTGTCTCTCTCGCTGTCTCTCTCGCTGTCTCCCTCGCTGTCTCCCTCGCTGTCTCCCTCGCTGTCTCCCTCGCTGTGTCCCTCGCTCTCTCCCTCGCAGTCTCCCTCACTGTCTCCCTTGCCGTCTCTCTCGCAGCCTCTCTCGCTGTCTTCCTCGCAGTTTCTCTCGCTGTCTCCCTCGCTTTCTCCCTCGCTTTCTCCCTCGCTGTCTCTCTCGCTGTCTCTCTCGCTGTCTCTCTCGCTGTCTCTCTCGCTGTCTCTCTCGCTGTCTCTCTCGCTGTCTCTCTCGCTGTCTCCCTCGCAGTCTCTCTTGCAGTCTCCCTCGCTGTCTCCCTCGCTGTCTCCCTCGCTGTCTCCCTCGCTGTCTCCCTCGCTGTGTCCCTCGCTCTCTCCCTCGCAGTCTCCCTCACTGTCTCCCTTGCCGTCTCTCTCGCAGCCTCTCTCGCTGTCTCCCTCGCTGTCTCCCTCGCTGTCTCCCTCGCTGTCTCCCTCGCTGCCTCCCTCGCTGTCTCCCTAGCAGTCGCTCTCGCAGTCTCTCTCGCTGTCTCCCTCGCTGTCTCCCTCGCTGCCTCCCTCGCAGTATCTCTCGCTGTCTCTCTCGCTGTCTCCCTCGCTGTCTCCCTCGCTGTCTCCCTCGCTGTCTCTCTCGCTCTCTCTCTCGCCATCTCCCTCGCAGTCTCTCTCGCAGTGTCTCTCGCTGTATCCCTCGCTGTCTCTCTCGCTATCTCCCTAGCAGTCTCTCTCGCAGTTTCTCTCGCTTTCTCCCTCGCATTCTCTCTCGCTGTCTCCCTCGCAGTCTCTCTCGCAGTCTCTCTCGCAGTCTCCCTCGCAGTCTCCCTCGCAGTCTCTCTCGCAGTCTCTCTCGCAGTCTCTCTCGCTGTCTCCCTCGCTGTCTCCCTCGCTGTCTCCCTCACAGTCTCTCTCGCTGTCTCCCTCGCAGTCTCTATCGCTGTCTCTATCGCTGTCTCCCTCGCAGTCTCTCTCGCAGTCTCTCTCGCTTTCTCCCTCGCTCTCTCCCTCGCAGACTCTCTCGCTGTCTCCCTCGCAGTCTCTCTCGCATTCTCTTTCGCTGTCTCTCTCGTTGTCTCTCTCGTTGTCTCTCTCGTTGTCTCTCTCGATGTCTCTCTCATTGTCTCCCTCGCTGTCTCCCTCGCTGTCTCTCTCTCAGTCTCTCTCTCAGTCTCTCTCTCAGTCTCTCTCTCAGTCTCTCTCGCTGTCTCCCTCGCACTCTCTGGCTTTCTCTCTCGCTTTCTCTCTCGCAGTCCCTCTCACTGTCTCTCTCGCAGTCTCTCTCGCAGTCTCTCTCGCTGTCTCCCTCACAGTCTCCCTCACAGTCTCCCTCACAGTCTCCCTCACAGTCTCTCTCGCTGTCTCTCTCGCTGTCTCTCTCGCCGTCTCTCTCGCCGTCTCCCTCGCAGTCTCTCTCGAAGTCTCTCTCGCTGTCTCTCTCGCTGTCTCTCTCGCTATCTCCATAGCAGTCTCTCTCGCAGTCTCCCTCACAGTCTCCCTCGCTGTCTCCCTCACAGTCTCTCTCGCTGTCTCCCTTGCAGTCACCCTCGATGTCTCCCTCTCAGTCTCTCTCGATGTCTCTCTCGATGTCTCTCTCGCTGTCTCCCTCTCAGTCTCCCTCTCAGTCTCTCTCTCAGTCTCTCTCGCATTCTCTCTCGCTGTCTCCCTCGCTGTCTCCCTCGCACTCTCTGGCTTTCTCTCTCGCAGTCCCTCTCACTGTCTCTCTCGCAGTCTCTCTCGCAGTCTCTCTCGCAGTCTCTCTCGCAGTCTCTCTCGCAGTCTCTCTCGCTGTCTCCCTCACAGTCTCCCTCACAGTCTCTCTCGCTGTCTCTCTCGCTGTCGCTCTCACCGTCTCCCTCGCCGTCTCCCTCGCCGTCTCCCTCGCAGTCTCTCTCGCAGTCTCTCTCGCTGTATCCCTCGCTGTCTCTCTCGCTATCTCCATAGCAGTCTCTCTCGCAGTCTCCCTCACAGTCTCCCTCGCTGTCTCCCTCACAGTCTCTCTTGCTGTCTCCCTCGCAGTCACCCTGGATGTCTCTCTCGCAGTCTCTCTCGCATTCTCTTTCGCTGTCTCTCTCGATGTCTCTCTCGTTGTCTCCCTCGCTGTCTCCCTCGCTGTCTCCCTCTCAGTCTCCCTCTCAGTCTCCCTCTCAGTCTCCCTCTCAGTCTCCCTCTCAGTCTCCCTCTCAGTCTCCCTCTCAGTCTCTCTCTCAGTCTCTCTCGCATTCTCTCTCGCTGTCTCCCTCGCTGTCTCCCTCGCACTCTCTGGCTTTCTCTCTGGCTTTCTCTCTCGCTTTCTCTCTCGCAGTCCCTCTCGCTGTCTCTCTCGCTGTCTCCCTCACAGTCTCCCTCACAGTCTCTCTCGCTGCCTCTCTCGCCGTCTCCCTCGCAGTCTCTCTCGAAGTCTCTCTCGCTGTCTCCCTCGCTCTCTCTCTCGCTCTCTCTCTCGCTCTCTCTCTCTCCGTCGCCCTCGCCGTCTCCCTCGCCGTCTCCCTCGCCGTCACTCTCGCAGTCTCTCTCGCTGTATCCCTCGCTGTCTCTCTCGCTATCTCCATAGCAGTCTCTCTCGCAGTCTCCCTCACAGTCTCCCTCGCTGTCTCCCTCGCTGTCTCCCTCGCACTCTCTCTCGCAGTCTCTCTCGCAGTCTCTCTCGCTGTCTCTCTCGCTGTCTCCCTCGCTGTCTCTCTCGCTGTCTCCCTTGCAGTCTCTCTCGCAGTCTCTCTCGCTTTCTCCCTCGCAGTCTCTCTCGCAGTCTCTCTCGCTGTCTCCCTCGCTTTCTCCCTCGCTGTCTCCCTCGCTGTCTCCCTCGCTGTCTCTCTCGCTGTCTCTCTCGCTGTCTCTCTCGCTGTCTCTCTTGCTGTCTCTCTCGCTGTCTCTCTCGCTGTCTCCCTCGCAGTCTCCCTTGCAGTCTCTCTCGCTGTCTCCCTCGCTGTCTCCCTCGCTGTCTCCCTCGCTGTCTCCCTCGCTGTGTCCCTCGCTCTCTCCCTCGCAGTCTCCCTCACTGTCTCCCTTGCCGTCTCTCTCGCAGTCTCTCTCGCTGTTTTCCTCGCTGTCTCCCTCGCTGTCTCCCTCGCTGTCTCCCTCGCTGTCTCCCTCGCTGCCTCCCTCGCTGTCTCCCTAGCAGTCGCTCTCGCAGTCGCTCACGCAGTCTCTCTCGCAGTCTCTCTCGCAGTCTCTCTCGCTGTCTCCCTCGCTGTCTCCCTCACTGTCTCCCTCGCTGCCTCCCTCGCAGTATCTCTCGAAGTCTCTCTCGCTGTCTCCCTCGCTGTCTCCCTCGCTGTCTCCCTCGCTGTCTCTCTCGCTCTCTCTCTCGCCGTCTCCCTCGCAGTCTCTCTCGCAGTGTCTCTCGCTGTATCCCTCGCTGTCTCTCTCGCTATTTCCCTAGCAGTCTCTCTCGCAGTTTCTCTCGCTTTCTCCCTCGCATTCTCTCTCGCTGTCTCCCTCGCAGTCTCTCTCGCAGTCTCTCTCGCAGTCTCCCTCGCAGTCTCCCTCGCAGTCTCTCTCGCAGTCTCTCTCGCTGTCTCCCTCGCTGTCTCCCTCGCTGTCTCCCTCACAGTCTCTTTCGCTGTCTCCCTCGCAGTCTCCCTCGCAGTCTCCCTCGCAGTCTCTCTCACTGTCTCCCTCGCAGTCTCTCTCGCTTTCTCCCTCGCTCTCTCCCTCGCAGACTCTCTCGCTGTATCCCTCGCAGTCTCTCTCGCATTCTCTTTCGCTGTCTCTCTCGTTGTCTCTCTCGTTGTCTCTCTCGTTGTCTCCCTCGCTGTCTCCCTCACAGTCTCTCTCGCTGTCGCCCTCGCAGTCACCCTGGATGTCTCCCTCTCAGTCTCTCTCGATGTCTCTCTCGATGTCTCTCTCGATGTCTCTCTCGCTGTCTCCCTCGCTGTCTCCCTCGCTGTCTCCCTCTCAGTCTCTCTCTCAGTCTCTCTCGCATTCTCTCTCGCTGTCTCCCTCGCTGTCTCCCTCGCACTCTCTGGCTTTCTCTCTCGCAGTCCCTCTCACTATCTCTCTCGCAGTCTCTCTCGCAGTCTCTCTCGCAGTCTCTCTCGCTGTCTCCCTCACAGTCTCCCTCACAGTCTCTCTCGCTGTCTCTCTCGCTGTCTCTCTCGCTGTCTCTCTCGCCGTCTCCCTCGCAGTCTCTCTCGAAGTCTCTCTCGCTGTCTCCCTCGCTGTCTCTCTCGCTGTCGCTCTCACCGTCTCCCTCGCCGTCTCCCTCGCAGTCTCTCTCGCAGTTTCTCTCGCTGTATCCCTCGCTGTCTCTCTCGCTATCTCCATAGCAGTCTCTCTCGCAGTCTCCCTCACAGTCTCCCTCGCTGTCTCCCTCACAGTCTCTCTTGCTGTCTCCCTCGCAGTCACCCTGGATGTCTCTCTTGCAGTCTCTCTCGCATTCTCTTTCGCTGTCTCTCTCGATGTCTCCCTCGCTGTCTCCCTCGCTGTCTCCCTCTCAGTCTCCCTCTCAGTCTCCCTCTCAGTCTCTCTCTCAGTCTCTCTCTCAGTCTCTCTCTCAGTCTCTCTCTCAGTCTCTCTCGCATTCTCTCTCGCTGTCTCCCTCGCTGTCTCCCTCGCACTATCTGGCTTTCTCTCTGGCTTTCTCTCTGGCTTTCTCTCTGGCTTTCTCTCTCGCAGTCCCTCTCACTGTCTCTCTCGCTGTCTCCCTCACAGTCTCCCTCACCGTCTCTCTCACCGCCTCTCTCGCTGTCTCTCTCGCCGTCTCCCTCGCAGTCTCTCTCGAAGTCTCTCTCGCTGTCTCCCTCGCTCTCTCTCGCTCTCTCTCTCGCTCTCTCTCTCGCCGTCGCCCTCGCCGTCTCCCTCGCCGTCTCCCTCGCAGTCACTCTCGCAGTCTCTCTCGCTGTATCCCTCGCTGTCTCTCTCGCTATCTCCATAGCAGTCTCTCTCGCAGTCTCCCTCACAGTCTCCCTCGCTGTCGCCCTCGCTGTCTCTCTCGCAGTCTCTCTCGCAGTCTCTCTCGCAGTCTCTCTCGCAGTCTCTCTCGCAGTCTCTCTCGCAGTCTCTCTCGCTGTCTCCCTCGCTATCTCCCTCGCTGTCTCTCTCGCTGTCTCCCTTGCAGTCTCTCTCGCAGTCTCTCTCGCTTTCTCCCTCGCAGTCTCTCTCGCAGTCTCTCTCGCTTTCTCCCTCGCTGTCTCTCTCGCAGTCTCTCTCGCAGTCTCTCTCGCTGTCTCCCTCGCTTTCTCCCTCGCTTTCTCCCTCGCTGTCTCTCTCGCTGTCTCTCTCGCTGTCTCTCTCGCTGTCTCTCTCGCTGTCTCTCTCGCTGTCTCCCTCGCAGTCTCTCTTGCAGTCTCTCTCGCTGTCTCCCTCGCTGTCTCCCTCGCTGTCTCCCTCGCTGTCTCACTCGCTGTCTCCCTCGCTGTGTCCCTCGCTCTCTCCCTCGCAGTCTCCCTCACTGTCTCCCTCGCCGTCTCTCTCGCCGTCTCGTTCGCTGTCTTCCTCGCAGTTTCTCTCTCAGTTTCTCTAGCTGTCTCCCTCGCTGTCTCCCTCACTGTCTCCCTCGCTGTCTCCCTCGCTGTCTCCCTCGCTGCCTCCCTCGCTGTCTCCCTAGCAGTTGCTCTCGCAGTCGCTCTCGCAGTCTCTCTCGCAGTCTCTCTCGCTGTCTCCCTCGCTGTCTCCCTCGCTGTCTCCCTCGCTGTCTCCCTCGCTGCCTCCCTCGCAGTATCTCTCGAAGTCTCTCTCGAAGTCTCTCTCGCTGTCTCCCTCGCTGTCTCCCTCGCTGTCTCCCTCGCTGTCTCTCTCGCTGTCTCTCTCGCCGTCTCCCTCGCAGTCTCTCTCGCAGTGTCTCTCGCTGTATCCCTCGCTGTCTCTCTCGCTATTTCCCTAGCAGTCTCTCTCGCAGTTTCTCTCGCTTTCTCCCTCGCATTCTCTCTCGCTGTCTCCCTCGCAGTCTCTCTCGCAGTCTCTCTCGCAGTCTCTCTCGCAGTCTCCCTCGCAGTCTCCCTCGCAGTCTCTCTCGCAGTCTCTCTCGCAGTCTCTCTCGCAGTCTCTCTCGCTGTCTCCCTCGCTGTCTCCCTCGCTGTCTCCCTCACAGTCTCTTTCGCTGTCTCCCTCACAGTCTCTTTCGCTGTCTCTCTCGTTGTCTCTCTCGATGTCTCTCTCATTGTCTCCCTCGCTGTCTCCCTCGCTGTCTCCCTCTCAGTCTCTCTCTCAGTCTCTCTCTCAGTCTCTCTCGCTGTCTCCCTCGCACTCTCTGGCTTTCTCTCTCGCTTTCTCTCTCGCAGTCCCTCTCACTGTCTCTCTCGCAGTCTCTCTCGCAGTCTCTCTCGCTGTCTCCCTCACAGTCTCCCTCACAGTCTCCCTCACAGTCTCCCTCACAGTCTCTCTCGCTGTCTCTCTCGCTGTCTCTCTCGCCGTCTCCCTCGCAGTCTCTCTCGCTGTCTATCTCGCCGTCTCCCTCACAGTCTCTCTCGAAGTCTCTCTCGCTGTCTCCCTCGCTGTCTCTCTCGCTATCTCCATAGCAGTCTCTCTCGCAGTCTCCCTCACAGTCTCCCTCGCTGTCTCCCTCACAGTCTCTCTCGCTGTCTCCCTCGCAGTCACCCTGGATGTCTCCCTCTCAGTCTCTCTCGATGTCTCTCTCCATGTCTCTCTCGTTGTCTCCCTCGCTGTCTCCCTCGCTGTCTCCCTCTCAGTCTCTCTCTCAGTCTCTCTCACATTCTCTCTCGCTGTCTCCCTCGCTGTCTCCCTCGCACTCTCTGGCTTTCTCTCTCGCAGTCCCTCTCACTGTCTCTCTCTCAGTCTCTCTCGCAGTCTCTCTCGCTGTCTCTCTCGCTGTCTCCCTCACAGTCTCCCTCACAGTCTCTCTCGCTGCCTCTCTCGCTGTCTCTCTCGCCGTCTCCCTCGCAGTCTCCCTCGCAGTCTCTCTCGAAGTCTCTCTCGAAGTCTCTCTCGCTGTCTCCCTCGCTGTCTCTCTCGCTCTCTCTCTCGCCGTCGCCCTCGCCGTCTCCCTCGCCGTCTCCCTCGCCGTCTCCCTCGCCGTCTCCCTCGCAGTCACTCTCGCAGTCTCTCTCGCTGTATCCCTCGCTGTCTCTTTCGCTATCTCCATAGCAGTCTCTCTCGCAGTCTCCCTCACAGTCTCCCTCGCTGTCTCCCTCGCAGTCTCTCTCGCTATCTCCCTCGCTATCTCCCTCGCTGTCTCTCTCGCTGTCTCCCTTGCAGTCTCCCTCGCAGTCTCTCTCGCTTTCTCTCTCGCAGTCTCTCTCGCAGTCTCTCTCGCAGTCTCTCTCGCTTTCTCCCTCGCAGTCTCTCTCGCAGTCTCTCTCGCAGTCTCTCTCGCAGTCTCTCTCGCAGTCTTCCTCGCAGTTTCTCTCGCTGTCTCCCTCGCTGTCTCCCTCGCTGTCTCCCTCGCAGTCTCTCTCGCAGTCTCCCTCGCTGTCTCCCTCGCTGTCTCCCTCGCTGTCTCCCTCGCTGTCTCCCTCGCTGTCTCCCTCGCTGTCTCCCTCGCTGTCACCCTCGCTCTCTCTCTCGCTCTCTCTCTCGCCGTCTCCCTCGCCGTCTCAATCGCTGTCTCCCTCGCATTCTCTCTCGCAGTGTCTATCGCTGTATCCCTCGCTGTCTCTCTCACTATCTCCATAGCAGTCTCTCTCGCAGTTTCTCTCGCAGTCACTCTCGCAGTCTCTCTCGCTGTATCCCTCGCTGTCTCTCTCGCTATCTCCATAGCAGTCTCTCTCGCAGTCTCCCTCACAGTCTCTCTCGCTGTCTCTCTCGCTGTCTCTCTCGCTGTCTCTCTCGCTCTCTCCCTTGCAGTCTCTCTTGCAGTCTCTCTTGCAGTCTCTCTTGCAGTCTCTCTTGCAGTCTCTCTCGCTGTCTCCCTCGCTGTGTCTCTCGCTCTCTCCCTCGCTCTCTCCCTCGCTGTCTCACGCGATCTCTCTCGCATTCTCTCTCGTTGTCTCCCTCGCAGTCTCTCTCGCTGTGTCCCTCGCAGTCTCTCTCACAGGCTCTGTCGCTGTCTCCCTTGCTGTCTCCCTTGCTGTCTCCCTTACTGTCTCCCTCGCTGTCTCCCTCGCTGCCTCCCTCGCAGTCTCTCTCGAAGTCTCTTTCGCTGTCTCTCTCGCTCTCTCTCTCGCTGTCTACCTCGCTGTCTCCCTCGACGTCTCAATCGCTGTCTCCCTCGCATTCTCTCTCGCAGTGTCTATCGCTGTATCCCTCGCTGTCTCTCTCACTATCTCCATAGCAGTCTCTCTCGCAGTTTCTCTCACAGTCACTCTCGCAGTCTCTCTCGCTGTATCCCTCGCTGTCTCTCTCGCTATCTCCATAGCAGTCTCTCTCGCAGTCTCCCTCACAGTCTCCCTCGCTGTCTCCCTCGCAGTCTCTCTCGCAGTCTCTCTCGCAGTCTCTCTCGCTATCTCCCTCGCTGTCTCTCTCGCTGTCTCCCTTGCAGTCTCTCTCGCAGTCTCTCTCGCTTTCTCCCTCGCAGTCTCCCTCGCAGTCTCCCTCGCAGTCTCCCTCGCAGTCTCCCTCGCAGTCTCCCTCGCAGTCTCTCTCGCAGTCTTCCTCGCAGTTTCTCTCGCAGTCTCTCTCGCAGTCTCCCTCACAGTCTCCCTCGCTGTCTCCCTCACAGTCTCTCTTGCTGTCTCCCTCGCAGTCACCCTGGATGTCTCTCTCGCAGTCTCTCTCGCATTCTCTTTCGCTGTCTCTCTCTATGTCTCTCTCGTTGTCTCCCTCGCTGTCTCCCTCGCTGTCTCCCTCTCAGTCTCCCTCTCAGTCTCCCTCTCAGTCTCCCTCTCAGTCTCTCTCTCAGTCTCTCTCTCAGTCTCTCTCGCATTCTCTCTCGCTGTCTCCCTCGCTGTCTCCCTCGCACTCTCTGGCTTTCTCTCAGGCTTTCTCTCTCGCTTTCTCTCTCGCAGTCCCTCTCGCTGTCTCTCTCGCTGTCTCCCTCACAGTCTCCCTCACAGTCTCTCTCGCTGCCTCTCTCGCCGTCTCCCTCGCAGTCTCTCTCGAAGTCTCTCTCGCTGTCTCCCTCGCTCTCTCTCTCGCTCTCTCTCTCGCTCTCTCTCTCGCCGTCGCCCTCGCCGTCTCCCTCGCCGTCTCCCTCGCAGTCACTCTCGCAGTCTCTCTCGCTGTATCCCTCGCTGTCTCTCTCGCTATCTCCATAGCAGTCTCTCTCGCTGTCTCCCTCACAGTCTCCCTCGCTGTCTCCCTCGCTGTCTCCCTCGCACTCTCTCTCGCAGTCTCTCTCGCAGTCTCTCTCGCAGTCTCTCTCGCAGTCTCTCTCGCAGTCTCTCTCGCTGTCTCCCTCGCTATCTCCCTCGCTGTCTCTCTCGCTGTCTCCCTTGCAGTCTCTCTCGCAGTCTCTCTCTCTTTCTCCCTCGCAGTCTCTCTCGCAGTCTCTCTCGCTGTCTCCCTCGCTTTCTCCCTCGCTTTCTCCCTCGCTGTCTCTCTCGCTGTCTCTCTCGCTGTCTCTCTCGCTGTCTCTCTCGCTGTCTCCCTCGCAGTCTCCCTCGCAGTCTCTCTCGCTGTCTCTCTCGCTGTCTCCCTCGCTGTCTCCCTCGCTGTCTCCCTCGCTGTCTCCCTCGCTGTCTCCCTCGCTGTGTCCCTCGCTCTCTCCCTCGCAGTCTCCCTCACTGTCTCCCTTGCCGTCTCTCTCGCAGTCTCTCTCGCTGTCTTCCTCGCTGTCTTCCTCGCAGTTTCTCTCGCTGTCTCCCTCGCTGTCTCCCTCGCTGTCTCCCTCGCTGTCTCCCTCGCTGCCTCCCTCGCTGTCTCCCTAGCAGTCGCTCTCGCAGTCGCTCACGCAGTCTCTCTCGCAGTCTCTCTCGCAGTCTCTCTCGCTGTCTCCCTCGCTGTCTCCCTCACTGTCTCCCTCGCTGCCTCCCTCGCAGTATCTCTCGAAGTCTCTCTCGCTGTCTCCCTCGCTGTCTCCCTCGCTGTCTCCCTCGCTGTCTCCCTCGCTGTCTCTCTCGCTCTCTCTCTCGCCGTCTCCCTCGCAGTCTCTCTCGCAGTGTCTCTCGCTGTATCCCTCGCTGTCTCTCTCGCTATTTCCCTAGCAGTCTCTCTCGCAGTTTCTCTCGCTTTCTCCCTCGCATTCTCTCTCGCTGTCTCCCTCGCAGTCTCTCTCGCAGTCTCTCTCGCAGTCTCTCTCGCAGTCTCTCTCGCAGTCTCCCTCGCAGTCTCCCTCGCAGTCTCTCTCGCTGTCTCCCTCGCTGTCTCCCTCGCTGTCTCCCTCACAGTCTCTTTCGCTGTCTCCCTCGCAGTCTCCCTCGCAGTCTCCCTCGCAGTCTCCCTCGCAGTCTCTCTCACTGTCTCCCTCGCAGTCTCTGTCGCTGTCTCTATCGCTGTCTCCCTCGCAGTCTCTCTCGCAGTCTCTCTCGCTTTCTCCCTCGCTCTCTCCCTCGCAGACTCTCTCGCTGTCTCCCTCGCAGTCTCTCTCGCATTCTCTTTCGCTGTCTCTCTCGTTGTCTCTCTCGTTGTCTCCCTCGCTGTCTCCCTCAGGGTCTCTCTCGCTGTCTCCCTCGCAGTCACCCTGGATGTCTCCCTCTCAGTCTCTCTCGATGTCTCTCTCGGTGTCTCTCTCGATGTCTCTCTCGATGTCTCTCTCGCTGTCTCCCTCGCTGTCTCCCTCTCAGTCTCTCTCTCAGTCTCTCTCGCATTCTCTCTCGCTGTCTCCCTCGCACTCTCTGGCTTTCTCTCTCGCAGTCCCTCTCACTATCTCTCTCGCAGTCTCTCTCGCAGTCTCTCTCGCAGTCTCTCTCGCAGTCTCTCTCGCTGTCTCCCTCACAGTCTCCCTCACAGTCTCTCTCGCTGTCTCTCTCGCTGTCTCTCTCGCTGTCTCTCTCGCCGTCTCCCTCGCAGTCTCTCTCGAAGTCTCTCTCGCTGTCTCCCTCGCTGTCTCTCTCGCTGTCGCTCTCACCGTCTCCCTCGCCGTCTCCCTCGCAGTCTCTCTCGCAGTTTCTCTCGCTGTATCCCTCGCTGTCTCTCTCGCTATCTCCATAGCAGTCTCTCTCGCAGTCTCCCTCACAGTCTCCCTCGCTGTCTCCCTCACAGTCTCTCTTGCTGTCTCCCTCGCAGTCACCCTGGATGTCTCTCTTGCAGTCTCTCTCGCATTCTCTTTCGCTGTCTCTCTCGATGTCTCTCTCGTTGTCTCCCTCGCTGTCTCCCTCGCTGTCTCCCTCTCAGTCTCCCTCTCAGTCTCCCTCTCAGTCTCCCTCTCAGTCTCCCTCTCAGTCTCTCTCTCAGTCTCTCTCTCAGTCTCTCTCTCAGTCTCTCTCGCATTCTCTCTCGCTGTCTCCCTCGCTGTCTCCCTCGCACTCTCTGGCTTTCTCTCTGGCTTTCTCTCTCGCTTTCTCTCTCGCAGTCCCTCTCACTGTCTCTCTCGCTGTCTCCCTCACAGTCTCCCTCACCGTCTCTCTCACCGCCTCTCTCGCTGTCTCTCTCGCCGTCTCCCTCGCAGTCTCTCTCGAAGTCTCTCTCGCTGTCTCCCTCGCTCTCTCTCTCGCTCTCTCTCTCGCTCTCTCTCTCGCCGTCGCCCTCGCCGTCTCCCTCGCCGTCTCCCTCGCAGTCACTCTCGCAGTCTCTCTCGCTGTATCCCTCGCTGTCTCTCTCGCTATCTCCATAGCAGTCTCTCTCGCAGTCTCCCTCACAGTCTCCCTCGCTGTCGCCCTCGCTGTCTCTCTCGCAGTCTCTCTCGCAGTCTCTCTCGCAGTCTCTCTCGCTGTCTCCCTCGCTATCTCCCTCGCTGTCTCTCTCGCTGTCTCCCTTGCAGTCTCTCTCGCAGTCTCTCTCGCTTTCTCCCTCGCAGTCTCTCTCGCAGTCTCTCTCGCTTTCTCCCTCGCTGTCTCTCTCACAGTCTCTCTCGCAGTCTCTCTCGCTGTCTCCCTCGCTTTCTCCCTCGCTTTCTCCCTCGCTGTCTCTCTCGCTGTCTCTCTCGCTGTCTCTCTCGCTGTCTCTCTCGCTGTCTCCCTCGCAGTCTCTCTTGCAGTCTCTCTCGCTGTCTCCCTCGCTGTCTCCCTCGCTGTCTCCCTCGCTGTCTCCCTCGCTGTGTCCCTCGCTCTCTCCCTCGCAGTCTCCCTCACTGTCTCCCTCGCCGTCTCTCTCGCAGTCTCTCTCGCTGTCTTCCTCGCAGTTTCTCTCTCAGTTTCTCTAGCTGTCTCCCTAGCTGTCTCCCTCACTGTCTCCCTCGCTGTCTCCCTCGCTGTCTCCCTCGCTGCCTCCCTCGCTGTCTCCCTAGCAGTCGCTCTCGCAGTCGCTCTCGCAGTCTCTCTCGCAGTCTCTCTCGCTGTCTCCCTCGCTGTCTCCCTCGCTGTCTCCCTCGCTGTCTCCCTCGCTGCCTCCCTCGCAGTATCTCTCGAAGGCTCTCTCGCTGTCTCCCTCGCTGTCTCCCTCGCTGTCTCTCTCGCTGTCTCTCTCGCCGTCTCCCTCGCAGTCTCTCTCGCAGTGTCTCTCGCTGTATCCCTCGCTGTCTCTCTCGCTATTTCCCTAGCAGTCTCTCTCGCAGTTTCTCTCGCTTTCTCCCTCGCATTCTCTCTCGCTGTCTCCCTCGCAGTCTCTCTCGCAGTCTCTCTCGCAGTCTCTCTCGCAGTCTCCCTCGCAGTCTCCCTCGCAGTCTCTCTCGCAGTCTCTCTCGCAGTCTCTCTCGCAGTCTCTCTCGCTGTCTCCCTCGCTGTCTCCCTCGCTGTCTCCCTTACAGTCTCTTTCGCTGTCTCCCTCACAGTCTCTTTCGCTGTCTCTCTCGTTGTCTCTCTCGTTGTCTCTCTCGATGTCTCTCTCATTGTCTCCCTCGCTGTCTCCCTCGCTGTCTCCCTCTCAGTCTCTCTCTCAGTCTCTCTCTCAGTCTCTCTCTCAGTCTCTCTCTCAGTCTCTCTCTCAGTCTCTCTCGCTGTCTCCCTCGCACTCTCTGGCTTTCTCTCTCGCTTTCTCTCTCGCAGTCCCTCTCACTGTCTCTCTCGCAGTCTCTCTCGCAGTCTCTCTCGCAGTCTCTCTCGCTGTTTCCCTCACAGTCTCCCTCACAGTCTCCCTCACAGTCTCTCTCGCTGTCTCTCTCGCTGTCTCTCTCGCCGTCTCCCTCGCAGTCTCTCTCGCTGTCTATCTCGCCGTCTCCCTCGCAGTCTCTCTCGAAGTCTCTCTCGCTGTCTCCCTCGCTGTCTCTCTCGCTATCTCCATAGCAGTCTCTCTCGCAGTCTCCCTCACAGTCTCCCTCGCTGTCTCCCTCACAGTCTCTCTCGCTGTCTCCCTCGCAGTCACCCTGGATGTCTCCCTCTCAGTCTCTCTCGATGTCTCTCTCGATGTCTCTCTCGTTGTCTCCCTCGCTGTCTCCCTCTCAGTCTCTCTCTCAGTCTCTCTCACATTCTCTCTCGCTGTCTCCCTCGCTGTCTCCCTCGCACTCTCTGGCTTTCTCTCTCGCAGTCCCTCTCACTGTCTCTCTCTCAGTCTCTCTCGCAGTCTCTCTCGCTGTCTCTCTCGCTGTCTCCCTCACAGTCTCCCTCACAGTCTCTCTCGCTGCCTCTCTCGCTGTCTCTCTCGCTGTCTCTCTCGCCGTCTCCCTCGCAGTCTCCCTCGCAGTCTCTCTCGAAGTCTCTCTCGAAGTCTCTCTCGCTGTCTCCCTCGCTGTCTCCCTCGCTCTCTCTCTCGCCGTCGCCCTCGCCGTCTCCCTCGCCGTCTCCCTCGCAGTCACTCTCGCAGTCTCTCTCGCTGTATCCCTCGCTGTCTCTTTCGCTATCTCCATAGCAGTCTCTCTCGCAGTCTCCCTCACAGTCTCCCTCGCTGTCTCCCTCGCAGTCTCTCTCGCTATCTCCCTCGCTATCTCCCTCGCTGTCTCTCTCGCTGTCTCCCTTGCAGTCTCCCTCGCAGTCTCTCTCGCTTTCTCTCTCGCAGTCTCTCTCGCAGTCTCTCTCGCAGTCTCTCTCGCAGTCTCTCTCGCTTTCTCCCTCGCAGTCTCTCTCGCAGTCTCTCTCGCAGTCTCTCTCGCAGTCTCTCTCGCAGTCTCTCTCGCAGTCTTCCTCGCAGTTTCTCTCGCTGTCTCCCTCGCTGTCTCCCTCGCTGTCTCCATCGCTGTCTCCCTCGCAGTCTCTCTTGCAGTCTCCCTCGCTGTCTCCCTCGCTGTCTCCCTCGCTGTCTCCCTCGCTGTCTCCCTCGCTGTCTCCCTCGCTGTCACCCTCGCTCTCTCTCTCGCTCTCTCTCTCGCTCTCTCTCTCGCCTTCTCCCTCGCCGTCTCAATCGCTGTCTCCCTCGCATTCTCTCTCGCAGTGTCTATCGCTGTATCCCTCGCTGTCTCTCTCACTATCTCCATAGCAGTCTCTCTCGCAGTTTCTCTCGCAGTCACTCTCGCAGTCTCTCTCGCTGTATCCCTCGCTGTCTCTCTCGCTATCTCCATAGCAGTCTCTCTCGCAGTCTCCCTCACAGTCTCTCTCGCAGTCTCTCTCGCTGTCTCTCTCGCTGTCTCTCTCGCTGTCTCTCTCGCTCTCTCCCTTGCAGTCTCTCTTGCAGTCTCTCTTGCAGTCTCTCTTGCAGTCTCTCTTGCAGTCTCTCTCGCTGTCTCCCTCGCTGTGTCTCTCGCTCTCTCCCTCGCTGTCTCCCTCGCTGTCTCACGCGATCTCTCTCGCATTCTCTCTCGTTGTCTCCCTCGCAGTCTCTCTCGCTGTGTCCCTCGCAGTCTCTCTCACAGGCTCTGTCGCTGTCTCCCTTGCTGTCTCCCTTGCTGTCTCCCTTGCTGTCTCCCTCGCTGTCTCCCTCGCTGCCTCCCTCGCAGTCTCTCTCGAAGTCTCTTTCGCTGTCTCTCTCGCTCTCTCTCTCGCTGTCTACCTCGCCGTCTCCCTCGACGTCTCAATCGCTGTCTCCCTCGCATTCTCTCTCGCAGTGTCTATCGCTGTATCCCTCGCTGTCTCTCTCACTATCTCCATAGCAGTCTCTCTCGCAGTTTCTCTCGCAGTCACTCTCGCAGTCTCTCTCGCTGTATCCCTCGCTGTCTCTCTCGCTATCTCCATAGCAGTCTCTCTCGCAGTCTCCCTCACAGTCTCCCTCGCTGTCTCCCTCGCAGTCTCTCTCGCAGTCTCTCTCGCAGTCTCTCTCGCAGTCTCTCTCGCTATCTCCCTCGCTGTCTCTCTCGCTGTCTCCCTTGCAGTCTCTCTCGCAGTCTCTCTCGCTTTCTCCCTCGCAGTCTCCCTCGCAGTCTCCCTCGCAGTCTCCCTCGCAGTCTCCCTCGCAGTCTCTCTCGCAGTCTTCCTCGCAGTTTCTCTCGCTGTCTCCCTCGCTGTCTCCCTCGCAGTCTCCCTCGCTGTCTCCCTCGCTGTCTCCCTCGCTGTCTCCCTCGCTGTCTCCCTCGCTGTCTCCCTCGCTGTCTCTCTCGCAGTCTCCCTCGCTATCTCCCTCGCTGTCTCCCTCGCTGTCTCACGCGATCTCTCTCGCATTCTCTCTCGTTGTCTCCCTCGCAGTCTCTCTCGCTGTGTCCCTCGCAGTCTCTCTCACAGGCTCTGTCGCTGTCTCCCTCGCTGTCTCCCTCGCTGCCTCCCTCGCAGTCTCTCGCTGTCTCTCTCGCTGTCTCTCTCGCTGTCTACCTCGCTGTCTACCTCGCTGTCTCCCTCGCTGTCTCCCTCGCTGTCTCCCTCGCTGTCTCCCTCGCTGTCTCCCTCGCTCTCTCCCTCGCTCTCTCTCTCGCTCTCTCTCTCGCCGTCTCCCTCGCCATCTCAATCGCCGTCTCCCTTGCAGTCACTCTCTCTGTATCCCCGGCTGTCTCTCTCGCTATCTCCATAGCAGTCGCTCTCACTGTCTCTGTCGCTGTCTCTGTCGCTGTCTCTGTCGCTGTCTCTGTCGCTGTCTCCCTCGCTGTCTCCCTCGCTGTCTCCCTCGCTTTCTCTCTCGCTCTCTCTCTCGCTCTCTCTCTCGCTGTCTCTCTCGCTTTCTCCCTCGCAGTCTCTCTCGCAGTCTCTCTCGCAGTCTCCCTCGCTGTCTCCCTCGCTGTCTCCCTCGCTGTCTCCCTCGCTGTCTCCCTCGCTGTCTCCCTCGCTTTCTCTCTCGCTCTCTCTCTCGCTCTCTCTCTCGCTGTCTCACTTGCAGTCTCCCTCGCAGTCTCTCTCGCTTTCTCCCTCGCAGTCTCTCTCGCAGTCTCTCTCGCAGTCTCTCTCGCAGTCTCTCTCGCAGTCTCTCTCGCTTTCTCCCTCGCAGTCTCTCTCGCTGTCTCTCTCAATGTACTCTCGCTGTCTCCCTCGCTGTCTCACTCGCTCTATCCCTTGCTGTATCTCTCGCAGTCTCTCTCACAGTCTCTCTCGCTGTCTCTCTCGCAGTCTCTCTCGCAGTCTCCCTCGCAGTCTCCCTCGCAGTCTCCCTCGCAGTCACTCTCGCAGTCACTCTCGCAGTCTCCCTCGCAGTCTCCCTCGCAGTCTCCCTCGCAGTCTCCCTCGCAGTCTCTCTCGCAGTCTCCCTCGCAGTCTCTCTCGCAGTCTTCCTCGCAGTTTCTCTCGCAGTCTCTCTCGCAGTCTCTCTCGCTATCTCCCTCGCTATCTCCCTCGCTGTCTCTCTCGCTGTCTCCCTCGCTCTCTCTCTCGCTCTCTCTCTCGCTCTCTCTCTCGCTCTCTCTCTCGCTCTCTCTCGCTCTCTCTCTCGCCGTCTCCCTCGCCGTCTCAATCGCTGTCTCCCTCGCATTCTCTCTCGCAGTGTCTATCGCTGTATCCCTCGCTGTCTCTCTCACTATCTCCATAGCAGTCTCTCTCGCAGTTTCTCTCGCAGTCACTCTCGCAGTCTCTCTCGCTGTATCCCTCGCTGTCTCTCTCACTATCTCCATAGCAGTCTCTCTCGCAGTCTCCCTCACAGTCTCCCTCGCTGTCTCCCTCGCAGTCTCTCTCGCAGTCTCTCTCGCAGTCTCTCTCGCAGTCTCTCTCGCAGTCTCTCTCGCAGTCTCTCTCGCTATCTCCCTCGCTGTCTCTCTCGCTGTCTCCCTTGCAGTCTCTCTCGCAGTCTCTCTCGCTTTCTCCCTCGCAGTCTCCCTCGCAGTCTCTCTCGCAGTCTCTCTCGCAGTCTTCCTCGCAGTTTCTCTCGCAGTTTCTCTCGCTGTCTCCCTCGCTGTCTCCCTCGCAGTCTCTCTTGCAGTCTCCCTCGCTGTCTCCCTCGCTGTCTCCCTCGCTGTCTCCCTCGCTGTCTCCCTCGCTGTCTCTCTCGCAGTCTCCCTCGCTATCTCCCTCGCTGTCTCCCTCGCTGTCTCACGCGATCTCTCTCGCATTCTCTCTCGTTGTCTCCCTCGCAGTCTCTCTCGCTGTGTCCCTCGCAGTCTCTCTCACAGGCTCTGTCGCTGTCTCCCTCGCTGTCTCCCTCGCTGCCTCCCTCGCAGTCTCTCGAAGTCTCTCTCGCTGTCTCTCTCGCTGTCTACCTCGCTGTCTCCCTCGCTGTCTCCCTCGCTGTCTCCCTCGCTGTCTCCCTCGCTCTCTCCCTCGCTCTCTCCCTCGCTCTCTCTCTCGCTCTCTCTCGCTCTCTCTCTCGCCATCTCAATCGCCGTCTCCCTCGCCGTCTCCCTCGCCGTCTCCCTCGCTGTCTCCCTCGCTGTCTCCCTCGCCGTCTCCCTCGCCGTCTCCCTTGCAGTCACTCTCTCTGTATCCCCGGCTGTCTCTCTCGCTATCTCCATAGCAGTCTCTCTCACTGTCTCTGTCGCTGTCTCTGTCGCTGTCTCTGTCGCTGTCTCTGTCGCTGTCTCTGTCGCTGTCTCTGTCGCTGTCTCCCTCGCTGTCTCCCTCGCTGTCTCCCTCGCTTTCTCTCTCGCTCTCTCTCGCTCTCTCTCTCGCCGTCTCCCTCGCCGTCTCAATCGCTGTCTCCCTCGCATTCTCTCTCGCAGTGTCTATCGCTGTATCCCTCGCTGTCTCTCTCACTATCTCCATAGCAGTCTCTCTCGCAGTTTCTCTCGCAGTCACTCTCGCAGTCTCTCTCGCTGTATCCCTCGCTGTCTCTCTCACTATCTCCATAGCAGTCTCTCTCGCAGTCTCCCTCACAGTCTCCCTCGCTGTCTCCCTCGCAGTCTCTCTCGCAGTCTCTCTCGCAGTCTCTCTCGCAGTCTCTCTCGCAGTCTCTCTCGCAGTCTCTCTCGCTATCTCCCTCGCTGTCTCTCTCGCTGTCTCCCTTGCAGTCTCTCTCGCAGTCTCTCTCGCTTTCTCCCTCGCAGTCTCCCTCGCAGTCTCCCTCGCAGTCTCCCTCGCAGTCTCTCTCGCAGTCTTCCTCGCAGTTTCTCTCGCAGTTTCTCTCGCTGTCTCCCTCGCTGTCTCCCTCGCAGTCTCTCTTGCAGTCTCCCTCGCTGTCTCCCTCGCTGTCTCCCTCGCTGTCTCCCTGGCTGTCTCCCTCGCTGTCTCTCTCGCAGTCTCCCTCGCTATCTCCCTCGCTGTCTCCCTCGCTGTCTCACGCGATCTCTCTCGCATTCTCTCTCGTTGTCTCCCTCGCAGTCTCTCTCGCTGTCTCTCTCGCTGTGTCCCTCGCAGTCTCTCTCACAGGCTCTGTCGCTGTCTCCCTCGCTGTCTCCCTCGCTGCCTCCCTCGCAGTCTCTCGAAGTCTCTCTCGCTGTCTCTCTCGCTGTCTCCCTCGCTGTCTCCCTCGCTGTCTCCCTCGCTGTCTCCCTCGCTGTCTCCCTCGCTGTCTCCCTCGCTCTCTCCCTCGCTCTCTCCCTCGCTCTCTCCCTCGCTCTCTCTCTCGCTCTCTCTCTCGCCGTCTCCCTCGCCGTCTCAATCGCCGTCTCCCTCGCCGTCTCCCTCGCCGTCTCCCTCGCCGTCTCCCTCGCCGTCTCCCTCGCCGTCTCCCTTGCAGTCACTCTCTCTGTATCCCCGGCTGTCTCTCTCGCTATCTCCATAGCAGTCTCTCTCACTGTCTCTGTCGCTGTCTCTGTCGCTGTCTCTGTCGCTGTCTCTGTCGCTGTCTCTGTCGCTGTCTCCCTCGCTGTCTCCCTCGCTGTCTCCCTCGCTTTCTCTCTCGCTCTCTCTCTCGCTCTCTCTCTCGCTGTCTCACTTGCAGTCTCCCTCGCAGTCTCTCTCGCTTTCTCCCTCGCAGTCTCTCTCGCAGTCTCTCTCGCAGTCTCTCTCGCAGTCTCCCTCGCTGTCTCCCTCGCTGTCTCCCTCGCTGTCTCCCTCGCTGTCTCCCTCGCTGTCTCCCTCGCTTTCTCTCTCGCTCTCTCTCTCGCTCTCTCTCTCGCTGTCTCACTTGCAGTCTCCCTCGCAGTCTCTCTCGCTTTCTCCCTCGCAGTCTCTCTCGCAGTCTCTCTCGCAGTCTCTCTCGCAGTCTCTCTCGCAGTCTCTCTCGCAGTCTCTCTCGCTTTCTCCCTCGCAGTCTCTCTCGCTGTCTCTCTCAATGTACTCTCGCTGTCTCCCTCGCTGTCTCACTCGCTCTATCCCTCGCTGTATCTCTCGCAGTCTCTCTCACAGTCTCTCTCGCTGTCTCTCTCGCAGTCTCTCTCGCAGTCTCCCTCGCAGTCTCCCTCGCAGTCTCCCTCGCAGTCACTCTCGCAGTCACTCTCGCAGTCTCCCTCGCAGTCTCCCTCGCATTCTCCCTCGCAGTCTCCCTCGCAGTCTCCCTCGCAGTCTCTCTCGCTGTCTCCCTCGCTGTTTCCCTCACAGTCTCTCTCGCTGTCTCCCTCGCAGTCTCTCTCGCTCTCTCCCTTGCAGTCTCTCTCGCAGTCTCTCTTGCAGTCTCTCTCGCTGTCTCTCTCGCTGTCTCCCTCGCTGTGCCTCTCGCTCTCTCCCTCACTCTCTCCCTCGCTGTCTCCCTCTCTGTCTCACGCGCTCTCTCTCGCAGTCTCTCTCGCTGTCTCCCTCGCTGTCTCCCTCGCAGTCTCCCTGGCCGTCTCCCTGGCCGTCTCCCTGGCCGTCTCCCTGGCCGTCTCCCTGGCCGTCTCCCTCGCAGTCTCTCTCGCAGTCTCTCTCGCTGTCTCTCTCGCTGTCTCTCTCAATGTACTCTCGCTGTCTCCCTCGCTGTCTCACTCACTCTATCCCTTGCTGTATCTCTCGCAGTCTCTCTCGCAGTCTCTCTCGCAGTCTCTCTCACAGTCTCTCTCGCTGTCTCTCTCGCTGTCTCTCTCGCTGTCTCCCTCGCAGTCTCTCTCGCTCTCTCCCTCACTGTCTCTCTCGCAGTCTCTCTCGCCGTCTCTCTCTCCATCTCTCTCGCAGTCTCCCTCGCTGTCTCCCTCACTGTCTCTCTCGCTGTCTCTCTCGCTGACTCCCTCGCTGACTCCCTCGCAGTTTCTATCGCTGTCTCCCTCGCAGTCTCTCTCGCTTTCTCCCTCGCTCTCTCCCTCGCAGTCTCTCTCGCAGTCTCTCTCGCAGTCTCCCTCGCTGTCTCCCTCGCTCTCTCTCTCGCTGTCTCCCTCGCTGTCTCCCTCGCTGTCTCCCTCGCTGTCTCCCTCACTATCCCTCTCGCAGTCTCTCTCGCAGTCTCTCTCGCAGTCTCTCTCGCAGTCTCCCTCGCAGTCTCTCTCGAAGTCGCTCTCGCAGTCTCTCTCGCAGTCTCCCTCGCAGTCTCCCTCGCAGTCTCTCTCGCTGTCTCCCTCACAGTCTCTCTCACTGTCTCCCTCGCAGTCTCTCTCGAAGTCGCTCTCGCTTTCTCCCTCGCTGTCTCTCTCGCAGTCCTTCTCGCAGTCTCTCTCGCTGTCTCCAGCGATGTCTCCCTCGCTGTCTCCCTCGCTGTCTCCCTCGCTGTCTCCCTCGCTGTCTCCCTCGCTGTCTCCCTCGCTGTCTCCCTCGCTGTCTCCCTCGCTGTCTCCCACGCAGTCTCTCTCGCTGTCTCCATCGCTTTCTCCATCGCTTTCTCCCTCGCTGTCTCTCTCGCTGTCTCCATCGCTTTCTCCCTCGCTGTCTCTCTCGCTGTCTCTCTCGCTGTCTCTCTCGCTGTCTCTCTCGCTGTCTCTCTCGCTGCCTCTCTCGCCTTCTCCCTTGCAGTCTCTCGCTTTCTCCCTCGCTGTCTCACGCGCTCTCTCTCGCTGTGTCCCTCGCAGTCTCCCTCGCTGTCTCCCTCGCTGTCTCCCTCGCCGTCTCCCTTGCAGTCACTCTCTCTGTATCCCCGGCTGTCTTTCTCGCTATCTCCATAGCAGTCTCTCTCACTGTCTCTGTCGCTGTCTCTGTCGCTGTCTCCCTCGCTGTCTCCCTCGCTGTCTCCCTCGCTGTCTCCCTCGCTGTCTCCCTCGCTGTCTCCCTCGCTGTCTCCTTCGCTGTCTCCTTCGCTGTCTGCCTCGCTGTCTCCCTCGCTGTCTCCCTCGTCGTCTCCCTCGTCGTCTCCCTGGCCGTCTCCCTGGCCGTCTCCCTGGCCGTCTCCCTGGCCGTCTCCCTGGCCGTCTCCCTGGCCGTCTCTCTCGCAGTCTCTCTCGCTGTCTCTCTCAATGTACTCTCGCTGTCTCCCTCGCTCTGTCCCTCGCTGTATCTCTCGCAGTCTCTCTCGCAGTCTCGCTCGCAGTCTCTCTCACAGTATCTCTCGCTGTCTCTCTCACAGTCTCTCTCGCAGTCTCCCTCGCAGTCTCCCTCGCAGTCTCCCTCGCAGTCTCCCTCGCAGTCTCCCTCACTGTCTCTCTCGCTGTCTCTCTCACTGACTCCCTCGCTGACTCCCTCGCAGTTTCTATCGCTGTCTCCCTCGCAGTCTCTCTCGCTTTCTCCCTCGCTCTCTCCATCGCAGTCTCTCTCGCAGTCTCTCTCGCAGTCTCCCTCGCTGTCTCCCTCGCTGTCTCCCTCGCTCTCTCTCTCGCTGTCTCCCTCGCTGTCTCCCTCGCTGTCTCCCTCACTATCCCTCTCGCAGTCTCTCTCGCAGTCTCTCTCACAGTCTCTCTCGCAGTCTCTCTCGCAGTCTCCCTCGCAGTCTCTCTCGAAGTCACTCTCGCAGTCTCTCTCGCAGTCTCCCTCGCAGTCTCCCTCGCAGTCTCCCTCGCAGTCTCTCTCGCTGTCTCCCTCACAGTCTCTCTCGCTGTCTCCCTCGCAGTCTCTCTCGAAGTCGCTCTCGCTTTCTCCCTCGCTGTCTCTCTCGCAGTCCTTCTCGCAGTCTCTCTCGCTGTCTCCAGCGCTGTCTCCCTCGCTGTCTCCCTCGCTGTCTCCCTCGCTGTCTCCCTCGCTGTCTCCCTCGCTGTCTCCCTCGCTGTCTCCCTCGCAGTCTCCATCGCTTTCTCCCTCGCTTTCTCCCTCGCTGTCTCTCTCGCTGTCTCCATCGCTTTCTCCCTCGCTGTCTCTCTCGCTGTCTCTCTCGCTGCCTCTCTCGCTGCCTCTCTCGCTGTCTCCCTTGCAGTCTCTCTCGCTGTCTCCCTCGCTGTGTCTCTCGCTTTCTCCCTCGCTGTCTCACGCGCTCTCTCTCGCTGTGTCCCTCGCAGTCTCCCTCGCTGTCTCCCTCGCCGTCTCCCTCGCCGTCTCCCTCGCCGTCTCCCTCGCCGTCTCCCTCGCCGTCTCCCTCGCCGTCTCCCTCGCCGTCTCCCTTGCAGTCACTCTCTCTGTATCCCCGGCTGTCTTTCTCGCTATCTCCATAGCAGTCTCTCTCACTGTCTCTGTCGCTGTCTCTGTCACTGTCTCTGTCGCTGTCTCCCTCGCTGTCTCCCTCGCTGTCTCCCTCGCTGTCTCCCTCGCTGTCTCCCTCGCTGTCTCCCTCGTCGTCTCCCTGGCCGTCTCCCTGGCCGTCTCCCTGGCTGTCTCCCTCGCAGTCTCTCTCGCAGTCTCTCTCGCTGTCTCTCTCAATGTACTCTCGCTGTCTCCCTCGCTCTGTCCCTCGCTGTATCTCTCGCAGTCTCTCTCACAGTCTCTCTCGCAGTCTCTCTCACAGTATCTCTCGCTGTCTCTCTCACAGTCTCTCTCACTGTCTCTCTCGCAGTCTCCCTCGCAGTCTCCCTCGCAGTCTCCCTCGCAGTCACTCTCGCAGTCTCTCTCGCAGTCTCCCTCGCAGTCTCCCTCGCAGTCTCCCTCGCAGTCTCCCTCGCAGTCTCTCTCGCTGTCTCCCTCGCTGTTTCCCTCACAGTCTCTCTCGCTGTCTCCCTCGCAGTCTCTCTCGAAGTCGCTCTCGCTTTCTCCCTCGCTGTCTCTCTCGCAGTCCTTCTCGCAGTCCTTCTCGCAGTCTCTCTCGCTGTCTCCAGCGCTGTCTCCCTCGCTGTCTCCCTCGCTGTCTCCCTCGCTGTCTCCAGCGCTGTCTCCAGCGCTGTCTCCCTCGCTGTCTCCCACGCAGTCTCTCTCGCTGTCTCTCTCGCTGTCTCCATCGCTTTCTCCCTCGCTGTCTCTCTCGCTGTCTCTCTCGCTGTCTCTCTCGCTGTCTCTCTCGCTGTCTCCATCGCTTTCTCCCTCACTGTCTCTCTCGCTGTCTCTCTCGCTGTGTCTCTCGCTTTCTCCCTTGCTGCCTCTCTCACTGTCTCTCTCGCTGTCTCTCTCGCTGTCTCCCTTGCAGTCTCCCTTGCAGTCTCCCTTGCAGTCTCCCTTGCAGTCTGTCTTGCAGTCTCTCTTGCAGTCTCTCTCGCTGTGTCTCTCGCTCTCTCCCTCGCTCTCTCCCTCGCTGTCTCCCTCGCTGTCTCACGCGCTCTCTCTCGCAGTCTCTCTCGCTGTCTCCCTCGCTGTGTCCCTCGCTGTCTCCCTCGCTGTCTCCCTCGCCGTCTCCCTCGCCGTCTCCCTCGCCGTCTCCCTCGCCGTCTCCCTCGCCGTCTCCCTTGCAGTCACTCTCTCTGTATCCCCGGCTGTCTCTCTCGCTATCTCCATAGCAGTCTCTCTCGCTGTCTCCCTCGCTGTCTCCCTCGCTGTCTCTGTCGCTGTCTCTGTCGCTGTCTCTGTCGCTGTCTCTGTCGCTGTCTCTGTCGCTGTCTCCCTCGCCGTCTCCCTTGCAGTCACTCTCTCTGTATCCCCGGCTGTCTCTCTCGCTATCTCCATAGCAGTCTCTCTCACTCTCTCCCTCGCTGTCTCTGTCGCTGTCTCTGTCGCTGTCGCTGTCTCTGTCGCTGTCTCTGTCGCTGTCTCTGTCGCTGTCTCTGTCGCTGTCTCCGTCGCTGTCTCCCTCGCTGTCTCCCTCGCCGTCTCCCTCGTCGTCTCCCTCGCCATCTCCCTGGCCGTCTCCCTCGCAGTCTCTCTCGCAGTCTCTCTCGCGGTCTCTCTCACTGTCTCTCTCAATGTACTCTCGCTGTCTCCCTCGCTGTCTCACTCGCTCTATCCCTCGCAGTCTCTCTCGCAGTCTCTCTCGCAGTCTCTCTCGCAGTCTCTCTCGCAGTCTCTCTCGCTGTCTCTCTCGCTGTCTCCCTCGCAGTCTCTCTCGCTCTCTCCCTCACTGTCTCTCTCGCAGTCTCTCTCGCAGTCTCTCTCACCGTCTCTCTCTCCATCTCTCTCTCCATCTCTCTCGCCATCTCTCTCGCAGTCTCTCTCGCTGTCTCTCTCAATGTACTCTCGCTGTCTCTCTCGCTGTCTCTCTCGCTGTCTCTCTCAATGTGCTCTCGCTGTCTCCCTCGCTGTCTCACTCGCTCTATCCCTCGCTGTATCTCTCGCAGTCTCTCTCGCAGTCTCTCTCGCTGTCTCCAGCGCTGTCTCCCTCGCTGTCTCCCTCGCTGTCTCCCTCGCAGTCTCCCACGCAGTCTCCCACGCAGTCTCCCACGCAGTCTCTCTCGCTGTCTCTCTCGCTGTCTCTCTCGCTGTCTCTCTCGCTGTCTCTCTCGCTCTCTCCCTTGCAGTCTCTCTCGCAGTCTCACTCGCAGTCTCTCTCGCAGTCTCTCTCGCAGTCTCTCTCGCAGTCTCTCTCGCAGTCTCTCTCGCAGTCTCTCTCGCTGTCTCCCTCGCAGTCTCTCTCGCTGTCTCTCTCGCTGTCTCCCTCGCAGTCTCTATCGCTGTCTCCCTCGCAGTCTCTCTCGCAGTCTCTCTCGCTTTCTCCCTCGCTCTCTCCCTCGCAGACTCTCTCGCTGTCTCCCTCGCAGTCTCCCTCGCAGTCTCCCTCGCTGTCTCCCTCGCTGTCTCCCTCGCTGTCTCCCTCGCTGTCTCTCGCTGTCTCTCTCAGTCTCTCTCGCTGTCTCCCTCGCAGTCTCCCTCGAAGTCTCCCTCGAAGTCACCCTGGATGTCTCTCTCGCAGTCTCTCTCACATTCTCTTTCGCTGTCTCTCTCGATGTCTCTCTTGTTGTCTCCCTCGCTGTCTCCCTCTCAGTCTCTCTCTCAGTCTCTCTCTCAGTCTCTCTCGCATTCTCTCTCGCTGTCTCCCTCGCTGTCTCCCTCGCACTCTCTGGCTTTCTCTCTCGCTTTCTCTCTCGCAGTCCCTCTCGCAGTCCCTCTCGCAGTCTCTCTCGCAGTCTTCCTCACAGTCTCCCTCGCTGTCTCCCTCACAGTCTCTCTCGCAGTCTCTCTCGCAGTCTCTCTCGCAGTCTCTCTCGCAGTCTCTCTCGCAGTCTCTCTCGCTATCTCCCTCGCTATCTCCCTCGCTGTCTCTCTCGCTGTCACCCTTGCAGTCTCCCTCGCAGTCTCTCTCGCTGTGTCTCTCGCTCTCTCCCTCGCTCTCTCCCTCGCTGTCTCTCTCGCAGTCTATCTCGCTATCTCCCTCGCTATCTCCCTCGCTATCTCCCTCGCTGTCTCTCTCGCTGTCTCCCTTGCAGTCTCCCTCGCAGTCTCTCTCGCTTTCTCCCTCGCAGTCTCTCTCGCTTTCTCCCTCGCAGTCTCTCTCGCAGTCTCTCTCGCAGTCTCTCTCGCAGTCTCTCTCGCAGTCTCTCTCGCAGTCTTCCTCGCAGTCTTCCTCGCAGTTTCTCTCGCTGTCTCCCTCGCTGTCTCCCTCGCAGTCTCGCTCGCAGTCTCCCTCGCTGTCTCCCTCGCTGTCTCCCTCGCTGTCTCCCTCGCTGTCTCCCTCGCTGTGTCTCTCGCTGTCTCCCTCGCTGTCTCCCTCGCTGTCTCCCTCGCTGTCTCCCTCGCTGTCTCCCTCGCTGTCTCCCTCGCCATCTCCCTCGCCGTCTCCCTTGCAGTCACTCTCTCTGTATCCCCGGCTGTCTCTCTCGCTATCTCCACAGCAGTCTCTCTCACTGTCTCTGTCGCTGTCTCTGTCGCTGTCTCTGTCGCTGTCTCTGTCGCTGTCTCCGTCGCTGTCTCCCTCGCTGTCTCCCTCGCTGTCTCCCTCGCTGTCTCCCTCGTCGTCTCCCTCGTCGTCTCCCTGGCCGTCTCCCTGGCCGTCTCCCTGGCCGTCTCCCTGGCCGTCTCCCTGGCCGTCTCCCTCGCAGTCTCCCTCGCAGTCTCCCTCGCAGTCTCTCTCGCTGTCTCTCTCGCTGTCTCTCTCGCTGTCTCTCTCAATGTACTCTCGCTGTCTCTCTCGCTGTCTCTCTCGCTGTCTCTCTCAATGTACTCTAGCTGTCTCCCTCGCTGTCTCACTCGCTGTATCTCTCGCAGTCTCTCTCACAGTCTCTCTCGCTGTCTCTCTCGCAGTCTCTCTCGCAGTCTCTCTCGCAGTCTCCCTCGCAGTCTCCCTCGCAGTCTCCCTCGCAGTCTCCCTCGCAGTCTCTCTCGCTGTCTCCCTCGCTGTTTCCCTCACAGTCTCTCTCGCTGTCTCCCTCGCAGTCTCTCTCGAAGTCGCTCTCGCTTTCTCCCTCGCTGTCTCTCTCGCAGTCCTTCTCGCAGTCCTTCTCGCAGTCTCTCTCGCTGTCTCCCTCGCTGTCTCCCTCGCTGTCTCCCTCGCTGTCTCCCTCGCTGTCTCCCTCGCTGTCTCCCACGCAGTCTCCCACGCAGTCTCCCACGCAGTCTCCCACGCAGTCTCCCACGCAGTCTCTCTCGCTGTCTCTCTCGCTGTCTCTCTCGCTGTCTCTCTCGCTCTCTCCCTTGCAGTCTCTCTCGCAGTCTCTCTTGCAGTCTCTCTCGCTGTCTCCCTCGCTGTGTCTCTCGCTCTCTCCCTCGCTGTCTCCCTCGCTGTCTCCCTCGCTGTCTCACGCGCTCTCTCTCGCAGTCTCTCTCGCAGTCTCTCTCACAGTCTCTCTCGCCTTCTCCCTCGCAGTCTCTCTCGCTCTCTCCCTCACTGTCTCTCTCGCAGTCTCTCTCGCCGTCTCTCTCTCCATCTCTCTCGCCATCTCTCTCGCAGTCTCCCTCGCTGTCTCCCTCACTGTCTCTCTCGCTGTCTCTCTCGCTGTCTCTCTCGCTGTCTCTCTCGCTGACTCCCTCGCTGACTCCCTCGCAGTTTCCATCGCTGTCTCCCTCGCTGTCTCCCTCGCAGTCTCTCTCGCTTTCTCCCTCGCTCTCTCCCTCGCAGTCTCTCTCGCAGTCTCTCTTGCTGTCTCCCTCGCTCTCTCCCTCGCTGTCTCCCTCGCTCTCTCTCTCGCTGTCTCCCTCGCTGTCTCCCTCGCTGTCTCCCTCGCTGTCTGCCTCGCTATCCCTCTCGCAGTCTCTCTCGCAGTCTCTCTCGCAGTCTCTCTCGCAGTCTCCCTCGCAGTCTCCCTCGCAGTCTCTCTCGAAGTCACTCTCGCAGTCTCTCTCGCAGTCTCCCTCGCAGTCTCCCTCGCAGTCTCCCTCGCAGTCTCTCTCGCTGTCTCCCTCGCTGTTTCCCTCACAGTCTCTCTCGCTGTCTCCCTCGCAGTCTCTCTCGAAGTCGCTCTCGCTTTCTCCCTCGCTGTCTCTCTCGCAGTCCTTCTCGCAGTCTCTCTCGCTGTCTCCCTCGCTGTCTCCCTCGCTGTCTCCCTCGCTGTCTCCCTCGCTGTCTCCCTCGCTGTCTCCCTCGCTGTCTCCCACGCAGTCTCTCTCGCTGTCTCCATCGCTTTCTCCCTCGCTGTCTCTCTCGCTGTCTCCATCGCTTTCTCCATCGCTTTCTCCCTCGCTGTCTCTCTCGCTGTCTCTCTCGCTGTCTGTCTCGCTGTCTCTCTCGCTGCCTCTCTCGCTGTCTCCCTTGCAGTCTCTCTTGCAGTCTCTCTCGCTGTCTCCCTCGCTGTGTCTCTCGCTCTCTCCCTCGCTGTCTCACGCGCTCTCTCTCGCTGTGTCCCTCGCAGTCTCCCTCGCTGTCTCCCTCGCTGTCACCCTCGCTGTCTCCCTCGCTGTCTCCCTCGCTGTCTCCCTCGCCGTCTCCCTCGCCGTCTCCCTCGCCGTCTCCCTCGCTGTCTCCCTCGCCGTCTCCCTTGCAGTCACTCTCTCTGTATCCCCGGCTGTCTCTCTCGCTATCTCCATAGCAGTCTCTCTCACTGTCTCTGTCGCTGTCTCTGTCGCTGTCTCTGTCGCTGTCTCCCTCGCTGTCTCCCTCGCTGTCTCCCTCGCTGTCTCCCTCGTCGTCTCCCTGGCCGTCTCCCTGGCCGTCTCCCTGGCCGTCTCCCTGGCCGTCTCCCTGGCCGTCTCCCTCGCAGTCTCCCTCGCAGTCTCTCTCGCAGTCACTCTCGCAGTCTCTCTCGCAGTCTCCCTCGCAGTCTCCCTCGCAGTCTCCCTCGCAGTCTCCCTCGCAGTCTCTCTCGCTGTCTCCCTCACTGTTTCCCTCACAGTCTCTCTCGCTGTCTCCCTCGCAGTCTCTCTCGAAGTCGCTCTCGCTTTCTCCCTCGCTGTCTCTCTCGCAGTCCTTCTCGCAGTCTCTCTCGCTGTCTCCCTCGCTGTCTCCCACGCAGTCTCTCTCGCTGTCTCTCTCGCTGTCTCTCTCGCTGTCTCTCTCGCTGTCTCCATCGCTTTCTCCCTCGCTGTCTCTCTCGCTGTCTCTCTTGCTGTCTCTCTCGCTGTCTCCATCGCTTTCTCCCTCGCTGTCTCCCTCGCTGTCTCTCTCGCTGTCTCTCTCGCTGTCTCTCTCGCTTTCTCCCTTGCTGCCTCTCTCGCTGTCTCTCTCGCTGTCTCCCTTGCAGTCTCTCTTGCAGTCTCTCTTGCAGTCTCTCTTGCAGTCTCTCTTGCAGTCTCTCTCGCTGTCTCCCTCGATCTCTCCCTCGCTGTCTCCCTCGCTGTCTCACGCGCTCTCTCTCGCAGTCTCTCTCGCTGTCTCCCTCACTGTGTCCCTCGCTGTGTCCCTCGCCGTGTCCCTCGCCGTGTCCCTCGCCGTGTCCCTCGCCGTGTCCCTCGCCGTCTCCCTCGCCGTCTCCCTCGCCGTCTCCCTCGCCGTCTCCCTCGCCGTCTCCCTTGCAGTCACTCTCTCTGTATCCCCGGCTGTCTCTCTCGCTATCTCCATAGCAGTCTCTCTCGCTGTCTCCCTCGCTGTCTCCCTCGCTGTCTCCCTCGCTGTCTCCCTCGCTGTCTCCCTCGCTGTCTCTGTCGCTGTCTCTGTCGCTGTCTCTGTCGCTGTCTCCCTCGCCGTCTCCCTTGCAGGCACTCTCTCTGTATCCCCGGCTGTCTCTCTTGCTATCTCCAGAGCAGTCTCTCTCACTGTCTCCCTCGCTGTCTCTGTCGCTGTCTCTGTCGCTGTCTCTGTCGCTGTCTCCAAGGCTGTCTCCCTCGCTGTCTCCCTCGTCGTCTCCCTCGTCGTCTCCCTCGTCGTCTCCCTCGTCGTCTCCCTCGTCGTCTCCCTCGCCGTCTCCCTGGCCGTCTCCCTCGCAGTCTCTCTCGCAGTCTCTCTCGCAGTCTCTCTCGCAGTCTCTCTCGCTGTCTCTCTCAATGTACTCTCGCTGTCTCCCTCGCTGTCTCACTCGCTCTATCCCTCGCTGTATCTCTCGCAGTCTCTCTCGCAGTCTCTCTCGCAGTCTCTCTCGCAGTCTCTCTCGCTGTCTCCCTCGCAGTCTCTCTCGCTCTCTCTCTCACTGTCTCTCTCGCAGTCTCTCTCACCGTCTCACTCTCCATCTCTCTCGCCATCTCTCTCGCAGTCTCCCTCCCTGTCTCCCTCGCTGTCTCCCTCGCTGTCTCTCTCGCAGTCTCTCTCGCAGTCTCTCTCGCAGTCTCTCTCGCAGTCTCTCTCGCAGTCTCCCTCGCTGTCTCCCTCGCTTTCTCCCTCGCAGTCTCTCTCGCAGTCTCTCTCGCAGTCTCTCTCGCAGTCTCTCTCGCTGTCTCTCTCGCTGTCTCCATCGCCTTCTCCCTCGCTGTCTCTCTTGCTGTCTCTCTCGCTGTCTCTCTCGCTGTCTCTCTCGCTGTCTCTCTCGCTGTCTCTCTCGCTGTCTCTCTCGCTGTCTCCCTTGCAGTCTCCCTTGCAGTCTCTCTTGCAGTCTCTCTCGCTGTCTCCCTCGCTGTCTCCCTCGCTGTCTCCCTCGCTGTCTCCCTCGCTGTCTCCCTCGCTGTCTCCCTCGCTGTCTCCCTCGCGGTGTCTCTCGCTCTCTCCCTCGCTGTCTCCCTCGCTGTCTCATGCGCTCTCTCTCGCAGTCTCTCTCGCTGTCTCCCTCACTGTGTCCCTCGCTGTGTCCCTCGCTGTGTCCCTCGCTGTGTCCCTCGCTGTGTCCCTCGCAGTCTCCCTCGCTGTCTCCCTCTCAGTCTCCCTCGCAGTCTCTCTCGCAGTCTCTCTCGCAGTCTCTCTCGCTGTCTCCCTCGCTTTCTCCCTCGCTGTCTCTCTCGCTGTCCCTCTCGCAGTCTCTCTCGCTTTCTCTCTCGCAGTCTCTCTCGCAGTCTCTCTCGCTGTCTCTCTCGCAGTCTCTCTCGCTGTCTCCCTCGCAGTCTCTCTCGAAGTCGCTCTCGCTTTCTCCCTCGCTGTCTCTCTCGCAGTCCTTCGCGCAGTCTCTCTCGCAGTCTCTCTCGCTGTCTCCCTCGCTGTCTCCCACGCAGTCTCTCTCGCTGTCTCTCTCGCTGTCTCCATCGCCTTCTCCCTCGCTGTCTCTCTTGCTGTCTCTCTCGCTGTCTCTCTCGCTGTCTCTCTCGCTGTCTCTCTCGCTGTCTCTCTCGCTGTCTCCCTTGCAGTCTCCCTTGCAGTCTCTCTTGCAGTCTCCCTCGCTGTCTCCCTCGCTGTCTCCCTCGCTGTCTCCCTCGCTGTCTCCCTCGCTGTCTCCCTCGCGGTGTCTCTCGCTCTCTCCCTCGCTGTCTCATGCGCTCTCTCTCGCAGTCTCTCTCGCTGTCTCCCTCACTGTGTCCCTCGCTGTGTCCCTCGCTGTGTCCCTCGCAGTCTCCCTCGCTGTCTCCCTCTCAGTCTCTCTCGCAGTCTCTCTCGCAGTCTCTCTCGCAGTCTCTCTCGCTGTCTCCCTCGCTTTCTCCCTCGCTGTCTCTCTCGCTGTCCCTCTCGCAGTCTCTCTCGCTGTCTCTCTCGCAGTCTCTCTCGCAGTCTCTCACGCTGTCTCTCTCGCAGTCTCCTTTGCAGTCTCTCTCGCTGTCTCTCTCGCAGTCTCCCTCGCTGTCTCTCTCGCTGTCTCTCTCGCTGTCTCCCTCGCTGTCTCCCTCGCAGTCTCACTCGCAGTCTCACTCGCAGTCTCTCTCGCTGTCTCCCTCGCTTTCTCCCTCGCTTTCTCCCTCGCTTTCTCCCTCGCTGTCTCTCTCGCTGTCTCCCTCGCTGTCTCCCTCGCTGTCTCTCTTGCAGTCTCTCTTGCAGTCTCTCTCGCTGTCTCCCTCGCTGTCTCCCTCGCTCTCTCCCTCGCAGTCTCCCTCACCGTCTCCCTCGCCGTCTCTCTCGCCGTCTTCCTCGCAGTTTCTCTCGCTGTCTCCCTCGCTGTCTCCCTCGCTGTCTCCCTCGCTGTCTCTCTCGCTGTCTCTCTCGCTGTCTCCCTCGCTGCCTCCCTCGCTGTCTCCCTAGCAGTCGCTCTCGCAGTCGCTTTCGCAGTCTCTCTCGCTGTCTCCCTCGCTGTCTCCCTCGCTGTCTCCCTAGCAGTCGCTCTCGCAGTCTCTCTCGTTGTCTTCCTCGCTGTGTCCCTCGCAGTCTCTCTCGCAGTCTCTCTCGCAGTCTCTCTCGCAGTCTCTCTCGCAGTCTCTCTCGCAGTCTCTCTCGCAGTCTTCCTCGCAGTTTCTCTCGCTGTCTCCCTCGCTGCCTCACGCGATCTCTCTCGCATTCTCTCTCGTTGTCTCCCTTGCATTCTCTCTCGCTGTCTCCAGCGCTGTCTCCCTCGCCATCTCCCTCGCTGTCTCTCTCGCAGTTAGTCTCGCAGTCTCTCTCGCTGTATCCCTCGCTGTCTCTCTCGCTATCTCCATAGCAGTCTCTCTCGCAGTCTCCCTCGCTGTCTCCCTCACAGTCTCCCTCACAGTCTCTCTCGCAGTCTCTCTCGCAGTCTCTCTCGCTATCTCTCTCGCTATCTCCCTCGCTATCTCCCTCGCTATCTCCCTCGCTATCTCCCTCGCTATCTCCCTCGCTATCTCCCTCGCTGTCTCCCTTGCTATCTCCCTCGCTATCTCCCTCGCTATCTCCCTCGCTGTCTCTCTCGCTGTCTCCCTTGCAGTCTCCCTCGCTTTCTCCCTCGCAGTCTCTCTCGCAGTCTCTCTCGCTTTCTCCCTCGCAGTCTCTCTCGCAGTCTCTCTCGCAGTCTCTCTCGCAGTCTCTCTCGCAGTCTCTCTCGCAGTCTCTCTCGCAGTCTCTCTCGTAGTCTTCCTCGCAGTCTTCCTCGCAGTCTTCCTCGCAGTCTTCCTCGCAGTCTTCCTCGCAGTCTCCCTCGCTGTCTCCCTCGCAGTCTCTCTTGCAGTCTCTCTTGCAGTCTCTCTTGCAGTCTCTCTTGCAGTCTCTCTTGCTGTCTCTCTTGCTGTCTCTCTTGCTGTCTCCCTCGCAGTCTCCCTCGCAGTCTCCCTCGCAGTCTCCCTCGCAGTCTCCCTCGCAGTCTCCCTCGCTGTCTCCCTCGCTGTCTCACGCGATCTCTCTCGCATTCTCTCTCGCATTCTCTCTCGTCTCCCTCGCAGTCTCTCTCGCTGTGTCCATCGCAGTCTCTCTCACAGTCTGTCTTGCTGTCTCTGTCGCTGTCTCCCTCGCTGTCTCCCTCGCTGTCTCCCTCGCTGTCTCCCTCGCTGTCTCCCTCGCTGCCTCCCTCGCTGCCTCCCTCGCTGCCTCCCTCGCAGTCTCTCTCGAAGTCTCTCTCGAAGTCTCTCTCGAAGTCTCTCTCGAAGTCTCTCTCGAAGTCTCTCTCGAAGTCTCTCTCGCTGTCTCTCTCGCTGTCTCCCTCGCTTTCTCCCTCGCTGTCTCCCTCGCTGTCTCTCTCGCCGTCTCCCTCGCCGTCTCAATCGCTGTCTCCCTCGCAGTGTCTCTCGCTGTATCCCTCGCTGTTTTTCTCACTATCTCCATAGCAGTCTCTCTCGCAGTTTCTCTCGCTTTCTCCCTCGCAGTCTCTCTCGCAGTCTCTCTCGCTGTCTCCCTCACAGTCTCACTCGCAGTCTCTCTCGCTGTCTCCCTCGCTGTCTCCCTCACAGTCTCTCTCGCTGTCTCCCTCGCTGTCTCCCTCGAGGTCTCTCTCACAGTCTCTCTCGCAGTCTCTCTCGCTGACTCCCTCGCAGTTTCTATCGCTGTCTCCCTCGTGTTCTCTCTCGCTTTCTCCCTCGCTCTCTCCCTCGCTCTCTCCCTCGCAGTCTCTCTCGCAGTCTCTCTCGCAGTCTCTCTCGCAGTCTCTCTCGCTATCTCTCTCGCTATCTCTCTCGCTATCTCTCTCGCTATCTCCCTCGCTATCTCCCTCGCTATCTCCCTCGCTGTCTCTCTCGCTGTCTCCCTTGCAGTCTCCCTTGCAGTCTCTCTCGCTTTCTCCCTCGCAGTCTCTCTCGCTTTCTCCCTCGCAGTCTCTCTCGCAGTCTCTCTCGCTGTCTCTCTCGCTGTCTCCCTTGCAGTCTCCCTCGCATTCTCTGTCGCTTTCTCCCTCGCAGTCTCTCTCGCTTTCTCCCTCGCTTTCTCCCTCGCAGTCTCCCTCGCAGTCTCCCTCGCAGTCTCCCTCGCAGTCTCCCTCGCAGTCTCCCTCGCTGTCTCTCTCGCTGTCTCCATTGCAGTCTCCCACACAGTCTCTGTCGCTTTCTCCATCGCTTTCTCCCTCGCAGTCTCGCTGTCTCCCTCGCAGTCTCTCTCGAAGTCGCTCTCGCTTTCTCCCTCGCTGTCTCTCTCGCAGTCCTTCTCGCATTCTCTCTCGCTGTCTCCAGCGCTGTCTCCCTCGCCATCTCCCTCGCCATCTCCCTCGCTGTCTCCCTCGCTGTCTCCCTCGCAGTTAGTCTCGCAGTCTCTCTCGCAGTCTCTCTCGCTGTATCCCTCGCTGTATCCCTCGCTGTATCCCTCGCTGTCTCCCTCACAGTCTCCCTCGCAGTCTCCCTCGCAGTCTCTCTCGCAGTCTCTCTCGCAGTCTCTCTCGCAGTCTCCCTCGCTATCTCCCTCGCTATCTCCCTCGCTATCTCCTTCGCTATCTCCCTCGCAGTCTCTCTCGCAGTCTCTCTCGCAGTCTCTCTCGCAGTCTCTCTCGCAGTCTCTCTCGCAGTCTCTCTCGCAGTCTTCCTCGCAGTCTTCCTCGCATTCTCCCTCGCTGTCTCCCTCGCTGTCTCCCTCGCTGTCTCCCTCGCTGTCTCCCTCGCAGTCTCCCTCGCAGTCTCTCTTGCAGTCTCTCTTGCTGTCTCCCTCGCAGTCTCCCTCGCAGTCTCCATCGCAGTCTCCCTCGCAGTCTCCCTCGCAGTCTCCCTCGCAGTCTCCCTCGCTGTCTCCCTCGCTGTCTCTCTCGCTGTCTCTCTCGCTGTGTCCATCGCAGTCTCTCTCACAGTCTCTCTTGCTGTCTCAGTCGCTGTCTCCCTCGCTGTCTCCCTCGCTGTCTCCCTCACTGGCTCCCTCGCTGTCGCCCTCGCTGTCTCCCTCGCTGCCTCCCTCACTGCCTCCCTCGCAGTCTCTCTCGAAGTCTCTCTCGAAGTCTCTCTCGAAGTCTTTCTCGAAGTCTCTCTCGAAGTCTCTCTCGAAGTCTCTCTCGAAGTCTCTCTCGCTGTCTCTCTCGCTGTCTCTCTCGCTGTCTCTCTCGCTGTCTCCCTTGCTGTCTCCCTCGCCGTCTCTCTCGCCGTCTCCCTCGCCGTCTCCCTCGCCGTCTCAATCGCTGTCTCCCTCGCAGTGTCTCTCGCTGTATCCCTCGCTGTTTTTCTCGCTATCTCCATAGCAGTCTCTCTCGCAGTTTCTCTCGCTTTCTCCCTCGCAGTCTCTCTCGCTGTCTCCCTCACAGTCTCACTCGCAGTCTCTCTCGCTGTCTCTCTCGCTGTCTCCCTCACAGTCTCCCTCGCTGTCTCCCTCGCTGTCTCCCTCGAGGTCTCTCTCACAGTCTCTCTCGCAGTCTCTCTCGCTGACTCCCTCGCAGTTTCTATCGCTGTCTCCCTCGTGTTCTCTCTCGCTTTCTCCCTCGCTCTCTCCCTCGCAGTCTCTCTCGCAGTCTCTCTCGCAGTCTCTCTCGCAGTCTCTCTCGCAGTCTCTCTCGCAGTCTCTCTCGCAGTCTCTCTCGCTATCTCTCTCGCTATCTCCCTCGCTATCTCCCTCGCTATCTCTCTCGCTGTCTCTCTCGCTGTCTCCCTTGCAGTCTCCCTCGCAGTCTCTCTCGCTTTCTCCCTCGCAGTCTCTCTCGCTTTCTCCCTCGCAGTCTCTCTCGCAGTCTCTCTCGCAGTCTCTCTCGCAGTCTCTCTCGCAGTCTCTCTTGCAGTCTCTCTCACAGTCTCTCTCGCAGTCTTCGTCGCAATTTCTCTCGCTGTCTCCCTCGCTGCCTCCCACGGTGTCTCCCTCGCAGTCTCTCTTGCAGTCTCTCTTGCAGTCTCTCTTGCTGTCTCCCTCGCTGTGTCTCTCGCTCTCTCTCTTGCAGTCTCCCTCGCTGTCTCCCTCGCTATCTCCCTCGCTGTCTCCCTCGCTGTCTCACGCGATCTCACTCACATTCTCTCTCGTTGTCTCCCTCGCAGTCTCTCTCGCTGTGTCCCTCGCAGTCTCTCTCGCAGTCTCTATTGCTGTCTCTGTCGCTGTCTCCCTCGCTGTCTCCCTCGCTGTCTCCCTCGCTGTCTCCCTCGCTGTCTCGCTCGCTGTCTCCCTCGCAGTCTCCCTCGAAGTCTCTCTCGAAGTCTCTCTCGAAGTCTCTCTCGAAGTCTCTCTCGCTGTCTCTCTCGCTGTCTCCCTCGCTGTCTCCCTCGCTGTCTCCCTCGCTGTCTCCCTCGCTTTCTCTCTCGCTGTCTCCCTCGCTTTCTCTCTCGCTGTCTCCCTCGCTTTCTCTCTCGCTTTCTCCCTCGCTCTCTCCCTCGCAGTCTCCCTCGCTGTCTCCCTCGCTGTCTCCCTCACGGTGTCTCTCGCTCTCTCCCTCGCTGTCTCCCTCGCTGTCTCATGCGCTCTCTCTCGCAGTCTCTCTCGCTGTCTCCCTCACTGTGTCCCTCGCTGTGTCCCTCGCAGTCTCCCTCGCTGTCTCCCTCTCAGTCTCTCTCGCTGTCTCCCTCGCTTTCTCCCTCGCTGTCTCTCTCGCTGTCCCTCTCGCAGTCTCTCTCGCTGTCTCTCTCGCAGTCTCTCTCGCAGTCTCCTTTGCAGTCTCTCTCGCTGTCTCTCTCGCAGTCTCCCTCGCTGTCTCTCTCGCTGTCTCTCTCGCTGTCTCCCTCGCTGTCTCCCTCGCAGTCTCACTCGCAGTCTCACTCGCAGTCTCACTCGCAGTCTCTCTCGCTGTCTCCCTCGCTTTCTCCCTCGCTGTCTATCTCGCTGTCTCTCTCGCTGTCTCCCTCGCTGTCTCTCTTGCAGTCTCTCTCGCTGTCTTCCTCGCTGTCTCCCTCGCTGTCTCCCTCGCTGTCTCCCTCACTGTGTCCCTCGCTCTCTCCCTCGCTCTCTCCCTCGCAGTCACCCTCACCGTCTCCCTCGCCGTCTCCCTCGCCGTCTCTCTCGCCGTCTCCCTCGCTGTCTCCCTCGCTGTCTCCCTCGCTGTCTCCCTCGCTGTCTCTCTCGCTGTCTCTCTCGCTGTCTCTCTCGCTGTCTCCCTCGCTGTCTCCCTCGCTGTCTCCCTAGCAGTCGCTCTCGCAGTCGCTCTCGCAGTCGCTCTCGCAGTCTCTCTCGCTGTCTCCCTCGCTGTCTCCCTCGCTGTCTCCCTAGCAGTCGCTCTCGCAGTCTCTCTCGTTGTCTTCCTCGCTGTGTCCCTCGCAGTCTCTCTCGCAGTCTCTCTCGCAGTCTCTCTCGCAGTCTCTCTCGCAGTCTCTCTCGCAGTCTCTCTCGCAGTCTCTCTCGCAGTCTTCCTCGCAGTTTCTCTCGCTGTCTCCCTCGCTGCCTCACGCGATCTCTCTCGCATTCTCTCTCGTTGTCTCCCTTGCATTCTCTCTCGCTGTCTCCAGCGCTGTCTCCCTCGCCATCTCCCTCGCTGTCTCTCTCGCAGTTAGTCTCGCAGTCTCTCTCGCTGTATCCCTCGCTGTCTCTCTCGCTATCTCCATAGCAGTTTCTCTCGCAGTCTCCCTCGCTGTCTCCCTCACAGTCTCCCTCACAGTCTCTCTCGCAGTCTCTCTCGCAGTCTCTCTCGCTATCTCTCTCGCTATCTCTCTCGCTATCTCTCTCGCTATCTCCCTCGCTATCTCCCTCGCTATCTCCCTCGCTATCTCCCTCGCTGTCTCCCTCGCTATCTCCCTCGCTATCTCCCTCGCTATCTCCCTCGCTGTCTCTCTCGCTGTCTCCCTTGCAGTCTCCCTCGCAGTCTCCCTCGCAGTCTCCCTCGCAGTCTCTCTCGCTTTCTCCCTCGCAGTCTCCCTCGCAGTCTCTCTCGCTTTCTCCCTCGCAGTCTCTCTCGCAGTCTCTCTCGCTTTCTCCCTCGCAGTTTCTCTCGCAGTTTCTCTCGCAGTCTCTCTCGCAGTCTCTCTCGCTATCTCTCTCGCTATCTCTCTCGCTATCTCCCTCGCTATCTCCCTCGCTATCTCCCTCGCTATCTCCCTCGCTATCTCCCTCGCTGTCTCCCTCGCTGTCTCCCTCGCTGTCTCCCTCGCTGTCTCCCTCGCTATCTCCCTCGCTGTCTCTCTCGCTGTCTCCCTTGCAGTCTCCCTCGCAGTCTCCCTCGCAGTCTCCCTCGCAGTCTCCCTCGCAGTCTCCCTCGCAGTCTCTCTCGCTTTCTCCCTCGCAGTCTCTCTCGCAGTCTCTCTCGCTTTCTCCCTCGCAGTCTCTCTCGCAGTCTCTCTCGCAGTCTCTCTCGCAGTCTCTCTCGCAGTCTCTCTCGCAGTCTCCCTCGCAGTCTTCCTCGCAGTCTTCCTCGCAGTCTTCCTCGCAGTCTCCCTCGCTGTCTCCCTCGCAGTCTCTCTTGCAGTCTCTCTTGCAGTCTCTCTTGCAGTCTCTCTTGCAGTCTCTCTTGCTGTCTCTCTTGCTGTCTCTCTTGCTGTCTCCCTCGCAGTCTCCCTCGCAGTCTCCCTCGCAGTCTCCCTCGCTGTCTCACGCGATCTCTCTCGCATTCTCTCTCGTCTCCCTCGCAGTCTCTCTCGCTGTGTCCATCGCAGTCTCTCTCACAGTCTGTCTTGCTGTCTCTGTCGCTGTCTCCCTCGCTGTCTCCCTCGCTGTCTCCCTCGCTGTCTCCCTCGCTGTCTCCCTCGCTGTCTCCCTCGCTGTCTCCCTCGCTGCCTCCCTCGCTGCCTCCCTCGCTGCCTCCCTCGCAGTCTCTCTCGAAGTCTCTCTCGAAGTCTCTCTCGAAGTCTCTCTCGAAGTCTCTCTCGAAGTCTCTCTCGAAGTCTCTCTCGAAGTCTCTCTCGCTGTCTCTCTCGCTGTCTCTCTCGCTGTCTCCCTCGCTTTCTCCCTCGCTTTCTCCCTCGCTGTCTCCCTCGCTGTCTCCCTCGCTGTCTGTCTTGCTGTCTCTGTCGCTGTCTCCCTCGCTGTCTCCCTCGCTGTCTCCCTCGCTGTCTCCCTCGCTGTCTCCCTCGCTGTCTCCCTCGCTGCCTCCCTCGCTGCCTCCCTCGCTGCCTCCCTCGCAGTCTCTCTCGAAGTCTCTCTCGAAGTCTCTCTCGAAGTCTCTCTCGAAGTCTCTCTCGAAGTCTCTCTCGAAGTCTCTCTCGCTGTCTCTCTCGCTGTCTCTCTCGCTGTCTCCCTCGCTGTCTCTCTCGCCGTCTCCCTCGCCGTCTCAATCGCTGTCTCCCTCGCAGTGTCTCTCGCTGTATCCCTCGCTGTTTTTCTCGCTATCTCCATAGCAGTCTCTCTCGCAGTTTCTCTCGCTTTCTCCCTCGCAGTCTCTCTCGCTGTCTCCCTCACAGTCTCACTCGCAGTCTCTCTCGCTGTCTCCCTCGCTGTCTCCCTCACAGTCTCTCTCGCTGTCTCCCTCGCTGTCTCCCTCGAGGTCTCTCTCACAGTCTCTCTCGCAGTCTCTCTCGCTGACTCCCTCGCAGTTTCTATCGCTGTCTCCCTCGTGTTCTCTCTCGCTTTCTCCCTCGCTCTCTCCCTCGCTCTCTCCCTCGCAGTCTCTCTCGCAGTCTCTCTCGCAGTCTCTCTCGCAGTCTCTCTCGCTATCTCTCTCGCTATCTCTCTCGCTATCTCTCTCGCTATCTCTCTCGCAGTCTCTCTCGCAGTCTCTCTCGCTATCTCTCTCGCTATTTCTCTCGCTATCTCTCTCGCAGTCTCTCTCGCAGTCTATCTCGCAGTCTCTCTCGCAGTCTCTCTCGCTATCTCCCTCGCTATCTCCCTCGCTATCTCCCTCGCTGTCTCTCTCGCTGTCTCCCTTGCAGTCTCCCTCGCTGTCTCTCTCGCTGTCTCCCTTGCAGTCTCTCTCGCAGTCTCTCTCGCAGTCTCTCTCGCAGTCTCTCTCGCAGTCTCTCTCGCTGTCTCTCTCGCTGTCTCCCTTGCAGTCTCCCTCGCAGTCTCTGTCGCTTTCTCCCTCGCAGTCTCTCTCGCTTTCTCCCTCGCTTTCTCCCTCGCAGTCTCTCTCGCTTTCTCTCTTGCTTTCTCCCTCGCTCTCTCCCTCGCAGTCTCTCTCGCAGTCTCTCTCGCAGTCTCTCTCGCAGTCTCTCTCGCAGTCTCTCTCGCAGTCTCTCTCGCAGTCTCTCTCGCTGTCTCTCTCGCTGTCTCCCTCGCTGTCTCCCTCGCTGTCTCCCTCGCTGTCTCCCTCGCTGTCTCCCTCGCTTTCTCTCTCGCTTTCTCCCTCGCTCTCTCTCTCGCAGTCTCTCTCGCAGTCTCTCTCGCAGTCTCTCTCGCAGTCTCTCTCGCAGTCTCTCTCGCAGTCTCCCTCGCAGTCTCCCTCGCAGTCTCTCTCGCAGTCTCTCTCGCAGTCTCTCTCGCAGTCTCCCTCGCAGTCTCTCTCGCAGTCTCTCTCGCAGTCTCTCTCGCAGTCTCCCTCGCAGTCTCTCTCGCAGTCTCTCTCGCTGTCTCTCTCGCAGTCTCTCTCGCAGTCCTTCTCGCATTCTCTCTCGCTGTCTCCCTCGCTGTCTCCCACGCAGTCTCTCTCGCTGTCTCTCACGCGCTCTCTCTCGCAGTCTCTCTCGCTGTCTCCCTCGCAGTCTCCCTCGCAGTCTCCCTCGCTGTGTCCCTCGCTGTGTCCCTCGCTGTGTCCCTCGCTGTGTCCCTCGCTGTCTCTCTCGCAGTTTCCCTCGCTGTCTCTCTCGCAGTTTCCCTCGCAGTTTCCCTCGCAGTTTCCCTCACTGTCTCCCTCGCTGTCTCCCTCGCTGTCTCCCTCGCAGTCTCCCTCGCAGTCTCCCTCGCAGTCTCCCTCGCTGTCTCCCTCGCTGTCTCCCTCGCTGTCTCCCTCGCCGTCTCCCTCGCAGTCACTCTCTCTGTATCCCCCGCTGTCTCTCTCGCTATCTCCATAGCAGTCTCTCTCACTGTCTCTCTCGCTGTCTCTCTCGCTGTCTCTCTCAATGTACTCTCGCTGTCTCCCTCGCTGTATCTCTCGCAGTCTCTCTCGCATTCTCTCTCGCAGTCTCTCTCGCAGTCTCTCTCGCTGTCTCCCTCTCAGTCTCTCTCACTCTCTCTCTCGCCGTCTCTCTCGCCGTCTCTCTCTCCATCTCTCTCGCCGTCTCTCTCGCCGTCTCCCTCGCAGTCTCCCTCGCAGTCTCCCTCGCAGTCTCTCTCGCAGTCTCTCTCGCAGTCTCTCTCGCAGTCTCTCTCGCAGTCTCCCTCGCAGTCTCGGTCGCAGTCTCCCTCGCAGTCTCCCTCACAGTCTCCCTCGCTGTCTCCATTGCAGTCTCCCACACAGTCTCTGTCGCTTTCTCCCTCGCTTTCTCCCTCGCAGTCTCTCTCGCAGTCTCTCTCGCAGTCTCTCTCGCAGTCTCTCTCGCAGTCTCTCTCGCAGTCTCTCTCGCTGTCCCTCTCGCAGTCTCTCTCGCAGTCTCTCTCGCAGTCTCTCTCGCAGTCTCTCTCGCAGTCTCTCTCGCAGTCTCCCTCGCAGTCTCTCTCGCAGTCTCCTTCGCAGTCTCTCTCGCTGTCTCTCTCGCTGTCTCTCTCGCTGTCTCTCTCGCTGTCTCTCTCGCAGTCTCCCTCGCAGTCTCCCTCGCAGTCTCCCTCGCAGTCTCCCTCGCTGTCTCCCTCGCTGTTTCCCTCGCAGTCTCGCTGTCTCCCTCGCAGTCTCTCTCGAAGTCGCTCTCGCTTTCTCCCTCGCTGTCTCTCTCGCAGTCCTTCTCGCATTCTCTCTCGCTGTCTCCAGCGCTGTCTCCAGCGCTGTCTCCCTCGCCGTCTCCCTCGCTGTCTCCCTCGCAGTTAGTCTCGCAGTCTCTCTCGCAGTCTCTCTCGCTGTATCCCTCGCTGTATCCCTCGCTGTCTCCCTCACAGTCTCCCTCGCAGTCTCTCTCGCAGTCTCTCTCGCAGTCTCTCTCGCTATCTCCCTCGCTATCTCCCTCGCTATCTCCCTCGCTATCTCCCTCGCTGTCTCCCTCGCTATCTCTCTCGCAGTCTCTCTCGCAGTCTCTCTCGCAGTCTCTCTCGCAGTCTCTCTCGCAGTCTTCCTCGCAGTCTTCCTCGCAGTCTTCCTCGCATTCTCCCTCGCTGTCTCCCTCGCTGTCTCCCTCGCTGTCTCCCTCGCTGTCTCCCTCGCTGTCTCCCTCGCTGTCTCCCTCGCAGTCTCTCTTGCAGTCTCTCTCGAAGTCTCTCTCGCTGTCTCTCTCGCTGTCTCTCTCGCTGTCTCTCTCGCTGTCTCTCTCGCTGTCTCTCTCGCTGTCTCTCTCGCTGTCTCCCTCGCTGTCTCCCTCGCCGTCTCTCTCGCCGTCTCCCTCGCCGTCTCCCTCGCCGTCTCAATCGCTGTCTCCCTCGCAGTGTCTCTCGCTGTATCCCTCGCTGTTTTTCTCGCTATCTCCATAGCAGTCTCTCTCGCAGTTTCTCTCGCTTTCTCCCTCGCAGTCTCTCTCGCTGTCTCCCTCACAGTCTCACTCGCAGTCTCTCTCGCTGTCTCTCTCGCTGTCTCCCTCGCTGTCTCCCTCACAGTCTCCCTCGCTGTCTCCCTCGCTGTCTCCCTCGAGGTCTCTCTCACAGTCTCTCTCGCAGTCTCTCTCGCTGACTCCCTCGCAGTTTCTATCGCTGTCTCCCTCGTGTTCTCCCTCGCTCTCTCCCTCGCAGTCTCTCTCGCAGTCTCTCTCGCTATCTCTCTCGCTATCTCTCTCGCTATCTGTCTCGCTATCTCCCTCGCTATCTCCCTCGCTATCTCCCTCGCTATCTCCCTCGCTATCTCTCTCGCTGTCTCTCTCGCTGTCTCCCTTGCAGTCTCCCTCGCAGTCTCTCTCGCTTTCTCCCTCGCAGTCTCTCTCGCTTTCTCCCTCGCAGTCTCTCTCGCAGTCTCTCTCGCAGTCTCTCTCGCAGTCTCTCTCGCAGTCTCTCTTGCAGTCTCTCTCACAGTCTCTCTCGCAGTCTTCGTCGCAGTTTCTCTCGCTGTCTCCCTCGCTGCCTCCCACGGTGTCTCCCTCGCAGTCTCTCTTGCAGTCTCTCTTGCTGTCTCCCTCGCTGTGTCTCTCGCTCTCTCTCTCGCAGTCTCCCTCGCTGTCTCCCTCGCTATCTCCCTCGCTGTCTCCCTCGCTGTCTCACGCGATCTCTCTCACATTCTCTCTCGTTGTCTCCCTCGCAGTCTCTCTCGCTGTGTCCCTCGCAGTCTCTCTCGCAGTCTCTATTGCTGTCTCTGTCGCTGTCTCCCTCGCTGTCTCCCTCGCTGTCTCCCTCGCTGTCTCCCTCGCTGTCTCCCTCGCAGTCTCTCTCGAAGTCTCTCTCGAAGTCTCTCTCGAAGTCTCTCTCGCTGTCTCTCTCGCTGTCTCCCTCACTGTCTCCCTCGCTGTCTCCCTCGCTTTCTCTCTCGCTGTCTCCCTCGCTTTCTCTCTCGCTTTCTCCCTCGCTGTCTCCCTCGCTGTCTCCCTCGCTGTCTCCCTCGCTGTCTCCCTCGCTGTCTCCCTCGCCGTCTCCCTCGCCGTCTCCCTCGCAGTCACTCTCTCTGTCTCCCTCGCTGTCTCCCTCGCTTTCTCTCTCGCTGTCTCCCTCGCTTTCTCCGTCGCTTTCTCCCTCGCTATCTCCATAGCAGTCTCTCTCACTGTCTCTCTCGCTGTCTCTCTCGCTGTCTCTCTCAATGTACTCTCGCTGTCTCCCTCGCTGTCTCCCTCGCTCTATCCCTCGCTCTATCCCTCGCTGTATCTCGCGCAGTCTCTCTCGCAGTCTCTCTCGCTGTCTCCCTCTCAGTCTCTCTCGCAGTCTCTCTCGCCGTCTCTCTCTCCGTCTCTCTCGCCGTCTCTCTCGCCGTCTCTCTCGCCGTCTCTCTCGCCGTCTCTCTCGCAGTCTCCCTCGCAGTCTCTCTCGCAGTCTCTCTCGCAGTCTCCCTCGCAGTCTCCCTCGCAGTCTCCCTCGCAGTCTCCCTCGCAGTCTCCCTCGCAGTCTCTCTCGCTGTCTCCATTGCAGTCTCCCACACAGTCTCTGTCGCTTTCTCCCTCGCTTTCTCCCTCGCTTTCTCCCTCGCAGTCTCCCTCGCAGTCTCTCTCGCAGTCTCTCTCGCAGTCTCTCTCGCTGTCCCTCTCGCAGTCTCTCTCGCAGTGTCTCTCGCAGTCTCTCTCGCTGTCTCCCTCGCAGTCTCTCTCGCAGTCTCCTTTGCAGTCTCTCTCGCTGTCTCTCTCTCGCTGTCTCTCTCTCGCTGTCTCTCTCTCGCTGTCTCTCTCTCGCTGTCTCCCTCGCAGTCTCCCTCGCTGTCTCCCTCGCTGTTTCCCTCACAGTCTCGCTGTCTCCCTCGCAGTCTCTCTCGAAGTCGCTCTCGCTTTCTCCCTCGCTGTCTCTCTCGCAGTCCTTCTCGCATTCTCTCTCGCTGTCTCCAGTGCTGTCTCCCTCGCCATCTCCCTCGCTGTCTCCCTCGCAGTTAGTCTCGCAGTCTCTCTCGCTGTATCCCTCGCTGTCTCCCTCACAGTCTCCCTCACAGTCTCCCTCGCAGTCTCTCTCGCAGTCTCTCTCGCAGTCTCTCTCGCTATCTCCCTCGCTATCTCCCTCGCTATCTCCCTCGCTATCTCCCTCGCTATCTCTCTCGCAGTCTCTCTCGCAGTCTCTCTCGCAGTCTCTCTCGCAGTCTTCCTCGCAGTCTTCCTCGCAGTCTTCCTCGCAGTCTTCCTCGCAGTCTTCCTCGCAGTCTTCCTCGCAGTCTTCCTCGCACTCTTCCTCGCAGTCTTCCTCCCAGTCTTCCTCGCAGTCTCCCTCGCTGTCTCCCTCGCTGTCTCCCTCGCTGTCTCCCTCGCAGTCTCCCTCGCAGTCTCCCTCGCAGTCTCCCTCGCAGTCTCCCTCGCTGTCTCACTCGCTGTGTCCATCGCAGTCTCTCTCACAGTCTCTCTCACAGTCTCTCTCACAGTCTCTCTTGCTGTCTCAGTCGCTGTCTCCCTCGCTGTCTCCCTCGCTGTCTCCCTCGCTGTCTCCCTCGCTGTCGCCCTCGCTGTCTCCCTCGCTGCCTCCCTCGCTGCCTCCCTCGCAGTCTCTCTCGAAGTCTCTCTCGCTGTCTCTCTCGCTGTCTCTCTCGCTGTCTCTCTCGCTGTCTCTCTCGCTGTCTCCCTTGCTGTCTCCCTCGCTGTCTCCCTCGCCGTCTCTCTCGCCGTCTCTCTCGCCGTCTCCCTCGCCGTCTCAATCGCTGTCTCCCTCGCAGTGTCTCTCGCTGTATCCCTCGCTGTTTTTCTCGCTATCTCCATAGCAGTCTCTCTCGCAGTTTCTCTCGCTTTCTCCCTCGCAGTCTCTCTCGCTGTCTCCCTCACAGTCTCACTCGCAGTCTCTCTCGCTGTCTCTCTCGCTGTCTCCCTCGCTGTCTCCCTCACAGTCTCCCTCGCTGTCTCCCTCGCTGTCTCCCTCGAGGTCTCTCTCACAGTCTCTCTCGCAGTCTCTCTCGCTGACTCCCTCGCAGTTTCTATCGCTGTCTCCCTCGTGTTCTCTCTCGCTTTCTCCCTCGCTCTCTCCCTCGCAGTCTCTCTTGCAGTCTCTCTCGCAGTCTCTCTCGCTATCTCTCTCGCTATCTCTCTCGCTATCTCCTTCGCTATCTCCCTCGCTATCTCCCTCGCTATCTCTCTCGCTGTCTCTCTCGCTGTCTCCCTTGCAGTCTCCCTCGCAGTCTCTCTCGCTTTCTCCCTCGCAGTCTCTCTCGCTTTCTCCCTCGCAGTCTCTCTCGCAGTCTCTCTCGCAGTCTCTCTCGCAGTCTCTCTCGCAGTCTCTCTTGCAGTCTCTCTCACAGTCTCTCTCGCAGTCTTCGTCGCAGTTTCTCTCGCTGTCTCCCTCGCTGCCTCCCACGGTGTCTCCCTCGCAGTCTCTCTCGCTGTCTCCCTCGCTATCTCCCTCGCTGTCTCCCTCGCTGTCTCACGCGATCTCTCTCACATTCTCTCTCGTTGTCTCCCTCGCAGTCTCTCTCGCTGTGTCCCTCGCAGTCTCTCTCGCAGTCTCTATTGCTGTCTCTGTCGCTGTCTCCCTCGCTGTCTCCCTCGCTGTCTCCCTCGCTGTCTCCCTCGCTGTCTCCCTCGCTGTTTCCCTCGCAGTCTCTCTCGAAGTCTCTCTCGAAGTCTCTCTCGAAGTCTCTCTCGAAGTCTCTCTCGCTGTCTCTCTCGCTGTCTCCCTCACTGTCTCCCTCGCTGTCTCCCTCGCTGTCTCCCTCGCTGTCTCCCTCGCTTTCTCTCTCGCTGTCTCCCTCGCTTTCTCTCTCGCTTTCTCCCTCGCTGTCTCCCTCGCTGTCTCCCTCGCTGTCTCTCTCGCTGTCTCCCTCGCTGTCTCCCTCGCTGTCTCAATCGCTGTCTCCCTCGCAGTGTCTCTCGCTGTATCCCTCGCTGTTTTTCTCGCTATCTCCATAGCAGTCTCTCTCGCAGTTTCTCTCGCTTTCTCCCTCGCAGTCTCTCTCGCTGTCTCCCTCACAGTCTCACTCGCAGTCTCTCTCGCTGTCTCTCTCGCTGTCTCCCTCGCTGTCTCCCTCACAGTCTCCCTCGCTGTCTCCCTCGCTGTCTCCCTCGAGGTCTCTCTCACAGTCTCTCTCGCAGTCTCTCTCGCTGACTCCCTCGCAGTTTCTATCGCTGTCTCCCTCGTGTTCTCTCTCGCTTTCTCCCTCGCTCTCTCCCTCGCAGTCTCTCTTGCAGTCTCTCTCGCAGTCTCTCTCGCTATCTCTCTCGCTATCTCTCTCGCTATCTCCTTCGCTATCTCCCTCGCTATCTCCCTCGCTATCTCTCTCGCTGTCTCTCTCGCTGTCTCCCTTGCAGTCTCCCTCGCAGTCTCTCTCGCTTTCTCCCTCGCAGTCTCTCTCGCTTTCTCCCTCGCAGTCTCTCTCGCAGTCTCTCTCGCAGTCTCTCTCGCAGTCTCTCTCGCAGTCTCTCTTGCAGTCTCTCTCACAGTCTCTCTCGCAGTCTTCGTCGCAGTTTCTCTCGCTGTCTCCCTCGCTGCCTCCCACGGTGTCTCCCTCGCAGTCTCTCTCGCTGTCTCCCTCGCTATCTCCCTCGCTGTCTCCCTCGCTGTCTCACGCGATCTCTCTCACATTCTCTCTCGTTGTCTCCCTCGCAGTCTCTCTCGCTGTGTCCCTCGCAGTCTCTCTCGCAGTCTCTATTGCTGTCTCTGTCGCTGTCTCCCTCGCTGTCTCCCTCGCTGTCTCCCTCGCTGTCTCCCTCGCTGTCTCCCTCGCTGTCTCCCTCGCTGTCTCCCTCGCTGTCTCCCTCGCTGTTTCCCTCGCAGTCTCTCTCGCAGTCTCTCTCGAAGTCTCTCTCGAAGTCTCTCTCGAAGTCTCTCTCGCTGTCTCTCTCGCTGTCTCCCTCACTGTCTCCCTCGCTGTCTCCCTCGCTGTCTCCCTCGCTGTCTCCCTCGCTGTCTCCCTCGCTTTCTCTCTCGCTGTCTCCCTCGCTTTCTCTCTCGCTTTCTCCCTCGCTGTCTCCCTCGCTGTCTCCCTCGCTGTCTCCCTCGCTGTCTCCCTCGCTGTCTCCCTCGCCGTCTCCCTCGCAGTCACTCTCTCTGTCTCCCTCGCTGTCTCCCTCGCTGTCTCCCTCGCTGTCTCCCTCGCTGTCTCCCTCGCTTTCTCTCTCGCTGTCTCCCTCGCTTTCTCTCTCGCTTTCTCCCTCGCTATTTCCATAGCAGTCTCTCTCACTGTCTCTCTCGCTGTCTCTCTCGCTGTCTCTCTCAATGTACTCTCGCTGTCTCCCTCGCTGTCTCCCTCGCTGTCTCCCTCGCTGTCTCCCTCGCTCTATCCCTCGCTGTATCTCGCGCAGTCTCTCTCGCAGTCTCTCTCGCAGTCTCTCTCGCTGTCTCCCTCTCAGTCTCTCTCGCAGTCTCTCTCGCCGTCTCTCTCTCCGTCTCTCTCGCCGTCTCTCTCGCCGTCTCTCTCGCCGTCTCTCTCGCCGTCTCTCTCGCCGTCTCTCTCGCCGTCTCTCTCGCAGTCTCCCTCGCAGTCTCCCTCGCAGTCTCCCTCGCAGTCTCTCTCGCAGTCTCTCTCGCAGTCTCCCTCGCAGTCTCCCTCGCAGTCTCCCTCGCAGTCTCCCTCGCAGTCTCCCTCGCAGTCTCTCTCGCTGTCTCCATTGCAGTCTCCCACACAGTCTCTGTCGCTTTCTCCCTCGCTTTCTCCCTCGCTTTCTCCCTCGCAGTCTCTCTCGCAGTCTCTCTCGCAGTCTCTCTCGCAGTCTCTCTCGCTGTCCCTCTCGCAGTCTCTCTCGCAGTCTCTCTCGCAGTCTCTCTCGCAGTCTCTCTCGCTGTCTCCCTCGCAGTCTCTCTCGCAGTCTCCTTTGCAGTCTCTCTCGCTGTCTCTCTCTCGCTGTCTCTCTCTCGCTGTCTCCCTCGCAGTCTCCCTCGCTGTTTCCCTCACAGTCTCGCTGTCTCCCTCGCAGTCTCTCTCGAAGTCGCTCTCGCTTTCTCCCTCGCTGTCTCTCTCGCAGTCCTTCTCGCATTCTCTCTCGCTGTCTCCAGCGCTGTCTCCAGCGCTGTCTCCCTCGCCATCTCCCTCGCTGTCTCCCTCGCAGTTAGTCTCGCAGTCTCTCTCGCAGTCTCTCTCGCTGTCTCCCTCACAGTCTCCCTCACAGTCTCCCTCGCAGTCTCTCTCGCAGTCTCTCTCGCAGTCTCTCTCGCTATCTCCCTCGCTATCTCCCTCGCTATCTCCCTCGCTATCTCTCTCGCAGTCTCTCTCGCATTCTCTCTCGCAGTCTCTCTCGCAGTCTTCCTCGCAGTCTTCCTCGCAGTCTTCCTCGCAGTCTTCCTCGCAGTCTTCCTCGCAGTCTTCCTCGCAGTCTCCCTCGCTGTCTCCCTCGCTGTCTCCCTCGCTGTCTCCCTCGCTGTCTCTCTTGCAGTCTCTCTTGCAGTCTCTCTTGCTGTCTTTCTGGCTGTCTCCCTCGCAGTCTCCCTCGCAGTCTCCCTCGCAGTCTCCCTCGCTGTCTCCCTCGCAGTCTCCCTCGCTGTCTCCCTCGCTGTCTCCCTCGCTGTATCACGCGATCTCTCTCGCATTCTCTCTCGTCTCCCTCGCAGTCTCTCTCGCTGTGTCCATCGCAGTCTCTCTCACAGTCTCTCTTGCTGTCTCTGTCGCTGTCTCCCTCGCTGTCTCCCTCGCTGTCTCCCTCGCTGTCTCCCTCGCTGTCTCCCTCGCTGTCTCCTTCGCTGCCTCCCTCGCTGCCTCCCTCGCAGTCTCTCTCGAAGTCTCTCTCGCTGTCTCTCTCGCTGTCTCTCTCGCTGTCTCCCTCGCTGTCTCCCTCGCTGTCTCCCTCGCTGTCTCCCTCGCTGTCTCTCTCGCCGTCTCCCTCGCCGTCTCCCTCGCCGTCTCAATCGCTGTCTCAATCGCTGTCTCCCTCGCTCTCTCCCTCGCTCTCTCCCGCAGTCTCTCTCGCTGTCTCCCTCACAGTCTCACTCACAGTCTCCCTCGCTGTCTCCCTCGCTGTCTCCCTCGCTGTCTCCCTCGCTGTCTCCCTCGCTGTCTCCCTCACAGACTCCCTCGCTGTCTCCCTCGCTGTCTCCCTCGAGGTCTCTCTCACAGTCTCTCTCGCTGACTCCCTCGCAGTTTCTATCGCTGTCTCCCTCGTGTTCTCTCTCGCTTTCTCCCTCGCTCTCTCCCTCGCAGTCTCTCTTGCAGTCTCTCTCGCTATCTCTCTCGCTATCTCCCTCGCTATCTCCCTCGCTATCTCCCTCGCTGTCTCTCTCGCTGTCTCTCTCGCTGTCTCCCTTGCAGTCTCCCTCGCAGTCTCCCTCGCAGTCTCTCTCGCAGTCTCTCTTGCTTTCTCCCTCGCAGTCTCTCTCGCAGTCTCTCTCGCAGTCTCTCTTGCAGTCTCTCTTGCAGTCTCTCTCGCAGTCTTCGTCGCAGTTTCTCTCGCTGTCTCCCTCGCTGCCTCCCACGCTGACTCCCTCGCAGTCTCTCTTGCAGTCTCCCTCGCTGTGTCTCTCGCTCTCTCTCTCGCAGTCTCCCTCGCTGTCTCCCTCGCTATCTCCCTCGCTGTCTCCCTCGCTGTCTCACGCGATCTCTCTCACATTCTCTCTCGTTGTCTCCCTCGCAGTCTCTCTCGCTGTGTCCCTCGCAGTCTCTCTCGCAGTCTCTATTGCTGTCTCTCTCGCTGTGTCCCTCGCTGTCTCCCTCGCTGTCTCCCTCGCTGTCTCCCTCGCTGTCTCCCTCGCTGTCTCTCTCGAAGTCTGTCTCGCTGTCTCCCTCGCTGTCTCCCTCGCTGTCTCCCTCGCTTTCTCTCTCGCTTTATCCATCGCTCTCTCCCTTGCAGTCTCCCTCGCAGTCTCCCTCGCAGTCTCCCTCGCAGTCTCTCTCGCAGTCTCTCTCGCAGTCTCTCTCGCTGTCTCCCTCGCTGTCTCCCTCGCTGTCTCCCTCGCTGTCTCCCTCGCTGTCTCCCTCGCTGTCTCCCTCGCTTTCTCCCTCGCTCTCTCCCTCGCTCTCTCCCGCAGTCTCTCTCGAAGTCTCTCTCGCAGTCTCCCTCGCAGTCTCTCTCGCAGTCTCCCTGGCAGTCTCTCTCGCAGTCTCTCTCGCAGTCTCTCTCGCAGTCTCTCTCGCAGTCCCCTCGCTGTCTCCCTCGCTGTTTCCCACACAGTCTCTCTCGCTGTCTCCCTCGCAGTCTCTCTCGAAGTCGCTCTCGCTTTCTCCCTCGCTGTCTCTCTCGCAGTCCTTCTCGCATTCTCTCTCGCTGTCTCCCTCGGTGTCTCCCTCGCTGTCTCCCACGCAGTCTCTCTCGCTGTCTCTCAAGCGCTCTCTCTCGCAGTCTCTCTCGCTGTCTCCCTCGCAGTCTCCCTCGCTGTCTCCCTCGCTGTCTCCCTCGCTGTCTCCCTCGCTGTGTCCCTCGCTGTCTCTCTCGCAGTTTCCCTCGCTGACTCCCTCGCTGTCTCCCTCGCTGTCTCCCTCGCTGTCTCCCTCGCAGTCTCCCTCGCAGTCTCCCTCGCAGTCTCTCTCGTAGTCTCCCTCGCTGTCTCCCTCGCTGTCTCCCTCGCTGTCTCCCTCGCTGTCTCCCTCGCCGTCTCCCTCGCCATCTCCCTCGCAGTCACTCTCTCTGTATCCCCCGCTGTCGCTGTCTCTGTCGCTGTCTCTGTCGCTGTCTCTGTCGCTGTCTCTGTCGCTGTCTCCCTCTCTGTCTCCCTCGTAGTCTCCCTCGACGTCTCCCTCGCAGTCTCTCTCGCAGTCTCTCTCGCAGTCTCTCTCGCAGTCTCTCTCGCTGTCTCCCTCGCTGTCTCCCTCGCTGTCTCCCTCGCTGTCTCCCTCGCTGTCTCCCTCGCTTTCTCTCTCGCTTTCTCCCTCGCTCTCTCCCGCAGTCTCTCTCGAAGTCTCTCTCGCAGTCTCCCTCGCAGTCTCCCTGGCAGTCTCCCTGGCAGTCTCTCTCGCAGTCTCTCTCGCAGTCTCTCTCGCAGTCTCTCTCGCAGTCTCTCTCGCAGTCTCCCTCGCAGTCTCTCTCGCAGTCCCCTCGCTGTCTCCCTCGCTGTTTCCCTCACAGTCTCTCTCACTGTCTCCCTCGCAGTCTTTCTCGAAGTCGCTCTCGCTTTCTCCCTCGCTGTCTCTCTCGCAGTCCTCCTCGCATTCTCTCTCGCTGTCTCCCTCGGTGTCTCCCTCGGTGTCTCCCTCGCTGTCTCCCACGCAGTCTCTCTCGCTGTCTCTCAAGCGCTCTCTCTCGCAGTCTCTCTCGCTGTCTCCCTCGCTGTCTCCCTCGCTGTCTCCCTCGCTGTCTCCCTCGCTGTGTCCCTCGCTGTGTCCCTCGCTGTCTCTCTCGCAGTTTCCCTCGCTGTCTCTCTCGCAGTTTCCCTCGCTGTCTCCCTCGCAGTCTCCCTCGCAGTCTCCCTCGCAGTCTCCCTCGCAGTCTCCCTCGCAGTCTCTCTCGCAGTCTCCCTCGCTGTCTCCCTCGCTGTCTCCCTCGCTGTCTCCCTCGCTGTCTCCCTCGCTGTCTCCCTCGCTGTCTCCCTCGCCGTCTCCCTCGCCGTCTCCCTCGCAGTCACTCTCTCTGTATCCCCCGCTGTCGCTGTCCCTGTCGCTGTCCCTGTCGCTGTCTCTGTCGCTGTCTCTGTCGCTGTCTCTGTCGCTGTCTCCCTCTCTGTCTCCCTTGCTGTCTCCCTCTCTGTCTCCCTTGCTGTCTCCCTCGCCATCTCCCTCGTCGTCTCCCTCGTCGTCTCCCTCGTCGTCTCCCTCGTCGTCTCCCTCGTAGTCTCCCTCGACGTCTCCCTCGCAGTCTCTCTCGCAGTCTCTCTCGCAGTCTCTCTCGCAGTCTCTCTCGCAGTCTCTCTCGCTGTCTCTCTCGCTGTCTCTCTCAATGTACTCTCGCTGTCTCCCTCGCTCTATCCCTCGCTGTATCTCTCGCTGTATCTCTCGCAGTCTCTCTCGCAGTCTCTCTCGCAGTCTCTCTCGCAGTCTCTCTTGCAGTCTCTCTCGCAGTCTCTCTCGCTGTCTCTCTCGCAGTCTCTCTCGCAGTCTCTCTCGCAGTCTCTCTCGCTGTCTCTCTCGCTGTCTCCCTCTCAGTCTCTCTCACTCTCTCTCTCGCAGTCTCTCTCGTCGTCTCTCTCTCCATCTCTCTCTCCGTCTCTCTCGCTGTCTCTCTCGCCGTCTCTCTCGCAGTCTCCCTCGCAGTCTCTCTCGCAGTCTCCCTCGCAGTCTCCCTCGCAGTCTCCCTCGCAGTCTCCCTCGCAGTCTCTCTCGCTGTCTCCATTGCAGTCTCCCACACAGTCTCTGTCGCTTTCTCCCTCGCTTTCTCCCTCGCAGTCTCTCTCGCAGTCTCTCTCGCAGTCTCTCTCGCAGTCTCTCTCGCAGTCTCTCTCGCTGTCCCTCTCGCAGTCTCTCTCGCAGTCTCTCTCGCAGTCTCTCTCGCTGTCTCCCTCGCAGTCTCCCTCGCAGTCTCTCTCGCAGTCTCCTTTGCAGTCTCTCTCGCTTTCTCTCTCGCTGTCTCCCTCGCAGTCTCCCTCACAGTCTCCCTCACAGTCTCCCTCGCAGTCTCCCTCGCAGTCTCCCTCGCAGTCTCTCTCGCTGTCTCCCTCGCTGTTTCCCTCACAGTCTCCCTCGCTGTCTCCCTTGCTGTCTCCCTCGCTGTCTCCCTCGCAGTCTCTCACGCAGTCGCTCTCACTTTCTCCCTCGCTGTCTCTCTTGCAGTCCTTCTCACAGTCTCTGTTGCTGTCTCCCTCGCTGTCTCCCTCGCTGTCTCCCTCGCTGTCTCCCTCGCTGTCTCCCTCGCTGTCTCCCTCGCTGTCTTCCACGCTGTCTCCCTCGCAGTCTCCCTCGCAGTCTCCCTCGCAGTCTCTCTCGCTGTCTCCCTCGCTTTCTCTCTCGCTGTCTCTCTCGCTGTCTCTCTCGCTGTCTCCCTCGCAGTCTCTCTTGCAGTCTCTCTTGCAGTCTCTCTCGCTGTCTCCCTCGCTGTCTCCCTCGCTGTCTCCCTCGCTGTCTCCCTCGCTATCTCCCTCGCTGTCTCCCTCGCTGTCTCCCTCGCTGTCTCCCTCGCTGTCTCCCTCGCTCTCCCCCTCGCTCTCCCCCTCGCTCTCCCCCTCGCTCTCTCCCTCGCTGTCTCCCTCGCTGTCTCCCTCGCTGTCTCCCTCGCTGTCTCCCTCGCTGTCTCTCTCGCAGTCTCTCTCGCTGTCTTCCTCGCTGTGTCCCTCGCAGTCTCTCTCGCAGTCTCTCTCGCAGTCTCTCTCGCAGTCTCTCTCGCAGTCTTCCTCTCAGTTTCTCTCGCTGTCTCCCTCGCTGCCTCCCACGCTGTCTCCCTCGCTGTCTCACGCGATCTCTCTCGCATTCTCTCTCGTTGTCTCCCTTGCAGTCTCTCTCGCTGTGTCCCTCGCAGTCTCTCTCGCAGTCTCTATTGCTGCCTCTGTCGCTGTCTCCCTCGCTGTCTCCCTCGCTGTCTCCCTCGCTGTCTCCCTCGCTGTCTCCCTCGCTGTCTCCCTCGCTGCCTCCCTCGCAGTCTCTCTCGAAGTCTCTCTCGCTGTCTACCTCGCTGTCTCCCTCGCAGTCTCTCTCGCTGCCTCCCTCGCAGTCTCTCTCGAAGTCTCTCTCGAAGTCTCTCTCGAAGTCTCTCTCGCTGTCTCCCTCGCTGTCTCCCTCGCTCTCTCTCTCGCTCTCTCTCTCGCCGTCTCCCTCGCCGTCTTAATCGCTGTCTCCCTCGCATTCTCCCTCGCATTCTCTCTCGCAGTGTCTCTCGCAGTGTCTCTCGCTGTATCCCTCGCTGTCTCTCTCGCTATCTCCATAGCAGTCTCTCTCGCAGTTTCTCTCGCTTCCTCCCTCGCAGTCTCTCTCGCTGTCTCCCTCACAGTGTCTCTCGCTGTCTCTCTCACTGTCTCCCTCGCTGTCTCCCTCACAGTCTCTCTCGCTGTCTCCCTCGCTGTCTCCCTCGCTGTCTCCCTCGAGGTCTCTCTCGCAGTCTCTCTCGCAGTCTCTCTCGCAGTCTCTCTCGCAGTCTCCCTCGCAGTCTCTCTCGCAGTCTCTCTCGCAGTCTCCCTCGCTGTCTCCCTCGCTGTCTCCCTCGCTGTCTCCCTCGCTGTCTCCCTCGCCGTCTCCCTCGCCATCTCCCTCGCAGTCACTCTCTCTGTATCCCCCGCTGTCGCTGTCTCTGTCGCTGTCTCTGTCGCTGTCTCTGTCGCTGTCTCTGTCGCTGTCTCTGTCGCTGTCTCCCTCTCTGTCTCCCTTGCCGTCTCCCTCGCCGTCTCCCTCGTCGTCTCCCTCGTCGTCTCCCTCGTCGTCTCCCTCGTCGTCTCCCTCGTCGTCTCCCTCGTAGTCTCCCTCGACGTCTCCCTCGCAGTCTCCCTCGCAGTCTCCCTCGCAGTCTCTCTCGCAGTCTCTCTCGCAGTCTCTCTCGCAGTCTCTCTCGCTGTCTCTCTCGCTGTCTCTCTCGCTGTCTCTCTCGCTGTCTCTCTCAATGTACTCTCGCTGTCTCCCTCGCTCTATCCCTCGCTGTCTCCCTCGCTGTCTCCCTCGCTATCTCCCTCGCTATCTCCCTCGCTGTCTCCCTCGCTGTCTCCCTCGCTGTCTCCCTCGCTGTCTCCCTCGCTGTCTCCCTCGCTCTCCCCCTCGCTCTCCCCCTCGCTCTCCCCCTCGCTCTCCCCCTCGCTCTCCCCCTCGCAGTCTCCCTCGCAGTCTCCCTCGCAGTCTCCCTCGCAGTCTCCCTCGCTGTCTCCCTCGCTGTCTCCCTCGCTGTCTCTCTCGCAGTCTCTCTCGCTGTCTTCCTCGCTGTCTTCCTCGCTGTCTTCCTCGCTGTGTCCCTCGCAGTCTCTCTCGCAGTCTCTCTCGCAGTCTCTCTCGCAGTCTCTCTCGCAGTCTCTCTCGCTGTCTCTCTCGCAGTCTTCCTCTCAGTTTCTCTCGCTGTCTCCCTCGCTGCATCCCACGCTGTCTCCCTCGCTGTCTCACGCGATCTCTCTCGCATTCTCTCTCGTTGTCTCCCTTGCAGTCTCTCTCGCTGTGTCCCTCGCAGTCTCTCTCGCAGTCTCTATTGCTGCCTCTGTCGCTGTCTCCCTCGCTGTCTGCCTCGCTGTCTCCCTCGCTGTCTCCCTCGCTGTCTCCCTCGCTGCCTCCCTCGCTGCCTCCCTCGCAGTCTCTCTCGAAGTCTCTCTCGCTGTCTACCTCGCTGTCTCCCTCGCTGTCTCTCTCGCTGCCTCCCTCGCAGTCTCTCTCGAAGTCTCTCTCGCTGTCTCCCTCGCTGTCTCCCTCGCTCTCTCTCTCGCTCTCTCTCTCGCCGTCTCCCTCGCCGTCTTAATCGCTGTCTCCCTTGCATTCTCTCTCGCAGTGTCTCTCGCTGTATCCCTCGCTGTCTCTCTCGCTATCTCCATAGCAGTCTCTCTCGCAGTTTCTCTCGCTTCCTCCCTCGCAGTCTCTCTCGCTGTCTCCCTCACAGTGTCTCTCGCTGTCTCTCTCACTGTCTCCCTCGCTGTCTCCCTCACAGTCTCTCTCGCTGTCTCCCTCGCTGTCTCCCTCGAGGTCTCTCTCGCAGTCTCTCTCGCAGTCTCTCTCGCAGTCTCTCTCGCAGTCTCCCTCGCAGTCTCCCTCGCAGTCTCCCTCGCTGTCTCCCTCGCTGTCTCCCTCGCTGTCTCCCTCGCCGTCTCCCTCGCAGTCACTCTCTCTGTATCCCCCGCTGTCGCTGTCTCTGTCGCTGTCTCTGTCGCTGTCTCTGTCGCTGTCTCCCTCTCTGTCTCCCTCTCTGTCTCCCTTGCTGTCTCCCTCGCCGTCTCCCTCGTCGTCTCCCTCGTCGTCTCCCTCGTCGTCTCCCTCGTAGTCTCCCTCGTAGTCTCCCTCGACGTCTCCCTCGCAGTCTCCCTCGCAGTCTCCCTCGCAGTCTCTCTCGCAGTCTCTCTCGCAGTCTCTCTCGCAGTCTCTCTCGCAGTCTCTCTCGCAGTCTCTCTCGCTGTCTCTCTCGCTGTCTCTCTCAATGTACTCTCGCTGTCTCCCTCGCTCTATCCCTCGCTCTATCCCTCGCTGTATCTCTCGCAGTCTCTCTCGCAGTCTCTCTCGCAGTCTCTCTCGCAGTCTCTCTCGCAGTCTCTCTCGCTGTCTCTCTCGCAGTCTCTCTCGCAGTCTCTCTCGCTGTCTCTCTCGCTGTCTCCCTCTCAGTCTCTCTCACTCTCTCTCTCGCAGTCTCTCTCGTCGTGTCTCTCTCCATCTCTCTCTCCATCTCTCTCGCAGTCTCCCTCGCAGTCTCTCTCGCAGTCTCTCTCGCAGTCTCTCTCGCAGTCTCCCTCGCAGTCTCCCTCGCAGTCTCTCTCGCTGTCTCCATTGCAGTCTCCCACACAGTCTCTGTCGCTTTCTCCCTCGCTTTCTCCCTCGCAGTCTCTCTCGCAGTCTCTCTCGCAGTCCCTCTCGCTGTCCCTCTCGCTGTCCCTCTCGCAGTCTCTCTCGCAGTCTCTCTCGCTGTCTCCCTCGCAGTCTCCTTTGCAGTCTCTCTCGCTGTCTCCCTCACTGTCTCCCTCGCTGTCTCCCTCGCTGTCTCCCTCGCTGTCTCCCTCGCTGTCTCCCTCGCTTTCTCTCTCGCTGTCTCCCTCGCTTTCTCTCTCGCTTTCTCCCTCGCTGTCTCCCTCGCTGTCTCCCTCGCTGTCTCCCTCGCTGTCTCCCTCGCTGTCTCCCTCGCCGTCTCCCTCGCAGTCACTCTCTCTGTCTCCCTCGCTGTCTCCCTCGCTGTCTCCCTCGCTGTCTCCCTCGCTGTCTCCCTCGCTTTCTCTCTCGCTGTCTCCCTCGCTTTCTCTCTCGCTTTCTCCCTCGCTATTTCCATAGCAGTCTCTCTCACTGTCTCTCTCGCTGTCTCTCTCGCTGTCTCTCTCAATGTACTCTCGCTGTCTCCCTCGCTGTCTCCCTCGCTGTCTCCCTCGCTGTCTCCCTCGCTCTATCCCTCGCTGTATCTCGCGCAGTCTCTCTCGCAGTCTCTCTCGCAGTCTCTCTCGCTGTCTCCCTCTCAGTCTCTCTCGCAGTCTCTCTCGCCGTCTCTCTCTCCGTCTCTCTCGCCGTCTCTCTCGCCGTCTCTCTCGCCGTCTCTCTCGCCGTCTCTCTCGCCGTCTCTCTCGCCGTCTCTCTCGCAGTCTCCCTCGCAGTCTCCCTCGCAGTCTCCCTCGCAGTCTCTCTCGCAGTCTCTCTCGCAGTCTCCCTCGCAGTCTCCCTCGCAGTCTCCCTCGCAGTCTCCCTCGCAGTCTCCCTCGCAGTCTCTCTCGCTGTCTCCATTGCAGTCTCCCACACAGTCTCTGTCGCTTTCTCCCTCGCTTTCTCCCTCGCTTTCTCCCTCGCAGTCTCTCTCGCAGTCTCTCTCGCAGTCTCTCTCGCAGTCTCTCTCGCTGTCCCTCTCGCAGTCTCTCTCGCAGTCTCTCTCGCAGTCTCTCTCGCAGTCTCTCTCGCTGTCTCCCTCGCAGTCTCTCTCGCAGTCTCCTTTGCAGTCTCTCTCGCTGTCTCTCTCTCGCTGTCTCTCTCTCGCTGTCTCCCTCGCAGTCTCCCTCGCTGTTTCCCTCACAGTCTCGCTGTCTCCCTCGCAGTCTCTCTCGAAGTCGCTCTCGCTTTCTCCCTCGCTGTCTCTCTCGCAGTCCTTCTCGCATTCTCTCTCGCTGTCTCCAGCGCTGTCTCCAGCGCTGTCTCCCTCGCCATCTCCCTCGCTGTCTCCCTCGCAGTTAGTCTCGCAGTCTCTCTCGCAGTCTCTCTCGCTGTCTCCCTCACAGTCTCCCTCACAGTCTCCCTCGCAGTCTCTCTCGCAGTCTCTCTCGCAGTCTCTCTCGCTATCTCCCTCGCTATCTCCCTCGCTATCTCCCTCGCTATCTCTCTCGCAGTCTCTCTCGCATTCTCTCTCGCAGTCTCTCTCGCAGTCTTCCTCGCAGTCTTCCTCGCAGTCTTCCTCGCAGTCTTCCTCGCAGTCTTCCTCGCAGTCTTCCTCGCAGTCTCCCTCGCTGTCTCCCTCGCTGTCTCCCTCGCTGTCTCCCTCGCTGTCTCTCTTGCAGTCTCTCTTGCAGTCTCTCTTGCTGTCTTTCTGGCTGTCTCCCTCGCAGTCTCCCTCGCAGTCTCCCTCGCAGTCTCCCTCGCTGTCTCCCTCGCAGTCTCCCTCGCTGTCTCCCTCGCTGTCTCCCTCGCTGTATCACGCGATCTCTCTCGCATTCTCTCTCGTCTCCCTCGCAGTCTCTCTCGCTGTGTCCATCGCAGTCTCTCTCACAGTCTCTCTTGCTGTCTCTGTCGCTGTCTCCCTCGCTGTCTCCCTCGCTGTCTCCCTCGCTGTCTCCCTCGCTGTCTCCCTCGCTGTCTCCTTCGCTGCCTCCCTCGCTGCCTCCCTCGCAGTCTCTCTCGAAGTCTCTCTCGCTGTCTCTCTCGCTGTCTCTCTCGCTGTCTCCCTCGCTGTCTCCCTCGCTGTCTCCCTCGCTGTCTCCCTCGCTGTCTCTCTCGCCGTCTCCCTCGCCGTCTCCCTCGCCGTCTCAATCGCTGTCTCAATCGCTGTCTCCCTCGCTCTCTCCCTCGCTCTCTCCCGCAGTCTCTCTCGCTGTCTCCCTCACAGTCTCACTCACAGTCTCCCTCGCTGTCTCCCTCACTGTCTCCCTCGCTGTCTCCCTCGCTGTCTCCCTCGCTGTCTCCCTCACAGACTCCCTCGCTGTCTCCCTCGCTGTCTCCCTCGAGGTCTCTCTCACAGTCTCTCTCGCTGACTCCCTCGCAGTTTCTATCGCTGTCTCCCTCGTGTTCTCTCTCGCTTTCTCCCTCGCTCTCTCCCTCGCAGTCTCTCTTGCAGTCTCTCTCGCTATCTCTCTCGCTATCTCCCTCGCTATCTCCCTCGCTATCTCCCTCGCTGTCTCTCTCGCTGTCTCTCTCGCTGTCTCCCTTGCAGTCTCCCTCGCAGTCTCCCTCGCAGTCTCCCTCGCAGTCTCTCTCGCAGTCTCTCTTGCTTTCTCCCTCGCAGTCTCTCTCGCAGTCTCTCTCGCAGTCTCTCTTGCAGTCTCTCTTGCAGTCTCTCTCGCAGTCTTCGTCGCAGTTTCTCTCGCTGTCTCCCTCGCTGCCTCCCACGCTGACTCCCTCGCAGTCTCTCTTGCAGTCTCCCTCGCTGTGTCTCTCGCTCTCTCTCTCGCAGTCTCCCTCGCTGTCTCCCTCGCTATCTCCCTCGCTGTCTCCCTCGCTGTCTCACGCGATCTCTCTCACATTCTCTCTCGTTGTCTCCCTCGCAGTCTCTCTCGCTGTGTCCCTCGCAGTCTCTCTCGCAGTCTCTATTGCTGTCTCTCTCGCTGTGTCCCTCGCTGTCTCCCTCGCTGTCTCCCTCGCTGTCTCCCTCGCTGTCTCCCTCGCTGTCTCTCTCGAAGTCTGTCTCGCTGTCTCCCTCGCTGTCTCCCTCGCTGTCTCCCTCGCTTTCTCTCTCGCTTTATCCGTCGCTCTCTCCCTTGCAGTCTCCCTCGCAGTCTCCCTCGCAGTCTCCCTCGCAGTCTCTCTCGCAGTCTCTCTCGCAGTCTCTCTCGCTGTCTCCCTCGCTGTCTCCCTCGCTGTCTCCCTCGCTGTCTCCCTCGCTGTCTCCCTCGCTGTCTCCCTCGCTTTCTCCCTCGCTCTCTCCCTCGCTCTCTCCCGCAGTCTCTCTCGAAGTCTCTCTCGCAGTCTCCCTCGCAGTCTCTCTCGCAGTCTCCCTGGCAGTCTCTCTCGCAGTCTCTCTCGCAGTCTCTCTCGCAGTCTCTCTCGCAGTCCCCTCGCTGTCTCCCTCGCTGTTTCCCACACAGTCTCTCTCGCTGTCTCCCTCGCAGTCTCTCTCGAAGTCGCTCTCGCTTTCTCCCTCGCTGTCTCTCTCGCAGTCCTTCTCGCATTCTCTCTCGCTGTCTCCCTCGGTGTCTCCCTCGCTGTCTCCCACGCAGTCTCTCTCGCTGTCTCTCAAGCGCTCTCTCTCGCAGTCTCTCTCGCTGTCTCCCTCGCAGTCTCCCTCGCTGTCTCCCTCGCTGTCTCCCTCGCTGTCTCCCTCGCTGTGTCCCTCGCTGTCTCTCTCGCAGTTTCCCTCGCTGACTCCCTCGCTGTCTCCCTCGCTGTCTCCCTCGCTGTCTCCCTCGCAGTCTCCCTCGCAGTCTCCCTCGCAGTCTCTCTCGTAGTCTCCCTCGCTGTCTCCCTCGCTGTCTCCCTCGCTGTCTCCCTCGCTGTCTCCCTCGCCGTCTCCCTCGCCATCTCCCTCGCAGTCACTCTCTCTGTATCCCCCGCTGTCGCTGTCTCTGTCGCTGTCTCTGTCGCTGTCTCTGTCGCTGTCTCTGTCGCTGTCTCCCTCTCTGTCTCCCTCGTAGTCTCCCTCGACGTCTCCCTCGCAGTCTCTCTCGCAGTCTCTCTCGCAGTCTCTCTCGCAGTCTCTCTCGCTGTCTCCCTCGCTGTCTCCCTCGCTGTCTCCCTCGCTGTCTCCCTCGCTGTCTCCCTCGCTTTCTCTCTCGCTTTCTCCCTCGCTCTCTCCCGCAGTCTCTCTCGAAGTCTCTCTCGCAGTCTCCCTCGCAGTCTCCCTGGCAGTCTCCCTGGCAGTCTCTCTCGCAGTCTCTCTCGCAGTCTCTCTCGCAGTCTCTCTCGCAGTCTCTCTCGCAGTCTCCCTCGCAGTCTCTCTCGCAGTCCCCTCGCTGTCTCCCTCGCTGTTTCCCTCACAGTCTCTCTCACTGTCTCCCTCGCAGTCTTTCTCGAAGTCGCTCTCGCTTTCTCCCTCGCTGTCTCTCTCGCAGTCCTCCTCGCATTCTCTCTCGCTGTCTCCCTCGGTGTCTCCCTCGGTGTCTCCCTCGCTGTCTCCCACGCAGTCTCTCTCGCTGTCTCTCAAGCGCTCTCTCTCGCAGTCTCTCTCGCTGTCTCCCTCGCTGTCTCCCTCGCTGTCTCCCTCGCTGTCTCCCTCGCTGTGTCCCTCGCTGTGTCCCTCGCTGTCTCTCTCGCAGTTTCCCTCGCTGTCTCTCTCGCAGTTTCCCTCGCTGTCTCCCTCGCAGTCTCCCTCGCAGTCTCCCTCGCAGTCTCCCTCGCAGTCTCCCTCGCAGTCTCTCTCGCAGTCTCCCTCGCTGTCTCCCTCGCTGTCTCCCTCGCTGTCTCCCTCGCTGTCTCCCTCGCTGTCTCCCTCGCTGTCTCCCTCGCCGTCTCCCTCGCCGTCTCCCTCGCAGTCACTCTCTCTGTATCCCCCGCTGTCGCTGTCCCTGTCGCTGTCCCTGTCGCTGTCTCTGTCGCTGTCTCTGTCGCTGTCTCTGTCGCTGTCTCCCTCTCTGTCTCCCTTGCTGTCTCCCTCTCTGTCTCCCTTGCTGTCTCCCTCGCCATCTCCCTCGTCGTCTCCCTCGTCGTCTCCCTCGTCGTCTCCCTCGTCGTCTCCCTCGTAGTCTCCCTCGACGTCTCCCTCGCAGTCTCTCTCGCAGTCTCTCTCGCAGTCTCTCTCGCAGTCTCTCTCGCAGTCTCTCTCGCTGTCTCTCTCGCTGTCTCTCTCAATGTACTCTCGCTGTCTCCCTCGCTCTATCCCTCGCTGTATCTCTCGCTGTATCTCTCGCAGTCTCTCTCGCAGTCTCTCTCGCAGTCTCTCTCGCAGTCTCTCTTGCAGTCTCTCTCGCAGTCTCTCTCGCTGTCTCTCTCGCAGTCTCTCTCGCAGTCTCTCTCGCAGTCTCTCTCGCTGTCTCTCTCGCTGTCTCCCTCTCAGTCTCTCTCACTCTCTCTCTCGCAGTCTCTCTCGTCGTCTCTCTCTCCATCTCTCTCTCCGTCTCTCTCGCTGTCTCTCTCGCCGTCTCTCTCGCAGTCTCCCTCGCAGTCTCTCTCGCAGTCTCCCTCGCAGTCTCCCTCGCAGTCTCCCTCGCAGTCTCCCTCGCAGTCTCTCTCGCTGTCTCCATTGCAGTCTCCCACACAGTCTCTGTCGCTTTCTCCCTCGCTTTCTCCCTCGCAGTCTCTCTCGCAGTCTCTCTCGCAGTCTCTCTCGCAGTCTCTCTCGCAGTCTCTCTCGCTGTCCCTCTCGCAGTCTCTCTCGCAGTCTCTCTCGCAGTCTCTCTCGCTGTCTCCCTCGCAGTCTCCCTCGCAGTCTCTCTCGCAGTCTCCTTTGCAGTCTCTCTCGCTTTCTCTCTCGCTGTCTCCCTCGCAGTCTCCCTCACAGTCTCCCTCACAGTCTCCCTCGCAGTCTCCCTCGCAGTCTCCCTCGCAGTCTCTCTCGCTGTCTCCCTCGCTGTTTCCCTCACAGTCTCCCTCGCTGTCTCCCTTGCTGTCTCCCTCGCTGTCTCCCTCGCAGTCTCTCACGCAGTCGCTCTCACTTTCTCCCTCGCTGTCTCTCTTGCAGTCCTTCTCACAGTCTCTGTTGCTGTCTCCCTCGCTGTCTCCCTCGCTGTCTCCCTCGCTGTCTCCCTCGCTGTCTCCCTCGCTGTCTCCCTCGCTGTCTTCCACGCTGTCTCCCTCGCAGTCTCCCTCGCAGTCTCCCTCGCAGTCTCTCTCGCTGTCTCCCTCGCTTTCTCTCTCGCTGTCTCTCTCGCTGTCTCTCTCGCTGTCTCCCTCGCAGTCTCTCTTGCAGTCTCTCTTGCAGTCTCTCTCGCTGTCTCCCTCGCTGTCTCCCTCGCTGTCTCCCTCGCTGTCTCCCTCGCTATCTCCCTCGCTGTCTCCCTCGCTGTCTCCCTCGCTGTCTCCCTCGCTGTCTCCCTCGCTCTCCCCCTCGCTCTCCCCCTCGCTCTCCCCCTCGCTCTCTCCCTCGCTGTCTCCCTCGCTGTCTCCCTCGCTGTCTCCCTCGCTGTCTCCCTCGCTGTCTCTCTCGCAGTCTCTCTCGCTGTCTTCCTCGCTGTGTCCCTCGCAGTCTCTCTCGCAGTCTCTCTCGCAGTCTCTCTCGCAGTCTCTCTCGCAGTCTTCCTCTCAGTTTCTCTCGCTGTCTCCCTCGCTGCCTCCCACGCTGTCTCCCTCGCTGTCTCACGCGATCTCTCTCGCATTCTCTCTCGTTGTCTCCCTTGCAGTCTCTCTCGCTGTGTCCCTCGCAGTCTCTCTCGCAGTCTCTATTGCTGCCTCTGTCGCTGTCTCCCTCGCTGTCTCCCTCGCTGTCTCCCTCGCTGTCTCCCTCGCTGTCTCCCTCGCTGTCTCCCTCGCTGCCTCCCTCGCAGTCTCTCTCGAAGTCTCTCTCGCTGTCTACCTCGCTGTCTCCCTCGCAGTCTCTCTCGCTGCCTCCCTCGCAGTCTCTCTCGAAGTCTCTCTCGAAGTCTCTCTCGAAGTCTCTCTCGCTGTCTCCCTCGCTGTCTCCCTCGCTCTCTCTCTCGCTCTCTCTCTCGCCGTCTCCCTCGCCGTCTTAATCGCTGTCTCCCTCGCATTCTCCCTCGCATTCTCTCTCGCAGTGTCTCTCGCAGTGTCTCTCGCTGTATCCCTCGCTGTCTCTCTCGCTATCTCCATAGCAGTCTCTCTCGCAGTTTCTCTCGCTTCCTCCCTCGCAGTCTCTCTCGCTGTCTCCCTCACAGTGTCTCTCGCTGTCTCTCTCACTGTCTCCCTCGCTGTCTCCCTCACAGTCTCTCTCGCTGTCTCCCTCGCTGTCTCCCTCGCTGTCTCCCTCGAGGTCTCTCTCGCAGTCTCTCTCGCAGTCTCTCTCGCAGTCTCTCTCGCAGTCTCCCTCGCAGTCTCTCTCGCAGTCTCTCTCGCAGTCTCCCTCGCTGTCTCCCTCGCTGTCTCCCTCGCTGTCTCCCTCGCTGTCTCCCTCGCCGTCTCCCTCGCCATCTCCCTCGCAGTCACTCTCTCTGTATCCCCCGCTGTCGCTGTCTCTGTCGCTGTCTCTGTCGCTGTCTCTGTCGCTGTCTCTGTCGCTGTCTCTGTCGCTGTCTCCCTCTCTGTCTCCCTTGCCGTCTCCCTCGCCGTCTCCCTCGTCGTCTCCCTCGTCGTCTCCCTCGTCGTCTCCCTCGTCGTCTCCCTCGTCGTCTCCCTCGTAGTCTCCCTCGACGTCTCCCTCGCAGTCTCCCTCGCAGTCTCCCTCGCAGTCTCTCTCGCAGTCTCTCTCGCAGTCTCTCTCGCAGTCTCTCTCGCTGTCTCTCTCGCTGTCTCTCTCGCTGTCTCTCTCGCTGTCTCTCTCAATGTACTCTCGCTGTCTCCCTCGCTCTATCCCTCGCTGTCTCCCTCGCTGTCTCCCTCGCTATCTCCCTCGCTATCTCCCTCGCTGTCTCCCTCGCTGTCTCCCTCGCTGTCTCCCTCGCTGTCTCCCTCGCTGTCTCCCTCGCTCTCCCCCTCGCTCTCCCCCTCGCTCTCCCCCTCGCTCTCCCCCTCGCTCTCCCCCTCGCAGTCTCCCTCGCAGTCTCCCTCGCAGTCTCCCTCGCAGTCTCCCTCGCTGTCTCCCTCGCTGTCTCCCTCGCTGTCTCTCTCGCAGTCTCTCTCGCTGTCTTCCTCGCTGTCTTCCTCGCTGTCTTCCTCGCTGTGTCCCTCGCAGTCTCTCTCGCAGTCTCTCTCGCAGTCTCTCTCGCAGTCTCTCTCGCAGTCTCTCTCGCTGTCTCTCTCGCAGTCTTCCTCTCAGTTTCTCTCGCTGTCTCCCTCGCTGCATCCCACGCTGTCTCCCTCGCTGTCTCACGCGATCTCTCTCGCATTCTCTCTCGTTGTCTCCCTTGCAGTCTCTCTCGCTGTGTCCCTCGCAGTCTCTCTCGCAGTCTCTATTGCTGCCTCTGTCGCTGTCTCCCTCGCTGTCTGCCTCGCTGTCTCCCTCGCTGTCTCCCTCGCTGTCTCCCTCGCTGCCTCCCTCGCTGCCTCCCTCGCAGTCTCTCTCGAAGTCTCTCTCGCTGTCTACCTCGCTGTCTCCCTCGCTGTCTCTCTCGCTGCCTCCCTCGCAGTCTCTCTCGAAGTCTCTCTCGCTGTCTCCCTCGCTGTCTCCCTCGCTCTCTCTCTCGCTCTCTCTCTCGCCGTCTCCCTCGCCGTCTTAATCGCTGTCTCCCTTGCATTCTCTCTCGCAGTGTCTCTCGCTGTATCCCTCGCTGTCTCTCTCGCTATCTCCATAGCAGTCTCTCTCGCAGTTTCTCTCGCTTCCTCCCTCGCAGTCTCTCTCGCTGTCTCCCTCACAGTGTCTCTCGCTGTCTCTCTCACTGTCTCCCTCGCTGTCTCCCTCACAGTCTCTCTCGCTGTCTCCCTCGCTGTCTCCCTCGAGGTCTCTCTCGCAGTCTCTCTCGCAGTCTCTCTCGCAGTCTCTCTCGCAGTCTCCCTCGCAGTCTCCCTCGCAGTCTCCCTCGCTGTCTCCCTCGCTGTCTCCCTCGCTGTCTCCCTCGCCGTCTCCCTCGCAGTCACTCTCTCTGTATCCCCCGCTGTCGCTGTCTCTGTCGCTGTCTCTGTCGCTGTCTCTGTCGCTGTCTCCCTCTCTGTCTCCCTCTCTGTCTCCCTTGCTGTCTCCCTCGCCGTCTCCCTCGTCGTCTCCCTCGTCGTCTCCCTCGTCGTCTCCCTCGTAGTCTCCCTCGTAGTCTCCCTCGACGTCTCCCTCGCAGTCTCCCTCGCAGTCTCCCTCGCAGTCTCTCTCGCAGTCTCTCTCGCAGTCTCTCTCGCAGTCTCTCTCGCAGTCTCTCTCGCAGTCTCTCTCGCTGTCTCTCTCGCTGTCTCTCTCAATGTACTCTCGCTGTCTCCCTCGCTCTATCCCTCGCTCTATCCCTCGCTGTATCTCTCGCAGTCTCTCTCGCAGTCTCTCTCGCAGTCTCTCTCGCAGTCTCTCTCGCAGTCTCTCTCGCTGTCTCTCTCGCAGTCTCTCTCGCAGTCTCTCTCGCTGTCTCTCTCGCTGTCTCCCTCTCAGTCTCTCTCACTCTCTCTCTCGCAGTCTCTCTCGTCGTGTCTCTCTCCATCTCTCTCTCCATCTCTCTCGCAGTCTCCCTCGCAGTCTCTCTCGCAGTCTCTCTCGCAGTCTCTCTCGCAGTCTCCCTCGCAGTCTCCCTCGCAGTCTCTCTCGCTGTCTCCATTGCAGTCTCCCACACAGTCTCTGTCGCTTTCTCCCTCGCTTTCTCCCTCGCAGTCTCTCTCGCAGTCTCTCTCGCAGTCCCTCTCGCTGTCCCTCTCGCTGTCCCTCTCGCAGTCTCTCTCGCAGTCTCTCTCGCTGTCTCCCTCGCAGTCCCTCTCGCAGTCTCCTTTGCAGTCTCTCTCGCTGTCTCTCTCGCTGTCTCCCTTGCTGTTTCCCTCACAGTCTCCCTCGCTGTCTCCCTCGCTGTCTCCCTCGCAGTCTCTCACGCAGTCGCTCTCACTTTCTCCCTCGCTGTCTCTCTTGCAGTCCTTCTCGCAGTCTCTGTTGCTGTCTCCCTCGCTGTCTCCCTCGCTGTCTCCCTCGCTGTCTCCCTCGCTGTCTCCCTCGCTGTCTTCCACGCTGTCTCCCTCGCAGTCTCCCTCGCAGTCTCCCTCGCAGTCTCCCTCGCAGTCTCCCTCGCAGTCTCTCTCGCTGTCTCCCTCGCTGTCTCCCTCGCTTTCTCTCTCGCTGTCTCTCTCGCTGTCTCTCTCGCTGTCTCTCTCGCTGTCTCCCTCGCAGTCTCTCTTGCAGTCTCTCTTGCAGTCTCTCTCGCTGTCTCCCTCGCTGTCTCCCTCGCTGTCTCCCTCGCTCTCCCCCTCGCTCTCCCCCTCGCTCTCCCCCTCGCTCTCTCCCTCGCAGTCTCCCTCGCTGTCTCCCTCGCTGTCTTCCTCGCTGTCTCTCTCGCTGTCTTCCTCGCAGTCTCTCTCGCAGTCTCTCTCGCAGTCTCTCTCGCAGTCTCTCTCGCAGTCTCTCTCGCAGTCTTCCTCTCAGTTTCTCTCGCTGTCTCCCTCGCTGCCTCCCACGCTGTCTCCCTCGCTGTCTCTCTCGCTGCCTCCTTCGTAGTCTCTCTCGAAGTCTCTCTCGCTGTCTACCTCGCTGTCTCCCTCGCTCTCTCTCTCGCTCTCTCTCTCGCCGTCTTAATCGCTGTCTCCCTCGCATTCTCTCTCGCAGTGTCTCTCGCTGTATCCCTCGCTGTCTCTCTCGCTATCTCCATAGCAGTCTCTCTCGCAGTTTCTCTCGCTTCCTCCCTCGCAGTCTCTCTCGCTGTATCCCTCACAGTGTCTCTCGCTGTCTCTCTCCCTGTCTCCCTCGCTGTCTCCCTCACAGTCTCTCTCGCTGTCTCCCTCGCAGTCTCTCTCGCAGTCTCTCTCGCAGTCTCTCTCGCAGTCTCTCTCGCTGTCTCTCACGCTGTCTCTCTCGCTGACTCCCTCGCAGTTTCTATCGCAGTCTCCCTCGCAGTCTCCCTCGCAGTCTCCCTCGCTTTCTCCCTCGCTCTCTCCCTCGCAGTCTCTCTCGCCGTCTCTCTCGCAGTCTCCCTCGCTGTCTCCCTCGCAGTCTCCCTCGCTGTTTCCCTCGCTGTCTACCTCGCTCTCTCTCTCGCTGTCACCCTCGCCGTCTCCCTTGCAGTCTCCCACACAGTCTCTCATGCTTTCTTTCTCGCTTTCTCCCTCGCTTTCTCCCTCGCAGTCTCTCTCGCAGTCTCTCTCGCAGTCTCTCTCGCAGTCTCTCTCGCAGTCTCTCTCGCAGTCTCTCTCGCTGTCCCTCTCGCAGTCTCTCTCGCTGTCCCACTCGCAGTCTCCCTCGCAGTCTCTCTCGCAGTCTCCTTTGCAGTCTCTCTCGCTGTCTCTCTCGCTGTCTCTCTCGCTGTCTCTCTCGCTGTCTCTCTCGCTGTCTCTCTCGCAGTCTCTCTCGCTGTCTCTCTCGCTGTCTCTCTCGCAGTCTCCCTCGCTGTCTCCCTCGCAGTCTGCCTCGCAGTCTCTTTCGCTGTCTCCCTCACAGTCTCTTTCGCTGTCTCCCTCGCAGTCTCCCTTGCAGTCTCTCTCGCAGTCGCTCTCACTTTCTCCCTGGCTGTCTCTCTCGCAGTCCTTCTCGCAGTCCTTCTCGCAGTCCTTCTCGCAGTCTCTCTCGCTGTCTCTCTCGCTGTCTCTCTCGCTGTCTCTCTCGCTGTCTCCCTCGCTGTCTCCCTCGCTGTCTCCCTCGCTGTCTCCCTCGCTGTCTCCCTCGCTGTCTCCCACGCTGTCTCCCACGCTGTCTCCCTCGCAGTCTCCCTCGCAGTCTCCCTCGCAGTCTCTCTCGCTGTCTCCCTCGCTTTCTCCCTCGCTTTCTCCCTCGCTTTCTCCCTCGCTGTCTCTCTCGCTGTCTCTCTCGCTGTCTCTCTCGCTGTCTCCCTCGCAGTCTCCCTCGCAGTCTCTCTCGCAGTCTCTCTCGCAGTCTCCAACGCTGTCTCCAACGCTGTCTCCAACGCTGTCTCCAACGCTGTCTCCCTCGCTGTCTCCCTCGCTGTCTCCCTCGATGTCTCCCTCGATGTCTCCCTCGATGTCTCCCTCGCTGTCTCCCTCGCTGTCTCCCACGCAGTCTCTCTCGCTGTCTCTCTCGCTGTCTCCATCGCTTTATCCCTCGCTGTCTCTCTCGCTGTCTCTCTCGCTGTCTCTCTCGCTGTCTCTCTCGCTGTCTCTCTCGCTGTCTCTCTCGCAGTCTCTCTCGCTGTCTCCCTCGCTGTGTGTCTCGCTCTCTCCCTCGCTGTCTCACGCGCTCTCTCTCGCAGTCTCTCTCGCTGTCTCCCTCACTCTGTCCCTCGCCGTCTCCCTCGCCGTCTGCCTCGCTGTCTCCCTCGCCGTCTCCCTCGCCGTCTCCCTCGCCGTCTCCCTCGCCGTCTCCCTCGCCGTCTCCCTTGCAGTCACTCTCTCTGTATCCCCGGCTGTCTCTCTCGCTATCTCCATAGCAGTCTCTCTCACTGTCTCTGTCGCTGTCTCTGTCGCTGTCTCTGTCGCTGTCTCTGTCGCTGTCTCTGTCGCTGTCTCCCTCGCTGTCTCACTCGCTCTATCCCTCGCTGTATCTCTCGCAGTCTCTCTCGCAGTCTCTCTCACAGTCTCTCTCGCTGTCTCTCTCGCAGTCTCTCTCGCAGGCTCCCTCGCAGTCTCTCTCGCAGTCTCTCTCGCAGTCTCTCTCGCAGTCTCCCTCGCAGTCTCCCTCGCAGTCTCCCTCGCAGTCTCCCTCGCAGTCTCCCTCGCAGTCTCTCTCGCTGTCTCCCTCGCTGTTTCCCTCACATTCTCTCTCGCTGTCTGCCTCGCAGTCTCTCTCGAAGTCGCTCTCGCTTTCTCCCTCGCTGTCTCTCTCGCAGTCCTTCTCGCAGTCTCTATCGCTGTCTCCCTCGCTGTCTCCCTCGCTGTCTCCCTCGCTGTCTCCCTCGCTGTCTCCCACGCAGTCTCTCTCGCTGTCTCTCTCGCTGTCTCCATCGCTTTCTCCCTCGCTGTCTCTCTCGCTGTCTCTCTCGCTGTCTCTCTCGCAGTCTCTCTCGCAGTCACTCTCGCAGTCTCCCTCGCAGTCTCCCTCGCAGTCTCCCTCGCAGTCTCCCTCGCAGTCTCCCTCGCAGTCTCCCTCGCAGTCTCCCTCGCAGTCTCTCTCGCTGTCTCCCTCGCTGTTTCCCTCACATTCTCTCTCGCTGTCTGCCTCGCAGTCTCTCTCGAAGTCGCTCTTGCTTTCTCCCTCGCTGTCTCTCTCGCAGTCCTTCTCGCAGTCCTTCTCGCAGTCTCTATCGCTGTCTCCCTCGCTGTCTCCCTCGCTGTCTCCCTCGCTGTCTCCCTCGCTGTCTCCCTCGCTGTCTCCCTCGCTGTCTCCCACACAGTCTCTCTCGCTGTCTCTCTCGCTGTCTCTCTCGCTGTCTCCATCGCTTTCTCCCTCGCTGTCTCTCTCGCTGTCTCTCTCGCTGTCTCTCTCGCTGTCTCTCTCGCTGTCTCTCTCGCTGTCTCTCTCGCTGCCTCTCTCGCTGTCTCTCTCGCTGTCTCCCTTGCAGTCTCTCTTGCAGTCTCTCTTGCAGTCTCTCTCGCTGTCTCCCTCGCTGTCTCCCTCGCTGTGTCTCTCGCTCTCTCCCTCGCTGTCTCCCTCGCCGTCTCACACGCTCTCTCTCGCAGTCTCTCTCGCTGTCTCCCTTGCAGTCTCTCTTGCAGTCTCTCTTGCAGTCTCTCTCGCTGTCTCCCTCGCTGTCTCCCTCGCTGTGTCTCTCGCTCTCTCCCTCGCTGTCTCCCTCGCCGTCTCACACGCTCTCTCTCACAGTCTCTCTCGCTGTCTCCCTCACTGTGTCCCTCGCAGTCTCCCTCGCTGTTTCCCTCGCTGTCTCCCTCGCTGTCTCCCTCGCTGTCTCCCTCGCTGTCTCTCTCGCGGTCTCTCTCGCAGTCTCTCTCGCAGTCTCTCTCGCAGTCTCTCTCGCAGTCTCTCTCGCAGTCTCTCTCGCTGTCTCTCTCGCTGACTCCCTCGCAGTTTCTATCGCTGTCTCCCTCGCAGTCTCTCTCGCTTTCTCCCTCGCTTTCTCCCTCGCTTTCTCCCTCGCTCTCTCCCTCGCAGTCTCTCTCGCAGTCTCTCTCGCAGTCTCCCTCGCAGTCTCCCTCGCTGTTTCCCTCGCTCTCTGTCTCGCTCTCTCTCTCGCTGTCTCCCTCGCTGTCTCCCTCGCTGTCTCCCTCGCTGTCTCCCTCGCTGTCTCCCTCGCTGTCTCCCTCGCTGTCTCCCTCGCAGTCTCCCTCGCTGTTTCCCTCGCTCTCTCTCTCGCTGTCTCCCTCGCTGTCTCCCTCGCTGTCTCCCTCGCTGTCTCCCTCGCAGTCTCCCTCGCTGTCTCCCTCGCAGTCTCCCTCGCTGTTTCCCTCGCTCTCTCTCTCGCTCTCTCTCTCACTGTCTCCCTCGCTGTCTCCCTCGCTGTCTCCCTCGCTGTCTCCCTCGCTGTCTCCCTCGCTGTCTCCCTCGCTGTCTCTCTCACAGTCTCTCTCGCTGTCTCCCTCGCTGTCTCCCTCGCAGTCTCCCTCGCTGTCTCCCTCGCAGTCTCCCTCGCTGTTTCCCTCGCTCTCTCTCTCGCTCTCTCTCTCACTGTCTCCCTCGCTGTCTCCCTCGCTGTCTCCCTCGCTGTCTCCCTCGCTGTCTCCCTCGCTGTCTCCCTCGCTTTCTCCCTCGCTGTCTCTCTCACAGTCTCCCTCGCTGTCTCCCTCGCTGTCTCCCTCGCTGTCTCTCTCGCTGTCTCTCTCGCTGTCCCTCTCGCTGTCCCTCTCGCTGTCTCTCTCGCTGTCTCTCTCGCTGTCTCTCTTGCTGTCTCCCTCGCTGTCTCCCTCGCTGTCTCCCTCGCTGTCTCCCTCGCTTTCTCCCTCGCTTTCTCCCTCGCTGTCTCTCTCACAGTCTCCCTCGCTGTCTCCCTCGCTGTCTCCCTCGCTTTCTCCCTCGCTGTCTCTCTCACAGTCTCCCTCGCTGTCTCCTACGCAGTCTCTCTCGCTGTCTCTCTCGCTGTCTCCATCGCCTTCTCCCTCGCTGTCTCCCTCGCTGTCTCCCTCGCTGTCTCTCTCGCTGTCTCTCTCTCTGTCTCCCTTGCAGTCTCCCTCGCTGTCTCATGCGCTCTCTCTCGCTGTCTCTCTCGCTGTCTCCCTCGCTGTGTCCCTCGCTGTGTCCCTCGCTGTGTCCCTCGCAGTCTCCCTCGCTGTCTCCCTCGCTGTCTCCCTCGCTGTCTCCCTCGCTGTGTCTCTCGCTCTCTCCCTCGCTGTCTCCCTCGCTGTCTCATGCGCTCTCTCTCGCAGTCTCTCTCGCTGTCTCCCTCACTGTGTCCCTCGCTGTGTCCCTCGCTGTGTCCCTCGCTGTGTCCCTCGCTGTGTCCCTCGCAGTCTCCCTCGCTGTCTCCCTCGCAGTCTCCCTCGCAGTCTCTCTTGCAGTCTCTCTCGCTGTCTCCCTCGCTTTCTCCCTCGCTGTCTCTCTCGCTGTCCCTCTCGCAGTCTCTCTCGCAGTCTCTCTCGCAGTCTCTCTCGCAGTCTCTCTCGCAGTCTCTCTCGCAGTCTCTCTCGCTGTCTCCCTCACTGTGTCCCTCGCTCTCTCCCTCGCAGTCTCCCTCACCGTCTCCCTCGCCGTCTCTCTCGCTGTCTTCCTCGCAGTTTCTCTCGCTGTCTCCCTCGCTGTCTCCCTCGCTGTCTCTCTCGCTGTCTCTCTCGCTGTCTCCCTCGCTGCCTCCCTCGCTGTCTCCCTAGCAGTCGCTCTCGCAGTCGCTCTCGCAGTCGCTCTCGCAGTCTCTCTCGCTGTCTCCCTCGCTGTCTCCCTCGCTGTCTCCCTAGCAGTCGCTCTCGCAGTCTCTCTCGTTGTCTTCCTCGCTGTGTCCCTCGCAGTCTCTCTCGCAGTCTCTCTCGCAGTCTCTCTCGCAGTCTCTCTCGCAGTCTCTCTCGCAGTCTCTCTCGCAGTCTCTCTCGCAGTCTTCCTCGCAGTTTCTCTCGCTGTCTCCCTCGCTGTCTCTCTCGCAGTTAGTCTCGCAGTCTCTCTCGCTGTATCCCTCGCTGTCTCTCTCACTATCTCCATAGCAGTCCCTCTCGCAGTCTCCCTCGCTGTCTCCCTCACAGTCTCCCTCACAGTCTCCCTCGCAGTCTCTCTCGCAGTCTCTCTCGCAGTCTCTCTCGCAGTCTCTCTCGCTATCTCTCTCGCTATCTCCCTCGCTATCTCCCTCGCTATCTCCCTCGCTATCTCCCTCGCTATCTCCCTCGCTATCTCCCTCGCTGTCTCCCTCGCTGTCTCCCTCGCTGTCTCCCTCGCTGTCTCTCTCGCTGTCTCCCTTGCAGTCTCCCTCGCAGCCTCCCTCGGAGTCTCTCTCGCTTTCTCCCTCGCAGTCCCTCTCGCAGTCTCTCTCGCTTTCTCCCTCGCAGTCTCTCTCGCAGTCTCTCTCGCAGTCTCTCTCGCAGTCTCCCTCGCAGTCTTCCTCGCAGTCTTCCTCGCAGTCTTCCTCGCAGTCTTCCTCGCAGTCTTCCTCGCAGTCTCCCTCGCTGTCTCCCTCGCAGTCTCTCTTGCAGTCTCTCTTGCAGTCTCTCTTGCAGTCTCTCTTGCTGTCACTCTTGCTGTCTCTCTTGCTGTCTCTCTTGCTGTCTCCCTCGCAGTCTCCCTCGCAGTCTCCCTCGCAGTCTCCCTCACAGTCTCCCTCGCTGTCTCCCTCGCTGTCTCACGCGATCTCTCTCGCATTCTCTCTCGCATTCTCTCTCGTCTCCCTCGCAGTCTCTCTCGCTGTGTCCATCGCAGTCTCTCTCACAGTCTCTCTTGCTGTCTCTGTCGCTGTCTCCCTCGCTGCCTCCCTCGCTGCCTCCCTCGCTGCCTCCCTCGCTGCCTCCCTCGCTGCCTCCCTCGCAGTCTCTCTCGAAGTCTCTCTCGAAGTCTCTCTCGAAGTCTCTCTCGAAGTCTCTCTCGAAGTCTCTCTCGCTGTCTCTCTCGCTGTCTCCCTCGCTTTCTCCCTCGCTGTCTCCCTCGCTGTCTCTCTCGCCGTCTCCCTCGCCGTCTCAATCGCTGTCTCCCTCGCAGTGTCTCTCGCTGTATCCCTCGCTGTTTTTCTCGCTATCTCCATTGCAGTCTCTCTCGCAGTTTCTCTCGCTTTCTCCCTCGCAGTCTCTCTCGCAGTCTCCCTCACAGTCTCACTCGCAGTCTCTCTCGCTGCCTCTCTCGCTGTCTCCCTCGCTGTCTCTCTCGCTGTCTCCCTCGCTGTCTCCCTCGAGGTCTCTCTCACAGTCTCTCTCGCAGTCTCTCTCGCTGACTCCCTCGCAGTTTCTATCGCTGTCTCCCTCGTGTTCTCTCTCGCTTTCTCTCTCGCTCTCTCCCTCGCAGTCTCTCTCGCAGTCTCTCTCGCTATCTCTCTCGCTATCTCCCTCGCTATCTCCCTCGCTATCTCCCTCGCTATCTCCCTCGCTATCTCTCTCGCAGTCTCCCTCGCTGTCTCCCTCGCTGTCTCCCTCGCTGTCTCCCTCGCAGTCTCTCTCGCAGTCTCTCTCGCAGTCTCTCTCGCAGTCTCTCTCGCAGTCTCTCTCGCAGTCTCCCTCGCTGTCTCCCTCCCAGTCTCTCTCGCAGTCTCTCTCGCAGTCTCTCTCGCAGTCTCTCTCGCTGTCCCTCTCGCAGTCTCTCTCGCTGTCCCTCTCGCAGTCTCTCTCGCTGTCTCTCTCGCTGTCTCTCTCGCTGTCTCTCTCGCAGTCTCCTTTGCAGTCTCTCTCGCAGTCTCTCTCGCTGTCTCCCTCACAGTCTCTCTCGCTGTCTCCCTCGCAGTCTCTCTCGAAGTCGCTCTCGCTTTCTCCCTCGCTGTCTCTCTCGCAGTCCTTCTCGCAGTCTCTCTCGCTGTCTCTCTCGCAGTCCTTCTCGCAGTCCTTCTCGCAGTCTCTCTCGCTGTCTCCCTCGCAGTCTCTCTCGCAGTCTCTCTCGCAGTCTCTCTCGCAGTCTCTCTCGCTGTCTCTCTCGCTGTCTCTCTCGCTGTCTCTCTCGCTGTCTCCCTCGCAGTCTCTCTCGCTGTCTCTCTCGCTGTCTCTCTCGCTGTCTCCATGGCTTTCTCCCTCGCTGTCTCTCTCGCAGTCTCTCTCGCAGTCTCTCTCGCAGTCTCTCTTGCAGTCTCTCTCGCAGTCTCTCTTGCAGTCTCTCTCGCAGTCTTCGTCGCAGTTTCTCTCGCTGTCTCCCTCGCTGCCTCCCACGCTGTCTCCCTCGCAGTCTCTCTTGCAGTCTCCCTCGCTGTGTCTCTCGCTCTCTCTCTCGCAGTCTCCCTCGCTGTCTCCCTCGCTATCTCCCTCGCTGTCTCCCTCGCTGTCTCACGCGATCTCTCTCACATTCTCTCTCGTTGTCTCCCTCGCAGTCTCCCTCGCAGTCTCTCTCGCAGTGTCCCTCGCAGTCTCTCTCGCAGTCTCTATTGCTGTCTCTCTCGCTGTGTCCCTCGCTGTGTCCCTCGCTGTCTCCCTCGCTGTCTCCCTCGCTGTCTCCCTCGCTGTCTCCCTCGCTGTCTCTCTCGCTGTCTCCCTCGCTGTCTCCCTCGCTGTCTCCCTCGCTGTCTCCCTCGCTTTCTCTCTCGCTTTCTCCCTCGCTTTCTCCCTCGCTCTCTCCCTCGCAGTCTCCCTCGCAGTCTCCCTCGCAGTCTCCCTCGCAGTCTCTCTCGCAGTCTCTCTCGCAGTCTCCCTCGCAGTCTCCCTCGCTGTCTCCCTCGCTGTCTCTCTCGCTGTCTCTCTCGCTGTCTCTCTCGCTGTCTCTCTCGCTGTCTCTCTCGCTGTCTCCCTCGCAGTCTCTCTCGCTGTCTCTTTCGCTGTCTCTCTCGCTGTCTCCCTCGCAGTCTCCCTCGCTGTCTCCCTCGCTGTGTCCCTCGCTGTCTCTCTCGCAGTTTCCCTCGCTGTCTCTCTCGCAGTTTCCCTCGCTGTCTCTCTCGCAGTTTCCCTCGCTGTCTCCCTCGCTGTCTCCCTCGCTGTCTTCCACGCAGTCTTGCTCGCAGTCTCCCTCGCAGTCTCCCTCGCAGTCTCCCTCGCAGTCTCCCTCGCAGTCTCTCTCGCAGTCTCCCTCGCTGTCTCCCTCGCTTTCTCCCTCGCTGTCTCCCTCGCTGTCTCCGTCGCTGTCTCTCTCGCTGTCTCTCTCGCTGTCTCTCTCGCTGTCTCCCTCGCTGTCTCTCTCGCAGTCTCTCTCGCAGTCTCTCTCGCTGTCTCTCTCGCTGTCTCTCTCGCTGTCTCTCTCGCTGTCTCCCTCGCAGTCTCCCTCGCAGTCTCCCTCGCTGTCTCCCTCGCTGTCTCCCTCGCTGTGTCCCTCGCTGTCTCTCTCGCAGTTTCCCTCGCTGTCTCTCTCGCAGTTTCCCTCGCTGTCTCCCTCGCTGTCTCCCTCGCTGTCTCCCTCGCAGTCTCCCTCGCAGTCTCCCTCGCAGTCTCCCTCGCAGTCTCTCTCGCAGTCTCCCTCGCAGTCTCCCTCGCAGTCTCCCTCGCAGTCTCCCTCGCTGTCTCCCTCGCCATCTCCCTCGCCGTCTCCCTCGCAGTCACTCTCTCTGTATCCCCCGCTGTCTCTCTCGCTATCTCCATAGCAGTCTCTCTCACTGTCTCCCTCGCTGTCTCCCTCGCTGTCTCCCTCGCTGTCGCTGTCTCTGTCGCTGTCTCTGTCGCTGTCTCCCTCTCTGTCTCCCTCGTCGTCTCCCTCGTCATCTCCCTCGTCGTCTCCCTCGTCGTCTCCCTCGTCGTCTCCCTCGCAGTCTCTCTCGCAGTCTCTCTCACTGTCTCTCTCGCTGTCTCTCTCGCTGTCTCTCTCGCTGTCTCTCTCGCTGTCTCTCTCAATGTCTCCCTCGCTGTCTCCCTTCTGTCTCCCTCGCTCTATCCCTCGCTGTATCACTCGCAGTCTCCCTCGCTGTCTCTCTCGCAGTCCTTCTCGCAGTCTCTCTCGCTGTCTCTCTTGCAGTCCTTCTCGCAGTCCTTCTCGCAGTCTCTCTCGCTGTCTCCCTCGCAGTCTCTCTCGCAGTCTCTCTCGCAGTCTCTCTCGCAGTCTCTCTCGCTGTCTCTCTCGCTGTCTCTCTCGCTGTCTCTCTCGCTGTCTCTCTCGCTGTCTCCCTCGCAGTCTCTCTCGCTGTCTCTCTCGCTGTCTCTCTCGCTGTCTCTCTCGCTGTCTCTCTCGCTGTCTCCATGGCTTTCTCCCTCGCTGTCTCTCTCGCAGTCTCTCTCGCAGTCTCTCTTGCAGTCTCTCTCGCAGTCTCTCTTGCAGTCTCTCTCGCAGTCTTCGTCGCAGTTTCTCTCGCTGTCTCCCTCGCTGCCTCCCACGCTGTCTCCCTCGCAGTCTCTCTTGCAGTCTCCCTCGCTGTGTCTCTCGCTCTCTCTCTCGCAGTCTCCCTCGCTGTCTCCCTCGCTATCTCCCTCGCTGTCTCCCTCGCTGTCTCACGCGATCTCTCTCACATTCTCTCTCGTTGTCTCCCTCGCAGTCTCCCTCGCAGTCTCTCTCGCAGTGTCCTTCGCAGTGTCTCTCGCAGTCTCTATTGCTGTCTCTCTCGCTGTGTCCCTCGCTGTCTCCCTCGCTGTCTCCCTCGCTGTCTCCCTCGCTGTCTCCCTCGCTGTCTCCCTCGCTGTCTCCCTCGCTTTCTCTCTCGCTTTCTCCCTCGCTTTCTCCCTCGCTCTCTCCCTCGCAGTCTCCCTCGCAGTCTCCCTCGCAGTCTCCCTCGCAGTCTCTCTCGCAGTCTCTCTCGCAGTCTCCCTCGCAGTCTCCCTCGCTGTCTCCCTCGCTGTCTCTCTCGCTGTCTCTCTCGCTGTCTCTCTCGCTGTCTCTCTCGCTGTCTCTCTCGCTGTCTCCCTCGCAGTCTCTCTCGCTGTCTCTCTCGCTGTCTCTCTCGCTGTCTCCCTCGCTGTCTCCCTCGCTGTGTCCCTCGCTGTCTCTCTCGCAGTTTCCCTCGCTGTCTCTCTCGCAGTTTCCCTCGCTGTCTCTCTCGCAGTTTCCCTCGCTGTCTCCCTCGCTGTCTCCCTCGCTGTCTTCCACGCAGTCTTGCTCGCAGTCTCCCTCGCAGTCTCCCTCGCAGTCTCCCTCGCAGTCTCCCTCGCAGTCTCTCTCGCAGTCTCCCTCGCTGTCTCCCTCGCTTTCTCCCTCGCTGTCTCCCTCGCTGTCTCCGTCGCTGTCTCTCTCGCTGTCTCTCTCGCTGTCTCTCTCGCTGTCTCCCTCGCTGTCTCTCTCGCAGTCTCTCTCGCAGTCTCTCTCGCTGTCTCTCTCGCTGTCTCTCTCGCTGTCTCTCTCGCTGTCTCTCTCGCTGTCTCCCTCGCAGTCTCCCTCGCAGTCTCCCTCGCTGTCTCCCTCGCTGTCTCCCTCGCTGTGTCCCTCGCTGTCTCTCTCGCAGTTTCCCTCGCTGTCTCTCTCGCAGTTTCCCTCGCTGTCTCCCTCGCTGTCTCCCTCGCAGTCTCCCTCGCAGTCTCCCTCGCAGTCTCCCTCGCAGTCTCTCTCGCAGTCTCCCTCGCAGTCTCCCTCGCAGTCTCCCTCGCAGTCTCCCTCGCTGTCTCCCTCGCCATCTCCCTCGCCGTCTCCCTCGCAGTCACTCTCTCTGTATCCCCCGCTGTCTCTCTCGCTATCTCCATAGCAGTCTCTCTCACTGTCTCCCTCGCTGTCTCCCTCGCTGTCTCCCTCGCTGTCGCTGTCTCTGTCGCTGTCTCTGTCGCTGTCTCCCTCTCTGTCTCCCTCGTCGTCTCCCTCGTCATCTCCCTCGTCGTCTCCCTCGTCGTCTCCCTCGTCGTCTCCCTCGCAGTCTCTCTCGCAGTCTCTCTCACTGTCTCTCTCGCTGTCTCTCTCGCTGTCTCTCTCGCTGTCTCTCTCGCTGTCTCTCTCAATGTCTCCCTCGCTGTCTCCCTTCTGTCTCCCTCGCTCTATCCCTCGCTGTATCACTCGCAGTCTCCCTCGCTGTCTCTCTCGCAGTCCTTCTCGCAGTCTCTCTCGCTGTCTCTCTCGCAGTCCTTCTCGCAGTCCTTCTCGCAGTCTCTCTCGCTGTCTCCCTCGCAGTCTCTCTCGCAGTCTCTCTCGCAGTCTCTCTCGCAGTCTCTCTCGCTGTCTCTCTCGCTGTCTCTCTCGCTGTCTCTCTCGCTGTCTCTCTCGCTGTCTCCCTCGCAGTCTCTCTCGCTGTCTCTCTCGCTGTCTCTCTCGCTGTCTCTCTCGCTGTCTCTCTCGCTGTCTCCATGGCTTTCTCCCTCGCTGTCTCTCTCGCAGTCTCTCTCGCAGTCTCTCTTGCAGTCTCTCTCGCAGTCTCTCTTGCAGTCTCTCTCGCAGTCTTCGTCGCAGTTTCTCTCGCTGTCTCCCTCGCTGCCTCCCACGCTGTCTCCCTCGCAGTCTCTCTTGCAGTCTCCCTCGCTGTGTCTCTCGCTCTCTCTCTCGCAGTCTCCCTCGCTGTCTCCCTCGCTATCTCCCTCGCTGTCTCCCTCGCTGTCTCACGCGATCTCTCTCACATTCTCTCTCGTTGTCTCCCTCGCAGTCTCCCTCGCAGTCTCTCTCGCAGTGTCCTTCGCAGTGTCTCTCGCAGTCTCTATTGCTGTCTCTCTCGCTGTGTCCCTCGCTGTGTCCCTCGCTGTCTCCCTCGCTGTCTCCCTCGCTGTCTCCCTCGCTGTCTCCCTCGCTGTCTCTCTCGCTGTCTCCCTCGCTGTCTCCCTCGCTGTCTCCCTCGCTTTCTCTCTCGCTTTCTCCCTCGCTTTCTCCCTCGCTCTCTCCCTCGCAGTCTCCCTCGCAGTCTCCCTCGCAGTCTCCCTCGCAGTCTCTCTCGCAGTCTCTCTCGCAGTCTCCCTCGCTGTCTCCCTCGCTGTCTCCCTCGCTGTCTCTCTCGCTGTCTCTCTCGCTGTCTCTCTCGCTGTCTCTCTCGCTGTCTCTCTCGCTGTCTCTCTCGCAGTCTCTCTCGCTGTCTCTCTCGCTGTCTCTCTCGCTGTCTCTCTCGCTGTCTCCCTCGCAGTCTCCCTCGCAGTCTCCCTCGCTGTGTCCCTCGCTGTCTCTCTCGCAGTTTCCCTCGCTGTCTCTCTCGCAGTTTCCCTCGCTGTCTCTCTCGCAGTTTCCCTCGCTGTCTCCCTCGCTGTCTCCCTCGCTGTCTTCCACGCAGTCTCCCTCGCAGTCTCCCTCGCAGTCTCCCTCGCAGTCTCCCTCGCAGTCTCCCTCGCAGTCTCTCTCGCAGTCTCCCTCGCTGTCTCCCTCGCTTTCTCCCTCGCTGTCTCCCTCGCTGTCTCTGTCGCTGTCTCTCTCGCTGTCTCTCTCGCTGTCTCTCTCGCTGTCTCCCTCGCTGTCTCTCTCGCAGTCTCTCTCGCAGTCTCTCTCGCTGTCTCTCTCGCTGTCTCTCTCGCTGTCTCTCTCGCTGTCTCTCTCGCTGTCTCCCTCGCAGTCTCCCTCGCTGTCTCCCTCGCTGTCTCCCTCGCTGTCGCTGTCTCTGTCGCTGTCTCTGTCGCTGTCTCCCTCTCTGTCTCCCTCGCTGTCTCCCTCGTCGTCTCCCTCGTCGTCTCCCTCGTCGTCTCCCTCGTCGTCTCCCTCGTCGTCTCCCTCGTCGTCTCCCTCGCAGTCTCTCTCGCAGTCTCTCTCGCTGTCTCTCTCGCTGTCTCTCTCGCTGTCTCTCTCGCTGTCTCTCTCGCTGTCTCTCTCGCTGTCTCTCTCAATGTCTCCCTCGCTGTCTCCCTTCTGTCTCCCTCGCTCTATCCCTCGCTGTATCACTCGCAGTCTCTCTCGCAGTCTCTCTCGCAGTCTCTCTCGCAGTCTCTCTCGCAGTCTCTCTCGCTGTCTCTCTCGCTGTCTCTCTCGCTGTCTCCCTCTCAGTCTCTCTCACTCTCTCTCTCGCAGTCTCTCTCGTCGTCTCTCTCTCCATCTCTCTCTCCGTCTCTCTCGCCGTCTCTCTCGCCGTCTCTCTCGCAGTCTCGCTCGCAGTCTCCCTCGCAGTCTCCCTCGCAGTCTCCCTCGCAGTCTCTCTCGCAGTCTCTCTCGCAGTCTCTCTCGCAGTCTCTCTCGCAGTCTCTCTCGCAGTCTCCCTCGCAGTCTCCCTCGCAGTCTCCCTCAAAGTCTCTCTCGCAGTCTCTCGCAGTCTCTCTCGCAGTCTCTCTCGCAGTCTCTCTCGCTGTCCCTCTCGCAGTCTCTCTCGCAGTCTCCCTCGCAGTCTCTCTCGCAGTCTCTCTCGCAGTCTCTCTCGCTGTCTCTCTCAATGTACTCTCGCTGTCTCCCTCGCTGTCTCCCTCGCTCTATCCCTCGCTCTATCCCTCGCTCTATCCCTCGCTGTATCTCTCGCAGTCTCTCTCGCAGTCTCTCTCGCAGTCTCTCTCGCTGTCTCCCTCTCAGTCTCTCTCACTCTCTCTCTCGCATTCTCTCTCGTCGTCTCTCTCTCCATCTCTCTCACCATCTCTCTCGCTGTCTCTCTCGCCGTCTCCCTCGCAGTCTCCCTCGCAGTCTCCCTTGCAGTCTCTCTCGCAGTCTCTCTCGCAGTCTCTCTCGCAGTCTCCCTCGCAGTCTCCCTCGCAGTCTCCCTCGCAGTCTCCCTCGCAGTCTCCCTCGCAGTCTCTCTCGCTGTCTCCATTGCAGTCTCCCACACAGTCTCTGTCGCTTTCTCCCTCGCTTTCTCCCTCGCAGTCTCTCTCGCAGTCTCTCTCGCAGTCTCTCTCGCAGTCTCTCTCGCTGTCCCTCTCGCAGTCTCTCTCGCAGTCTCTCTCGCTGTCTCCCTCGCAGTCTCTCTCGCAGTCTCCTTTGCAGTCTCTCTCGCTGTCTCTCTCGCTGTCTCCCTCGCAGTCTCCCTCACAGTCTCCCTCGCAGTCTCCCTCGCAGTCTCCCTCGCAGTCTCCCTCGCAGTCTCTCTCGCTGTCTCCCTCGCTGTTTCCCTCACAGTCTCCCTCGCTGTCTCCCTCGCTGTCTCCCTCGCTGTCTCCCTCGCAGTCTCTCACGCAGTCGCTCTCACTTTCTCCCTCGCTGTCTCTCTTGCAGTCCTTCTCGCAGTCTCTGTTGCTGTCTCCCTCGCTGTCTCCCTCGCTGTCTCCCTCGCTGTCTCCCTCGCTGTCTCCCTCGCTGTCTCCCTCGCTGTCTTCCACGCTGTCTCCCTCGCAGTCTCCCTCGCAGTCTCCCTCGCAGTCTCCCTCGCAGTCTCCCTCGCAGTCTCTCTCGCTGTCTCCCTCGCTTTCTCTCTCGCTGTCTCTCTCGCTGTCTCCCTCGCAGTCTCTCTTGCAGTCTCTCTTGCAGTCTCCCTCGCTGTCTCCCTCGCTGTCTCCCTCGCTGTGTCCCTCGCTCTCCCCCTCGCTCTCCCCCTCGCTCTCCCCCTCGCTCTCTCCCTCGCAGTCTCCCTCGCTGTCTCTCTCGCAGTCTCTCTCGCTGTCTTCCTTGCAGTCTCCCTCGCTGTCTCCCTCGCTGTCTCCCTCGCTGCCTCCCTCGCAGTCTCTCTCGAAGTCTCTCTCGCTGTCTACCTCGCTGTCTCCCTCGCTGTCTCCCTCGCTGTCTCCCTCGTTGTCTCTCTCGCTGCCTCCCTCGCAGTCTCTCTCGAAGCCTCTCTCGCTGTCTACCTCGCTGTCTCCCTCGCTCTCTCTCTCGCTCTCTCCCTCGCCGTCTCCCTCGCCGTCTTAATCGCTGTCTCCCTCGCATTCTCTCTCGCAGTGTCTCTCGCTGTATCCCTCGCTGTCTCTCTCGCTATCTCCATAGCAGTCTCTCTCGCAGTTTCTCTCGCTTCCTCCCTCGCAGTCTCTCTCGCTGTCTCCCTCACAGTGTCTCTCGCTGTCTCTCTCACTGTCTCCCTCGCTGTCTCCCTCACAGTCTCTCTCGCTGTCTCCCTCGCTGTCTCCCTCGAGGTCTCTCTCGCAGTCTCTCTCGCAGTCTCTCTCGCAGTCTCTCTCGCAGTCTCTCTCGCAGTCTCTCTCGCAGTCTCTCTCGCAGTCTCTCTCGCTGTCTCTCTCGCTGTCTCTCTCGCTGACTCCCTCGCAGTTTCTATCGCTGTCTCCCTCGCAGTCTCTCTCGCTTTCTCCCTCGCTCTCTCCCTCGCAGTCACTCTCGCTGTCTCCCTCGCTGCCTCCCTCACAGTCTCCCTCGCTGTTTCCCTCGCTGTCTACCTCGCTCTCTCTCTCGCTGTCACCCTCGCTGTCTCCCTTGCAGTCTCCCACACAGTCTCTCACGCTTTCTCCCTCGCTTTCTCCCTCGCTTTCTCCCTCGCTTTCTCCCTCGCAGTCTCTCTCGCAGTCTCTCTCGCAGTCTCTCTCGCTGTCTCTCTCGCTGTCTCTCTCGCTGTCTCTCTCGCTGTCTCCCTCGCTGTCTCCCTCGCTGTCTCCCTCGCTGTCTCCCTCGCAGTCTCCCTCGTCGTCTCCCTCGTCGTCTCCCTCGTCGTCTCCCTCGTCGTCTCCCTCGTCGTCTCCCTCGTCGTCTCCCTCGCAGTCTCTCTCGCAGTCTCTCTCGCTGTCTCTCTCGCTGTCTCTCTCGCTGTCTCTCTCGCTGTCTCTCTCGCTGTCTCTCTCGCTGTCTCTCTCAATGTCTCCCTCGCTGTCTCCCTTCTGTCTCCCTCGCTCTATCCCTCGCTGTATCACTCGCAGTCTCTCTCGCAGTCTCTCTCGCAGTCTCTCTCGCAGTCTCTCTCGCAGTCTCTCTCGCTGTCTCTCTCGCTGTCTCTCTCGCTGTCTCCCTCTCAGTCTCTCTCACTCTCTCTCTCGCAGTCTCTCTCGTCGTCTCTCTCTCCATCTCTCTCTCCGTCTCTCTCGCCGTCTCTCTCGCCGTCTCTCTCGCAGTCTCGCTCGCAGTCTCCCTCGCAGTCTCCCTCGCAGTCTCCCTCGCAGTCTCTCTCGCAGTCTCTCTCGCAGTCTCTCTCGCAGTCTCTCTCGCAGTCTCTCTCGCAGTCTCCCTCGCAGTCTCCCTCGCAGTCTCCCTCAAAGTCTCTCTCGCAGTCTCTCGCAGTCTCTCTCGCAGTCTCTCTCGCAGTCTCTCTCGCTGTCCCTCTCGCAGTCTCTCTCGCAGTCTCCCTCGCAGTCTCTCTCGCAGTCTCTCTCGCAGTCTCTCTCGCTGTCTCTCTCAATGTACTCTCGCTGTCTCCCTCGCTGTCTCCCTCGCTCTATCCCTCGCTCTATCCCTCGCTCTATCCCTCGCTGTATCTCTCGCAGTCTCTCTCGCAGTCTCTCTCGCAGTCTCTCTCGCTGTCTCCCTCTCAGTCTCTCTCACTCTCTCTCTCGCATTCTCTCTCGTCGTCTCTCTCTCCATCTCTCTCACCATCTCTCTCGCTGTCTCTCTCGCCGTCTCCCTCGCAGTCTCCCTCGCAGTCTCCCTTGCAGTCTCTCTCGCAGTCTCTCTCGCAGTCTCTCTCGCAGTCTCCCTCGCAGTCTCCCTCGCAGTCTCCCTCGCAGTCTCCCTCGCAGTCTCCCTCGCAGTCTCCCTCGCAGTCTCTCTCGCTGTCTCCATTGCAGTCTCCCACACAGTCTCTGTCGCTTTCTCCCTCGCTTTCTCCCTCGCAGTCTCTCTCGCAGTCTCTCTCGCAGTCTCTCTCGCAGTCTCTCTCGCTGTCCCTCTCGCAGTCTCTCTCGCAGTCTCTCTCGCTGTCTCCCTCGCAGTCTCTCTCGCAGTCTCCTTTGCAGTCTCTCTCGCTGTCTCTCTCGCTGTCTCCCTCGCAGTCTCCCTCACAGTCTCCCTCGCAGTCTCCCTCGCAGTCTCCCTCGCAGTCTCCCTCGCAGTCTCTCTCGCTGTCTCCCTCGCTGTTTCCCTCACAGTCTCCCTCGCTGTCTCCCTCGCTGTCTCCCTCGCTGTCTCCCTCGCAGTCTCTCACGCAGTCGCTCTCACTTTCTCCCTCGCTGTCTCTCTTGCAGTCCTTCTCGCAGTCTCTGTTGCTGTCTCCCTCGCTGTCTCCCTCGCTGTCTCCCTCGCTGTCTCCCTCGCTGTCTCCCTCGCTGTCTCCCTCGCTGTCTTCCACGCTGTCTCCCTCGCAGTCTCCCTCGCAGTCTCCCTCGCAGTCTCCCTCGCAGTCTCCCTCGCAGTCTCTCTCGCTGTCTCCCTCGCTTTCTCTCTCGCAGTCTCTCTCGCTGTCTCCCTCGCAGTCTCTCTCGCAGTCTCTCTCGCAGTCTCTCTCGCAGTCTCTCTCGCTGTCTCTCTCGCTGTCTCTCTCGCTGTCTCTCTCGCTGTCTCTCTCGCTGTCTCCCTCGCAGTCTCTCTCGCTGTCTCTCTCGCTGTCTCTCTCGCTGTCTCTCTCGCTGTCTCTCTCGCTGTCTCCATGGCTTTCTCCCTCGCTGTCTCTCTCGCAGTCTCTCTCGCAGTCTCTCTTGCAGTCTCTCTCGCAGTCTCTCTTGCAGTCTCTCTCGCAGTCTTCGTCGCAGTTTCTCTCGCTGTCTCCCTCGCTGCCTCCCACGCTGTCTCCCTCGCAGTCTCTCTTGCAGTCTCCCTCGCTGTGTCTCTCGCTCTCTCTCTCGCAGTCTCCCTCGCTGTCTCCCTCGCTATCTCCCTCGCTGTCTCCCTCGCTGTCTCACGCGATCTCTCTCACATTCTCTCTCGTTGTCTCCCTCGCAGTCTCCCTCGCAGTCTCTCTCGCTGTCTCCCTCGCTGTCTCCGTCGCTGTCTCTCTCGCTGTCTCTCTCGCTGTCTCTCTCGCTGTCCCACTCGCAGTCTCCCTCGCAGTCTCTCTCGCAGTCTCCTTTGCAGTCTCTCTCGCTGTCTCTCTCGCTGTCTCTCTCGCTGTCTCTCTCGCTGTCTCTCTCGCTGTCTCTCTCGCTGTCTCTCTCGCAGTCTCCCTCGCAGTCTGCCTCGCAGTTTCCCTCGCAGTCTCTTTCGCTGTCTCCCTCACAGTCTCTTTCGCTGTCTCCCTCGCAGTCTCCCTCGCAGTCTCTCTCGCAGTCGCTCTCACTTTCTCCCTCGCTGTCTCTCTCGCAGTCCTTCTCGCAGTCCTTCTCGCAGTCTCTCTCGCAGTCACTCTCGCTGTCTCTCTCGCTGTCTCTCTCGCTGTCTCTCTCGCTGTCTCCCTCGCTGTCTCCCTCGCTGTCTCCCTCGCTATCTCCCTCGCTTTCTCCCTCGCTGTCTCTCTCGCAGTCTCTCTCGCAGTCTCTCTCGCTGTCTCTCTCGCTGTCTCTCTCGCTGTCTCTCTCGCTGTCTCCCTCGCAGTCTCCCTCGCTGTCTCCCTCGCTGTCTCCCTCGCTGTCTCCCTCGCTGTCTCCCTCGCTGTGTCCCTCGCTGTCTCTCTCGCAGTTTCCCTCGCTGTCTCTCTCGCAGTTTCCCTCGCTGTCTCCCTCGCTGTCTCCCTCGCAGTCTCCCTCGCAGTCTCCCTTGCAGTCTCCCTCGCAGTCTCTCTCGCAGTCTCTCTCGCAGTCTCCCTCGCAGTCTCCCTCGCAGTCTCCCTCGCTGTCTCCCTCGCTGTCTCCCTCGTTGTCTCCCTCGCTGTCTCCCTCGCTGTCTCCCTCGCCGTCTCCCTCGCAGTCACTCTCTCTGTATCCCCCGCTGTCTCTCTCGCTATCTCCATAGCAGTCTCTCTCGCTGTCTCCCTCGCTGTCTCCCTCGCTGTCTCCCTCGCTGTCTCCGTCTCTGTCGCTGTCTCTGTCGCTGTCTCTGTCGCTGTCTCCCTCTCTGTCTCCCTCTCTGTCTCCCTCGCCGTCTCCCTCGTCGTCTCCCTCTTCGTCTCCCTCGTCGTCTCCCTCGTCGTCTCCCTCGTCGTCTCCCTCGTCGTCTCCCTCGCAGTCTCTCTCGCTGTCTCTCTCGCTGTCTCTCTCGCTGTCTCTCTCGCTGTCTCTCTCAATGTACTCTCGCTGTCTCCCTCGCTGTCTCCCTCGCTGTCTCCCTTCTGTCTCCCTCGCTCTATCCCTCGCTGTATCACTCGCAGTCTCACTCGCAGTCTCTCTCGCTGTCTCTCTCGCTGTCTCTCTCGCTGTCTCTCTCGCTGTCTCTCTCGCTGTCTCCCTCTCAGTCTCTCTCACTCTCTCTCTCGCAGTCTCTCTCGTCGTCTCTCTCTCCATCTCTCTCTCCATCTCTCTCGCCGTCTCTCTCGCCGTCTCTCTCGCAGTCTCGCTCGCAGTCTCCCTCGCAGTCTCTCTCGCAGTCTCTCTCGCAGTCTCTCTCGCAGTCTCTCTCGCAGTCTCTCTCGCAGTCTCCCTCGCAGTCTCCCTCGCAGTCTCTCTCGCTGTCTCCCTCGCAGTCTCTCTCGCAGTCTCTCGCAGTCTCTCGCAGTCTCTCTCGCAGTCTCTCTCGCAGTCTATCTCGCTGTCCCTCTCGCAGTCTCCCTCGCAGTCTCCCTCGCAGTCTCCCTCGCAGTCTCCCTCGCAGTCTCCCTCGCAGTCTCTCTCGCAGTCTCTCTCGCTGTCCCTCTCGCAGTCTCCCTCGCAGTCTCCCTCGCAGTCTCCCTCGCAGTCTCCCTCGCAGTCTCTCTCGCTGTCTCCCTCACAGTCTCTTTCGCTGTCTCCCTCGCAGTCTCCCTCGCAGTCTCTCTCGCAGTCGCTCTCACTTTCTCCCTCGCTGTCTCTCTCGCAGTCCTTCTCGCAGTCCTTCTCGCAGTCTCTCTCGCAGTCTCTCTCGCTGTCTCTCTCGCTGTCTCTCTCGCTGTCTCTCTCGCTGTCTCTCTCGCTGTCTCTCTCGCTGTCTCCCTCGCTGTCTCCCTCGCTGTCTCCCTCGCTGTCTCTCTCGCAGTCTCTCTCGCTGTCTCTCTCGCTGTCTCTCTCGCTGTCTCTCTCGCTGTCTCCCTCGCAGTCTCCCTCGCTGTCTCCCTCGCTGTCTCCCTCGCTGTCTCCCTCGCTGTCTCCCTCGCTGTCTCCCTCGCTGTGTCCCTCGCTGTCTCTCTCGCAGTTTCCCTCGCTGTCTCTCTCGCAGTTTCCCTCGCTGTCTCCCTCGCTGTCTCCCTCGCAGTCTCCCTCGCAGTCTCCCTCGCAGTCTCCCTTGCAGTCTCCCTTGCAGTCTCCCTCGCAGTCTCTCTCGCAGTCTCCCTCGCAGTCTCCCTCGCAGTCTCCCTCGCAGTCTCCCTCGCTGTCTCCCTCGCTGTCTCCCTCGCTGTCTCCCTCGCTGTCTCCCTCGCCGTCTCCCTCGCAGTCACTCTCTCTGTATCCCCCGCTGTCTCTCTCGCTATCTCCATAGCAGTCTCTCTCGCTGTCTCCCTCGCTGTCTCCCTCGCTGTCTCCCTCGCTGTCTCCCTCGCTGTCTCCGTCTCTGTCGCTGTCTCTGTCGCTGTCTCTGTCGCTGTCTCCCTCTCTGTCTCCCTCTCTGTCTCCCTCTCTGTCTCCCTCTCTGTCTCCCTCTCTGTCTCCCTCGCCGTCTCCCTCGCCGTCTCCCTCGCCGTCTCCCTCGCCGTCTCCCTCGCCGTCTCCCTCGTCGTCTCCCTCGTCGTCTCCCTCGTCGTCTCCCTCGCCGTCTCCCTCGCAGTCTCTCTCGCAGTCTCTCTCGCAGTCTCTCTCGCTGTCTCTCTCGCTGTCTCTCTCGCTGTCTCTCTCAATGTACTCTCGCTGTCTCCCTCGCTGTCTCCCTCGCTGTCTCCCTTCTGTCTCCCTCGCTCTATCCCTCGCTGTATCACTCGCAGTCTCACTCGCAGTCTCTCTCGCTGTCTCTCTCGCTGTCTCTCTCGCTGTCTCTCTCGCTGTCTCCCTCTCAGTCTCTCTCACTCTCTCTCTCGCAGTCTCTCTCGCAGTCTCTCTCGCCGTCTCTCTCGCAGTCTCGCTCGCAGTCTCCCTCGCAGTCTCCCTCGCAGTCTCTCTCGCAGTCTCTCTCGCAGTCTCTCTCGCAGTCTCTCTCGCAGTCTCTCTCGCAGTCTCTCTCGCAGTCTCCCTCGCAGTCTCCCTCGCAGTCTCTCTCGCTGTCTCCCTCGCAGTCTCTCTCGCAGTCTCTCGCAGTCTCTCTCGCAGTCTCTCTCGCAGTCTCTCTCGCAGTCTCTCTCGCAGTCTATCTCGCTGTCCCTCTCGCAGTCTCCCTCGCAGTCTCCCTCGCAGTCTCCCTCGCAGTCTCCCTCGCAGTCTCCCTCGCAGTCTCTCTCGCAGTGTCTCTCGCAGTCTCTCTCGCTGTCTCTCTCAATGTACTCTCGCTGTCTCCCTCACTGTCTCACTCGCTCTATCCCTCGCTGTATCTCTCGCAGTCTCTCTCGCAGTCTCTCTCGCAGTCTCTCTCACAGTCTCTCTCGCTGTCTCTCTCGCTGTCTCCCTCGCAGTCTCTCTCGCTCTCTCCCTCACTGTCTCTCTCGCAGTCTCTCTCTCCATCTCTCTCGCCATCTCTCTCGCCGTCTCCCTCGCAGTCTCCCTCGCTGTCTCCGTCGCTGTCTCCCTCGCAGTCTCTCTCGCAGTCTCTCTCGCAGTCTCCCTCGCAGTCTCCCTCGCAGTCTCTCTCGCTGTCTCCCTCGCAGTCTCTCTCGCAGTCTCTCGCAGTCTCTCTCGCAGTCTCTCTCGCAGTCTATCTCGCTGTCCCTCTCGCAGTCTCCCTCGCAGTCTCCCTCGCAGTCTCCCTCGCAGTCTCCCTCGCAGTCTCTCTCGCAGTGTCTCTCGCAGTCTCTCTCGCTGTCTCTCTCAATGTACTCTCGCTGTCTCCCTCACTGTCTCACTCGCTCTATCCCTCGCTGTATCTCTCGCAGTCTCTCTCGCAGTCTCTCTCGCAGTCTCTCTCACAGTCTCTCTCGCTGTCTCTCTCGCTGTCTCCCTCGCAGTCTCTCTCGCTCTCTCCCTCACTGTCTCTCTCGCAGTCTCTCTCTCCATCTCTCTCGCCATCTCTCTCGCCGTCTCCCTCGCAGTCTCCCTCGCTGTCTCCCTCGCTGTCTCCCTCGCTGTCTCCCTCGCTGTCTCCCTCGCAGTCTCTCTCGCAGTCTCTCTCGCAGTCTCTCTCGCAGTCTCTCTCGCAGTCTCCCTCGCTGTCTCCCTCACAGTCTCTCCGGCTGTCTCCCTTGCAGTCTCCCACACAGTCTCTCACGCTTTCTCCCTCGCTTTCTCCCTCGCAGTCTCTCTCGCAGTCTCTCTCGCAGTCTCTCTCGCAGTCTCTCTCGCAGTCTCCCTCGCTGTCTCCCTCACAGTCTCTCTCGCTGTCTCCCTTGCAGTCTCCCACACAGTCTCTCACGCTTTCTCCCTCGCTTTCTCCCTCACTGTCTCACTCGCTCTATCCCTCGCTGTATCTCTCGCAGTCTCTCTCGCAGTCTCTCTCGCAGTCTCTCTCGCAGTCTCTCTCACAGTCTCTCTCGCTGTCTCTCTCGCTGTCTCCCTCGCAGTCTCTCTCGCTCTCTCCCTCACTGTCTCTCTCGCAGTCTCTCTCTCCATCTCTCTCGCCATCTCTCTCGCCGTCTCCCTCGCAGTCTCCCTCGCTGTCTCCCTCGCTGTCTCCCTCGCTGTCTCCCTCGCTGTCTCCCTCGCAGTCTCTCTCGCAGTCTCTCTCGCAGTCTCTCTCGCAGTCTCTCTCGCAGTCTCTCTCGCAGTCTCCCTCGCTGTCTCCCTCACAGTCTCTCTCGCTGTCTCCCTTGCAGTCTCCCACACAGTCTCTCACGCTTTCTCCCTCGCTTTCTCCCTCGCAGTCTCTCTCGCAGTCTCTCTCGCAGTCTCTCTCGCAGTCTCTCTCGCAGTCTCCCTCGCTGTCTCCCTCACAGTCTCTCTCGCTGTCTCCCTTGCAGTCTCCCACACAGTCTCTCACGCTTTCTCCCTCGCTTTCTCCCTCGCAGTCTCTCTCGCAGTCTCTCTCGCAGTCTCTCTCGCTGTCCCTCTCGCAGTCTCTCTCGCTGTCCCTCTCGCAGTCTCTCTCGCTGTCTCCCTCGCAGTCTCTCTCGCAGTCTCCTTTGCAGTCTCCTTTGCAGTCTCTCTCGCTGTCTCTCTCGCTGTCTCTCTCGCTGTCTCTCTCGCTGTCTCTCTCGCATTCTCTCTCGCATTCTCTCTCGCAGTCTCCCTCGCAGTCTCCCTCGCAGTCTCTTTCGCTGTCTCCCTCGCTGTTTCCCTCACAGTCTCCCTCGCAGTCTCCCTCGCAGTCTCCCTCGCAGTCTCTCTCGCAGTCGCTCTCACTTTCTCCCTCGCTGTCACTCTCGCAGTCATTCTCGCAGTCTCTCTCGCAGTCTCTCTCGCTGTCTCCCTCGCTGTCTCCCTCGCTGTCTCCCTCGCTGTCTCCCTCGCTGTCTCCCTCACTGTCTCCTTCACTGTCTCCCACGCTGTCTCCCACGCTGTCTCCCACGCTGTCTCCCTCACAGTCTCTCTCGCTGTCTCTCTCGCTTTCTCCCTCGCTGTCTCCCTCGCTGTCTCTCTCGCTGTCTCCCTCGCAGTCTCTCTCGCTGTCTCCCTCGCTGTCTCCCTCGCTGTCTCCCTCACTGTCTCCCTCGCTCTCTCCCTCGCTGTCTCCCGTGCTGTCTCCCTCACTGTGTCCCTCGCTCTCTCCCTCGCTCTCTCCCTCGCAGTCTCCCTCACCGTCTCCCTCGCCGTCTCTCTCGCAGTCTCTCTCGCTGTCTTCCTCGCAGTTTCTCTCGCTGTCTCCCTCGCTGCCTCCCTCGCTGACTCCCACGCAGTCTCTCTCGCAGTCTCTCTCGCAGTCTCTCTCGCAGTCTCTCTCGCAGTCTCCCTCGCTGTCTCCCTCACAGTCTCTCTCGCTGTCTCCCTTGCAGTCTCCCACACAGTCTCTCACGCTTTCTCCCTCGCTTTCTCCCTCGCAGTCTCTCTCGCAGTCTCTCTCGCAGTCTCTCTCGCAGTCTCTCTCGCAGTCTCTCTCGCTGTCCCTCTCGCAGTCTCTCTCGCTGTCCCTCTCGCAGTCTCTCTCGCTGTCTCCCTCGCAGTCTCTCTCGCAGTCTCCTTTGCAGTCTCCTTTGCAGTCTCTCTCGCTGTCTCTCTCGCTGTCTCTCTCGCTGTCTCTCTCGCTGTCTCTCTCGCATTCTCTCTCGCATTCTCTCTCGCATTCTCTCTCGCAGTCTCCCTCGCCGTCTCCCTCGCAGTCTCTTTCGCTGTCTCCCTCGCTGTTTCCCTCACAGTCTCCCTCGCAGTCTCCCTCGCAGTCTCCCTCGCAGTCTCTCTCGCAGTCGCTCTCACTTTCTCCCTCGCTGTCACTCTCGCAGTCATTCTCGCAGTCTCTCTCGCAGTCTCTCTCGCTGTCTCCCTCGCTGTCTCCCTCGCTGTCTCCCTCGCTGTCTCCCTCGCTGTCTCCCTCGCTGTCTCCCTCACTGTCTCCTTCACTGTCTCCTTCACTGTCTCCCACGCTGTCTCCCACGCTGTCTCCCACGCTGTCTCCCTCGCAGTCTCCCTCGCAGTCTCCCTCGCAGTCTCCCTCGCAGTCTCCCTCGCAGTCTCTCTCGCTGTCTCCCTCGCTTTCTCAACTCGCTTTCTCCCTCGCTGTCTCCCTCGCTGTCTCTCTCGCTGTCTCCCTCGCAGTCTCTCTCGCTGTCTCCCTCGCAGTCTCTCTCGCTGTCTCCCTCGCTGTCTCCCTCGCTGTCTCCCTCGCTGTCTCCCTCGCTGTCTCCCGTGCTGTCTCCCTCACTGTGTCCCTCGCTCTCTCCCTCGCTCTCTCCCTCGCAGTCTCCCTCGCCGTCTCCCTCGCCGTCTCTCTCGCTGTCTTCCTCGCAGTTTCTCTCGCTGTCTCCCTCGCTGCCTCCCTCGCTGTCTCCCAAGCAGTCGCTCTCGCAGTCTCTCTCGCTGTCTCCCTCGCTGTCTCCCTCACTGCCTCCCTCGCTGTCTCCCTAGCAGTCGCTCTCGCCGTCTCCCTCGCAGTCACTCTCTCTGTATCCCCCGCTGTCTCTCTCGCTATCTCCATAGCAGTCTCTCTCGCTGTCTCCCTCGCTGTCTCCCTCGCTGTCTCCCTCGCTGTCTCCGTCTCTGTCGCTGTCTCTGTCGCTGTCTCTGTCGCTGTCTCCCTCTCTGTCTCCCTCTCTGTCTCCCTCTCTGTCTCCCTCGCCGTCTCCCTCGTCGTCTCCCTCGTCGTCTCCCTCGTCGTCTCCCTCGTCGTCTCCCTCGTCGTCTCCCTCGTCGTCTCCCTCGCAGTCTCTCTCGCTGTCTCTCTCGCTGTCTCTCTCGCTGTCTCTCTCGCTGTCTCTCTCGCTGTCTCTCTCAATGTACTCTCGCTGTCTCCCTCGCTGTCTCCCTCGCTGTCTCCCTTCTGTCTCCCTCGCTCTATCCCTCGCTGTATCACTCGCAGTCTCACTCGCAGTCTCTCTCGCTGTCTCTCTCGCTGTCTCTCTCGCTGTCTCTCTCGCTGTCTCCCTCTCAGTCTCTCTCACTCTCTCTCTCGCAGTCTCTCTCGTCGTCTCTCTCTCCATCTCTCTCTCCATCTCTCTCGCCGTCTCTCTCGCCGTCTCTCTCGCAGTCTCGCTCGCAGTCTCCCTCGCAGTCTCTCTCGCAGTCTCTCTCGCAGTCTCTCTCGCAGTCTCTCTCGCAGTCTCTCTCGCAGTCTCCCTCGCAGTCTCCCTCGCAGTCTCTCTCGCTGTCTCCCTCGCAGTCTCTCTCGCAGTCTCTCGCAGTCTCTCGCAGTCTCTCTCGCAGTCTCTCTCGCAGTCTATCTCGCTGTCCCTCTCGCAGTCTCCCTCGCAGTCTCCCTCGCAGTCTCCCTCGCAGTCTCCCTCGCAGTCTCTCTCGCAGTCTCTCTCGCTGTCCCTCTCGCAGCCTCCCTCGCAGTCTCCCTCGCAGTCTCCCTCGCAGTCTCCCTCGCAGTCTCTCTCGCTGTCTCCCTCACAGTCTCTTTCGCTGTCTCCCTCGCAGTCTCCCTCGCAGTCTCTCTCGCAGTCGCTCTCACTTTCTCCCTCGCTGTCTCTCTCGCAGTCCTTCTCGCAGTCCTTCTCGCAGTCTCTCTCGCAGTCTCTCTCGCTGTCTCTCTCGCTGTCTCTCTCGCTGTCTCTCTCGCTGTCTCTCTCGCTGTCTCCCTCGCTGTCTCCCTCGCTGTCTCCCTCGCTGTCTCCCTCGCTGTCTCTCTCGCAGTCTCTCTCGCAGTCTCTCTCGCTGTCTCTCTCGCTGTCTCTCTCGCTGTCTCTCTCGCTGTCTCCCTCGCAGTCTCCCTCGCTGTCTCCCTCGCTGTCTCCCTCGCTGTCTCCCTCGCTGTCTCCCTCGCTGTCTCCCTCGCTGTGTCCCTCGCTGTCTCTCTCGCAGTTTCCCTCGCTGTCTCTCTCGCAGTTTCCCTCGCTGTCTCCCTCGCTGTCTCCCTCGCAGTCTCCCTCGCAGTCTCCCTCGCAGTCTCCCTTGCAGTCTCCCTTGCAGTCTCCCTCGCAGTCTCTCTCGCAGTCTCCCTCGCAGTCTCCCTCGCAGTCTCCCTCGCAGTCTCCCTCGCTGTCTCCCTCGCTGTCTCCCTCGCTGTCTCCCTCGCTGTCTCCCTCGCCGTCTCCCTCGCAGTCACTCTCTCTGTATCCCCCGCTGTCTCTCTCGCTATCTCCATAGCAGTCTCTCTCGCTGTCTCCCTCGCTGTCTCCCTCGCTGTCTCCCTCGCTGTCTCCCTCGCTGTCTCCGTCTCTGTCGCTGTCTCTGTCGCTGTCTCTGTCGCTGTCTCCCTCTCTGTCTCCCTCTCTGTCTCCCTCTCTGTCTCCCTCTCTGTCTCCCTCGCCGTCTCCCTCGCCGTCTCCCTCGCCGTCTCCCTCGCCGTCTCCCTCGCAGTCTCTCTCGCTGTCTCCCTCACAGTCTCTTTCGCTGTCTCCCTCGCAGTCTCCCTCGCAGTCTCTCTCGCAGTCGCTCTCACTTTCTCCCTCGCTGTCTCTCTCGCAGTCCTTCTCGCAGTCCTTCTCGCAGTCTCTCTCGCAGTCTCTCTCGCTGTCTCTCTCGCTGTCTCTCTCGCTGTCTCTCTCGCTGTCTCTCTCGCTGTCTCCCTCGCTGTCTCCCTCGCTGTCTCCCTCGCTGTCTCCCTCGCTGTCTCTCTCGCAGTCTCTCTCGCAGTCTCTCTCGCTGTCTCTCTCGCTGTCTCTCTCGCTGTCTCTCTCGCTGTCTCCCTCGCAGTCTCCCTCGCTGTCTCCCTCGCTGTCTCCCTCGCTGTCTCCCTCGCTGTCTCCCTCGCTGTCTCCCTCGCTGTGTCCCTCGCTGTCTCTCTCGCAGTTTCCCTCGCTGTCTCTCTCGCAGTTTCCCTCGCTGTCTCCCTCGCTGTCTCCCTCGCAGTCTCCCTCGCAGTCTCCCTCGCAGTCTCCCTCGCAGTCTCCCTTGCAGTCTCCCTTGCAGTCTCCCTCGCAGTCTCTCTCGCAGTCTCCCTCGCAGTCTCCCTCGCAGTCTCCCTCGCAGTCTCCCTCGCTGTCTCCCTCGCTGTCTCCCTCGCTGTCTCCCTCGCTGTCTCCCTCGCCGTCTCCCTCGCAGTCACTCTCTCTGTATCCCCCGCTGTCTCTCTCGCTATCTCCATAGCAGTCTCTCTCGCTGTCTCCCTCGCTGTCTCCCTCGCTGTCTCCCTCGCTGTCTCCCTCGCTGTCTCCGTCTCTGTCGCTGTCTCTGTCGCTGTCTCTGTCGCTGTCTCTGTCGCTGTCTCCCTCTCTGTCTCCCTCTCTGTCTCCCTCTCTGTCTCCCTCTCTGTCTCCCTCTCTGTCTCCCTCGCCGTCTCCCTCGCCGTCTCCCTCGCCGTCTCCCTCGCCGTCTCCCTCGTCGTCTCCCTCGTCGTCTCCCTCGTCGTCTCCCTCGCCGTCTCCCTCGCAGTCTCTCTCGCAGTCTCTCTCGCAGTCTCTCTCGCTGTCTCTCTCGCTGTCTCTCTCGCTGTCTCTCTCAATGTACTCTCGCTGTCTCCCTCGCTGTCTCCCTCGCTGTCTCCCTTCTGTCTCCCTCGCTCTATCCCTCGCTGTATCACTCGCAGTCTCACTCGCAGTCTCTCTCGCTGTCTCTCTCGCTGTCTCTCTCGCTGTCTCCCTCTCAGTCTCTCTCACTCTCTCTCTCGCAGTCTCTCTCGCAGTCTCTCTCGCCGTCTCTCTCGCAGTCTCGCTCGCAGTCTCCCTCGCAGTCTCCCTCGCAGTCTCTCTCGCAGTCTCTCTCGCAGTCTCTCTCGCAGTCTCTCTCGCAGTCTCTCTCGCAGTCTCTCTCGCAGTCTCTCTCGCAGTCTCCCTCGCAGTCTCCCTCGCAGTCTCTCTCGCTGTCTCCCTCGCAGTCTCTCTCGCAGTCTCTCGCAGTCTCTCTCGCAGTCTCTCTCGCAGTCTCTCTCGCAGTCTATCTCGCTGTCCCTCTCGCAGTCTCCCTCGCAGTCTCCCTCGCAGTCTCCCTCGCAGTCTCTCTCGCAGTCTCTCTCGCAGTGTCTCTCGCAGTCTCTCTCGCTGTCTCTCTCAATGTACTCTCGCTGTCTCCCTCACTGTCTCACTCGCTCTATCCCTCGCTGTATCTCTCGCAGTCTCTCTCGCAGTCTCTCTCGCAGTCTCTCTCACAGTCTCTCTCGCTGTCTCTCTCGCTGTCTCCCTCGCAGTCTCTCTCGCTCTCTCCCTCACTGTCTCTCTCGCAGTCTCTCTCTCCATCTCTCTCGCCATCTCTCTCGCCGTCTCCCTCGCAGTCTCCCTCGCTGTCTCCGTCGCTGTCTCCCTCGCAGTCTCTCTCGCAGTCTCTCTCGCAGTCTCCCTCGCAGTCTCCCTCGCAGTCTCTCTCGCTGTCTCCCTCGCAGTCTCTCTCGCAGTCTCTCGCAGTCTCTCTCGCAGTCTCTCTCGCAGTCTATCTCGCTGTCCCTCTCGCAGTCTCCCTCGCAGTCTCCCTCGCAGTCTCCCTCGCAGTCTCTCTCGCAGTGTCTCTCGCAGTCTCTCTCGCTGTCTCTCTCAATGTACTCTCGCTGTCTCCCTCACTGTCTCACTCGCTCTATCCCTCGCTGTATCTCTCGCAGTCTCTCTCGCAGTCTCTCTCGCAGTCTCTCTCACAGTCTCTCTCGCTGTCTCTCTCGCTGTCTCCCTCGCAGTCTCTCACGCTCTCTCCCTCACTGTCTCTCTCGCAGTCTCTCTCTCCATCTCTCTCGCCATCTCTCTCGCCGTCTCCCTCGCAGTCTCCCTCGCTGTCTCCCTCGCTGTCTCCCTCGCTGTCTCCCTCGCTGTCTCCCTCGCAGTCTCTCTCGCAGTCTCTCTCGCAGTCTCTCTCGCAGTCTCTCTCGCAGTCTCCCTCGCTGTCTCCCTCACAGTCTCTCCGGCTGTCTCCCTTGCAGTCTCCCACACAGTCTCTCACGCTTTCTCCCTCGCTTTCTCCCTCGCAGTCTCTCTCGCAGTCTCTCTCGCAGTCTCTCTCGCAGTCTCTCTCGCAGTCTCCCTCGCTGTCTCCCTCACAGTCTCTCTCGCTGTCTCCCTTGCAGTCTCCCACACAGTCTCTCACGCTTTCTCCCTCGCTTTCTCCCTCACTGTCTCACTCGCTCTATCCCTCGCTGTATCTCTCGCAGTCTCTCTCGCAGTCTCTCTCGCAGTCTCTCTCACAGTCTCTCTCGCTGTCTCTCTCGCTGTCTCCCTCGCAGTCTCTCTCGCTCTCTCCCTCACTGTCTCTCTCGCAGTCTCTCTCTCCATCTCTCTCGCCATCTCTCTCGCCGTCTCCCTCGCAGTCTCCCTCGCTGTCTCCCTCGCTGTCTCCCTCGCTGTCTCCCTCGCAGTCTCTCTCGCAGTCTCTCTCGCAGTCTCTCTCGCAGTCTCTCTCGCAGTCTCTCTCGCAGTCTCCCTCGCTGTCTCCCTCACAGTCTCTCTCGCTGTCTCCCTTGCAGTCTCCCACACAGTCTCTCACGCTTTCTCCCTCGCTTTCTCCCTCGCAGTCTCTCTCGCAGTCTCTCTCGCAGTCTCTCTCGCAGTCTCTCTCGCAGTCTCCCTCGCTGTCTCCCTCACAGTCTCTCTCGCTGTCTCCCTTGCAGTCTCCCACACAGTCTCTCACGCTTTCTCCCTCGCTTTCTCCCTCGCAGTCTCTCTCGCAGTCTCTCTCGCAGTCTCTCTCGCTGTCCCTCTCGCAGTCTCTCTCGCTGTCCCTCTCGCAGTCTCTCTCGCTGTCTCCCTCGCAGTCTCTCTCGCAGTCTCCTTTGCAGTCTCCTTTGCAGTCTCTCTCGCTGTCTCTCTCGCTGTCTCTCTCGCTGTCTCTCTCGCTGTCTCTCTCGCTGTCTCTCTCGCATTCTCTCTCGCATTCTCTCTCGCAGTCTCCCTCGCAGTCTCCCTCGCAGTCTCTTTCGCTGTCTCCCTCGCTGTTTCCCTCACAGTCTCCCTCGCAGTCTCCCTCGCAGTCTCCCTCGCAGTCTCTCTCGCAGTCGCTCTCACTTTCTCCCTCGCTGTCACTCTCGCAGTCATTCTCGCAGTCTCTCTCGCAGTCTCTCTCGCTGTCTCCCTCGCTGTCTCCCTCACTGTCTCCTTCACTGTCTCCCACGCTGTCTCCCACGCTGTCTCCCACGCTGTCTCCCTCACAGTCTCTCTCGCTGTCTCTCTCGCTTTCTCCCTCGCTGTCTCCCTCGCTGTCTCTCTCGCTGTCTCCCTCGCAGTCTCTCTCGCTGTCTCCCTCGCTGTCTCCCTCGCTGTCTCCCTCACTGTCTCCCTCGCTCTCTCCCTCGCTGTCTCCCGTGCTGTCTCCCTCACTGTGTCCCTCGCTCTCTCCCTCGCTCTCTCCCTCGCAGTCTCCCTCACCGTCTCCCTCGCCGTCTCTCTCGCAGTCTCTCTCGCTGTCTTCCTCGCAGTTTCTCTCGCTGTCTCCCTCGCTGCCTCCCTCGCTGTCTCCCACGCAGTCTCTCTCGCAGTCTCTCTCGCAGTCTCTCTCGCAGTCTCCCTCGCTGTCTCCCTCACAGTCTCTCTCGCTGTCTCCCTTGCAGTCTCCCACACAGTCTCTCACGCTTTCTCCCTCGCTTTCTCCCTCGCAGTCTCTCTCGCAGTCTCTCTCGCAGTCTCTCTCGCAGTCTCTCTCGCAGTCTCTCTCGCTGTCCCTCTCGCTGTCCCTCTCGCTGTCCCTCTCGCTGTCTCTCTCGCTGTCTCCCTCGCAGTCTCTCTCGCAGTCTCCTTTGCAGTCTCCTTTGCAGTCTCTCTCGCTGTCTCTCTCGCTGTCTCTCTCGCTGTCTCTCTCGCTGTCTCTCTCGCATTCTCTCTCGCATTCTCTCTCGCATTCTCTCTCGCAGTCTCCCTCGCCGTCTCCCTCGCAGTCTCTTTCGCTGTCTCCCTCGCTGTTTCCCTCACAGTCTCCCTCGCAGTCTCCCTCGCAGTCTCCCTCGCAGTCTCTCTCGCAGTCGCTCTCACTTTCTCCCTCGCTGTCACTCTCGCAGTCATTCTCGCAGTCTCTCTCGCAGTCTCTCTCGCTGTCTCCCTCGCTGTCTCCCTCGCTGTCTCCCTCGCTGTCTCCCTCGCTGTCTCCCTCGCTGTCTCCCTCACTGTCTCCTTCACTGTCTCCTTCACTGTCTCCCACGCTGTCTCCCACGCTGTCTCCCACGCTGTCTCCCACGCTGTCTCCCACGCTGTCTCCCTCGCAGTCTCCCTCGCAGTCTCCCTCGCAGTCTCTCTCGCTGTCTCCCTCGCTTTCTCCCTCGCTTTCTCCCTCGCTGTCTCCCTCGCTGTCTCTCTCGCTGTCTCCCTCGCAGTCTCTCTCGCTGTCTCCCTCGCAGTCTCTCTCGCTGTCTCCCTCGCTGTCTCCCTCGCTGTCTCCCTCGCTGTCTCCCTCGCTGTCTCCCGTGCTGTCTCCCTCACTGTGTCCCTCGCTCTCTCCCTCGCTCTCTCCCTCGCAGTCTCCCTCGCCGTCTCCCTCGCCGTCTCTCTCGCTGTCTTCCTCGCAGTTTCTCTCGCTGTCTCCCTCGCTGCCTCCCTCGCTGTCTCCCAAGCAGTCGCTCTCGCAGTCTCTCTCGCTGTCTCCCTCGCTGTCTCCCTCACTGCCTCCCTCGCTGTCTCCCTAGCAGTCGCTCTCGCAGTCTCTCTCGCTGTCTTCCTCGCTGTGTCCCTCGCAGTCTCTCTCGCAGTCTTACTCGCAGTTTCTCTCGCTGTCTCCCTCGCTGCCTCCCACGCTGTCTCCCTCGCTGTCTCACGCGATCTCTCTCGCATTCTCTCTCGTTGTCTCCCTTGCAGTCTCTCTCGCTGTGTCCCTCGCAGTCTCTCTCGCAGTCTCTATTGCTGTCTCTGTCGCTGTCTCCCTCGCTGTCTCCCTCGCTGTCTCCCTCGCTGTCTCCCTCGCTTTCTCCCTTGCTGTCTCCCTCGCTGCCTCCCTCGTTGTCTCTCTCGAAGTCTCTCTCGCTGTCTACCTCGCTGTCTCCCTCGCTCTCTCTCTCGCTCTCTCTCTCGCCGTCTCCCTCGCCGTCTTAATCGCTGTCTCCCTCGCATTCTCTCTCGCAGTGTCTCTCGCTGTCTCCCTCGCAGTCTCCCTCGCAGTCTCTCTCGCTGTCTCCCTCACAGTCTCTCTCGCTGTCTCCCTCGCAGTCTCTCTCGAAGTCGCTCTCGCTTTCTCCCTCGCTGTCTCTCTCGCAGTCCTTCTCGCAGTCCTTCTCGCAGTCCTTCTCGCAGTCTCTCTCGCAGTCTCTCTCGCTGTCTCCCTCGCAGTCTCTCTCGCAGTCTCTCGCAGTCTCTCGCAGTCTCTCTCGCAGTCTCTCTCGCAGTCTATCTCGCTGTCCCTCTCGCTGTCTCCCTCGCTGTCTCCCTCGCTGTCTCCCTCGCTGTCTCCCTCGCTGTCTCCCTCGCTGTCTCTCTCGCTGTCTCCCACGCAGTCTCTCTCGCTGTCTCTCTCGCTGTCTCTCTCGCTGTCTCTCTCGCTGTCTCTCTCGCTGTCTCCATGGCTTTCTCCCTCGCTGTCTCTCTCGCTGTCTCTCTCGCTGTCTCTCTCGCTGTCTCTCTCGCTGTCTCTCTCGCTGTCTCTCTCGCTGTCTCCCTTGCAGTCTCTCTTGCAGTCTCTCTCGCTGTCTCCCTCACTGTGTCTCTCGCTCTCTCCCTCGCTGTCTCCCTCGCTGTCTCATGCGCTCTCTCTCGCAGTCTCTCTCGCTGTCTCCCTCGCTGTGTCCCTCGCTGTCTCCCTCGCTGTCTCCCTCGCTGTCTGCCTCGCTGTGTCCCTCGCTGTGTCCCTCGCTGTGTCTCTCGCAGTCTCCCTCGCTGTCTCCCTCGCTGTCTCCCTCGCTGTCTCCCTCGCTGTCTCCCTCGCAGTCTCCCTCGCTGTCTCCCTCGCTGTCTCCCTCGCCGTCTCCCTCGCCGTCTCCCTTGCAGTCACTCTCTCTGGATCCCCGGCTGTCTCTCTCGCTATCTCCATAGCAGTCGCTGTCTCTGTCGCTGTCTCTGTCGCTGTCGCTGTCTCTGTCGCTGTCTCTGTCGCTGTCTCTGTCGCTGTCTCTGTCGCTGTCTCTGTCGCTGTCTCCCTCGCTGTCTCCCTGGCCGTCTCACTGGCCGTCTCCCTGGCCGTCTCCCTGGCCGTCTCCCTGGCCGTCTCTCTCGCAGTCTCTCTCGCTGTCTCTCTCAATATACTCTCGCTGTCTCCCTCGCTGTCTCACTCGCTCTATCCCACGCTGTATCTCTCGCAGTCTCTCTCACAGTCTCTCTCACAGTCTCTCTCACTGTCTCTCTCGCTGTCTCCCTCGCAGTCTCTCTCGCTCTCTCCCTCACTGTCTCTCTCGCCGTCTCTCTCGCCATCTCTCTCGCAGTCTCCCTCGCTGTCTCCCTCGCTGTCTCCGTCTCTGTCGCTGTCTCTGTCGCTGTCTCTGTCGCTGTCTCCCTCTCTGTCTCCCTCTCTGTCTCCCTCTCTGTCTCCCTCTCTGTCTCCCTCGCCGTCTCCCTCGCCGTCTCCCTCGTCGTCTCCCTCGTCGTCTCCCTCGTCGTCTCCCTCGTCGTCTCCCTCGTCGTCTCCCTCGTCGTCTCCCTCGCAGTCTCTCTCGCAGTCTCTCTCGCAGTCTCTCTCGCAGTCTCTCTCGCAGTCTCTCTCGCTGTCTCTCTCGCTGTCTCTCTCGCTGTCTCTCTCAATGTACTCTCGCTGGCTCCCTCGCTGTCTCCCTCGCTGTCTCCCTTCTGTCTCCCTCGCTCTATCCCTCGCTGTATCACTCGCAGTCTCACTCGCAGTCTCTCTCGCTGTCTCTCGCTGTCTCTCTCGCTGTCTCTCTCGCTGTCTCCCTCTCAGTCTCTCTCACTCTCTCTCTCGCAGTCTCTCTCGTCGTCTCTCTCTCCATCTCTCTCTCCATCTCTCTCGCCGTCTCTCTCGCCGTCTCTCTCGCAGTCTCGCTCGCAGTCTCCCTCGCAGTCTCTCTCGCAGTCTCTCTCGCAGTCTCTCTCGCAGTCTCTCTCGCAGTCTCTCTCGCAGTCTCCCTCGCAGTCTCCCTCGCAGTCTCTCTCGCTGTCTCCCTCGCAGTCTCTCTCGCAGTCTCTCGCAGTCTCTCGCAGTCTCTCTCGCAGTCTCTCTCGCAGTCTATCTCGCTGTCCCTCTCGCAGTCTCCCTCGCAGTCTCCCTCGCAGTCTCCCTCGCAGTCTCCCTCGCAGTCTCTCTCGCAGTCTCTCTCGCAGTGTCTCTCGCAGTCTCTCTCGCTGTCTCTCTCAATGTACTCTCGCTGTCTCCCTCACTGTCTCACTCGCTCTATCCCTCGCTGTATCTCTCGCAGTCTCTCTCGCAGTCTCTCTCGCAGTCTCTCTCACAGTCTCTCTCGCTGTCTCTCTCGCTGTCTCCCTCGCAGTCTCTCTCGCTCTCTCCCTCACTGTCTCTCTCGCAGTCTCTCTCTCCATCTCTCTCGCCATCTCTCTCGCCGTCTCCCTCGCAGTCTCCCTCGCTGTCTCCCTCGCTGTCTCCCTCGCTGTCTCCCTCGCTGTCTCCCTCGCAGTCTCTCTCGCAGTCTCTCTCGCAGTCTCTCTCGCAGTCTCTCTCGCAGTCTCCCTCGCTGTCTCCCTCACAGTCTCTCTCGCTGTCTCCCTTGCAGTCTCCCACACAGTCTCTCACGCTTTCTCCCTCGCTTTCTCCCTCGCAGTCTCTCTCGCAGTCTCTCTCGCAGTCTCTCTCGCAGTCTCTCTCGCAGTCTCTCTCGCTGTCCCTCTCGCAGTCTCTCTCGCTGTCCCTCTCGCAGTCTCTCTCGCTGTCTCCCTCGCAGTCTCTCTCGCAGTCTCCTTTGCAGTCTCCTTTGCAGTCTCTCTCGCTGTCTCTCTCGCTGTCTCTCTCGCTGTCTCTCTCGCTGTCTCTCTCGCATTCTCTCTCGCATTCTCTCTCGCATTCTCTCTCGCAGTCTCCCTCGCAGTCTCCCTCGCAGTCTCTTTCGCTGTCTCCCTCGCTGTTTCTCTCACAGTCTCCCTCGCAGTCTCCCTCGCAGTCTCCCTCGCAGTCTCTCTCGCAGTCGCTCTCACTTTCTCCCTCGCTGTCACTCTCGCAGTCATTCTCGCAGTCTCTCTCGCAGTCTCTCTCGCTGTCTCCCTCGCTGTCTCCCTCGCTGTCTCCCTCGCTGTCTCCCTCGCTGTCTCCCTCACTGTCTCCTTCACTGTCTCCCACGCTGTCTCCCACGCTGTCTCCCACGCTGTCTCCCTCGCAGTCTCCCTCGCAGTCTCCCTCGCAGTCTCCCTCGCAGTCTCCCTCGCTGTCTCCCTCGCTTTCTCCCTCGCTTTCTCCCTCGCTGTCTCCCTCGCTGTCTCTCTCGCTGTCTCCCTCGCAGTCTCTCTCGCTGTCTCCCTCGCTGTCTCCCTCGCTGTCTCCCTCGCTGTCTCCCGTGCTGTCTCCCTCACTGTGTCCCTCGCTCTCTCCCTCGCTCTCTCCCTCGCAGTCTCCCTCACCGTCTCCCTCGCTGTCTCTCTCGCAGTCTCTCTCGCTGTCTTCCTCGCAGTTTCTCTCGCTGTCTCCCTTGCTGCATCCCTCGCTGTCTCCCAAGCAGTCGCTCTCGCAGTCTCTCTCGCTGTCTCCCTCGCTGTCTCCCTCACTGCCTCCCTCGCTGTCTCCCTAGCAGTCGCTCTCGCAGTCGCTCTCGCAGTCTCTCTCGCTGTCTCCCTCGCTGTCTCCCTCACTGCCTCCCTCGCTGTCTCCCTAGCAGTCGCTCTCGCAGTCTCTCTCGCTGTCTTCCTCGCTGTGTCCCTCGCAGTCTCTCTCGCAGTCTTACTCGCAGTTTCTCTCGCTGTCTCCCTCGCTGCCTCCCACGCTGTCTCCCTCGCTGTCTCACGCGATCTCTCTCGCATTCTCTCTCGTTGTCTCCCTTGCAGTCTCTCTCGCTGTGTCCCTCGCAGTCTCTCTCGCAGTCTCTATTGCTGTCTCCCTCGCTGTCTCCCTCGCTGTCTCCCTCGCTGTCTCCCTCGCTGTCTCCCTCGCTGTCTCCCTTGCTGTCTCCCTCGCTGCCTCCCTCGTTGTCTCTCTCGAAGTCTCTCTCGCTGTCTACCTCGCTGTCTCCCTCGCTCTCTCTCTCGCTCTCTCTCTCGCCGTCTCCCTCGCCGTCTTAATCGCTGTCTCCCTCGCATTCTCTCTCGCAGTGTCTCTCGCTGTCTCCCTCGCAGTCTCCCTCGCAGTCTCTCTCGCTGTCTCCCTCACAGTCTCTCTCCCTGTCTCCCTCGCAGTCTCTCTCGAAGTCGCTCTCGCTTTCTCCCTCGCTGTCTCTCTCGCAGTCCTTCTCGCAGTCCTTCTCGCAGTCTCTCTCGCAGTCTCTCTCGCTGTCTCCCTCGCAGTCTCTCTCGCAGTCTCTCGCAGTCTCTCGCAGTCTCTCTCGCAGTCTCTCTCGCAGTCTATCTCGCTGTCCCTCTCGCTGTCTCCCTCGCTGTCTCCCTCGCTGTCTCCCTCGCTGTCTCCCTCGCTGTCTCCCTCGCTGTCTCTCTCGCTGTCTCCCACGCAGTCTCTCTCGCTGTCTCTCTCGCTGTCTCTCTCGCTGTCTCCATGGCTTTCTCCCTCGCTGTCTCTCTCGCTGTCTCTCTCGCTGTCTCTCTCGCTGTCTCTCTCGCTGTCTCTCTCGCTGTCTCCCTTGCAGTCTCTCTTGCAGTCTCTCTCGCTGTCTCCCTCACTGTGTCTCTCGCTCTCTCCCTCGCTGTCTCCCTCGCTGTCTCATGCGCTCTCTCTCGCAGTCTCTCTCGCTGTCTCCCTCGCTGTGTCCCTCGCTGTCTCCCTCGCTGTCTCCCTCGCTGTCTGCCTCGCTGTGTCCCTCGCTGTGTCCCTCGCTGTGTCTCTCGCAGTCTCCCTCGCTGTCTCCCTCGCTGTCTCCCTCGCTGTCTCCCTCGCTGTCTCCCTCGCAGTCTCCCTCGCTGTCTCCCTCGCTGTCTCCCTCGCCGTCTCCCTCGCCGTCTCCCTTGCAGTCACTCTCTCTGGATCCCCGGCTGTCTCTCTCGCTATCTCCATAGCAGTCGCTGTCTCTGTCGCTGTCTCTGTCGCTGTCTCTGTCGCTGTCTCTGTCGCTGTCTCTGTCGCTGTCTCTGTCGCTGTCTCTGTCGCTGTCTCCCTCGCTGTCTCCCTGGCCGTCTCACTGGCCGTCTCCCTGGCCGTCTCCCTGGCCGTCTCCCTGGCCGTCTCTCTCGCAGTCTCTCTCGCTGTCTCTCTCAATATACTCTCGCTGTCTCCCTCGCTGTCTCACTCGCTCTATCCCACGCTGTATCTCTCGCAGTCTCTCTCACAGTCTCTCTCACAGTCTCTCTCACTGTCTCTCTCGCTGTCTCCCTCGCAGTCTCTCTCGCTCTCTCCCTCACTGTCTCTCTCGCCGTCTCTCTCGCCATCTCTCTCGCAGTCTCCCTCGCTGTCTCCCTCGCTGTCTCCGTCTCTGTCGCTGTCTCTGTCGCTGTCTCTGTCGCTGTCTCCCTCTCTGTCTCCCTCTCTGTCTCCCTCTCTGTCTCCCTCTCTGTCTCCCTCTCTGTCTCCCTCGTCGTCTCCCTCGTCGTCTCCCTCGTCGTCTCCCTCGTCGTCTCCCTCGTCGTCTCCCTCGTCGTCTCCCTCGCAGTCTCTCTCGCAGTCTCTCTCGCAGTCTCTCTCGCAGTCTCTCTCGCAGTCTCTCTCGCTGTCTCTCTCGCTGTCTCTCTCGCTGTCTCTCTCGCTGTCTCTCTCAATGTACTCTCGCTGGCTCCCTCGCTGTCTCCCTCGCTGTCTCCCTTCTGTCTCCCTCGCTCTATCCCTCGCTGTATCACTCGCAGTCTCACTCGCAGTCTCTCTCGCTGTCTCTCGCTGTCTCTCTCGCTGTCTCTCTCGCTGTCTCCCTCTCAGTCTCTCTCACTCTCTCTCTCGCAGTCTCTCTCGTCGTCTCTCTCTCCATCTCTCTCTCCATCTCTCTCGCCGTCTCTCTCGCCGTCTCTCTCGCAGTCTCGCTCGCAGTCTCCCTCGCAGTCTCTCTCGCAGTCTCTCTCGCAGTCTCTCTCGCAGTCTCTCTCGCAGTCTCTCTCGCAGTCTCCCTCGCAGTCTCCCTCGCAGTCTCTCTCGCTGTCTCCCTCGCAGTCTCTCTCGCAGTCTCTCGCAGTCTCTCGCAGTCTCTCTCGCAGTCTCTCTCGCAGTCTATCTCGCTGTCCCTCTCGCAGTCTCCCTCGCAGTCTCCCTCGCAGTCTCCCTCGCAGTCTCTCTCGCAGTCTCTCTCGCAGTGTCTCTCGCAGTCTCTCTCGCTGTCTCTCTCAATGTACTCTCGCTGTCTCCCTCACTGTCTCACTCGCTCTATCCCTCGCTGTATCTCTCGCAGTCTCTCTCGCAGTCTCTCTCGCAGTCTCTCTCACAGTCTCTCTCGCTGTCTCTCTCGCTGTCTCCCTCGCAGTCTCTCTCGCTCTCTCCCTCACTGTCTCTCTCGCAGTCTCTCTCTCCATCTCTCTCGCCATCTCTCTCGCCGTCTCCCTCGCAGTCTCCCTCGCAGTCTCCCTCGCTGTCTCCCTCGCTGTCTCCCTCGCTGTCTCCCTCGCTGTCTCCCTCGCAGTCTCTCTCGCAGTCTCTCTCGCAGTCTCTCTCGCAGTCTCCCTCGCTGTCTCCCTCACAGTCTCTCTCGCTGTCTCCCTTGCAGTCTCCCACACAGTCTCTCACGCTTTCTCCCTCGCTTTCTCCCTCGCAGTCTCTCTCGCAGTCTCTCTCGCAGTCTCTCTCGCAGTCTCTCTCGCAGTCTCTCTCGCTGTCCCTCTCGCAGTCTCTCTCGCTGTCCCTCTCGCAGTCTCTCTCGCTGTCTCCCTCGCAGTCTCTCTCGCAGTCTCCTTTGCAGTCTCCTTTGCAGTCTCTCTCGCTGTCTCTCTCGCTGTCTCTCTCGCTGTCTCTCTCGCTGTCTCTCTCGCATTCTCTCTCGCATTCTCTCTCGCATTCTCTCTCGCAGTCTCCCTCGCAGTCTCCCTCGCAGTCTCTTTCGCTGTCTCCCTCGCTGTTTCTCTCACAGTCTCCCTCGCAGTCTCCCTCGCAGTCTCCCTCGCAGTCTCTCTCGCAGTCGCTCTCACTTTCTCCCTCGCTGTCACTCTCGCAGTCATTCTCGCAGTCTCTCTCGCAGTCTCTCTCGCTGTCTCCCTCGCTGTCTCCCTCGCTGTCTCCCTCGCTGTCTCCCTCGCTGTCTCCCTCACTGTCTCCTTCACTGTCTCCCACGCTGTCTCCCACGCTGTCTCCCACGCTGTCTCCCTCGCAGTCTCCCTCGCAGTCTCCCTCGCAGTCTCCCTCGCTGTCTCCCTCGCTTTCTCCCTCGCTGTCTCCCTCGCTGTCTCTCTCGCTGTCTCCCTCGCAGTCTCTCTCGCTGTCTCCCTCGCTGTCTCCCTCGCTGTCTCCCTCGCTGTCTCCCGTGCTGTCTCCCTCACTGTGTCCCTCGCTCTCTCCCTCGCTCTCTCCCTCGCAGTCTCCCTCACCGTCTCCCTCGCTGTCTCTCTCGCAGTCTCTCTCGCTGTCTTCCTCGCAGTTTCTCTCGCTGTCTCCCTTGCTGCATCCCTCGCTGTCTCCCAAGCAGTCGCTCTCGCAGTCTCTCTCGCTGTCTCCCTCGCTGTCTCCCTCACTGCCTCCCTCGCTGTCTCCCTAGCAGTCGCTCTCGCAGTCTCTCTCGCTGTCTTCCTCGCTGTGTCCCTCGCAGTCTCTCTCGCAGTCTTACTCGCAGTTTCTCTCGCTGTCTCCCTCGCTGCCTCCCACGCTGTCTCCCTCGCTGTCTCACGCGATCTCTCTCGCATTCTCTCTCGTTGTCTCCCTTGCAGTCTCTCTCGCTGTGTCCCTCGCAGTCTCTCTCGCAGTCTCTATTGCTGTCTCTTTCGCTGTCTCCCTCGCTGTCTCCCTCGCTGTCTCCCTCGCTGTCTCCCTCGCTGTCTCCCTTGCTGTCTCCCTCGCTGCCTCCCTCGCAGTCTCTCTCGAAGTCTCTCTCGCTGTCTACCTCGCTGTCTCCCTCGCTCTCTCTCTCGCTCTCTCTCTCGCCGTCTCCCTCGCCGTCTTAATCGCTGTCTCCCTCGCATTCTCTCTCGCAGTGTCTCTCGCTGTCTCCCTCGCAGTCTCCCTCGCAGTCTCTCTCGCTGTCTCCCTCACAGTCTCTCTCGCTGTCTCCCTCGCAGTCTCTCTCGAAGTCGCTCTCGCTTTCTCCCTCGCTGTCTCTCTCGCAGTCCTTCTCGCAGTCCTTCTCGCAGTCTCTCTCGTTGTCTCCAGCGCTGTCTCCCTCGCTGTCTCCCTCGCTGTCTCCCTCGCTGTCTCCCTCGCTGTCTCCCTCGCTGTCTCCCTCGCTGTCTCTCTCGCTGTCTCCCACGCAGTCTCTCTCGCTGTCTCTCTCGCTGTCTCTCTCGCTGTCTCTCTCGCTGTCTCTCTCGCTGTCTCCCTTGCAGTCTCTCTTGCAGTCTCTCTCGCTGTCTCCCTCACTGTGTCTCTCGCTCTCTTGCTCGCTGTCTCCCTCGCTGTCTCATGCGCTCTCTCTCGCAGTCTCTCTCGCTGTCTCCCTCGCTGTGTCCCTCGCTGTCTCCCTCGCTGTCTCCCTCGCTGTCTGCCTCGCTGTGTCCCTCGCTGTGTCCCTCGCTGTCTCTCTCGCAGTCTCCCTCGCTGTCTCCCTCGCTGTCTCCCTCGCTGTCTCCCTCGCAGTCTCCCTCGCTGTCTCCCTCGCTGTCTCCCTCGCCGTCTCCCTCGCCGTCTCCCTTGCAGTCACTCTCTCTGTATCCCCGGCTGTCTCTCTCGCTATCTCCATAGCAGTCGCTGTCTCTGTCGCTGTCTCTGTCGCTGTCTCTGTCGCTGTCTCTGTCGCTGTCTCTGTCGCTGTCTCCCTCGCTGTCTCCCTGGCCGTCTCCCTGGCCGTCTCCCTGGCCGTCTCCCTGGCCGTCTCCCTGGCCGTCTCCCTGGCCGTCTCCCTGGCCGTCTCTCTCGCAGTCTCTCTCGCTGTCTCTCTCAATATACTCTCGCTGTCTCCCTCGCTGTCTCACTCGCTCTATCCCACGCTGTATCTCTCGCAGTCTCTCTCACAGTCTCTCTCACAGTCTCTCTCACTGTCTCTCTCGCTGTCTCCCTCGCAGTCTCTCTCGCTCTCTCCCTCACTGTCTCTCTCGCCGTCTCTCTCGCCATCTCTCTCGCAGTCTCCCTCGCTGTCTCCCTCGCTGTCTCCCTCGCAGTCTCTCTCGCAGTCTCTCTCGCTGTCTCTCTCGCTGTCCCTCTCGCTGTCTCTCTCGCTGTCTCCCTCACTGTGTCCCTCGCAGTCTCCCTCGCTGTCTCCCTCGCTGTCTCCCTCGCTGTCTCCCTCATCGTCTCCCTCGCCGTCTCCCTTGCAGTCACTCTCTCTGTATCCCCGGCTGTCTCTCTCGCTATCTCCATAGCAGTCTCTCTCACTGTCTCCCTCGCTGTCTCCCTCGCTGTCTCTGTCGCTGTCTCTGTCACTGTCTCTGTCGCTGTCTCTGTCGCTGTCTCTGTCGCTGTCTCCCTCGCCGTCTCCCTCGCAGTCTCTCTCGCAGTCTCTCTCGCTGTCTCTCTCAATGTACTCTCGCTATCTCCCTCACTGTCTCACTCGCTGTATCCCTCGCTGTATCTCTCGCAGTCTCTCTCGCAGTCTCTCTCACAGTCTCTCTCGCAGTCTCTCTCACAGTCTCTCTCGCTGTCTCTCTCGCTGTCTCCCTCGCAGTCTCTCTCGCTCTCTCCCTCACTGTCTCTCTCGCCGTCTCTCTCTCCATCTCTCTCGCCATCTCTCTAGCCATCTCTCTCGCAGTCTCCCTCGGGGTCTCCCTCGCAGTCTCCCTCGCAGTCTCCCTCGCAGTCTCCCTCGCAGTCTCTCTCGCAGTCTCTCTCGCAGTCTCTCTCGCAGTCTCTCTCGCAGTCTCCCTCGCTGTCTCCCTCACAGTCTCTCTCGCTGTCTCCCTTGCAGTCTCCCACACAGTCTCTCACGCTTTCTCCCTCGCTTTCTCCCTCGCAGTCTCTCTCGCAGTCTCTCTCGCAGTCTCTCTCGCAGTCTCTCTCGCAGTCTCTCTCGCAGTCTCTCTCGCAGTCTCTCTCGCAGTCTCTCTCGCTGTCTCTATCGCTGTCTCTCTCGCTGTCTCTCTCGCAGTCTCCCTCGCAGTCTCCCTCGCAGTCTCTCTCGTAGTCTCCTTTGCAGTCTCTCTCGCTGTCTCTCTCGCTGTCTCTCTCGCTGTCTCTCTCGCTGTCTCTCTCGCAGTCTCTCTCGCAGTCTCTCTCGCAGTCTCCCTCGCAGTCTCTTTCGCTGTCTCCCTCGCTGTTTCCCTCACAGTCTCTTTCGCTGTCTCCCTCGCAGTCTCCCTCGCAGTCTCTCTCGCAGTCGCTCTCACTTTCTCCCTCGCTGTCTCTCTCGCAGTCCTTCTCGCAGTCCTTCTCGCAGTCTCTCTCGCTGTCTCCCTCGCTGTCTCCCTCGCTGTCTCCCTCACTGTCTCCCTCACTGTCTCCCTCGCTGTCTCCCACGCTGTCTCCCTCGCAGTCTCCCTCGCAGTCTCCCTCGCAGTCTCCCTCGCAGTCTCCCTCGCTGTCTCCCTCGCTTTCTCCCTTGCTGTCTCTCTCGCTGTCTCTCTCGCTGTCTCCCTCGCTTTCTCCCTCACAGTCTCCCTCGCTGTCTCCCTCGCTGTCTCCCTCGCTGTCTCCCTCGCTGTCTCCCTCGCTGTCTCCCTCACTGTGTCCCTCGCTCTCTCCCTCACAGTCTCCCTCACCGTCTCCCTCGCCGTCTCTCTCGCAGTCTCTCTCGCTGTCTACCTCGCAGTCTCTCTCGCTGTCTCCCTCGCTGTCTCCCTCGCTGCCTCCCTCGCTGCCTCCCTCGCTGTCTCCCAAGCAGTCGCTCTCGCAGTCGCTCTCGCAGTCGCTCTCGCAGTCTCTCTCGCTGTCTCCCTCGTTGTCTCCCTCACTGCCTCCCTCGCTGTCTCCCTAGCAGTTGCTCTCGCAGTCTCTCTCGCTGTCTTCCTCGCTGTGTCCCTCGCAGTCTCTCTCGCAGTCTCTCTCGCAGTCTTACTCGCAGTTTCTCTCGCTGTCTCCCTCGCTGCCTCCCACGCTGTCTCCCTCGCTGTCTCCCACGCTGTCTCCCTCGCTGTCTCACGCGATCTCTCTCGCATTCTCTCTCGTTGTCTCCCTTGCAGTCTCTCTCGCTGTGTCCCTCGCAGTCTCTCTCGCAGTCTCTATTGCTGTCTCTGTCGCTGTCTCCCTCGCTGTCGCCCTCGCTGCCTCTCTCGAAGTCTCTCTCGCTGTCTACCTCGCTGTCTCCCTCGCTCTCTCTCTCGCTCTCTCTCTCGCCGTCTCCCTCGCCGTCTTAATCGCTGTCTCCCTCGCATTCTCTCTCGCAGTGTCTCTCGTAGTCTGCCTCGCAGTCTCCCTCGCAGTCTCCCTCGCAGTCTCTCTCGCTGTCTCCCTCGCAGTCTCTCTCGAAGTCGCTCTCGCTTTCTCCCTCGCTGTCTCTCTCGCAGTCCTTCTCGCAGTCCTTCTCGCAGTCCTTCTCGCAGTCTCTCTCGCTGTCTCCAGCGCTGTCTCCAGCGCTGTCTCCCTCGCTGTCTCCCTCGCTGTCTCCCTCGCTGTCTCCCTCGCTGTCTCCCTCGCTGTCTCCCTCGCTGTCTCCCTCGCTGTCTCCCATGCAGTCTCTCTCGCTGTCTCTCTCGCTGTCTCCATGGCTTTCTCCCTCGCTGTCTCTCTCGCTGTCTCTCTCGCTGTCTCTCTCGCTGTCTCTCTCGCTGTCTCTCTCGCTGTCTCTCTCGCAGTCTCCCTCGCAGTCTCCCTCGCAGTCTCTCTCGTAGTCTCCTTTGCAGTCTCTCTCGCTGTCTCTCTCGCTGTCTCTCTCGCAGTCTCTCTCGCTGTCTCCCACGCAGTCTCTTTCGCTGTCTCCCTCGCTGTTTCCCTCACAGTCTCTTTCGCTGTCTCCCTCGCAGTCTCCCTCGCAGTCTCTCTCGCAGTCGCTCTCACTTTCTCCCTCGCTGTCTCTCTCGCAGTCCTTCGCGCAGTCCTTCTCGCAGTCTCTCTCGCTGTCTCTCTCGCTGTCTCTCTCGCTGTCTCCCTCGCTGTCTCCCTCGCTGTCTCCCTCACTGTCTCCCTCACTGTCTCCCTCGCTGTCTCCCACGCTGTCTCCCACGCTGTCTCCCTCGCAGTCTCCCTCGCAGTCTCCCTCGCAGTCTCCCTCGCAGTCTCCCTCGCTGTCTCCCTCGCTGTCTCCCTCGCTTTCTCCCTCGCTGTCTCTCTCGCTGTCTCTCTCGCTGTCTCCCTCGCTTTCTCCCTCACAGTCTCCCTCGCTGTCTCCCTCGCTGTCTCCCTCGCTGTCTCCCTCACTGTGTCCCTCGCTCTCTCCCTCGCAGTCTCCCTCACCGTCTCCCTCGCCGTCTCCCTCGCCGTCTCCCTCGCCGTCTCTCTCGCAGTCTCTCTCGCTGTCTACCTCGCAGTCTCTCTCGCTGTCTCCCTCGCTGTCTCCCTCGCTGCCTCCCTCGCTGCCTCCCTCGCTGTCTCCCAAGCAGTCGCTCTCGCAGTCGCTCTCGCAGTCGCTCTCGCAGTCTCTCTCGCTGTCTCCCTCGCTGTCTCCCTCACTGCCTCCCTCGCTGTCTCCCTAGCAGTCGCTCTCGCAGTCTCTCTCGCTGTCTTCCTCGCTGTGTCCCTCGCAGTCTCTCTCGCAGTCTCTCTCGCAGTCTTACTCGCAGTTTCTCTCGCTGTCTCCCTCGCTGCCTCCCACGCTGTCTCCCTCGCTGTCTCCCACGCTGTCTCCCTCGCTGTCTCACGCGATCTCTCTCGCATTCTCTCTCGTTGTCTCCCTTGCAGTCTCTCTCGCTGTGTCCCTCGCAGTCTCTCTCGCAGTCTCTATTGCTGTCTCTGTCGCTGTCTCCCTCGCTGTCTCCCTCGCTGCCTCTCTCGAAGTCTCTCTCGCTGTCTACCTCGCTGTCTCCCTCGCTCTCTCTCTCGCTCTCTCTCTCGCCGTCTCCCTCGCCGTCTTAATCGCTGTCTCCCTCGCATTCTCTCTCGCAGTGTCTCTCGCAGTCTGCCTCGCAGTCTCCCTCGCAGTCTCTCTCGCTGTCTCCCTCGCAGTCTCTCTCGAAGTCGCTCTCGCTTTCTCCCTCGCTGTCTCTCTCGCAGTCCTTCTCGCAGTCCTTCTCGCAGTCCTTCTCGCTGTCTCTCTCGCTGTCTCCAGCGCTGTCTCCAGCGCTGTCTCCCTCGCTGTCTCCCTCGCTGTCTCCCTCGCTGTCTCCCTCGCTGTCTCCCTCGCTGTCTCCCTCGCTGTCTCCCTCGCTGTCTCCCTCGCTGTCTCCCATGCAGTCTCTCTCGCTGTCTCTCTCGCTGTCTCCATGGCTTTCTCCCTCACTGTCTCTCTCGCTGTCTCTCTCGCTGTCTCTCTCGCTGTCTCTCTCGCTGCCTCTCTCGCTGTCTCTCTCGCTGCCTCTCTCGCTGTCTCTCTCGCTGTCTCCCTTGCTGTCTCTCTTGCAATCTCTCTCGCTGTCTCCCTTACTGTGTCTCTCGCTCTCTCCCTCGCTGTCTCCCTCGCTGTCTCATGCGCTCTCTCTCGCAGACTCTCTCGCTGTCCCCCTCGCTGTCTCCCTCGCTGTTTCCCTCGCTGTGTCCCTCGCTGTGTCCCTCGCTGTGTCCCTCGCTGTCTCCCTCGCTGTCTCCCTCGCTGTCTCCCTCGCTGTCTCTCTCGCTGTCTCCCTCGTCGTCTCCCTCGCCGTCTCCCTTGCAGTCACTCTCTCTGTATCCCCGGCTGTCTCTCTCGCTATCTCCATAGCAGTCTCTCTCACTGTCTCCCTCGCTGTCTCTGTCTCTGTCTCTGTCTCTGTCGCTGTCTCTGTCGCTGTCTCTGTCGCTGTCTCTGTCGCTGTCTCTGTCGCTGTCTCCCTCGCTGTCTCCCTGGCCGTCTCCCTGGCCGTCTCCCTGGCCGTCTCCTTGGCCGTCTCCCTGGCCGTCTCCCTGGCCGTCTCCCTCGCAGTCTCTCTCGCTGTCTCTCTCAATGTACTCTCGCTGTCTCCCTCGCTGTCTCACTCGCTCTATCCCTCGCTGTATCTATCGCAGTCTCTCTCACAGTCTCTCTCACAGTCTCTCTCGCTGTCTCCCTCGCAGTCTCTCTCGAAGTCGCTCTCGCTTTCTCCCTCGCTGTCCTTCTCGCAGTCCTTCTCGCAGTCCTTCTCGCAGTCTCTCTCACTGTCTCCAGCGCTGTCTCCCTCGCTGTCTCCCTCGCTGTCTCCCTCGCTGTCTCCCTCGCTGTCTCCCACGCAGTCTCTCTCGCTGGCTCTCTCGCTGTCTCAATCGCTTTCTCCCTCGCTGTCTCTCTCGCTGTCTCTCTCGCTGTCTCCCTTGCAGTCTCTCTTGCAGTCTCTCTTGCAGTCTCTCTCGCAGTCTCCCTCGCTGTCTCCCTCGCTGTCTCCCTCGCTGTGTCTCTCGCTCTCTCCCTCGCTGTCTCCCTCGCTGTCTCATGCGCTCTCTCTCGCAGTCTGTCTCACTGTCTCCCTCACTGTGTCCCTCGCAGTCTCCCTCGCAGTCTCCCTCGCAGTCTCCCTCGCAGTCTCCCTCGCTGTCTCCCTCGCCGTCTCCCTCGCCGTCTCCCTCGCCGTCTCCCTCGCCGTCTCCCTCGCCGTCACTCTCTCTGTATCCCCGGCTGTCTCTTTCGCTATCTCCATAGCAGTCTCTCTCACTGTCTCCCTCGCTGTCTCTGTCGCTGTCTCTGTCGCTGTCTCTGTCGCTGTCTCTGTCGCTGTCTCTGTCGCTGTCTCTGTCGCTGTCTCTGTCGCTGTCACTGTCGCTGTCTCTGTCGCTGTCTCCCTCGCTGTCTCCCTCGTCGTCTCTCTCGCTGTCTCTCTCAATGTACTCTCGCAGTCTCTCTCGCTGTCTCACTCACTCAATCCCTCGCAGTCTCTCTCGCAGTCTCTCTCGCAGTCTCTCTCACAGTCTCTCTCGCTGTCTCTCTCGCTGTCTACCTCGCAGTCTCTCTCGCTCTCTCCCTCACTGTCTCTCTCGCAGTCTCTCTCGCCGTCTCTCTCGCCATCTCTCTCGCAGTCTCCCTCGCTGTCTCCCTCGCTGTCTCCCTCGCAGTCTCTCTCGCAGTCTCCCTCGCTGTCTCCCTCACAGTCTCTCTCGCTGTCTCTCTCAATGTACTCTCGCAGTCTCTCTCGCTGTCTCACTCGCTCTATCCCTCGCTGTATCTCTCGCAGTCTCTCTCGCAGTCTCTCTCGCTGTCTCTCTCGCTGTCTCTCTCGCTGTCTACCTCGCAGTCTCTCTCGCTCTCTCCCTCACTGTCTCTCTCGCAGTCTCTCTCGCCGTCTCTCTCGCCATCTCTCGCAGTTTCTCTCTCTGTCTCCCTCGCTGTCTCCCTCGCTGCCTCCCTCGCTGCCTCCCTCGCTGCCTCCCTCGCTGTCTCCCAAGCAGTCGCTCTCGCAGTCGCTCTCGCAGTCTCTCTCGCTGTCTTCCTCGCTGTGTCCCTCGCAGTCTCTCTCGCAGTCTCTCTCGCAGTCTCTCTCGCAGTCTCTCTCGCAGTCTTACTCACAGTTTCTCTCGCTGTCTCCCTCGCTGCCTCCCACGCTGTCTCCCTCGCTGTCTCACGCGATCTCTCTCGCATTCTCTCTCGTTGTCTCCCTTGCAGTCTCTCTCGCTGTGTCCCTCGCAGTCTCTCTCGCATTCTCTATTGCTGTCTCTGTCGCTGTCTCCCTCGCTGTCTCCCTCACTGCCTCTCTCGAAGTCTACCTCGCTGTCTACCTCGCTGTCTACCTCGCTGTCTCCCTCGCTCTCTCTCTCGCTCTCTCTCTCGCCGTCTCCCTCGCCGTCTTAATCGCTGTCTCCCTCGCATTCTCTCTCGCAGTGTCTCTCGCTGTCTCCCTCGCAGTCTCCCTCGCAGTCTCTCTCGCTGTCTCCCTCGCAGTCTCTCTCGAAGTCGCTCTCGCTTTCTCCCTCGCTGTCTCTCTCGCAGTCCTTCTCGCAGTCTCTCTCGCTGTCTCCAGCGCTGTCTCCCTCGCTGTCTCCCTCACTGTCTCCCTCGCTGTCTCCCTCGCTGTCTCCCTCGCTGTCTCCCATGCAGTCTCTCTCGCTGTCTCTCTCGCTGTCTCCATGGCTTTCTCCCTCGCTGTCTCCCTCGCTGTCTCTCTCGCTGTCTCTCTCGCTGTCTCTCTCGCTGTCTCTCTCGCTGCCTCTCTCGCTGTCTCTCTCGCTGTCTCTCTCGCTGTCTCCCTTGCAGTCTCTCTCGCTGTCTCCCTCACTGTGTCTCTCGCTCTCTCCCTCGCTGTCTCCCTCGCTGTCTCATGCGCTCTCTCTCGCAGTCTCTCTCGCTGTCTCCCTCGCTGTGTCCCTCGCTGTGTCCCTCGCTGTGTCCCTCGCTGTGTCCCTCGCAGTCTCCCTCGCAGTCTTCCTCGCAGTCTCCCTCGCTGTCTCCCTCGCTGTCTCCCTCGCTGTCTCCCTCGCAGTCTCTCTCGCTGTCTCCCTCGCTGTCTCCCTCGTCGTCTCCCTCGCCGTCTCCCTTGCAGTCACTCTCTCTGTATCCCCGGCTGTCTCTCTCGCTATCTCCATAGCAGTCTCTCTCACTGTCTCCCTCGCTGTCTCTGTCTCTGTCTCTGTCTCTGTCGCTGTCTCTGTCGCTGTCTCTGTCGCTGTCTCTGTCGCTGTCTCCCTCGCTGTCTCCCTGGCCGTCTCCCTGGCCGTCTCCCTGGCCGTCTCCCTGGCCGTCTCCCTGGCCGTCTCCCTCGCAGTCTCTCTCGCAGTCTCTCTCGCTGTCTCTCTCAATGTACTCTCGCTGTCTCCCTCGCTGTCTCACTCGCTCTATCCCTCGCTGTATCTCTCGCAGTCTCTCTCACAGTCTCTCTCACAGTCTCTCTCGCTGTCTCCCTCGCAGTCTCTCTCGAAGTCGCTCTCGCTTTCTCCCTCGCTGTCTCTCTCGCAGTCCTTCTCGCAGTCTCTCTCGCTGTCTCCAGCGCTGTCTCCCTCGCTGTCTCCCTCGCTGTCTCCCTTGCTGTCTCCCTTGCTGTCTCCCTCGCTGTCTCCCTCGCTGTCTCCCACGCAGTCTCTCTCGCTGTCTCCCTCGCTGTCTCCCTCGCTGTCTCCCTTGCTGTCTCTCTCGCAGTCTCCCTCGCTGTCTCCCTCGCTGTCTCCCTCGCTGTGTCTCTCGCTCTCTCCCTCGCTGCCTCCCTCGCTGTCTCATGCGCTCTCTCTCGCTGTCTCCCTCGCAGTCTCTCTCGCTGTCTCCCTCGCAGTCTCCCTCGCAGTCTCCCTCACAGTCTCCCTCTCTGTCTCCCTCGCCGTCGCCCTCGCCGTCTCTCTCGCCGTCTCCCTCGCCGTCTCCCTCGCCGTCTCCCTTGCAGTCACTCTCTCTGTATCCCCGGCTGTCTCTCTCGCTATCTCCATAGCTGTCTCTCTCGCAGTCTCCCTCGCTGTCTCCCTCGCTGTCTCCCTCGCTGTGTCTCTCGCTCTCTCCCTCGCTGCCTCCCTCGCTGTCTCATGCGCTCTCTCTCACTGTCCCTCTCGCAGTCTCTCTCGCTGTCCCTCTCGCAGTCTCTCTCGCAGTCTCTCTCGCTGTCTCTCTCACTGTCTCCCTCGCTGTCTCTGTCGCTGTCTCTGTCGCTGTATCTGTCACTGTATCTGTCGCTGTCTCTGTCGCTGTCTCTCTCGCTGTCTCTCTCGCTGTCTCACTCGCTCTATCCCTCGCTGTATCTCTCGCAGTCTCTCTCGCAGTCTCTCTCACAGTCTCTCTCGCTGTCTACCTCGCAGTCTCTCTCGCTGTCTCTGTCGCTGTATCTGTCACTGTATCTGTCGCTGTCTCTGTCGCTGTCTCTGTCGCTGTCTCTCTCGCAGTCTCTCTCGCCGTCTCTCTCGCCATCTCTCTCGCAGTCTCCCTCGCTGTCTCCCTCGCTGTCTCCCTCGCAGTCTCCCTCGCTGTCTCTCACGCATTCTCCCTCGCAGTCTCTCTCGCTGTCCCTCTCGCTGTCCCTCTCGCTGTCTCCCTCGCAGTCTCCCTCGCTGTCTCTCACGCTTTCTCCCTCGCTGTCCCTCTCGCAGTCTCTCTCGCAGTCTCTCTCGCTGTCCCTCTCGCTGTCTCCCTCGCAGTCTCTCTCGCAGTCTCCTTTGCAGTCTCTCTCGCTGTCTCTCTCGCTGTCTCTCTCGCTGTCTCTCTCGCTGCCTCTCTCGCAGTCTCTCTCGCAGTCTCTCTCGCAGTCTCTCTCGCAGTCTCTCTCGCAGTCTCTCTCGCAGTCTCCCTCGCAGTCTGCCTCGCAGTCTCCCTCGCAGTCTGCCTCGCAGTCTCCCTCGCAGTCTCCCTCGCAGTCTCCCTCGCTGTCTCCCTCGCTCTCTCCCTCGCAGTCTCCCTCGCCGTCTCCCTCGCCATCTCTCTCGCAGTCTCTCTCGCTGTCTTCCTCGCAGTTTCTCTCGCTGTCTCCCTCGCTGTCTCCCTCGCTGTCTCCCTCGCTGCCTCCCTCGCTGCCTCCCTAGCAGTCGCTCTCGCAGTCGCTCTCGCAGTCTCTCTCGCAGTCTCTCTCGCTGTCTCCCTCGCTGTCTCCCTCGCTGTCTCCCTCGCTGCCTCCCTCGCTGTCTCCCTAGCAGTCGCTCTCGCAGTCTCTCTCGCTGTCTTCCTCGCTGTGTCCCTCGCAGTCTCTCTCGCAGTCTCTCTCGCAGTCTCATTCGCAGTCTTCCTCGCAGTTTCTCTCACAGTTTCTCTCGCTGTCTCCCTCGCTGTCTCACGCGATCTCTCTCGCATTCTCTCTCGCTGTCTCCCTCGCAGTCCCTCTCGAAGTCGCTCTCGCTTTCTCCCTCGCTGTCTCTCTCGCAGTCCTTCTCGCAGTCCTTCTCGCAGTCTCTCTCGCTGTCTCCAGCGCTGTCTCCCTCGCTGTCTGCCTCGCTGTCTCCCTCGCTGTCTCCCTCGCTGTCTCCCTCGCTGTCTCCCTCGCTGTCTCCCTCGCTGTCTCCCTCGCTGTCTCCCTCGCTGTCTCCCACGCTGTCTCTCTCGCTGTCTCTCTCGCTGTATCCATGGCATTCTCCCTCGCTGTCTCTCTCGCTGTCTCTCTCGCTGTCTCTCTCGCTGTCTCTCTCGCTGTCTCTCTCGCTGTCTCTCTCGCAGTCTCTCTTGCAGTCTCTCTCGCTGTCTCCCTCGCTGTATCTCTCGCTCTCTCCCTCGCTCTCTCCCTCGCTGTCTCACGCGCTCTCTCTCGCAGTCTCTCTCGCTGTCTCTCTCGCAGTCTCTCTCGCTGTCTCTCTCGCTGTCTCTCTCGCTGTCTCTCTCGCTGTCTCTCTCGCTGTCTCTCTCGCTGTCTCTCTCGCTGTCTCCCTCGCTGTGTCCCTCGCTGTGTCCCTCGCTGTCTCTCTTACAGTCTCCCTCGCTGTCTCCCTCGCTTTCTCCCTCGCTGTCTCCCTCGCTGTCTCCCTCGCTGTCTCCCTCGTCGTCTCCCTCGCCGTCTCCCTTGCAGTCACACTCTCTGTATCCCCGGCTGTCTCTCTCGCTATCTCCATAGCAGTCTCTCTCACTGTCTCCCCCGCTGTCTCTGTCTCTGTCTCTGTCGCTGTCTCTGTCGCTGTCTCTGTCGCTGTCTCTGTCGCTGTCTCTGTCTCTGTCATTGTCTCTGTCATTGTCTCTGTCGCTGTCTCTGTCGCTGTCTCTGTCGCTGTCTCTGTCGCTGTCTCTGTCGCTGTCTCCCTCGCTGTCTCCCTCGCTGTCTCCCTGGCCGTCTCCCTGGCCGTCTCCCTGGCCGTCTCCCTGGCCGTCTCACTGGCCGTCTCACTGGCCGTCTCCCTGGCCGTCTCCCTCGCAGTCTCTCTCGCTGTCTCTCTCAATGTACTCTCGCTGTCTCCCTCGCTGTCTCACTCGCTCTATCCCTCGCTGTATCTCTCGCAGTCTCCCTCGCAGTCTCTCTCGCAGTCTCTCTCGCAGTCTCCCTCGCTGTCTCCCTCGCAGTCTCTCTCGCAGTCTCTCTCGCAGTCTCTCTCGCAGTCTCTCTCGCAGTCTCTCTCGCAGTCTCTCTCACTGTCCCTCTCGCAGTCTCTCTCGCTGTCCCTCTCGCAGTCTCTCTCGCTGTCTCCCACGCTGTCTCTCTCGCAGTCTCTCTCGCAGTCTCTCTCGCAGTCTCTCTCGCTATCTCTCTCGCAGTCTCTCTCGCTATCTCTCTCGCTGTCTCCCTCGCTTTCTCCCTCGCTGTCTCTCTCGCTGTCTCTCTCGCTGTCTCCCTCGCAGTCTCTCTTGCAGTCTCTCTTGCAGTCTCTCTCGCTGTCTCCCTTGCAGTCTCTCTCGCTGTCTCCCTCGCTGTCTCTCTCGCTGTCTCCCTCGCTGTCTCCCTCGCTGTCTCACGCGCTCTCTCTCGCAGTCTCTCTCGCTGTCTCTCTCGCTGTGTCCCTCGCTGTGTCCCTCGCTGTGTCCCTCGCTGTGTCCCTCGCTGTGTCCCTCGCAGTCTCCCTCGCCGTCTCCCTCGCCGTCTCCCTCGCCGTCTCCCTCGCCGTCTCCCTCGCCGTCTCCCTCGCCGTTTCCCTTGCAGTCACTCTCCCTGTATCCCCGGCTGTGTCTCTCGCTATCTCCATAGCAGTCTCTCTCACTGTCTCTGTCGCTGTCTCTGTCGCTGTCTCTGTCGCTGTCTCTGTCGCTGTCTCTGTCGCTGTCTCCCTTGCTGTCTCCCTTGCTGTCTCCCTTGCTGTCTCCCTCACTGTCTCCCTCGCTGTCTCCCTCGTCGTCTCCCTGGCCGTCTCCCTGGCCGTCTCCCTGGCCGTCTCCCTGGCCGTCTCCCTGGCCGTCTCCCTGGCCGTCTCCCTCGCAGTCTCTCTCGCAGTCTCTCTCCCCATCTCTCTCGCTGTCTCTCTCAATGTCCTCTCGCTGTCTCCCTCGCTGTCTCACTCGCTCTATCCCTCGCTGTATCTCTCGCAGTCTCTCTCGCAGTCTCTCTCGCAGTCTCTCTCGCTGTCTCTCTCGCCTTCTCCCTCGCAGTCTCCCTCGCAGTCTCCCTCGCAGTCTCTCTCGCAGTCACTCTCGCAGTCTCTCTCGCAGTCTCCCTCGCAGTCTCCCTCGCAGTCTCTCTCGCTGTCTCCCTCGCAGTCTCTCTCGAAGTCGCTCTCGCTTTCTCCCTCGCTGTCTCTCTCGCAGTCCTTCTCGCAGTCTCTCTCGCTGTCTCCCTCGCTGTCTCCCTCGCTGTCTCCCTCGCTGTCTCCCTCGCTGTCTCCCTCGCTGTCTCCCTCGCTGTCTCCCTCGCTGTCTCTCTCGCTGTCTCTCTCGCTGTCTCTCTCGCTGTCTCCATCGCTTTCTCCCTCGCTGTCTCTCTCGCTGTCTCTCTCGCTGTCTCTCTCGCTGTCTCTCTCGCTGCCTCTGTCGCTGTCTCTCTCGCTGTCTCCCTTGCAGTCTCTCTTGCAGTCTCTCTCGCTGTCTCCCTCGCTGTCTCCCTCACTGTGTCTCTTGCTCTCTCCCTCGCTGTCTCCCTCGCTGTCTCATGCGCTCTCTCTCGCATTCACTCTCGCTGTCTCCCTCACTGTGTCCCTCGCTGTGTCCCTCGCTGTCTCTCTCGCAGTCTCCCTCGCTGTCTCCCTCGCCGTCTCCCTCGCCGTCTCCCTTGCAGTCACTCTCTCTGTATCCCCGGCTGTCTCTTTCGCTATCTCCATAGCAGTCTCTCTCACTGTCTACCTCGCTGTCTCTGTCGCTGTCTCTGTCGCTGTCTCTGTCACTGTCTCCCTCGCTGTCTCCCTCGCTGTCTCCCTCGCTGTCTCCCTCGCCGTCTCCCTCGCCGTCTCCCTCGCCGTCTCCCTCGCCGTCTCCCTCGCAGTCTCTCTCGCAGTCTCTCTCGCTGTCTCTCTCAATGTACTCTCGCTGTCTCCCTCGCTGTCTCACTCGCTCTATCCCTCGCTGTCTCTCTCGCAGTCTCTCTCGCAGTCTCTCTCGCAGTCTCTCTCGCAGTCTCTCTCGCTGTCTCTCTCGCTGTCTCCCTCGCAGTCTCTCTCGCTCTCTCCCTCACTGTCTCTCTCGCAGTCTCTCTCGCAGTCTCTCTCGCCGTCTCTCTCTCCGTCTCTCTCGCCATCTCTCTCGCAGTCTCCCTCGCTGTCTCCCTCGCTGTCTCCCTCGCTGTCTCCCTCGCTGTCTCCCTCGCAGTCTCTCTCGCAGTCTCTCTCGCAGTCTCTCTCGCAGTCTCTCTCGCAGTCTCTCTCGCAGTCTCTCTCGCTGTCCCTCTCGCAGTCTCTCTCGCTGTCCCTCTCGCAGTCTCTCTCGCTGTCTCCCTCGCTGTCTCCCTCGCAGTCTCTCTCGCAGTCTCCTTTGCAGTCTCTCTCGCTGTCTCCCTCGCTGTCTCTTCCGCTGTCTCCCTCGCTGTTTCCCTCACAGTCTCCCTCGCAGTCTCCCTCGCAGTCTCCCTCGCAGTCTCCCTCGCAGTCTCCCTCGCAGTCTCTCTCGCAGTCACTCTCGCAGTCGCTCTCACTTTCTCCCTCGCTGTCTCTCTCGCAGTCCTTCTCGCAGTCCTTCTCGCAGTCCTTCTCGCAGTCCTTCTCGCAGTCTCTCTCGCAGTCTCTCTCGCTGTCTCCCTCGCTGTCTCCCTCGCTGTCTCCCTCGCTGTCTCCCACGCTGTCTCCCTCGCAGTCTCTCTCGCTGTCTCTCTCGCTGTCTCCCTCGCTTTCTCCCTCGCTGTCTCTCTCGCTGTCTCTCTCGCTGTCTCCCTCGCAGTCTCTCTCGCAGTCTCTCTCGCAGTCTCCCTCGCTGTCTCCCTCACAGTCTCTCTCGCTGTCTCCCTGGCAGTCTCCCACACAGTCTCTCACGCTTTCTCCCTCGCTTTCTCCCTCGCAGTCTCTCTCGCAGTCTCTCTCGCAGTCTCTCTCGCAGTCCTTCTCTCAGTCCTTCTCGCAGTCTCTCTCGCTGTCTCTCTCGCTGTCTCCCTCGCTGTCTCCCTCGCTGTCTCCCTCGCTGTCTCCCTCGCTGTCTCCCACGCAGTCTCCCTCGCAGTCTCCCTCGCAGTCTCTCTCGCAGTCTCTCTCGCTGTCTCCCTCGCTTTCTCCCTCGCTGTCTCCCTCGCTGTCTCTCTCGCTGTCTCCCTCGCTGTCTCCCTCGCTGTCTCACGCAGTCTCTCTCGCTGTCTCTCTCGCTGTCTCTCTCGCTGTCTCTCTTGCAGTCTCACTCGCAGTCTCTCTTGCAGTCTCTCTCGCTGTCTCCCTCGCTGTCTCCCTCGCTGTCTCCCTCGCTGTCTCCCTCGCTGTCTCCCTCGCTGTCTCCCTCACTGTGTCCCTCGCTCTCTCCCTCGCTCTCTCCCTCGCCGTCTCTCTCGCAGTCTCTCTCGCTGTCTTCCTCGCAGTTTCTCTCGCAGTTTCTCTCGCAGTTTCTCTCGCAGTTTCTCTCGCCATCTCCCTCGCTGTCTCCCTCGCTGCCTCCCTCGCTGCCTCCCTAGCAGTCGCTCTCGCAGTCGCTCTCGCAGTCTCTCTCGCTGTCTCCATCGCTGTCTCCCTCGCTGTCTCCCTCGCAGTCTCTCTCGCAGTCTCCCTCGCTGCCTCCCTCGCTGTCTCCCTAGCAGTCGCTCTCGCAGTCTCTCTCGCTGTCCTCCTCGCTGTGTCCCTCGCTGTGTCCCTCGCTGTGTCCCTCGCAGTCTCTCTCGCAGTCTCTCTCGCAGTCTCTCTCGCAGTCTCTCTCGCAGTCTCTCTCGCAGTCTTCCTCGCTGTCTCCCTCGTGCCTCCCACGCTGTCTCCCTCACTGTCTCACGCGATCTCTCTCGCATTCTCTCTCGTTGTCTCCCTTGCTGTCTCTCTCGCTGTCTCTCTCGCTGTCTCTCTCGCTGTCTCCCTCGCAGTCTCTCTTGCAGTCTCTCTCGCTGTCTCCCTCGCTGTCTCCCTCGCTGTCTCCCTCGCTGTCTCCCTCGCTGTCTCCCTCGCTGTCTCCCTCACTGTGTCCCTCGCTCTCTCCCTCGCTCTCTCCCTCGCCGTCTCTCTCGCAGTCTCTCTCGCTGTCTTCCTCGCAGTTTCTCTCGCAGTTTCTCTCGCCGTCTCCCTCGCCGTCTCCCTCGCCGCCTCCCTCGCTGTCTACCTAGCAGTCGCTCTCGCAGTCGCTCTCGCAGTCTCTCTCGCTGTCTCCATCGCTGTCTCCCTCGCAGTCTCCCTCGCAGTCTCCCTCGCTGTCTCCCTCGCAGTCTCCCTCGCAGTCTCCCTCGCTGTCTCCCTCGCTGCCTCCCTCGCTGTCTCCCTAGCAGTCGCTCTCGCTGTCTTCCTCGCTGTGTCCCTCGCTGTGTCCCTCGCAGTCTCTCTCGCAGTCTCTCTCGCAGTCTCTCTCGCAGTCTCTCTCGCAGTCTCTCTCGCAGTCTTCCTCGCTGTCTCCCTCGCTGCCTCCCACGCTGTCTCCCTCACTGTCTCACGCGATCTCTCTCGCATTCTCTCTCGTTGTCTCCCTTGCAGTCTCTCTCGCTGCGTCCCTCGCAGTCTCTCTCGCAGTCTCTATTGCTGTCTCCCTCGCTGTCTCCCTCGTTGTCTCCCTCGCTGTCTCCCTCGCTGCCTCCCTCGCAGTCTCTCTCGAAATCTCTCTCGCTGTCTCCCTCGCTGTCTCTCTCGCTCTCTCTCTCGCCATCTCCCTCGCCATCTTATTCGCTGTCTCCCTCGCATTCTCTCTCGCAGTGTCTCTCGCTGTCTCCCTCGCAGTCTCCCTCGCAGTCTCTCTCGCTGTCTCCCTCACAGTCTCTCTCGAAGTCGCTCTCGCTTTCTCCCTCGCTTTCTCCCTCGCTGTCTCTCTCGCAGTCCATCTCGCAGTCCTTCTCGCAGTCTCTCTCGCTGTCTCCCTCGCTGTGTCTCTCGCTCTCACCCTCGCTGTCTCCATCGCTGTCTCACGCGCTCTCTCTCGCAGTCTCTCTCGCAGTCTCTCTCGCAGTCTCTCTCGCTGTCTCTCTCGCTGTCTCTCTCGCTGTCTCCCTCGCTGTCTCCCTCGCTGTGTCCCTCGCTGTGTTCCTCGCTGTCTCTCTCGCAGTCTCCCTCGCTGTCTCCCTCGCTGTCTCCCTCGCTGTCTCCCTCGTCGTCTCCCTCGTCGTCTCCCTGGCCGTCTCCCTGGCCGTCTCCCTGGCCGTCTCCCTGGCCGTCTCCCTGGCCGTCTCCCTCGCAGTCTCTCTCGCTGTCTCTCTCGCTGTCTCTCTCAATGTACTCTCGCTGTCTCCCTCGCTGTCTCACTCGCTCTATCCCTCGCTGTATCTCTCGCAGTCTCTCTCACAGTCTCTCTCGCTGTCTCTCTCGCTGTCTCCCTCGCAGTCTCTCTCGCTCTCTCCCTCACTGTCTCCCTCGCCGTCTCTCTCGCCGTCTCTCTCGCCGTCTCTCTCGCCGTCTCTCTCGCCGTCTCTCTCGCCGTCTCTCTCTCCGTCTCTCTCGCCGTCTCTCTCGCCGTCTCTCTCGCCGTCTCTCTCGCAGTCTCTCTCGCAGTCTCTCTCGCAGTCTCTCTCGCAGTCTCTCTCGCAGTCTCCCTCGCTGTCTCTCTCGCAGTCTCTCTCGCAGTCTCTCTCGCAGTCTCTCTCGCAGTCTCTCTCGCTGTCCCTCTCACAGTCTCTCTCGCTGTCTCTCTCGCAGTCTCTCTCGCAGTCTCTCTCGCAGTCTCCTTTGCAGTCTCTCTCGCTGTCTCTCTCGCTGTCTCCCACGCTGTCTCCCTCGCAGTCTCTCTCGCAGTCTCTCTCGCAGTCTCTCTCGCAGTCTCTCTCGCAGTCTCTCTCGCAGTCTCTCTCGCTGTCTCCCTCGCTTTCTCCCTCGCTGTCTCTCTCGCTGTCTCTCTCGCTGTCCCTCTCGCAGTCTCTCTCGCTTTCCCTCTCGCATTCTCTCTCGCTGTCTCTCTCGCAGTCTCCTTTGCAGTCTCTCTCGCTGTCTCTCTCGCAGTCTCCCTCGCTGTCTCTCTCGCAGTCTCCCTCGCTGTCTCCCTCGCTGTCTCCCTCGCTGTCTCCCTCGCTGTCTCCCACGCTGTCTCCCTCGCAGTCTCTCTCGCTGTCTCCCTCGCTTTCTCCCTCGCTGTCTCTCTCGCTGTCTCTCTCGCTGTCTCCCTCGCAGTCTCTCTTGCAGTCCCTCTCGCTGTCTCCCTCGCTGTCTCCCTCGCTGTCTCCCTCGCTGTCTCCCTCGCTGTCTCCCTCGCAGTCTCCCTCGCTGCCTCCCTCGCTGTCTCCCTCGCTGTCTCCCTCGCTGTCTCCCTCGCTGTCTCCCACGCTGTCTCCCTCGCAGTCTCCCTAGCAGTCGCTCTCGCAGTCTCTCTCGCTGTCTTCCTCGCTGTGTCCCTCGCAGTCTCTCTCGCAGTCTCTCTCGCAGTCTCTCTCGCAGTCTCTCTCGCAGTCTTCCTCGCTGTCTCCCTCGCTGCCTCCCACGCTGTCTCCCTCACTGTCTCACGCGATCTCTCTCGCATTCTCTCTCGTTGTCTCCCTTGCAGTCTCTCTCGCTGCGTCCCTCGCAGTCTCTCTCGCAGTCTCTATTGCTGTCTCCCTCGCTGTCTCCCTCGTTGTCTCCCTCGCTGTCTCCCTCGCTGCCTCCCTCGCAGTCTCTCTCGAAATCTCTCTCGCTGTCTCCCTCGCTGTCTCCCTTGCTGTCTCTCTCACTCTCTCTATCGCCATCTCCCTCGCCATCTTATTCGCTGTCTCCCTCGCATTCTCTCTCGCAGTGTCTCTCGCTGTCTCCCTCGCAGTCTCCCTCACAGTCTCTCTCGCTGTCTCCCTCACAGTCTCTCTCGAAGTCGCTCTCGCTTTCTCCCTCGCTTTCTCCCTCGCTGTCTCTCTCGCAGTCCATCTCGCAGTCCTTCTCGCAGTCTCTCTCGCTGTCTCCCTCGCTGTGTCTCTCGCTCTCTCCCTCGCTGTCTCCATCGCTGTCTCACGCGCTCTCTCTCGCAGTCTCTCTCGCTGTCTCTCTCGCTGTCTCTCTCGCTGTCTCTCTCGCTGTCTCCCTCGCTGTCTCCCTCGCTGTGTCCCTCGCTGTGTCCCTCGCTGTGTTCCTCGCTGTCTCTCTCGCAGTCTCCCTCGCTGTCTCCCTCGCTGTCTCCCTCGCTGTCTCCCTCGCTGTCTCCCTCGCCGTCTCCCTCGTCGTCTCCCTCGTCGTCTCCCTCGTCATCTCCCTGGCCGTCTCCCTGGCCGTCTCCCTGGCCGTCTCCCTGGCCGTCTCCCTGGCCGTCTCCCTCGCAGTCTCTCTCGCTGTCTCTCTCGCTGTCTCTCTCAATGTACTCTCGCTGTCTCCCTCGCTGTCTCACTCGCTCTATCCCTCGCTGTATCTCTCGCAGTCTCTCTCACAGTCTCTCTCGCTGTCTCTCTCGCTGTCTCCCTCGCAATCTCTCTCGCTCTCTCCCTCACTGTCTCTCTCGCCGTCTCTCTCGCCGTCTCTCTCGCCGTCTCTCTCGCCGTCTCTCTCACCGTCTCTCTCTCCATCTCTCTCGCCGTCTCTCTCGCAGTCTCTCTCGCAGTCTCTCTCGCAGTCTCTCTCGCAGTCTCTCTCGCAGTCTCCCTCGCAGTCTCTCTCGCAGTCTCTCTCGCAGTCTCTCTCGCAGTCTCTCTCGCTGTCCCTCTCACAGTCTCTCTCGCTGTCTCTCTCGCTGTCTCTCTCACAGTCTCTCTCGCAGTCTCTCTCGCAGTCTCCTTTGCAGTCTCTCTCGCTGTCTCTCTCGCTGTCTCCCACGCTGTCTCCCTCGCAGTCTCTCTCGCAGTCTCTCTCGCAGTCTCTCTCGCAGTCTCTCTCGCAGTCTCTCTCGCAGTCTCTCTCGCAGTCTCTCTCGCTTTTTCCCTCGCTTTCTCCCTCGCTGTCTCTCTCGCTGTCTCTCTCGCTGTCCCTCTCGCAGTCTCTCTCGCTGTCCCTCTCGCATTCTCTCTCGCTGTCTCTCTCGCAGTCTCCTTTGCAGTCTCTCTCGCTGTCTCTCTCGCAGTCTCCCTCGCTGTCTCCCTCGCTGTCTCCCTCGCTGTCTCCCTCGCTGTCTCCCTCGCTGTCTCCCTCGCTGTCTCCCTCGCTGTCTCCCTCGCTGTCTCCCTCGCTGTCTCCCACGCTGTCTCCCACGCAGTCTCCCTCGCAGTCTCTCTCGCTGTCTCCCTCGCTTTCTCCCTCGCTGTCTCTCTCGCTGTCTCTCTCGCTGTCTCCCTCGCAGTCTCTCTTGCAGTCCCTCTCGCTGTCTCCCTCGCTGTCTCCCTCGCTGTCTCCCTCGCTGTCTCCCTCGCTGTCTCCCTCGCAGTCTCCCTCGCTGCCTCCCTCGCTGTCTCCCTCGCTGTCTCCCTCGCTGTCTCCCTCGCTGTCTCCCACGCTGTCTCCCTCGCAGTCTCCCTAGCAGTCGCTCTCGCAGTCTCTCTCGCTGTCTTCCTCGCTGTGTCCCTCGCAGTCTCTCTCGCAGTCTCTCTCGCCGTCTCTCTCGCAGTCTCTCTCGCAGTCTCTCTCGCAGTCTTCCTCGCTGTCTCCCTCGCTGCCTCCCACGCTGTCTCCCTCACTGTCTCACGCGATCTCTCTCGCATTCTCTCTCGTTGTGTCCCTTGCAGTCTCTCTCGCTGCGTCCCTCGCAGTCTCTCTCGCAGTCTCTATTGCTGTCTCCCTCGCTGTCTCCCTCGTTGTCTCCCTCGCTGTCTCCCTCGCTGCCTCCCTCGCAGTCTCTCTCGAAATCTCTCTCGCTGTCTCCCTCGCTGTCTCCCTCGCTGTCTCTCTCGCTCTCTCTCTCGCCATCTCCCTCGCCATCTTATTCGCTGTCTCCCTCGCATTCTCTCTCGCAGTGTGTCTCGCTGTCTCCCTCGCAGTCTCCCTCGCAGTCTCTCTCGCTGTCTCCCTCACAGTCTCTCTCGAAGTCGCTCTCGCTTTCTCCCTCGCTTTCTCCCTCGCTGTCTCTCTCGCAGTCCATCTCGCAGTTCTTCTCGCAGTCTCTCTCGCTGTCTCCCTCGCTGTGTCTCTCGCTCTCTCCCTCGCTGTCTCCATCGCTGTCTCCCTCGCTGTCTCCCTCGCTGTCTCCCTCGCTGTCTCCCTCGCAGTCTCCCTCGCTGCCTCCCTCGCTGTCTCCCTAGCAGTCGCTCTCGCAGTCGCTCTCGCAGTCTCTCTCGCAGTCTCTCTCGCTGTCTCCCTCGCTGTCTCCCACGCTGCCGCCCTCGCTGTCTCCCTAGCAGTCGCTCTCGCAGTCTCTCTCGCTGTCTTCCTCGCTGTGTCCCTCGCCGTCTCTCTCGCAGTCTCTCTCGCAGTCTCTCTCGCAGTCTCTCTCGCAGTCTTCCTCGCAGTTTCTCTCGCTGTCTCCCTCGTTGCCTCCCAAGCGGTCTCCCTCGCTGTCTCACGCGATCTCTCTCGCATTCTCTCTCGTTGTCTCCCTTGCAGTCTCTCTCGCTGTGTCCCTCGCAGTCTCTCTCGCAGTCTCTATTGCTGTCTCTGTCGCTGTCTCCCTCGCTGTCTCCCTCGCTGCCTCCCTCGCAGTCTCTCTCGAAGTCTCTCTCGCTGTCTCCCTCGCTGTCTCTCTCTCTCTCGCCGTCTCCCTCGCCGTCTTAATCGCTGTCTCCCTCGCATTCTCTCTCGCAGTGTCTCTCGCTGTCTCCCTCGCAGTCTCCCTCGCAGTCTCTCTCGCTGTCTCCCTCACAGTCTCTCTCGCTGTCTCCCTCACAGTCTCTCTCGAAGTCGCTCTCGCTTTCTCCCTCGCTGTCTCTCTCGCAGTCCTTCTCGCAGTCTCTCTCGCTGTCTCCAGCGCTGTCTCCCTCGCTGTCTCCCTCGCTGTCTCCCTCGCTGTCTCTCTCGCAGTCTCCCTCGCAGTCTCCCTCGCAGTCTGCCTCGCAGTCTCCCTCGCTGTCTCTTTCGCTGTCTCCCTCGCTGTTTCCCTCACAGTCTCTTTCGCTGTCTCCCTCGCAGTCTCCCTCGCAGTCTCCCTCGCAGTCTCCCTCGCAGTCTCCCTCGCAGTCTCTCTCACTTTCTCCCTCGCTGTCTCTCTCGCAGTCCTTCTCGCAGTCCTTCTCGCAGTCTCTCTCGCTGTCTCTCTCGCTGTCTCTCTCGCTGTCTCCCTCGCTGTCTCCCTCGCTGTCTCCCTCGCTGTCTCCCTCGCTGTCTCCCTCGCAGTCTCCCTCGCAGTCTCTCTCGCTGTCTCTCTCGCTGTCTCCCTCGCTTTCTCCCTCGCTGTCTCCCTCGCTGTCTCTCTCGCTGTCTCTCTCGCTGTCTCCCTCGCTGTCTCCCTCGCTGTCTCACGCGCTCTCTCTCGCTGTCTCTCTCGCTGTCTCTCTCGCTGTCTCCCTCGCAGTCTCTCTCGCAGTCTCTCTCGCTGTCTCTCTCGCTGTCTCCCTCGCTGTCTCCCTCGCTGTCTCCCTCGCTGTCTCCCTCACTGTGTCCCTCGCTCTCTCCCTCGCAGTCTCCCTCGCCGTCTCTCTCGCAGTCTCTCTCGCTGTCTTCCTCGCAGTTTCTCTCGCAGTTTCTCTCGCAGTTTCTCTCGCAGTTTCCCTCGCCGTCTCTCTCGCAGTCTCTCTCGCTGTCTTCCTCGCAGTCTCCCTCGCTGCCTCCCTCGCTGCCTCCCTCGCTGTCTCCCTCGCTGTCTCCCTCGCTGTCTCCCTCGCTGTCTCCCACGCTGTCTCCCTCGCAGTCTCCCTAGCAGTCGCTCTCGCAGTCTCTCTCACTGTCTTCCTCGCTGTGTCCCTCGCAGTCTCTCTCGCAGTCTCTCTCGCAGTCTCTCTCGCAGTCTCTCTCGCAGTCTCTCTCGCAGTCTTCCTCGCTGTCTCCCTCGCTGCCTCCCACGCTGTCTCCCTCACTGTCTCACGCGATCTCTCTCGCATTCTCTCTCGTTGTGTCCCTTGCAGTCTCTCTCGCTGCGTCCCTCGCAGTCTCTCTCGCAGTCTCTATTGCTGTCTCCCTCGCTGTCTCCCTCGTTGTCTCCCTCGCTGCCTCCCTCGCAGTCTCTCTCGAAATCTCTCTCGCTGTCTCCCTCGCTGTCTCCCTCGCTGTCTCCCTCGCTGTCTCCCTCGCTGTCTCTCTCGCTCTCTCTCTCGCCATCTCCCTCGCCATCTTATTCGCTGTCTCCCTCGCATTCTCTCTCGCAGTGTGTCTCGCTGTCTCCCTCGCAGTCTCCCTCGCAGTCTCTCTCGCTGTCTCCCTCACAGTCTCTCTCGAAGTCGCTCTCGCTTTCTCCCTCGCTTTCTCCCTCGCTTTCTCCCTCGCTGTCTCTCTCGCAGTCCATCTCGCAGTCCTTCTCGCAGTCTCTCTCGCTGTCTCCCTCGCTGTGTCTCTCGCTCTCTCCCTCGCTGTCTCCATCGCTGTCTCCCTCGCTGTCTCCCTCGCTGTCTCCCTCGCTGTCTCCCTCGCAGTCTCCCTCGCTGCCTCCCTCGCTGTCTCCCTAGCAGTCGCTCTCGCAGTCGCTCTCGCAGTCTCTCTCGCAGTCTCTCTCGCTGTCTCCCTCGCTGTCTCCCACGCTGCCGCCCTCGCTGTCTCCCTAGCAGTCGCTCTCGCAGTCTCTCTCGCTGTCTTCCTCGCTGTGTCCCTCGCCGTCTCTCTCGCAGTCTCTCTCGCAGTCTCTCTCGCAGTCTCTCTCGCAGTCTTCCTCGCAGTTTCTCTCGCTGTCTCCCTCGCTGCCTCCCACGCGGTCTCCCTCGCTGTCTCACGCGATCTCTCTCGCATTCTCTCTCGTTGTCTCCCTTGCAGTCTCTCTTGCTGTGTCCCTCGCAGTCTCTCTCGCAGTCTCTATTGCTGTCTCTGTCGCTGTCTCCCTCGCTGTCTCCCTCGCTGCCTCCCTCGCAGTCTCTCTCGAAGTCTCTCTCGCTGTCTCCCTCGCTGTCTCTCTCTCTCTCGCCGTCTCCCTCGCCGTCTTAATCGCTGTCTCCCTCGCATTCTCTCTCGCAGTGTCTCTCGCTGTCTCCCTCGCAGTCTCCCTCGCAGTCTCTCTCGCTGTCTCCCTCACAGTCTCTCTCGCTGTCTCCCTCGCAGTCTCTCTCGAAGTCGCTCTCGCTTTCTCCCTCGCTGTCTCTCTCGCAGTCCTTCTCGCAGTCTCTCTCGCTGTCTCCAGCGCTGTCTCCCTCGCTGTCTCCCTCGCTGTCTCCCTCGCTGTCTCCCTCGCTGTCTCCCTCGCTGTCTCTCTCGCAGTCTCCCTCGCAGTCTCCCTCGCAGTCTGCCTCGCAGTCTCCCTCGCTGTCTCTTTCGCTGTCTCCCTCGCTGTTTCCCTCACAGTCTCTTTCGCTGTCTCCCTCGCAGTCTCCCTCGCAGTCTCCCTCGCAGTCTCCCTCGCAGTCTCTCTCACTTTCTCCCTCGCTGTCTCTCTCGCAGTCCTTCTCGCAGTCCTTCTCGCAGTCTCCCTCGCTGTCTCCCTCGCTGTCTCACGCGCTCTCTCTCGCTGTCTCTCTCGCTGTCTCTCTCGCTGTCTCCCTCGCAGTCTCTCTTGCAGTCTCTCTCGCTGTCTCTCTCGCTGTCTCCCTCGCTGTCTCCCTCGCTGTCTCCCTCGCTGTCTCCCTCACTGTGTCCCTCGCTCTCTCCCTCGCAGTCTCCCTCGCCGTCTCTCTCGCAGTCTCTCTCGCTGTCTTCCTCGCAGTTTCTCTCGCAGTTTCTCTCGCCGTCTCCCTCGCTGTCTCCCTCGCTGCCTCCCTCGCTGTCTCCCTAGCAGTCGCTCTCGCAGTCGCTCTCGCAGTCTCTCTCGCTGTCTCCATCGCTGTCTCCCTCGCAGTCTCCCTCGCAGTCTCCCTCGCAGTCTCCCTCGCAGTCTCTCTCGCAGTCTCCCTCGCAGTCTCCCTCGCAGTCTCCCTCGCCTTCTCCCTCGCTGCCTCCTTCGCTGTCTCCCTAGCAGTCGCTCTCGCAGTCTCTCTCGCTGTCTTCCTCGCTGTGTCCCTCGCAGTCTCTCTCGCAGTCTCTCTCGCAGTCTCTCTCGCAGTCTCTCTCGCAGTCTTCCTCGCAGTTTCTCTCGCTGTCTCCCTCGCTGCCTCCCACGCTGTCTCCCTCGCTGCCTCCCACGCTGTCTCCCTCACTGTCTCACGCAATCTCTCTCGCATTCTCTCTCGTTGTCTCCCTTGCAGTCTCTCTCGCTGTGTCCCTCGCAGTCTCTCTCGCAGTCTCTATTGCTGTCTCTGTCGCTGTCTCCCTCGCTGTCTCCCTCACTGCCTCTCTCGAAGTCTACCTCGCTGTCTCCCTCGCAGTCTCTCTCGCAGTCTCTCTCGCAGTCTCTCTCGCAGTCTCTCTCGCAGTCTCTCTCGCTGTCTCCCTCGCTTTCTCCCTCGCTGTCTCTCTCGCTGTCTCTCTCGCTGTCCCTCTCGCAGTCTCTCTCGCTGTCCCTCTCGCATTCTCTCTCGCAGTCTCCTTTGCAGTCTCTCTCGCTGTCTCTCTCGCAGTCTCCCTCGCTGTCTCCCTCGCTGTCTCCCTCGCTGTCTCCCTCGCAGTCTCTCTCGCTGTCTCCCTCGCTTTCTCCCTCGCTGTCTCTCTCGCTGTCTCTCTCGCTGTCTCCCTCGCAGTCTCTCTTGCAGTCCCTCTCGCTGTCTCCCTCGCTGTCTCCCTCGCTGTCTCCCTCGCTGTCTCCCTCGCTGTCTCCCTCGCAGTCTCCCTCGCTGCCTCCCTAGCAGTCGCTCTCGCAGTCGCTCTCGCAGTCTCTCTCGCAGTCTCTCTCGCTGTCTCCCTCGCTTTCTCCCTCGCTGTCTCCCTCGCTGTCTCTCTCGCTGTCTCTCTCGCTGTCTCCCTCGCTGTCTCCCTCGCTGTCTCACGCGCTCTCTCTCGCTGTCTCTCTCGCTGTCTCTCTCGCTGTCTCCCTCGCAGTCTCTCTTGCAGTCTCTCTCGCTGTCTCTCTCGCTGTCTCCCTCGCTGTCTCCCTCGCTGTCTCCCTCGCTGTCTCCCTCACTGTGTCCCTCGCTCTCTCCCTCGCAGTCTCCCTCGCCGTCTCTCTCGCAGTCTCTCTCGCTGTCTTACTCGCAGTTTCTCTCGCAGTCTTCCTCGCAGTTTCTCTCGCAGTTTCTCTCGCCGTCTCCCTCGCTGTCTCCCTCGCTGCCTCCCTCGCTGTCTCCCTAGCAGTCGCTCTCGCAGTCGCTCTCGCAGTCTCTCTCGCTGTCTCCATCGCTGTCTCCCTCGCAGTCTCCCTCGCAGTCTCCCTCGCAGTCTCCCTCGCAGTCTCCCTCGCCTTCTCCCTCGCTGCCTCCTTCGCTGTCTCCCTAGCAGTCGCTCTCGCAGTCTCTCTCGCTGTCTTCCTCGCTGTGTCCCTCGCAGTCTCTCTCGCAGTCTCTCTCGCAGTCTCTCTCGCAGTCTCTCTCGCAGTCTTCCTCGCAGTTTCTCTCGCTGTCTCCCTCGCTGCCTCCCACGCTGTCTCCCTCGCTGCCTCCCACGCTGTCTCCCTCACTGTCTCACGCAATCTCTCTCGCATTCTCTCTCGTTGTCTCCCTTGCAGTCTCTCTCGCTGTGTCCCTCGCAGTCTCTCTCGCAGTCTCTATTGCTGTCTCTGTCGCTGTCTCCCTCGCTGTCTCCCTCACTGCCTCTCTCGAAGTCTACCTCGCTGTCTCCCTCGCAGTCTCTCTCGCAGTCTCTCTCGCAGTCTCTCTCGCAGTCTCTCTCGCAGTCTCTCTCGCAGTCTCTCTCGCTGTCTCCCTCGCTGTCTCTCTCGCTGTCTCTCTCGCTGTCCCTCTCGCAGTCTCTCTCGCTGTCCCTCTCGCATTCTCTCTCGCAGTCTCCTTTGCAGTCTCTCTCGCTGTCTCTCTCGCTGTCTCTCTCGCAGTCTCCCTCGCTGTCTCCCTCGCTGTCTCCCTCGCTGTCTCCCTCGCAGTCTCTCTCGCTGTCTCCCTCGCTTTCTCCCTCGCTGTCTCTCTCGCTGTCTCTCTCGCTGTCTCCCTCGCAGTCTCTCTTGCAGTCCCTCTCGCTGTCTCCCTCGCTGTCTCCCTCGCTGTCTCCCTCGCTGTCTCCCTCGCTGTCTCCCTCGCTGTCTCCCTCGCAGTCTCCCTCGCTGCCTCCCTAGCAGTCGCTCTCGCAGTCGCTCTCGCAGTCTCTCTCGCAGTCTCTCTCGCTGTCTCCCTCGCTGTCTCCCTCGCTGCCGCCCTCGCTGTCTCCCTAGCAGTCGCTCTCGCAGTCTCTCTCGCTGTCTTCCTCGCTGTGTCCCTCGCCGTCTCTCTCGCAGTCTCTCTCGCAGTCTTCCTCGCAGTTTCTCTCGCTGTCTCCCTCGCTGCCTCCCACGCTGTCTCCCTCGCTGTCTCACGCGATCTCTCTCGCATTCTCTCTCGTTGTCTCCCTTGCAGTCTCTCTCGCTGTGTCCCTCGCAGTCTCTCTCGCAGTCTCTATTGCTGTCTCTGTCGCTGTCTGCCTCGCTGTCTCCCTCGCTGCCTCCCTCGCAGTCTCTCTCGAAGTCTCTCTCGCTGTCTCCCTCGCTGTCTCTCTCTCTCTCGCCGTCTCCCTCGCCGTCTTAATCGCTGTCTCCCTCGCATTCTCTCTCGCAGTGTCTCTCGCTGTCTCCCTCGCAGTCTCCCTCGCAGTCTCTCTCGCTGTCTCCCTCACAGTCTCCCTCGCAGTCTCTCTCGCTGTCTCCCTCGCAGTCTCTCTCGCAGTCTCTCTCGCAGTCTCTCTCGCTGTCTCCCTCGCAGTCTCTATCGCTGTCTCTATCGCTGTCTCCCTCGCAGTCTCTCTCGCTTTCTCCCTCGCTCTCTCCCTCGCAGACTCTCTCGCTGTCTCCCTCGCAGTCTCCCTCGCAGTCTCCCTCGAGGTCTCCCTCGCAGTCTCCCTCGCTGTCTCCCTCGCTGTCTCCCTCGCTGTCTCCCTCGCTGTCTCTCTCGCTGTCTCTCTCAGTCTCTCTCGCTGTATCTCTCGCTGTCTCCCTCGCAGTCTCCCTCGAAGTCTCCCTCGAAGTCACCCTGGATGTCTCTCTCGCAGTCTCTCTCGCAGTCTTTCTCGCATTCTCTTTCGCTGTCTCTCTCTCAGTCTCTCTCGCATTCTCTCTCACTGTCTCCCTCGCACTCTCTGGCTTTCTCTCTGGCTTTCTCTCTCGCAGTCCCTCTCACTGTCTCTCTCGCAGTCTCTCTCGCAGTCTCTCTCGCAGTCTCTCTCGCTGTCTCCCTCACAGTCTCCCTCACAGTCTCTCTCGCTGTCTCTCTCGCTGTCTCTCTCGCCGTCTCCCTCGCAGTCTCTCTCGAAGTCTCTCTCGCTGTCTCCCTCGCTGTCTCCCTCGCTGTCTCTCTCGCTCTCTCTCTCGCCGTCTCACTCGCCATCTCCCTCGCCGTCTCCCTCGCAGTCACTCTCGCAGTCTCTCTCGCTGTATCCCTCGCTGTTTCTCTCGCTATCTCCATAGCAGTCTCTCTCGCAGTCTCCCTCACAGTCTCCCTCGCTGTCTCCCTCACAGTCTCTCTCGCTGTCTCCCTCGCAGTCACCCTGGATGTCTCTCTCGCAGTCTCTCTCGCAGTCTTCCTCGCAGTTTCTCTCGCTGTCTCCCTCGCTGCCTCCCACGCTGTCTCCCTCGCTGCCTCCCACGCTGTCTCCCTCACTGTCTCACGCAATCTCTCTCGCATTCTCTCTCGTTGTCTCCCTTGCAGTCTCTCTCGCTGAGTCCCTCGCAGTCTCTCTCGCAGTCTCTATTGCTGTCTCTGTCGCTGTCTCCCTCGCTGTCTCCCTCACTGCCTCTCTCGAAGTCTACCTCGCAGTCTCTCTCGCAGTCTCTCTCGCAGTCTCTCTCGCAGTCTCTCTCGCAGTCTCTCTCGCAGTCTCTCACGCTGTCTCCCTCGCTTTCTCCCTCGCTGTCTCTCTCGCTGTCTCTCTCGCTGTCCCTCTCGCAGTCTCTCTCGCTGTCCCTCTCGCATTCTCTCTCGCAGTCTCCTTTGCAGTCTCTCTCGCTGTCTCTCTCGCAGTCTCCCTCGCTGTCTCCCTCGCTGTCTCCCTCGCTGTCTCCCTCGCTGTCTCCCTCGCTGTCTCCCACGCTGTCTCCCTCGCAGTCTCTCTCGCTGTCTCCCTCGCTTTCTCCCTCGCTGTCTCTCTCGCTGTCTCTCTCGCTGTCTCACTCGCAGTCTCTCTTGCAGTCCCTCTCGCTGTCTCCCTCGCTGTCTCCCTCGCTGTCTCCCTCGCTGTCTCCCTCGCTGTCTCCCTCGCTGTCTCCCTCGCTGTCTCCCTCGCAGTCTCCCTCGCTGCCTCCCTAGCAGTCGCTCTCGCAGTCGCTCTCGCAGTCTCTCTCGCAGTCTCTCTCGCTGTCTCCCTCGCTGTCTCCCTCGCTGCCGCCCTCGCTGTCTCCCTAGCAGTCGCTCTCGCAGTCTCTCTCGCTGTCTTCCTCGCTGTGTCCCTCGCCGTCTCTCTCGCAGTCTCTCTCGCAGTCTCTCTCGCAGTCTCTCTCGCAGTCTTCCTCGCAGTTTCTCTCGCTGTCTCCCTCGCTGCCTCCCACGCTGTCTCCCTCGCTGTCTCACGCGATCTCTCTCGCATTCTCTCTCGTTGTCTCCCTTGCAGTCTCTCTCGCTGTGTCCCTCGCAGTCTCTCTCGCAGTCTCTATTGCTGTCTCTGTCGCTGTCTGCCTCGCTGTCTCCCTCGCTGCCTCCCTCGCAGTCTCTCTCGAAGTCTCTCTCGCTGTCTCCCTCGCTGTCTCTCTCTCTCTCGCCGTCTCCCTCGCCGTCTTAATCGCTGTCTCCCTCGCATTCTCTCTCGCAGTGTCTCTCGCTGTCTCCCTCGCAGTCTCCCTCGCAGTCTCTCTCGCTGTCTCCCTCACAGTCTCCCTCGCAGTCTCTCTCGCTGTCTCCCTCGCAGTCTCTCTCGCAGTCTCTCTCGCAGTCTCTCTCGCTGTCTCCCTCGCAGTCTCTATCGCTGTCTCTATCGCTGTCTCCCTCGCAGTCTCTCTCGCTTTCTCCCTCGCTCTCTCCCTCGCAGACTCTCTCGCTGTCTCCCTCGCAGTCTCCCTCGCAGTCTCCCTCGAGGTCTCCCTCGCAGTCTCCCTCGCTGTCTCCCTCGCTGTCTCCCTCGCTGTCTCCCTCGCTGTCTCTCTCGCTGTCTCTCTCAGTCTCTCTCGCTGTATCTCTCGCTGTCTCCCTCGCAGTCTCCCTCGAAGTCTCCCTCGAAGTCACCCTGGATGTCTCTCTCGCAGTCTCTCTCGCAGTCTTTCTCGCATTCTCTTTCGCTGTCTCTCTCTCAGTCTCTCTCGCATTCTCTCTCACTGTCTCCCTCGCACTCTCTGGCTTTCTCTCTGGCTTTCTCTCTCGCAGTCCCTCTCGCAGTCTCTCTCGCAGTCTCTCTCGCAGTCTCTCTCGCTGTCTCCCTCACAGTCTCCCTCACAGTCTCTCTCGCTGTCTCTCTCGCTGTCTCTCTCGCCGTCTCCCTCGCAGTCTCTCTCGAAGTCTCTCTCGCTGTCTCCCTCGCTGTCTCTCTCGCTCTCTCTCTCGCCGTCTCACTCGCCGTCTCCCTCGCCGTCTCCCTCGCAGTCACTCTCGCAGTCTCTCTCGCTGTATCCCTCGCTGTCTCTCTCGCTATCTCCATAGCAGTCTCTCTCGCAGTCTCCCTCACAGTCTCCCTCGCTGTCTCCCTCACAGTCTCTCTCGCTGTCTCCCTCGCAGTCACCCTGGATGTCTCTCTCGCAGTCTCTCTCGCATTCTATTTCGCTGTCTCTCTCGATGTCTCTCTCGATGTCTCTCTCGTTGTCTCCCTCGCTGTCTCCCTCTCAGTCTCTCTCTCAGTCTCTCTCTCAGTCTCTCTCGCATTCTCTCTCGCTGTCTCCCTCGCACTCTCTGGCTTTCTCTCTGGCTTTCTCTCTCGCAGTCCCTCTCACTGTCTCTCTCGCAGTCTCTCTCGCAGTCTCCCTCACAGTCTCTCTCGCTGCCTCTCTCGCTGTCTCTCTCGCTCTCTCTCTCGCCGTCGCCTTCGCCGTCGCCCTCGCCGTCTCCCTCGCCGTCTCCCTCGCAGTCACTCTCGCAGTCTCTCTCGCTGTATCCCTCGCTGTCTCTCTCGCTATCTCCATAGCAGTCTCTCTCGCAGTCTCCCTCACAGTGTCGCCCTCGCCGTCTCCCTCGCTGTCTCCCTCGCCATCTCCCTCGCAGTCACTCTCGCAGTCACTCTCGCAGTCTCCCTCGCTGTCTCTCTCGCTATCTCCATAGCAATCTCTCTCGCAGTCTCCCTCACAGTGTCCCTCGCTGTCTCTCTCGCAGTCTCTCTCGCAGTCTCTCTCGCAGTCTCTCTCGCAGTCTCTCTCGCAGTCTCTCTCGCAGTCTCTCTCGCTATCTCCCTCGCTGTCTCTCTCGCTGTCTCCCTTGCAGTCTCCCTCGCAGTCTCTCTCGCTTTCTCCCTCGCAGTCTCACTCGCTTTCTCCCTCGCAGTCTCTCTCGCAGTCTCTCTCGCATCTCTCTCGCAGTCTCTCTCGCAGTCTCTCTCGCTGTCTCCCTCGCTTTCTCCCTCGCTTTCTCTCTCGCTGTCTCTCTCGCTGTCTCTCTCGCTGTCTCCCTCGCAGTCTCTCTTGCAGTCTCTCTCGCTGTCTCCCTCGCTGTCTGCCTCGCTGTCTCCCTCGCTGTCTCCCTCGCTGTCTGCCTCGCTGTCTCCCTCGCTGTCTCCCTCGCTGTCTCCCTCGCTGTGTCCCTCGCTCTCTCCCTCACAGTCTCCCTCACTGTCTCCCTTGCCGTCTCTCTCGCAGTCTCTCTCGCTGTCTTCCTCGCAGTTTCTCTCGCTGTCTCCCTCGCTGTCTCCCTCGCTGTCTCCCTCGCTGTCTCCCTCGCTGTCTCCCTCGCTGTCTCCCTCGCTGCCTCCCTCGCTGTCTCCCTAGCAGTCGCTCTCGCAGTCTCTCTCGCTGTCTCCCTCGCTGTCTCCCTCACTGTCTCCCTCGCTGTCTCCCTCGCTGTCTCCCTTGCTGTCTCCCTCGCTGCCTCCCTCACAGTCTCTCTCGAAGTCTCTTTCGAAGTCTCTCTCGCTGTCTCCCTCGCTGTCTCTCTCGCTCTCTCTCTCGCCGTCTCCCTCGCAGTCTCTCTCGCAGTGTCTCTCGCTGTATCCCTCGCTGTCTCTCTCGCTATTTCCCTAGCAGTCTCTCTCGCAGTTTCTCTCGCTGTCACCCTCGCAGTCTCTCTCGCAGTCTCTCTCGCAGTCTCTCTCGCAGTCTCTCTCGCTGTCTCCCTCGCTGTCTCCCTCACAGTCTCTCTCGCTGTCTCCCTCGCAGTCTCTCTCACAGTCTCTCTCGCAGTCTCTCTCGCTGTCTCCCTCGCAGTCTCTATCGCTGTCTCCCTCGCAGTCTCCCTTGCAGTCTCTCTCGCTTTCTCCCTCGCTCTTTCCCTCGCAGACTCTCTCGCAGTCTCCCTCGCAGTCTCCCTCGCAGTCTCCCTTGTTGTCTCCCTTGCTGTCTCCCTTGCTGTCTCCCTTGCTGTCTCCCTTGCTGTCTCCCTCGCTGTCTCCCTCGCTGTCTCCCTCGCTGTCTCCCTCGCTGTCTCTCTCGCTGTCTCTCTCGCTGTCTCTCTCGCTGTCTCCCTCGCAGTCTCCCTCGAAGTCTCCCTCGAAGTCACCCTGGATGTCTCTCTCGCAGTCTCTCTCGCATTCTCTCTCGCATTCTCTTTCGCTGTCTCTCTCGATGTCTCTCTCGATGTCTCTCTCGTTGTCTCCCTCACTGTCTCCCTCTCAATCTCTCTCTCAGTCTCTCTCTCAGTCTCTCTCTCAGTCTCTTTCGCATTCTCTCTCGCTGTCTCCCTCGCACTCTCTGGCTTTCTCTCTCGCTTTCTCTCTCGCAGTCCCTCTCGCAGTCCCTCTTGCTGTCTCTCTCGCAGTCTCTCTCGCACTCTCTCTCGCAGTCTCTCTCGCTGTCTCTCTCGCTGTCTCCCTCACAGTCTCCCGCACAGTCTCTCTCGCTGTCTCTCTCGCTGTCTATCTCGCCGTCTCCCTCGCTGTCTCTCTCGCTCTCTCTCTCGCTCTCTCTCTCGCTCTCTCTCTCGCCGTCGCTCTCGCCGTCTCCCTCGCTGTCTCCCTCGCAGTCACTCTCGCAGTCTCTCTCGCTGTATCCCTCGCTGTCTCTCTCGCTATCTCCATAGCAGACTCTCTCGCAGTCTCCCTCACAGTCTCCCTCGCTGTCTCCCTCACAGTCTCTCTCGCTGTCTCCCTCGCAGTCACCCTGGATCCCTCTCTCGCAGTCTCTCTCGCATTCTCTTTCGCTGTCTCTCTCGATGTCTCCCTCGCTGTCTCCCTCGCTGTCTCCCTCTCAGTCTCTCTCTCAGTCTCTCTCTCAGTCTCTCTCTCAGTCTCTCTCTCAGTCTCTCTCGCATTCTCTCTCGCTGTCTCCCTCGCTGTCTCCCTCGCTGTCTCCCTCACAGTCTCTCTCGCTGCCTCTCTCGCTGTCTCTCTCGCCGTCTCCCTCGCAGTCTCTCTCGAAGTCTCTCTCGCTGTCTCCCTCGCTGTCTCTCTCGCTCTCTCTCTCGCCGTCGCCCTCGCCGTCTCCCTCGCCGTCTCCCTCGCAGTCACTCTCGCATTCTCTCTCGCATTCTCTCTCGCTGTCTCCCTCGCTGTCTCTCTCGCTGTCTCACTTGCAGTCTCCCTCGCAGTCTCTCTCGCTTTCTCCCTCGCATTCTCTCTCGCAGTCTCTCTCGCAGTTTCTTCCGCTGTCTTCCTCGCAGTTTCTTCCGCTGTCTCTCTCGCTGTCTCCCTCGCTGTCTCCCTCGCAGTCTCTCTTGCAGTCTCCCTCGCTGTCTCCCTCGCTGTCTCCCTCGCTGTCTCCCTCGCTGTCTCCCTCGCTGTCTCCCTCGCTGTCTCTCTCGCAGTCTCCCTCGCTATCTCCCTCGCTGTCTCCCTCGCTGTCTCACGCGATCTCTCTCGCATTCTCTCTCGTTGTCTCCCTCGCAGTCTCTCTCGCTGTGTCCCTCGCAGTCTCTCTCACAGTCTCTGTCTCTGTCGCTGTCTCCCTCACTGTCTCCCTCGCTGCCTCCCTCGCAGTCTCTCTCGAAGTCTCTCTCGCTGCCTCCCTCGCAGTCTCTCTCGAAGTCTCTCTCGCTGTCTCTCTCGCTGTCTCTCTCGCTGTCTCCCTCGCTGTCTCCCTCGCTGTCTCCCTCGCTGTCTCCCTCGCTGTCTCCCTCGCTGTCTCCCTCGCTTCCTCTCTCGCTCTCTCTCTCGCTCTCTCTCTCGCCGTCTCCCTCGCCGTCTCCCTCGCCGTCTCCCTCGCCGTCTCAATCGCTGTCTCCCTCGCATTCTCTCTCGCTGTGTCTTTCGCTGTATCCCTCGCAGTCTCTCTCGCTGTCTCTCTCGCTGTCTCCCTCGCTGTCTCCCTCACAGTCTCTCTCGCTGTCTCCCTCGCAGTCTCTCTCACAGTCTCTCTCGCTGTCTCTCTCGCTGTCTCCCTCGCAGTCTCTATCGCTGTCTCCCTCGCAGTCTCTCTCGCAGTCTCTCTCGCAGTCTCTCTCGCTCTCTCCCTCGCAGACTCCCTCGCTGTCTCCCTCGCTGTCTCCCTCGCTGTCTCCCTCGCTGTCTCTCTCGCTGTCTCTCTCGCAGTCTCTCTCGCAGTCTCTCTCGCTGTCTCCCTCGCAGTCTCCCTCGAAGTCTCCCTCAAAGTCACCCTGGATGTGTCTCTCGCAGTCTCTCTCGCAGTCTCTCTCGCAGTCTCTCTCGCAGTCTCTCTCGATGTCTCTCTCGTTGTCTCCCTCGCTGTCTCCCTCTCAGTCTCCCTCTCAGTCTCCCTCTCAGTCTCCCTCTCAGTCTCCCTCTCAGTCTCCCTCTCAGTCTCTCTCGCATTCTCTCTCGCATTCTCTCTCGCATTCTCTCTCGCTGTCTCCCTCGCTGTCTCCCTCGCACTCTCAGGCTTTCTCTTTCGCTTTCACTCTCGCAGTCCCTCTCACTGTCTCTCTCGCAGTCTCTCTCGCAGTCTCTCTCGCAGTCTCTCTCGCTGTCTCCCTCGCAGTCACTCTCGCCGTCTCTCTCGCTGTATCCCTCGCTGTCTCTCTCGCTATCTCCATAGCAGTCTCTCTCGCAGTCTCCCTCACAGTCTCTCTCGCCGTCGCCCTCACCGTCTCCCTCACCGTCTCCCTCGCAGTCACTCTCGCAGTCTCTCTCGCTGTATCCCTCGCTGTCTCTCTCGCTATCTCCATAGCAGTCTCTCTCGCAGTCTCTCTCGCTATCTCCCTCGCTATCTCCCTCGCTGTCTCTCTCGCTGTCTCCCTTGCAGTCTCCCTCGCAGTCTCTCTCGCTGTCTCTCTCACTGTCTCCCTCACAGTCTCCCTCACAGTCTATCTCGCTGCCTCTCTCGCTGTCTCTCTCGCCGTCTCCCTCGCAGTCTCTCTCGAAGTCTCTCTCGCTGTCTCCCTCGCTGTCTCCCTCGCTGTCTCTCTCGCTCTCTCTCTCGCCGTCGCCCTCGCCGTCTCCCTCGGCGTCTCCCTCGCAGTCACTCTCGCAGTCTCTCTCGCTGTATCCCTCGCTGTCTCTCTCGCTATCTCCATAGCAGTCTCTCTCGCAGTCTCCCTCGCTGTGTCCCTCGCTGTCTCCCTCGCAGTCTCCCTCGCAGTCTCTCTCGCAGTCTCTCTCGCAGTCTCTCTCGCAGTCTCTCTCGCTATCTCCCTCGCTATCTCCCTCGCTGTCTCCCTCGCTGTCTCCCTCGCTGTCTCCCTTGCAGTCTCCCTCGCAGTCTCTCTCGCTTTCTCCCTCGCAGTCCCTCTCGCAGTCTCTCTCGCTTTCTCCCTCGCAGTGTCTCTCGCAGTCTCTCTCGCAGTCTCTCTCGCAGTCTTCCTCGCAGTTTCTCTCGCTGTCTCTCTCGCTGTCTCCCTCGCAGTCTCTCTTGCAGTCTCCCTCGCTGTCTCTCTCGCTGTCTCCCTCGCTGTCTCCCTCGCTGTCTCACGCGATCTCTCTCGCATTCTCTCTCATTGTCTCCCTCGCAGTCTCTCTCACTGTGTCCCTCGCAGTCTCTCTCACAGTCTATGTCGCTGTCTCTGTCGCTGTCTCCCTCGCTGCCTCCCTCGCAGTCTCTCTCGCTGTCTACCTCGCTGTCTCCCTCGCTGTCTCCCTCGCTGTCTCCCTCGCTGTCTCCCTCGCTGTCTCCCTCGCTGTCTCCCTCGCTCTCTCTCTCGCTCTCTCTCTCGCCGTCTCCCTCGCCGTCTCAATCGCTGTCTCCCTCGCATTCTCTCTCGCAGTGTCTCTCGCTGTATCCCTCGCTGTCTCTCTCGCTATCTCCATAGCAGTCTCTCTCGCAGTTTCTCTCACTTTCTCCCTCGCAGTCTCTCTCGCTGTCTCTCTCGCAGTCTCTCTCGCAGTCTCTCTCGCTGTCTCCCTCGCTGTCTCCCTCACAGTCTCTCTCGCTGTCTCCCTCGCAGTCTCTCTCACAGTCTCTCTCGCTGTCTCTCTCGCTGTCTCCCTCGCAGTCTCTATCGCTGTCTCCCTCGCAGTCTCTCTCGCAGTCTCTCTCGCAGTCACTCTCGCTTTCTCCCTCGCTCTCTCCCTCGCAGACTCTCTCGCTGTCTCCCTCGCAGTCTCCCTCGCAGTCTCCCTCGCTGTCTCTCTCAGTCTCTCTATCTGTTTCCCTCGCAGTCTCCCTCGAAGTCTCCCTCGAAGTCACCCTGGATGTCTCTCTCGCAGTCTCTCTCGCATTCTCTTTCGCTGTCTCTCTCGATGTCTCTCTCGTTGTCTACCTCGCTGTCTCCCTCTCAGTCTCTCTCGCAGTCTCTCTCGCAGTCTCTCTCGCATTCTCTCTCGCTGTCTCCCTCACAGTCTCTCTCGCTGTCTCTCTCGCCGTCTCCCTCGCAGTCACTCTCGCAGTCTCTCTCGCTGTATCCCTCGCTGTCTCTCTCGCTATCTCCAAAGCAGTCTCCCTCACAGTCTCCCTCGCTGTCTCCCTCGCTGTCTCTCTCGCAGTCTCTCTCGCAGTCTCTCTCGCAGTCTCTCTCGCAGTCTCTCTCGCAGTCTCTCTCGCTATCTCCCTCGCTGTATCTCTCGCTTTCTCCTTTGCAGTCTCTCTCGCTTTCTCCCTCGCAGTCTCTCTTGCAGTCTCCCTCGCAGTTTCTCTCGCTGTCTCCCTCGCAGTCTCGCTTGCAGTCTCTCTCACTGTCTCTCTCGCTGTGTCCCTCGCTGTGTCCCTCGCTGTGTCCCTCGCAGTCTCCGTCGCTGTCTCCCTCGCTGTCTCCCTCGCCGTCTCCCTCGCCGTCTCCCTCGCCGTCTCCCTCGCCGTCTCCCTCGCCGTCTCCCTCGCCGTCTCCCTTGCCGTCTCCCTTGCAGTCACTCTCTCTGTATCCCCGGCTGTCTCTCTCGCTGTCTCCCTCGCTGTCTCCCTCGCACTCTCTGGCTTTCTCTCTCGCTTTCTCTCTCACAGTCCCTCTCACTGTCTCCCTCGCAGTCTCTCTCGCAGTCTCTCTCGCAGTCTCTCTCGCTCTCTCCCTCACAGTCTCCCTCGCAGTCTCCCTCGCTGTCTCTCTCGCCATCTCCCTCGCAGTCTCTCTCGAAGTCTCTCTCGCTGTCTACCTCGCTGTCTCCCTCGCTGTCTCCCTCGCTGCCTCTCTCGCTCTCTCTCTCGCTGTCACCCTCGCCATCTCCCTCGCCGTCTCCCTCGCAGTTAGTCTCGCAGTCTCTCTCGCTGTATCCCTCGCTGTCTCTCTCGCTATCTCCAAAGCAGTCTCTCTCGCAGTCTCCCTCACAGTCTCCCTCACAGTCTCTCTCGCAGTCTCTCTCGCAGTCTCTCTCGCTATCTCCCTCGCTATCTCCCTCGCTGTCTCTCTCACTGTCTCTCTCGCTGTCTCTCTCGCAGTCTCTCTCGCAGTCTCTCTCGCAGTCTCTCTCGCTATCTCCCTCGCTGTCTCTCTCACTGTCTCTCTTGCTGTCTCTTTCGCTGTCTCCCTTGCAGTCTCCCTCGCAGTCTCCCTTGCAGTCTCTCTCGCTTTCTCCCTCGCAGTCTCTCTCGCAGTCTCTCTCGCAGTCTCTCTCGCTGTCTCTCTCGCAGTCTCTCTCGCAGTCTTCCTCGCAGTCTTCCTCGCAGTTTCTCTCGCTGTCTCCCTCGCTATCTCCCTCGCTGTCTCCCTCGCTGTCTCACGCAATCTCTCTCGCATTCTCTCTCATTGTCTCCCTCGCAGTCTCTCTCACTGTGTCCCTCGCAGTCTCTCTCACAGTCTCTGTCGCTGTCTCTGTCGCTGTCTCCCTCGCTGCCTCCCTCGCAGTCTCTCTCGCTGTCTACCTCGCTGTCTCCCTCGCTGTCTCCCTCGCTGTCTCCCTCGCTGTCTCCCTCGCTCTCTCTCTCGCTCTCTCTCTCGCTCTCTCTCTCGCTCTCTCTCTCGCCGTCTCCCTCGCCGTCTCAATCGCTGTCTCCCTCGCATTCTCTCTCGCAGTGTCTCTCGCTGTATCCCTCGCTGTCTCTCTCGCCATCTCCATAGCAGTCTCTCTCGCAGTTTCTCTCGCTTTCTCCCTCGCAGTCTCTCTCGCTGTCTCTCTCGCAGTCTCTCTCGCAGTCTCTCTCGCTGTCTCCCTCGCTGTCTCCCTCACAGTCTCTCTCGCTGTCTCCCTCGCAGTCTCTCTCGCAGTCTCTCTCGCAGTCTCTCTCGCAGTCTCTCTCGCTCTCTCCCTCACAGTCTCCCTCGCAGTCTCCCTCGCTGTCTCTCTCGCCATCTCCCTCGCAGTCTCTCTCGAAGTCTCTCTCGCTGTCTACCTCGCTGTCTCCCTCGCTGTCTCCCTCGCTGCCTCTCTCGCTCTCTCTCTCGCTGTCACCCTCGCCATCTCCCTCGCCGTCTCCCTCGCAGTTAGTCTCGCAGTCTCTCTCGCTGTATCCCTCGCTGTCTCTCTCGCTATCTCCAAAGCAGTCTCTATCGCAGTCTCCCTCACAGTCTCCCTCACAGTCTCTCTCGCAGTCTCTCTCGCAGTCTCTCTCGCTATCTCCCTCGCTATCTCCCTCGCTGTCTCTCTCACTGTCTCTCTCGCTGTCTCTCTCGCAGTCTCTCTCGCAGTCTCTCTCGCAGTCTCTCTCGCAGTCTCTCTCGCTATCTCCCTCGCTGTCTCTCTCACTGTCTCTCTTGCTGTCTCTTTCGCTGTCTCCCTTGCAGTCTCCCTCGCAGTCTCCCTTGCAGTCTCTCTTGCTTTCTCCCTCGCAGTCTCTCTCGCAGTCTCTCTCGCAGTCTCTCTCGCAGTCTCTCTCGCAGTCTCTCTCGCAGTCTCTCTCGCTGTCTCTCTCGCAGTCTCTCTCGCAGTCTTCCTCGCAGTCTTCCTCGCAGTTACTCTCGCTGTCTCCCTCGCTATCTCCCTCGCTGTCTCCCTCGCTGTCTCACGCAATCTCTCTCGCATTCTCTCTCATTGTCTCCCTCACAGTCTCTCTCACTGTGTCCCTCGCAGTCTCTCTCACAGTCTCTGTCGCTGTCTCTGTCGCTGTCTCCCTCGCTGCCTCCCTCGCAGTCTCTCTCGCTGTCTACCTCGCTGTCTCCCTCGCTGTCTCCCTCGCTGTCTCCCTCGCTGTCTCCCTCGCTCTCTCTCTCGCTCTCTCTCTTGCTCTCTCTCTCGCTCTCTCTCTCGCCGTCTCCCTCGCCGTCTCAATCGCTGTCTCCCTCGCATTCTCTCTCGCAGTGTCTCTCGCTGTATCCCTCGCTGTCTCTCTCGCCATCTCCATAGCAGTCTCTCTCGCAGTTTCTCTCGCTTTCTCCCTCGCAGTCTCTCTCGCTGTCTCTCTCGCAGTCTCTCTCGCAGTCTCTCTCGCTGTCTCCCTCGCTGTCTCCCTCGCTGTCTCCCTCACGGTCTCTCTCGCTGTCTCCCTCGCAGTCTCTCTCACAGTCTCTCTCGCTGTCTCTCTCGCTGTCTCCCTCGCAGTCTCTATCGCTGTCTCCCTCGCAGTCTCCCTCGCAGTCTCTCTCGCAGTCTCTCTCGCAGTCACTCTCGCTTTCTCCCTCGCTCTCTCCCGCGCAGACTCTCTCGCTGTCTCCCTCGCAGTCTCCCTCGCTGTCTCCCTCGCTGTCTCCCTCGCTATCTCCCTCGCTGTCTCTCTCGCTGTCTCCCTTGCAGTCTCTCTCGCAGTCTCTCTCGCTTTCTCCCTCGCAGTCTCTCTCGCAGTCTCTCTCGCTTTCTCCCTCGCTGTCTCTCTCACAGTCTCTCTCGCAGTCTCCCTCGCTTTCTCCCTCGCTGTCTCTCTCGCTGTCTCTCTCGCTGTCTCTCTCGCTGTCTCTCTCACTGTCTCTCTCGCTGTCTCTCTCGCTGTCTCCCTCGCAGTCTCTCTTGCAGTCTCTCTCGCTGTCTCCCTCGCTGTCTCCCTCGCTGTCTCCCTCGCTGTCTCCCTCGCTGTGTCCCTCGCTCTCTCCCTCGCTGTCTCCCTAGCAGTCGCTCTCGCAGTCGCTCTCGCAGTCTCTCTCGCAGTCTCTCTCGCTGTCTCCCTCGCTGTCTCCCTCGCTGTCTCCCTCGCTGTCTCCCTCGCTGCCTCCCTCGCAGTATCTCTCGAAGTCTCTCTCGCTGTCTCCCTCGCTGTCTCTCTCGCTGTCTCTCTCGCCGTCTCCCTCGCAGTCTCTCTCGCAGTGTCTCTCGCTGTATCCCTCGCTGTCTCTCTCGCTATTTCCCTAGCAGTCTCTCTCGCAGTTTCTCTCGCTTTCTCCCTCGCATTCTCTCTCGCTGTCTCCCTCGCAGTCTCTCTCGCAGTCTCTCTCGCAGTCTCTCTCGCAGTCTCCCTCGCAGTCTCCCTCGCAGTCTCTCTCGCAGTCTCTCTCGCAGTCTCTCTCGCTGTCTCCCTCGCTGTCTCCCTCGCTGTCTCCCTCACAGTCTCTTTCGCTGTCTCCCTCACAGTCTCTTTCGCTGTCTCTCTCGTTGTCTCTCTCGTTGTCTCTCTCGATGTCTCTCTCATTGTCTCCCTCGCTGTCTCCCTCGCTGTCTCCCTCTCAGTCTCGCTCTCAGTCTCTCTCTCTCAGTCTCTCTCTCAGTCTCTCTCGCTGTCTCCCTCGCACTCTCTGGCTTTCTCTCTCGCTTTCTCTCTCGCAGTCCCTCTCACTGTCTCTCTCGCAGTCTCTCTCGCAGTCTCTCTCGCTGTTTCCCTCACAGTCTCCCTCACAGTCTCCCTCACAGTCTCTCTCGCTTTCTCTCTCGCTGTCTCTCTCGCCGTCTCCCTCGCAGTCTCTCTCGCTGTCTATCTCGCCGTCTCCCTCGCAGTCTCTCTCGAAGTCTCTCTCGGTGTCTCCCTCGCTGTCTCTCTCGCTATCTCCATAGCAGTCTCTCTCGCAGTCTCCCTCACAGTCTCCCTCGCTGTCTCCCTCACAGTCTCTCTCGCTGTCTCCCTCGCAGTCACCCTGGATGTCTCCCTCTCAGTCTCTCTCGATGTCTCTCTCGATGTCTCTCTCGTTGTCTCCCTCGCTGTCTCCCTCGCTGTCTCCCTCTCAGTCTCTCTCTCAGTCTCTCTCACATTCTCTCTCGCTGTCTCCCTCGCTGTCTCCCTCGCACTCTCTGGCTTTCTCTCTCGCAGTCCCTCTCACTGTCTCTCTCTCAGTCTCTCTCGCAGTCTCTCTCGCTGTCTCTCTCGCTGTCTCCCTCACAGTCTCCCTCACAGTCTCTCTCGCTGCCTCTCTCGCTGTCTCTCTCGCCGTCTCCCTCGCAGTCTCCCTCGCAGTCTCTCTCGAAGTCTCTCTCGAAGTCTCTCTCGAAGTCTCTCTCGAAGTCTCTCTCGCTGTCTCCCTCGCTGTCTCTCTCGCTCTCTCTCTCGCCGTCGCCCTCGCCGTCTCCCTCGCCGTCTCCCTCTCAGTCACTCTCGCAGTCTCTCTCGCTGTATCCCTCGCTGTCTCTTTCGCTATCTCCATAGCAGTCTCTCTCGCAGTCTCCCTCACAGTCTCCCTCGCTGTCCCTCTCGCAGTCTCTCTCGCAGTCTCCCTCGCTTGCTCCCTCGCTGTCTCTCTCGCTGTCTCTCTCGCTGTCTCCCTCGCAGTCTCTCTTGCAGTCTCCCTAGCTGTCTCCCTCGCTGTCTCTCTCGCTGTCTCCCTCGCTGTCTCCCTCGCTGTCTCCCTCGCTGTCTCCCTCTCTGTCTCCCTCGCTGTGTCCCTCGCAGTCTCCCTCACTGTCTCCCTCGCTGTCTCCCTCGCTGTCTCCCTCGAAGTCTCCCTCGCAGTCTCTCTCGCAGTCTCCCTCGCTGTCTCCCTCACTGTCTCCCTCGCTGTCTCCCTCGAAGTCTCCCTCGCAGTCTCTCTCGAAGTCTCTCTCGCAGTCTCTCTCGCTGTCTCCCTCGCTGTCTCCCTCGCTGTCTCCCTCGCTGTCTCTCTCGCTCTCTCTCTCGCCGTCTCCCTCGCAGTCTCTCTCGCAGTGCCTCTCGCTGTATCCCTCGCTGTCTCTCTCGCTATTTCCCTAGCAGTCTCTCTCGCAGTCTCTCTCGCTGTCTCCCTCGCAGTCTCTCTCGCAGTCTCTCTCGCAGTCTCTCTCGCTGTCTCCCTCGCTGTCTCCCTCACAGTCTCTCTCGCAGTCTCCCTCGCAGTCTCTCTCACAGTCTCTCTCGCAGTCTCTCTCGCTGTCTCCCTTGCAGTCTCTATCACTGTCTCCCTCGCAGTCTCTCTCGCAGTCTCTCTCGCAGTCTCTCTCGCTTTCTCCCTCGCTCTCTCCCTCGCAGACTCTCTCGCTGACTCCCTCGCAGTCTCCCTCGCTGTCTCCCTCGCTGTCTCCCTCGCTGTCTCCCTCGCTGTCTCCCTCGCTGTCTCCCTCGCTGTCTCTCTCGCTGTCTCTCTCAGTCTCTCTCGCTGTCTCCCTCGAAATCTCCCTCGAAGTCTCCCTCGAAGTCACCCTGGATGTCTTTCTCGCAGTCTCTCTCGCAGTCTCTCTCGCATTCTCTTTCGTTGTCTCCCTCGCTGTCTCCCTCTCAGTCTCCCTCTCAGTCTCTCTCGCAGTCTCTCTCGCAGTCTCTCTCGCAGTCTCTCTCGCAGTCTCCCTCGCTGTCTCCCTCGCAGTCTCTCTCGCAGTCTCTCTCGCATTCTCTCTCGCAGTCTCTCTCGCAGTCTCTCTCGCTGTCCCTCTCGCAGTCTCTCTCACTGTGCCTCTCGCAGTCTCTCTCGCTGTCCCTCTCGCAGTCTCACTCGCTGTCTACCTCGCTGTCTCCCTCGCTGTCTCCCTCGCTGTCTCCCTCGCTGTCTCCCTCGCTGTCTCCCTCGCTGTCTCCCTCGCTCTCTCCCTCGCAGTTTCCCTCACTGTCTCCCTTGCCGTCTCTCTCGCAGTCTCCCTCGCTGTCTCCCTCGCTGTCTCCCTCGCTGTCTCCCTCGCTGTCTCCCTCGCTGCCTTCCTCGCTGCCTCCCTCGCTGTCTCCCTAGCAGTCGCTCTCGCAGTCTCTCTCGCAGTCTCCCTCGCTGTCTCGCTCGCTGTCTCCCTCGCTGTCTCCCTCGCTGTCTCCCTCGCTGTCTCCCTCGCTGTCTCCCTCGCTGTCTCCCTCGATGTCTATCTTGAAGTCTCTCTCGCAGTCTCTCTCGCAGTCTCTCTCGCAGTCTCTCTCGCAGTCTCTCTCGCTGTCTCCCTCGCTGTCTCCCTCGCTGTCTCCCTCGCTGTCTCCCTCGCTGTCTCACTCGCTATTTCCCTAGCAGTCTCTCTCGCAGTTTCTCTCGCTTTCTCCCCCGCAGTCTCTCTCGCTGTCTCTCTCGCAGTCTCTCTCGCTGTCTCCCTCGCAGTCTCTCTCGCAGTCTCTCTCGCAGTCTCTCTCGCTGTCTCCCTCGCAGTCTCCATCGCTGTCTCCCTCGCAGTCTCCATCGCTGTCTCCCTCGCAGTCTCTCTCGCAGTCTCTCTCGCTTTCTCCCTCGCACTCTCCCTCGCAGACTCTCTCGCTGTCTCCCTCGCAGTCTCCCTCGCTGTCTCCCTCGCTGTCTCCCTCGCTGTCTCTCTCGCTGTCTCTCTCTGTCTCCCTCGAAGTCTCCCTCGAAGTCTCCCTCGAAGACTCCCTCGAAGTCACCGTGGATGTCTTTCTCGCAGTCTCTCTCGCAGTCTCTCTCGCAGTCTCTCTCGCATTCTCTCTCGCTGTCTCCCTCGCACTCTCTGGCTTTCTCTCTCGCTTTCTCTCTCGCAGTCCCTCTCACAGTCTCTCTCGCTGTCTCTCTCGCTGTCTCTCTCGCCATCTCCCTCGCAGTCTCTCTCAAAGTCTCCCTCGCTGTCTCCCTCGCAGTCTCTCTCGCTCTCTCTCTCGCCGTCGCTCTCTCCGTCTCCCTCGCCGTCTCCCTCGCTGTCTCTCTCGCTATCTCCATAGCAGTCTCTCTCGCAGTCTCCCTCACAGTCTCCCTCGCTGTCTCTCTCGCTGTCTCCCTCACAGTCACCCTGGATGTCTCTCTCGCAGTCTCTCTCGCATTCTCTTTCGCTGTCTCTCTCGATGTCTCTCTCGATGTCTCTCTCGTTGTCTCCCTCGCTGTCTCCCTCGCTGTCTCCCTCTCAGTCTTTCTCTCAGTCTCTCTCTCAGTCTCTCTCGCATTCTCTCTCGCTGTCTCCCTCGCTGTCTCCCTCGCACTCTCTGGCTTTCTCTCTGGCTTTCTCTCTCGCTTTCTCTCTCGCGGTCCCTCTCACTGTCTCTCTCGCAGTCTCTCTCGCAGTCTCTCTCGCAGTCTCCCTCACAGTCTCTCTCGCTGCCTCTCTCGCTGTCTCTCTCGCCGTCTCCCTCGCAGTCTCCCTCGCAGTCTCCCTCGCAGTCTCCCTCGCAGTCTCCCTCGCAGTCTCCCTCGCTGTCTCCCTCGCTGTCTCTCTCGCTCTCAGTCTCTCTCGCTGTATCCCTCGCTGTCTCTCTCGCTATCTCCATAGCAGTCTCTCTCACAGTCTCCCTCACAGTCTCCCTCGCTGTCTCCCTCACAGTCTCCCTCACAGTCTCTCTCGCAGTCTCTCTCGCAGTCTCTCTCGCTATCTGCCTCGCTGTCTCCCTCGCTGTCTCTCTCGCTGTCTCCCTTGCAGTCTCCCTCGCAGTCTCTCTCGCTTTCTCCCTCGCAGTCTCTCTCGCAGTCTCTCTCGCTTTCTCCCTCGCAGTCTCTCTCGCTTTCTCCCTCGCAGTCTCCCTCGCAATCTCTCTCGCAGTCTCTCTCGCAGTCTCTCTCGCTGTCTCCCTCGCAGTCTCTCTTGCAGTCTCTCTCGCTGTCTCCCTCGCTGTCTCCCTCGCTGTCTCCCTCGCTGTATCCCTCGCTGTCTCCCTCGCTGTATCCCTCACTGTCCCCCTCGCTGTGTCCCTCGCTCTCTCCCTCGCAGTCTCTCTCGCTGTCTTCCTCGCAGTTTCTCTCGCTGTCTCCCTCGCTGTCTCCCTCGCTGCCTCTCTCGCTGTCTCCCTAGCAGTTGATCTCGCAGTCGCTCTCGCAGTCTCTCTCGCAGTCGCTCTCGCAGTCTCTCTCGCTGTCTCTCTCGCTGTCTCCCTCGTCGTCTCCCTCGCTGTCTCCCTCGCTGTCTCCCTAGCAGTCGCTCTCGCAGTCTCTCTCGCAGTCTCTCTCGCAGTCTCCCTCGCTGTCTCCCTCGCTGTCTCCCTCGCTGTCTCCCTCGCAGTCTCCCTCGCCGTCTCCCTCGCCGTCTCCCTGGCCGTCTCCCTCGCCGTCTCCCTGGCCGTCTCCCTGGCTGTCTCCCTGGCCGTCTCCCTGGCCGTCTCCCTCGCAGTCTCTCTCGCTGTCTCTCTCGCTGTCTCTCTCCATGTACTCTCGCTGTCTCCCTCACAGTCTCCCTCGCAGTCTCTCTCGCTGTCTCCCTCGCAGTCTCTCTCACAGTCTCTCTCGCAGTCTCTCTCGCTGTCTCCCTCGCAGTCTCTATCGCTTTCTCCCTCGCTCTCTCCCTCGCAGACTCTCTCGCTGTCTCCCTCGCAGTCTCCCTCGCAGTCTCCCTCGAGGTCTCCCTCGCAGTCTCCCTCGCTGTCTCCCTCGCTGTCTCCCTCGCTGTCTCCCTCGCTGTCTCCCTCGCTGTCTCCCTCGCTGTCTCTCTCGCTGTCTCTCTCAGTCTCTCTCGCTGTATCTCTCGCTGTCTCCCTCGCAGTCTCCCTCGAAGTCTCCCTCGAAGTCACCCTGGATGTCTCTCTCGCAGTCTCTCTCGCAGTCTTTCTCGCATTCTCTTTCGCTGTCTCTCTCTCAGTCTCTCTCGCATTCTCTCTCACTGTCTCCCTCGCACTCTCTGGCTTTCTCTCTGGCTTTCTCTCTCGCAGTCCCTCTCACTGTCTCTCTCGCAGTCTCTCTCGCAGTCTCTCTCGCAGTCTCTCTCGCTGTCTCCCTCACAGTCTCCCTCACAGTCTCCCTCACAGTCTCTCTCGCTGTCTCTCTCGCTGTCTCTCTCGCCGTCTCCCTCGCAGTCTCTCTCGAAGTCTCTCTCGCTGTCTCCCTCGCTGTCTCTCTCGCTCTCTCTCTCGCCGTCTCACTCGCCGTCTCCCTCGCCGTCTCCCTCGCAGTCACTCTCGCAGTCTCTCTCGCTGTATCCCTCGCTGTCTCTCTCGCTATCTCCATAGCAGTCTCTCTCGCAGTCTCCCTCACAGTCTCCCTCGCTGTCTCCCTCACAGTCTCTCTCGCTGTCTCCCTCGCAGTCACCCTGGATGTCTCTCTCGCAGTCTCTCTCGCATTCTATTTCGCTGTCTCTCTCGATGTCTCTCTCGATGTCTCTCTCGTTGTCTCCCTCGCTGTCTCCCTCTCAGTCTCTCTCTCAGTCTCTCTCTCAGTCTCTCTCGCATTCTCTCTCGCTGTCTCCCTCGCTGTCTCCCTCGCACTCTCTGGCTTTCTCTCTGGCTTTCTCTCTCGCAGTCCCTCTCACTGTCTCTCTCGCAGTCTCTCTCGCAGTCTCCCTCACAGTCTCTCTCGCTGCCTCTCTCGCTGTCTCTCTCGCTCTCTCTCTCGCCGTCGCCTTCGCCGTCGCCCTCGCCGTCTCCCTCGCCGTCTCCCTCGCAGTCACTCTCGCAGTCTCTCTCGCTGTATCCCTTGCTGTCTCTCTCGCTATCTCCATAGCAGTCTCTCTCGCAGTCTCCCTCACAGTGTCGCCCTCGCCGTCTCCCTCGCTGTCTCCCTCGCCATCTCCCTCGCAGTCACTCTCGCAGTCACTCTCGCAGTCTCCCTCGCTGTCTCTCTCGCTATCTCCATAGCAATCTCTCTCGCAGTCTCCCTCACAGTGTCCCTCGCTGTCTCTCTCGCAGTCTCTCTCGCAGTCTCTCTCGCAGTCTCTCTCGCAGTCTCTCTCGCAGTCTCTCTCGCTATCTCCCTCGCTGTCTCTCTCGCTGTCTCCCTTGCAGTCTCCCTCGCAGTCTCTCTCACTTTCTCCCTCGCAGTCTCACTCGCTTTCTCCCTCGCAGTCTCTCTCGCAGTCTCTCTCGCAGTCTCTCTCGCAGTCTCTCTCGCAGTCTCTCTCGCTTTCTCTCTCGCTGTCTCTCTCGCTGTCTCTCTCGCTGTCTCCCTCGCAGTCTCTCTTGCAGTCTCTCTCGCTGTCTCCCTCGCTGTCTGCCTCGCTGTCGCCCTCGCTGTCTGCCTCGCTGTCTCCCTCGCTGTGTCCCTCGCTCTCTCCCTCACAGTCTCCCTCACTGTCTCCCTTGCCGTCTCTCTCGCAGTCTCTCTCGCTGTCTTCCTCGCAGTTTCTCTCGCTGTCTCCCTCGCTGTCTCCCTCGCTGTCTCCCTCGCTGTCTCCCTCGCTGTCTCCCTCGCTGTCTCCCTCGCTGCCTCCCTCGCTGTCTCCCTAGCAGTCGCTCTCGCAGTCTCTCTCGCTGTCTCCCTCGCTGTCTCCCTCGCTGTCTCCCTCGCTGTCTCCCTTGCTGTCTCCCTCGCTGCCTCCCTCACAGTCTCTCTCGAAGTCTCTTTCGAAGTCTCTCTCGTAGTCTCCCTCGCTGTCTCTCTCGCTCTCTCTCTCGCAGTCTCTCTCGCAGTGTCTCTCGCTGTATCCCTCGCTGTCTCTCTCGCTATTTCCCTAGCAGTCTCTCTCGCAGTTTCTCTCGCTGTCTCCCTCGCAGTCTCTCTCGCAGTCTCTCTCGCAGTCTCTCTCGCTGTCTCCCTCGCTGTCTCCCTCACAGTCTCTCTCGCTGTCTCCCTCGCAGTCTCTCTCACAGTCTCTCTCGCAGTCTCTCTCGCTGTCTCCCTCGCAGTCTCTATCGCTGTCTCCCTCGCAGTCTCTCTCGCAGTCTCTCTCGCTTTCTCCCTCGCTCTTTCCCTCGCAGACTCTCTCGCAGTCTCCCTCGCAGTCTCCCTTGTTGTCTCCCTTGCTGTCTCCCTTGCTGTCTCCCTCGATGTCTCCCTCACTGTCTCCCTCGCTGTCTCCCTCGCTGTCTCCCTCGCTGTCTCCCTCGCTGTCTCTCTCGCTGTCTCTCTCGCTGTCTCTCTCGCTGTCTCCCTCGCAGTCTCCCTCGAAGTCTCCCTCGAAGTCACCCTGGATGTCTCTCTCGCAGTCTCTCTCGCATTCTCTCTCGCATTCTCTTTCGCTGTCTCTCTCGATGTCTCTCTCGATGTCTCTCTCGTTGTCTCCCTCACTGTCTCCCTCTCAATCTCTCTCTCAGTCTCTCTCTCAGTCTCTCTCTCAGTCTCTTTCGCATTCTCTCTCGCTGTCTCCCTCGCACTCTCTGGCTTTCTCTCTCGCTTTCTCTCTCGCAGTCCCTCTCGCAGTCCCTCTCGCTGTCTCTCTCGCAGTCTCTCTCGCACTCTCTCTCGCAGTCTCTCTCGCAGTCTCTCTCGCTGTCTCCCTCACAGTCTCCCGCACAGTCTCTCTCGCTGTCTCTCTCGCTGTCTATCTCGCCGTCTCCCTCGCTGTCTCTCTCGCTCTCTCTCTCGCTCTCTCTCTCGCCGTCGCTCTCGCCGTCTCCCTCGCTGTCTCCCTCGCAGTCACTCTCGCAGTCTCTCTCGCTGTATCCCTCGCTGTCTCTCTCGCTATCTCCATAGCAGACTCTCTCGCAGTCTCCCTCACAGTCTCCCTCGCTGTCTCCCTCACAGTCTCTCTCGCTGTCTCCCTCGCAGTCACCCTGGATCCCTCTCTCGCAGTCTCTCTCGCATTCTCTTTCGCTGTCTCTCTCGATGTCTCCCTCGCTGTCTCCCTCGCTGTCTCCCTCGCTGTCTCCCTCTCAGTCTCTCTCTCAGTCTCTCTCTCAGTCTCTCTCTCAGTCTCTCTCTCAGTCTCTCTCTCAGTCTCTCTCGCATTCTCTCTCGCTGTCTCCCTCACAGTCTCTCTCGCTGCCTCTCTCGCTGTCTCTCTCGCCGTCTCCCTCGCAGTCTCTCTCGAAGTCTCTCTCGCTGTCTCCCTCGCTGTCTCTCTCGCTCTCTCTCTCGCCGTCGCCCTCGCCGTCTCCCTCGCCGTCTCCCTCGCAGTCACTCTCGCATTCTCTCTCGCATTCTCTCTCGCTGTCTCCCTCGCTGTCTCTCTCGCTGTCTCACTTGCAGTCTCCCTCGCAGTCTCTCTCGCTTTCTCCCTCGCATTCTCTCTCGCAGTCTCTCTCGCAGTTTCTTCCGCTGTCTTCCTCGCAGTTTCTTCCGCTGTCTCCCTCGCTGTCTCCCTCGCTGTCTCCCTCGCAGTCTCTCTTGCAGTCTCCCTCGCTGTCTCCCTCGCTGTCTCCCTCGCTGTCTCCCTCGCTGTCTCCCTCGCTATCTCTCTCGCAGTCTCCCTCGCTATCTCCCTCGCTGTCTCCCTCGCTGTCTCACGCGATCTCTCTCGCATTCTCTCTCGTTGTCTCCCTCGCAGTCTCTCTCGCTGTGTCCCTCGCAGTCTCTCTCACAGTCTCTGTCTCTGTCGCTGTCTCCCTCACTGTCTCCCTCGCTGCCTCCCTCGCAGTCTCTCTCGAAGTCTCTCTCGCTGCCTCCCTCGCAGTCTCTCTCGAAGTCTCTCTCGCTGTCTCTCTCGCTGTCTCTCTCGCTGTCTCCCTCGCTGTCTCCCTCGCTGTCTCCCTCGCTGTCTCCCTCGCTGTCTCCCTCGCTGTCTCCCTCGCTTCCTCTCTCGCTCTCTCTCTCGCTCTCTCTCTCGCCGTCTCCCTCGCCATCTCCCTCGCCGTCTCCGTCGCCGTCTCAATCGCTGTCTCCCTCGCATTCTCTCTCGCTGTGTCTTTCGCTGTATCCCTCGCAGTCTCTCTCGCTGTCTCTCTCGCTGTCTCCCTCGCTGTCTCCCTCACAGTCTCTCTCGCTGTCTCCCTCGCAGTCTCTCTCACAGTCTCTCTCGCTGTCTCCCTCGCAGTCTCTCTCACAGTCTCTCTCGCTGTCTCTCTCGCTGTCTCCCTCGCAGTCTCTATCGCTGTCTCCCTCGCAGTCTCTCTCGCAGTCTCTCTCGCAGTCTCTCTCGCTCTCTCCCTCGCAGACTCCCTCGCTGTCTCCCTCGCTGTCTCCCTCGCTGTCTCCCTCGCTGTCTCTCTCGCTGTCTCTCTCGCAGTCTCTCTCGCAGTCTCTCTCGCTGTCTCCCTCGCAGTCTCCCTCGAAGTCTCCCTCAAAGTCACCCTGGATGTGTCTCTCGCAGTCTCTCTCGCAGTCTCTCTCGCAGTCTCTCTCGCAGTCTCTCTCGCATTCTCTCTCGATGTCTCTCTCGATGTCTCTCTCGTTGTCTCCCTCGCTGTCTCCCTCTCAGTCTCCCTCTCAGTCTCCCTCTCAGTCTCTCTCGCATTCTCTCTCGCATTCTCTCTCGCATTCTCTCTCGCTGTCTCCCTCGCTGTCTCCCTCGCACTCTCAGGCTTTCTCTTTCGCTTTCACTCTCGCAGTCCCTCTCACTGTCTCTCTCGCAGTCTCTCTCGCAGTCTCTCTCGCAGTCTCTCTCGCTGTCTCTCTCGCTGTATCCCTCGCTGTCTCTCTCGCTATCTCCATAGCAGTCTCTCTCGCAGTCTCCCTCACAGTCTCTCTCGCCGTCGCCCTCACCGTCTCCCTCACCGTCTCCCTCGCAGTCACTCTCGCAGTCTCTCTCGCTGTATCCCTCGCTGTCTCTCTCGCTATCTCCATAGCAGTCTCTCTCGCAGTCTCTCTCGCTATCTCCCTCGCTATCTCCCTCGCTGTCTCTCTCGCTTTCTCCCTTTCAGTCTCCCTCGCAGTCTCTCTCGCTGTCTCTCTCACTGTCTCCCTCACAGTCTCCCTCACAGTCTCTCTCGCTGCCTCTCTCGCTGTCTCTCTCGCCGTCTCCCTCGCAGTCTCTCTCGAAGTCTCTCTCGCTGTCTCCCTCGCTGTCTCCCTCGCTGTCTCTCACGCTCTCTCTCTCGCCGTCGCCCTCGCCGTCTCCCTCGGCGTCTCCCTCGCAGTCACTCTCGCAGTCTCTCTCGCTGTATCCCTCGCTGTCTCTCTCGCTATCTCCATAGCAGTCTCTCTCGCAGTCTCCCTCGCTGTGTCCCTCGCTGTCTCCCTCGCAGTCTCCCTCGCAGTCTCTCTCGCAGTCTCTCTCGCAGTCTCTCTCGCAGTCTCTCTCGCAGTCTCTCTCGCTATCTCCCTCGCTATCTCCCTCGCTGTCTCCCTCGCTGTCTCCCTCGCTGTCTCCCTTGCAGTCTCCCTCGCAGTCTCTCTCGCTTTCTCCCTCGCAGTCCCTCTCTCAGTCTCTCTCGCTTTCTCCCTCGCAGTGTCTCTCGCAGTCTCTCTCGCAGTCTCTCTCGCAGTCTTCCTCGCAGTTTCTCTCGCTGTCTCTCTCGCTGTCTCCCTCGCAGTCTCTCTTGCAGTCTCCCTCGCTGTCTCTCTCGCTGTCTCCCTCGCTGTCTCCCTCGCTGTCTCACGCGATCTCTCTCGCATTCTCTCTCATTGTCTCCCTCGCAGTCTCTCTCACTGTGTCCCTCGCAGTCTCTCTCACAGTCTATGTCGCTGTCTCTGTCGCTGTCTCCCTCGCTGCCTCCCTCGCAGTCTCTCTCGCTGTCTACCTCGCTGTCTCCCTCGCTGTCTCCCTCGCTGTCTCCCTCGCTCTCTCTCTCGCTCTCTCTCTCGCCGTCTCCCTCGCCGTCTCAATCGCTGTCTCCCTCGCATTCTCTCTCGCAGTGTCTCTCGCTGTATCCCTCGCTGTCTCTCTCGCTATCTCCATAGCAGTCTCTCTCGCAGTTTCTCTCACTTTCTCCCTCGCAGTCTCTCTCGCTGTCTCTCTCGCAGTCTCTCTCGCAGTCTCTCTCGCTGTCTCCCTCGCTGTCTCCCTCACAGTCTCTCTCGCTGTCTCCCTCGCAGTCTCTCTCACAGTCTCTCTCGCTGTCTCTCTCGCTGTCTCCCTCGCAGTCTCTATCGCTGTCTCCCTCGCAGTCTCTCTCGCAGTCTCTCTCGCAGTCACTCTCGCTTTCTCCCTCGCTCTCTCCCTCGCAGACTCTCTCGCTGTCTCCCTCGCAGTCTCCCTCGCAGTCTCCCTCGCAGTCTCCCTCGCTGTCTCTCTCAGTCTCTCTATCTGTTTCCCTCGCAGTCTCCCTCGAAGTCTCCCTCGAAGTCACCCTGGATGTCTCTCTCGCAGTCTCTCTCGCATTCTCTTTCGCTGTCTCTCTCGATGTCTCTCTCGTTGTCTACCTCGCTGTCTCCCTCTCAGTCTCTCTCGCAGTCTCTCTCGCAGTCTCTCTCGCATTCTCTCTCGCTGTCTCCCTCACAGTCTCTCTCGCTGTCTCTCTCGCCGTCTCCCTCGCAGTCACTCTCGCAGTCTCTCTCGCTGTATCCCTCGCTGTCTCTCTCGCTATCTCCAAAGCAGTCTCCCTCACAGTCTCCCTCGCTGTCTCCCTCGCTGTCTCTCTCGCTGTCTCTCTCGCAGTCTCTCTCGCAGTCTCTCTCGCAGTCTCTCTCGCAGTCTCTCTCGCAGTCTCTCTCGCTGTATCTCTCGCTTTCTCCTCGCAGTCTCTCTCGCTTTCTCCCTCGCAGTCTCTCTCGCAGTCTCCCTCGCAGTTTCTCTCGCTGTCTCCCTCGCAGTCTCGCTTGCAGTCTCTCTCACTGTCTCTCTCGCTGTGTCCCTCGCTGTGTCCCTCGCTGTGTCCCTCGCAGTCTCCGTCGCTGTCTCCCTCGCTGTCTCCCTCGCTGTCTCCCTCGCCATCTCCCTCGCCATCTCCCTCGCCGTCTCCCTCGCCGTCTCCCTCGCCGTCTCCCTTGCCGTCTCCCTTGCAGTCACTCTCTCTGTATCCCCGGCTGTCTCTCTCGCTGTCTCCCTCGCTGTCTCCCTCGCACTCTCTGGCTTTCTCTCTCGCTTTCTCTCTCACATTCCCTCTCACTGTCTCCCTCGCAGTCTCTCTCGCAGTCTCTCTCGCTCTCTCCCTCACAGTCTCCCTCGCAGTCTCCCTCGCTGTCTCTCTCGCCATCTCCCTCGCAGTCTCTCTCGAAGTCTCTCTCGCTGTCTACCTCGCTGTCTCCCTCGCTGTCTCCCTCGCTGCCTCTCTCGCTCTCTCTCTCGCTGTCACCCTCGCCATCTCCCTCGCCGTCTCCCTCGCAGTTAGTCTCGCAGTCTCTCTCGCTGTATCCCTCGCTGTCTCTCTCGCTATCTCCAAAGCAGTCTCTCTCGCAGTCTCCCTCACAGTCTCCCTCACAGTCTCTCTCGCAGTCTCTCTCGCAGTCTCTCTCGCTATCTCCCTCGCTATCTCCCTCGCTGTCTCTCTCACTGTCTCTCTCGCTGTCTCTCTCGCAGTCTCTCTCGCAGTCTCTCTCGCAGTCTCTCTCGCTATCTCCCTCGCTGTCTCTCTCACTGTCTCTCTTGCTGTCTCTTTCGCTGTCTCCCTTGCAGTCTCCCTCGCAGTCTCCCTTGCAGTCTCTCTCGCTTTCTCCCTCGCAGTCTCTCTCGCAGTCTCTCTCGCAGTCTCTCTCGCAGTCTCTCTCGCTGTCTCTCTCGCAGTCTCTCTCGCAGTCTTCCTCGCAGTCTTCCTCGCAGTTTCTCTCGCTGTCTCCCTCGCTGTCTCCCTCGCTGTCTCACGCAATCTCTCTCGCATTCTCTCTCATTGTCTCCCTCGCAGTCTCTCTCACTGTGTCCCTCGCAGTCTCTCTCACAGTCTCTGTCGCTGTCTCTGTCGCTGTCTCCCTCGCTGCCTCCCTCGCAGTCTCTCTCGCTGTCTACCTCGCTGTCTCCCTCGCTGTCTCCCTCGCTGTCTCCCTCGCTGTCTCCCTCGCTGTCTCCCTCGCTCTCTCTCTCGCTCTCTCTCTCGCTCTCTCTCTCGCTCTCTCTCTCGCCGTCTCCCTCGCCGTCTCAATCGCTGTCTCCCTCGCATTCTCTCTCGCAGTGTCTCTCGCTGTATCCCTCGCTGTCTCTCTCGCCATCTCCATAGCAGTCTCTCTCGCAGTTTCTCTCGCTTTCTCCCTCGCAGTCTCTCTCGCTGTCTCTCTCGCAGTCTCTCTCGCAGTCTCTCTCGCTGTCTCCCTCGCTGTCTCCCTCACAGTCTCTCTCGCTGTCTCCCTCGCAGTCTCTCTCACAGTCTCTCTCGCTGTCTCTCTCGCTGTCTCCCTCGCAGTCTCTATCGCTGTCTCCCTCGCAGTCTCTCTCGCAGTCTCTCTCGCAGTCACTCTCGCTTTCTCCCTCGCTCTCTCCCTCGCAGACTCTCTCGCTGTCTCCCTCGCAGTCTCCCTCGCAGTCTCCCTCGCTGTCTCTCTCAGTCTCTCTAGTTGTTTCCCTCGCAGTCTCCCTCGAAGTCTCCCTCGAAGTCACCCTGGATGTCTCTCTCGCAGTCTCTCTCGCATTCTCTCTCGATGTCTCTCTCGTTGTCTACCTCGCTGTCTCCCTCTCAGTCTCTCTCGCAGTCTCTCTCGCAGTCTCTCTCGCATTCTCTCTCACTGTCTCCCTCACAGTCTCCCTCGCTGTCTCTCTCGCTATCTCTATAGCAGTCTCTCTCGCAGTCTCTCTCGCCGTCTCCCTCACCGTCTCCCTCGCAGTCACTCTCGCAGTCTCTCTCGCTGTATCCCTCGCTGTCTCTCTCGCTATCTCCATAGCATTCTCCCTCACAGTCTCCCTCGCTGTCTCCCTCGCTGTCTCCCTCACAGTCTCTCTCGCAGTCTCTCTTGCAGTCTCTCTTGCAGTCTCTCTCGCAGTCTCTCTCGCAGTCTCTCTCGCAGTCTCTCTCGCAGTCTCTCTCGCTATCTCCCTCGCTGTCTCTCTCGCTTTCTCCTTCGCAGTCTCTCTCGCTTTCTCCCTCGCAGTCTCTCTCACAGTCTCTCTCGCAGTCTCTCTCGCAGTCTCTCTCGCAGTCTCTCTCGCAGTCTCCCTCGCAGTTTCTCTCGCTGTCTCCCTCACTGTCTCCCTCGCAGTCTCGCTTGCAGTCTCCCTCGCTCTCTCCCTCGCTGTGTCTCTCGCTCTCTCCCTCGCTGTCTCACGCGCTCTCTCTCGCTGTCTCTCTCGCTGTGTCCCTCGCTGTGTCCCTTGCTGTGTCCCTCGCAGTCTCCGTCGCTGTCTCCCTCGTTGTCTCCCTCGTTGTCTCCCTCGCCGTCTCCCTCGCCGTCTCCCTCGCCGTCTCCCTCGTCGTCTCCCTTGCAGTCACTCTCTCTGTATCCCCGGCTGTCTCTCTCGCTGTCTCCCTCGCTGTCTCCCTCGCACTCTCTGGCTTTCTCTCTCGCTTTCTCTCTCACAGTCCCTCTCACTGTCTCCCTCGCAGTCTCCCTCGCAGTCTCTCTCGCAGTCTCTCTCGCAGTCTCTCTCGCAGTCTCTCTCGCTGTCTCTCTCGCTGTCTCCCTCGCAGTCTCCCTCGCAGTCTCTCTCGCTGTCTCTCTCGCCATCTCCCTCGCAGTCTCTCTCGAAGTCTCTCTCGCTGTCTACCTCGCTGTCTCCCTCGCTGCCTCTCTCGCTCTCTCTCTCGCTGTCACCCTCGCCATCTCCCTCGCCGTCTCCCTCGCAGTTAGTCTCGCAGTCTCTCTCACTGTATCCCTCGCTGTCTCTCTCGCTATCTCCAAAGCAGTCTCTCTCGCAGTCTCCCTCACAGTCTCCCTCACAGTCTCCCTCACAGTCTCTCTCGCAGTCTCTCTCGCAGTCTCTCTCGCTATCTCCCTCGCTATCTCCCTCGCTGTCTCCCTCACTGTCTCTCTCACTGTCTCTCTCGCAGTCTCTCTCGCAGTCTCTCTCGCTATCTCCCTCGCTATCTCCCTCGCTGTCTCTCTCACTGTCTCTCTCGCTGTTTCTTTCGCTGTCTCCCTTGCAGTCTCACTCGCAGTCTCCCTCGCAGTCTCTCTCGCTTTCTCCCTCGCAGTCTCTCTCGCAGTCTCTCTCGCAGTCTCTCTCGCAGTCTCTCTCGCAGTCTCTCTCGCTGTCTCTCTCGCAGTCTCTCTCACAGTCTTCCTCGCAGTCTTGCTCGCAGTTTCTCTCGCTGTCTCCCTCGCTGTCTCCCACGCAGTCTCTCTTGCAGTCTCTCTTGCAGTCTCTCTTGCTGTCTCCCTCGATGTCTCCCTCGCTGTCTCCCTCGCTGTCTCCCTCGCTGTCTCCCTCGCAGTCTCCCTCGCTATCTCCCTCGCTGTCTCCCTCGCTGTCTCCCTCGCTGTCTCCCTCGCTGCCTCCCTCGCAGTCTCTCTCGTCTCCCTCGCAGTCTCTCTCGCTGTCTCTCTCGCTGTCTCTCTCGCTGTCTCCCTCGCTGTCTCCCTCGCTGTCTCCCTCGCTGTCTCCTTCGCTGTCTCCCTCGCTGTCTCCCTCGCTGACTCCCTCGCTGTCTCCCTCGCTGTCTCTCTCGCTCTCTCTCTCGCTCTCTCTCTCGCTCTCTCTCTCGCAGTCTCCCTCGCCGTCTCAATCGCTGTCTCCCTCACAGTGTCTCTCGCTGTATCCCTCGCTGTCTCTCTCGCTATCTCCATAGCAGTCTCTCTCGCAGTTTCTCTCGCTTTCTCCCTCGCAGTCTCTCTCGCTGTCATCCTCACAGTCTCACTCGCAGTCTCTCTCACTGTCTCTCTCGCAGTCTCTCTCGCTCTCTCCCTCACAGTCTCCCTCGCAGTCTCTCTCGCTGTCTCTCTCGCCATCTCCCTCGCAGTCTCTCTCGAAGTCTCTCTCGCTGTCTACCTCGCTGTCTCCCTCGCTGTCTCCCTCGCTGCCTCTCTCGCTCTCTCTCTCGCTGTCACCCTCGCCATCTCCCTCGCCGTCTCCCTCGCAGTTAGTCTCGCAGTCTCTCTCGCTGTATCCCTCGCTGTCTCTCTCGCTATCTCCAAAGCAGTCTCTCTCGCAGTCTCCCTCACAGTCTCCCTCACAGTCTCCCTCACAGTCTCTCTCGCAGTCTCTCTCGCAGTCTCTCTCGCTATCTCCCTCGCTATCTCCCTCGCTATCTCCCTCGCTGTCTCTCTCACTGTCTCTCTCGCTGTCTCTCTCGCAGTCTCTCTCGCAGTCTCTCTCGCTATCTCCCTCGCTGTCTCTCTCACTGTCTCTCTCGCTGTCTCTCTCGCAGTCTCTCTCGCAGTCTCTCTCGCAGTCTCTCTCGCAGTCTCTCTCGCTATCTCCCTCGCTGTCTCTCTCACTGTCTCTCTTGCTGTCTCTTTCGCTGTCTCCCTTGCAGTCTCCCTCGCAGTCTCCCTTGCAGTCTCTCTCGCTTTCTCCCTCGCAGTCTCTCTCGCAGTCTCTCTCGCAGTCTCTCTCGCTGTCTCTCTCGCAGTCTCTCTCGCAGTCTTCCTCGCAGTCTTCCTCGCAGTTTCTCTCGCTGTCTCCCTCGCTATCTCCCTCGCTGTCTCACGCGATCTCTCTCGCATTCTCTCTCATTGTCTCCCTCGCAGTCTCTCTCACTGTGTCCCTCGCAGTCTCTCTCACTGTGTCCCTCGCAGTCTCTCTCACAGTCTCTGTCGCTGTCTCTGTCGCTGTCTCCCTCGCTGCCTCCCTCGCAGTCTCTCTCGCTGTCTACCTCGCTGTCTCCCTCGCTGTCTCCCTCGCTGTCTCCCTCGCTGTCTCCCTCGCTCTCTCTCTCGCTCTCTCTCTCGCTCTCTGTCTCGCCGTCTCCCTCGCCGTCTCAATCGCTGTCTCCCTCGCATTCTCTCTCGCAGTGTCTCTCGCTGTATCCCTCGCTGTCTCTCTCGCTATCTCCATAGCAGTCTCTCTCGCAGTTTCTCTCGCTTTCTCCCTCGCAGTCTCTCTCACTGTCTCTCTCGCAGTCTCTCTCGCAGTCTCTCTCGCTGTCTCCCTCGCTGTCTCCCTCACAGTCTCTCTCGCTGTCTCCCTCGCAGTCTCTCTCACAGTCTCTCTCGCTGTCTCTCTCGCTGTCTCCCTCGCAGTCTCTATCGCTGTCTCCCTCGCAGTCTCTCTCGCAGTCTCTCTCGCAGTCACTCTCGCTTTCTCCCTCGCTCTCTCCCTCGCAGACTCTCTCGCTGTCTCCCTCGCAGTCTCCCTCGCAGTCTCCCTCGCTGTCTCTCTCAGTCTCTCTAGTTGTTTCCCTCGCAGTCTCCCTCGAAGTCTCCCTCGAAGTCACCCTGGATGTCTCTCTCGCAGTCTCTCTCGCATTCTCTTTCGCTGTCTCTCTCGATGTCTCTCTCGATGTCTCTCTCGTTGTCTACCTCGCTGTCTCCCTCTCAGTCTCTCTCGCAGTCTCTCTCGCAGTCTCTCTCGCATTCTCTCTCGCTGTCTCCCTCACAGTCTCTCTCGCTGTCTCTCTCGCCGTCTCCCTCGCAGTCACTCTCGCAGTCTCTCTCGCTGTATCCCTCGCTGTCTCTCTCGCTATCTCCATAGCAGTCTCTCTCGCAGTCTCTCTCGCCGTCTCCCTCACCGTCTCCCTCGCAGTCACTCTCGCAGTCTCTCTCGCTGTATCCCTCGCTGTCTCTCTCGCTATCTCCATAGCAGTCTCCCTCACAGTCTCCCTCGCTGTCTCCCTCGCTGTCTCCCTCACAGTCTCTCTCGCAGTCTCTCTCGCAGTCTCTCTCGCAGTCTCTCTCGCAGTATCTCTCGCAGTCTCTCTCGCTATCTCCCTCGCTGTCTCCCTCGCTGTCTCTCTCGCTTTCTCCTTCGCAGTCTCTCTCGCTTTCTCCCTCGCAGTCTCTCTCGCAGTCTCTCTCGCAGACTCTCTCGCAGTCTCTCTCGCAGTCTCCCTCGCAGTCTCCCTCACAGTTTCTCTCGCTGTCTCCCTCGCTGTCTCCCTCGCAGTCTCGCTTGCAGTCTCCCTCGCTCTCTCCCTCGCTGTGTCTCTCGCTCTCTCCCTCGCTGTCTCACGCGCTCTCTCTCGCAGTCTCTCTCGCTGTCTCTCTCGCTGTGTCCCTCGCTGTGTCCCTTGCTGTGTCCCTCGCAGTCTCCGTCGCTGTCTCCGTCGCTGTCTCCCTCGCCGTCTCCCTCGCCGTCTCCCTCGCCGTCTCCCTCGCCGTCTCCCTTGCAGTCACTCTCTCTGTATCCCCGGCTTTCTCTCTCGCTTTCTCTCTCACAGTCCCTCTCACTGTCTCCCTCGCAGTCTCTCTCGCAGTCTCTCTCGCAGTCTCTCTCGCTGTCTCTCTCGCTGTCTCTCTCGCTGTCTCCCTCACAGTCTCCCTCGCAGTCTCCCTCGCAGTCTCTCTCGCTGTCTCTCTCGCCATCTCCCTCGCAGTCTCTCTCGAAGTCTCTCTCGCTGTCGACCTCGCTGTCTCCCTCGCTGTCTCCCTCGCTGCCTCTCTCGCTCTCTCTCTCGCTGTCACCCTCGCCATCTCCCTCGCCGTCTCCCTCGCAGTTAGTCTCGCAGTCTCTCTCACTGTATCCCTCGCTGTCTCTCTCGCTATCTCCAAAGCAGTCTCCCTCGCAGTCTCCCTCACAGTCTCCCTCACAGTCTCCCTCACAGTCTCTCTCGCAGTCTCTCTCGCAGTCTCTCTCGCTATCTCCCTCGCTATCTCCCTCGCTGTCTCTCTCACTGTCTCTCTCGCTGTCTCTCTCGCAGTCTCTCTCGCTATCTCCCTCGCTATCTCCCTCGCTGTCTCTCTCACTGTCTCTCTCGCTGTCTCTTTCGCTGTCTCCCTTGCAGTCTCACTCGCAGTCTCCCTCGCAGTCTCTCTCGCTTTCTCCCTCGCAGTCTCTCTCGCAGTCTCTCTCGCAGTCTCGCTCGCAGTCTCTCTCGCTGTCTCTCTCGCAGTCTCTCTCACAGTCTTCCTCGCAGTCTTGCTCGCAGTTTCTCTCGCTGTCTCCCTCGCTGTCTCCCACGCAGTCTCTCTTGCAGTCTCTCTTGCAGTCTCTCTTGCTGTCTCCCTCGCTGTCTCCCTCGCTGTCTCCCTCGCTGTCTCCCTCGCTGTCTCTCTCGCTGCCTCCCTCGCAGTCTCTCTCGTCTCCCTCGCAGTCTCTCTCGCTGTCTCTCTCGCTGTCTCCCTCGCTCTCTCCCTCTCTGTCTCCCTCGCTGTCTCCCTCGCTGACTCCCTCGCTGTCTCCCTCGCTGACTCCCTCGCTGACTCCCTCGCTGTCTCCCTCGCTGTCTCTCTCGCTCTCTCTCTCGCTCTCTCTCTCGCTCTCTCTCTCGCAGTCTCCCTCGCCGTCTCAATCGCTGTCTCCCTCACAGTGTCTCTCGCTGTATCCCTCGCTGTCTCTCTCGCTATCTCCATAGCAGTCTCTCTCGCAGTTTCTCTCGCTTTCTCCCTCGCAGTCTCTCTCGCTGTCTCCCTCACAGTCTCTCTCACTGTCTCTCTCGCTGTCTCTCTCGCTGTCTCTCTCGCTGTCTCCCTCGCTGTCTCCCTCACAGTCTCTCTCGCTGTCTCCCTCGCTGTCTCCCTCGAAGTCTCTCTCACAGTCTCTCTCGCAGTCTCTCTCGCTGACTCCCTCGCAGTTTCTATCACTGTCTCCCTCGTGTTCTCTCTCGCTTTCTCCCTCACTCTCTCCCTCGCAGTCTCTCTCGCAGTCTCTCTCGCAGTCTCTCTCGCAGTCTCTCTCGCAGTCTCTCTCGCTATCTCCCTCGCTATCTCCCTCGCTGTCTCTCTCGCTGTCTCCCTCGCTGTCTCTCTCGCTGTCTCCCTCGCAGTCTCTCTCGCAGTCTGTCTCGCAGTCTCTCTCGCAGTCTCTCTCGCAGTCTTCCTAGCAGTTTCTCTCGCTGTCTCCCTTGCTGCCTCCCACGCTGTCTCCCTCGCAGTCTCTCTTGCAGTCTCTCTTGCTGTCTCCCTCGCTGTGTCTCTCGCTCTCTCTCTCGCTCTCTCTCTCGCAGTCTCCCTCGCTGTCTCCCTCGCTATCTCCCTCGCTGTCTCACGCGATCTCTCTCACATTCTCTCTCGTTGTCACCCTCGCTGTCTCTCTCGCTGTCTCTCTCGCTGTCTCCCTTGCAGTCTCCCTCGCAGTCTCCCTCGCAGTCTCTCTCGCTTTCTCCCTCGCAGTCTCTCTCGCAGTCTCTCTCGCAGTCTCTCTCGCTTTCTCTCTCGCAGTCTCTCTCGCAGTCTCTCTCGCAGTCTCCCTCGCAGTCTTCCTCGCAGTCTTCCTCGCAGTCTTCCTCACAGTCTTCCTCGCAGTCTCTCTTGCAGTCTCTCTTGCAGTCTCTCTTGCTGTCTCCCTCGCAGTCTCCCTCGCAGTCTCCCTCGCTGTCTCCCTCGCTGTCTCCCTCGCTGCCTCCCTCGCTGCCTCCCTCGCAGTCTCTCTCGTCTCCCTCGCAGTCTCTCTCGCTGTCTCTCTCGCTGTCTCCCTCGCTGTCTCCCTCGCTGTCTCCCTCGCTGTCTCCCTCGCTGTCTCCCGGCCGATTTTGAGAGTTTTGAAGTCTGATTGATTCAGTTTGAGATTTTCGGCCGATTTTGAGAGTTTTGAAGTCTGATTGATTCAGTTTGAGATTTTCGGCCGATTTTGAGAGTTTTGAAGTCTGATTGATTCAGTTTGAGATTTTCGGCCGATTTTGAGAGTTTTGAAGTCTGATTGATTCAGTTTGAGATTTTCGGCCGATTTTGAGCGTTTTGAAGTCTGATTGATTCAGTTTGAGATTTTCGACCGATTTTGAGAGTTTTGAAGTCTGATTGATTCAGTTTGGGATTTTCGGCCGATTTTGAGAGTTTTGAAGTCTGATTGATTCAGTTTGAGATTTTCGGCCGATTTTGAGAGTTTTGAAGTCTGATTGATTCAGTTTGGGATTTTCGGCCGATTTTGAGTGTTTTGAAGTCTGATTGATTCAGTTTGAGATTTTCGGCCGATTTTGAGAGTTTTGAAGTCTGATTGATTCAGTTTGAGATTTTCGGCCGATTTTGAGAGTTTTGAAGTCTGATTGATTCAGTTTGGGATTTTCGGCCGATTTTGAGAGTTTTGAAGTCTGATTGATTCAGTTTGGGATTTTCGGCCGATTTTGAGAGTTTTGAAGTCTGATTGATTCAGTTTGAGATTTTCGGCCGATTTTGAGAGTTTTGAAGTCTGATTGATTCAGTTTGAGATTTTCGGCCGATTTTGAGAGTTTTGAAGTCTGATTGATTCAGTTTGGGATTTTCGGCCGATTTTGAGAGTTTTGAAGTCTGATTGATTCAGTTTGAGATTTTCGGCCGATTTTGAGAGTTTTGAAGTCTGATTGATTCAGTTTGAGATTTTCGGCCGATTTTGAGAGTTTTGAAGTCTGATTGATTCAGTTTGAGATTTTCGGCCGATTTTGAGAGTTTTGAAGTCTGATTGATTCAGTTTGAGATTTTCGGCCGATTTTGAGAGTTTTGAAGTCTGATGGATTCAGTTTGGGATTTTCGGCCGATTTTGAGAGTTTTGAATAAAAGCAAAATACTGCGGATGCTGGAAATCTGAAACAAAAACAAGAAATGCTGGATTCACTCAGCAGGTCTGGCAGCATCTGTGGAAAGAGAAGCAGAGTTAACGTTTCGGATCAGTGACCCTTCTTCGGAACTGACAAATATTAGAAAAGTCACAGATTATAAACAAGTGAGGTGGGGGTTGGGCAAGAGATAACAAAGGAGAAGGTGCAGATTGGACCAGGCCACATAGCTGACCAAAAGGTCACGGAGCAAAGGCAAACAATATGTTAATGGTGTGTTGAAAGACAAAGCATTAGTACAGATTAGGTGTGAATATACTGAATATTGAACATCAGCAAGTGCAAACCTGAAGAAAAACAACCTGAAAAAAACAGTGGGTGAGCAAACTGAACAAACTAAGATGAACTGAAATAAATACAAAAAAAGATTGTAAAAAATGTAAAAAGGAATGCCAAAAAAAAAAAAAAGGAAGAAAAAATAACTAAAAATGAAAGTAAAGTGGGGGGCTGTCATGCTCTGAAATTATTGAACTCAATGTTCAGACCGGCAGGCTGTAGTGTGCCTAATCGGTAGATGAGATGCTGTTCCTCGAGCTTGCGTTGATGTTCACTGGAACACTGCAGCAATCCCAGGACAGAGATGTGAGCATGAGAGCAGGGGGGAGTGTTGAAATGGCAAGCAACCGGAAGCTCAGGGTCCTGCTTGCGGACTGAGCGGAGATGTTCCGCAAAGTGGTCACCCAGTCTGCGCTTGGTCTCCCCAATGTAGAGGAGACCACACTGTGAGCAGCGAATACAGTATACTACATTGAAAGAAGTACAAGTAAATCGCTGCTTCACCTGAAAGGAGTGTTTGGGGCCTGGGATAGTGAGGAGAGAGGAGGTAAAGGGACAGGTATTACACCTCCTGCGATTGCAAGGGAAGGTGCCCTGGGATGGGGACGAGGTGGTGGGGGTAATGGAGGAGTGGACCAGGGTGTCGCGGAGGGAACGATCCCTTCGGAATGCTGACAGGGGAAGGGAGGGGAAGATGCGACTGGTAGTGGCATCACGCTGGAGGTGGCGAAAATGGCGGAGGATGATCCTTTGGATATGGAGGCTGGTGGGATGAAAAGTGAGGACAAGGGGAACCCTGTCACGGTTCTGGGAGGGAGGGGAAGGGGTGAGGGTAGAGGTGCGGGGAATGGGTCGGACACGGTTGAGGGCCCTGTCAACCACAGTGGGGGGAAAATCCTCGGTTGAGGAAAAAGGAGGTCATATCAGAAGCACCGTCATGGAAGGTAGCATCATCAGAGCAGATGCGTCGGAGACGGAGAAACTGGGAGAATGGAATGGAGTCCTTACAGGAGGTAGGGTGTGAAGAAGTGTAGTCGAGGTAGCTGTGGGAGTCAGTGGGCTTATAATGGATATTGGTAGACAACCTATCCCCAGAGATGGAGACAGAGAAGTCGAGGAAGGGAAGGGAAGTGTCAGAGATGGACCATGTAAAGGTGAGAGAAGGGTGGAAATTGGAAGCAAAGTTGATAAAGTTTTCTAGTTCGGGGCGGGAGCAGGAAACGGCACCGATACAGTCATCAATGTACCGGAAAAAGAGTTGGGGGAGGGGGCCTGAGTAGGACTGGAACAAAGAATGCTCGACATATCCCACAAAAAGACAGGCATAACTAGGACCCATGCGGGTACCCATAGCGACACCTTTTACTTGAAGGAAATGCATGGAGTTGAAGGAGAAGTTGTTCAATGTGAGAACAAGTTCAGCCAGGCGGAGGAGGGTGTTGGTGGATGGGGACTGGTTGGGCCTCTGTTCCAGGAAGAAGCGGAGAGCCCTCAAACCATCCTGGTGGGGGATGGAGGTGTAGAGCGATTGGACGTCCATAGTGAAGAGGAGGCGGTTGGGACCAGGAAACTGGAAATTGTCAAAATGACGTAGGGCGTCAGAAGAGTCACGGATGTAGGTGGGAAGAGACTGGACCAGCGGAGAAAAGATATAGTCTAGATAGGAAGAAATAAGTTCAGTTGGGCAGGAGCAGGCTGACACAATGGGTCTGCCAGGACAGTCCCGTTTGTGGATTTTGGGAAGGAGGTAGAAGCGGGCTGTCCGGGGTTGCGGGACTATGAGGTTGGAAGCTGTAGAGGGAAGATCTCCAGAGGAGATGAGGTCAGTGACAGTCCTTTGGACGGTGGCTTGATGTTCGGTGGTGGGGTCATGGTCCAGAGGGAGGTAGGAAGAGGTGTCTGTGAGTTGGCGTTGAGCTTCTGCAAGGTAGAGGTCAGTACGCCATACAACAACAGCACCACCCTTGTCTGCAGGTTTGATGACCATGTCGGGGTTAGACCTGAGAGAACGGAGTGCCTCAAGTTCAGAGGGGGACAGGTTAGAGTGAGTGAGGGGGGCAGAGAAATTGAGACGACCAATGTCTCGCCGACAGTTTTCAATGAAGAGATCAAGAGCGGGTAAGAGGCCAGGGGGAGGGGTCCAGGTAGAGGGAGAATGCTGGAGGCGGGTGAATGGGTCTGCTGGTCGGGGGGAGGACTCCTGGTCGAAGAAGTGAGCCCGGAGGCGGAGGCGACGGAAGAAGAGCTCAACGTCATGCCGAGCGCGAAATTCATTGAGGTGGGGGCGTAAGGGGATAAAACTGAGACCTTTGCTGAGTACAGAACGCTCAGCATCAGAGAGGGGGAGGTCAGAGGGTATAGTGAATACACGGCAAGGGGTCAGATCAGAAGGGGTGGGGTCAGAGGGAAGTGAAGCGGAAGGAGGATCTGGAGGGGCATTAGTCCCCATCAGCTGCTGGAGCTTGCGTTCCTTAACACCTGAAAGGAAGAAAAAAAGTTTTTTGTTAATGCGTCGGATGAGACGTAAGATGAGATGAAACTGCGGAGTAGAACAAATTTGAGATAAGGTGAGACGGTGCTGCTGGAGAGAGAGGTCCAGTGTGTGCATATGGCGGCGCATAGCACTGAGTGTGGATCTCAGGATGCGGCGAGAGTAGCAGTCCGAGGAACGTTGTATTTCTCGGAGATACCTGTGATCCTGGGTGGTTTCAAAGCATGATGGGTGAAACTGCAGTTGGAATCCACGTGGAATCAGTCGGAGCCGGAGACAGTCACTGAGGAAGGAGATGTGGCTGTGAAAACGGGTTTTGGTAGATACCTTATCAAACACCAGGAGGGAAATAGAAAGCAATGAAGGTGAACAAGGTAAAAGAGACAAACGAAAATCCCGTCGGAGAGAAGAGCAGAACTTCTTCAAGGTAGGCATTCCTGGAAGAGAAGTGGCAGTGAATTAAACACTAAAATAAAAGCAAAATACTGCGGATGCTGGAAATCTGAAACAAAAACAAGAAATGCTGGATTCACTCAGCAGGTCTGGCAGCATCTGTGGAAAGAGAAGCAGAGTTAACGTTTCGGATCAGTGACCCTTCTTCGGAACTGACAAATATTAGAAAAGTCACAGATTATAAACAAGTGAGGTGGGGGTTGGGCAAGAGATAACAAAGGAGAAGGTGCAGATTGGACCAGGCCACATAGCTGACCAAAAGGTCACGGAGCAAAGGCAAACAATATGTTAATGGTGTGTTGAAAGACAAAGCATTAGTACAGATTAGGTGTGAATATACTGAATATTGAACATCAGCAAGTGCAAACCTGAAGAAAAACAACCTGAAAAAAACAGTGGGTGAGCAAACTGAACAAACTAAGATGAACTGAAATAAATACAAAAAAAGATTGTAAAAAATGTAAAAAGGAATGCCAAAAAAAAAAAAAGGAAGAAAAAATAACTAAAAATGAAAGTAAAGTGGGGGGCTGTCATGCTCTGAAATTATTGAACTCAATGTTCAGACCGGCAGGCTGTAGTGTGCCTAATCGGTAGATGAGATGCTGTTCCTCGAGCTTGCGTTGATGTTCACTGGAACACTGCAGCAATCCCAGGACAGAGATGTGAGCATGAGAGCAGGGGGGAGTGTTGAAATGGCAAGCAACCGGAAGCTCAGGGTCCTGCTTGCGGACTGAGCGGAGATGTTCCGCAAAGCGGTCACCCAGTCTGCGCTTGGTCTCCCCAATGTAGAGGAGACCACACTGTGAGCAGCGAATACAGTATACTACATTGAAAGAAGTACAAGTAAATCGCTGCTTCACCTGAAAGGAGTGTTTGGGGCCTGGGATAGTGAGGAGAGAGGAGGTAAAGGGACAGGTATTACACCTCCTGCGATTGCAAGGGAAGGTGCCCTGGGATGGGGACGAGGTGGTGGGGGTAATGGAGGAGTGGACCAGGGTGTCGCGGAGGGAACGATCCCTTCGGAATGCTGACAGGGGAAGGGAGGGGAAGATGCGACTGGTAGTGGCATCACGCTGGAGGTGGCGAAAATGGCGGAGGATGATCCTTTGGATATGGAGGCTGGTGGGATGAAAAGTGAGGACAAGGGGAACCCTGTCACGGTTCTGGGAGGGAGGGGAAGGGGTGTGGGTAGAGGTGCGGGGAATGGGTCGGACACGGTTGAGGGCCCTGTCAACCACAGTGGGGGGAAATCCTCGGTTGAGGAAAAAGGAGGTCATATCAGAAGCACCGTCATGGAAGGTAGCATCATCAGAGCAGATGCGTCGGAGACGGAGAAACTGGGAGAATGGAATGGAGTCCTTACAGGAGGTAGGGTGTGAAGAAGTGTAGTCGAGGTAGCTGTGGGAGTCAGTGGGCTTATAATGGATATTGGTAGACAACCTATCCCCAGAGATGGAGACAGAGAAGTCGAGGAAGGGAAGGGAAGTGTCAGAGATGGACCATGTAAAGGTGAGAGAAGGGTGGAAATTGGAAGCAAAGTTGATAAAGTTTTCTAGTTCGGGGCGGGAGCAGGAAACGGCACCGATACAGTCATCAATGTACCGGAAAAAGAGTTGGGGGAGGGGGCCTGAGTAGGACTGGAACAAAGAATGCTCGACATATCCCACAAAAAGACAGGCATAACTAGGACCCATGCGGGTACCCATAGCGACACCTTTTACTTGAAGGAAATGCATGGAGTTGAAGGAGAAGTTGTTTTGAAGTCTGATTGATTCAGTTTGAGATTTTCGGCCGATTTTGAGAGTTTTGAAGTCTGATTGATACAGTTTGGGATTTTCGGCCGATTTTGAGAGTTTTGAAGTCTGATTGATTCAGTTTGGGATTTTCGGCCGATTTTGAGAGTTTTGAAGTCTGATTGATTCAGTTTGAGATTTTCGGCCGATTTTGAGAGTTTTGAAGTCTGATTGATTCAGTTTGTGATTTTCGGCCGATTTTGAGAGTTTTGAAGTCTGATTGATTCAGTTTGAGATTTTCGGCCGATTTTGAGAGTTTTGAAGTCTGATTGATTCAGTTTGAGATTTTCGGCCGATTTTGAGAGTTTTGAAGTCTGATTGATTCAGTTTGAGATTTTCGGCCGATTTTGAGAGTTTTGAAGTCTGATTGATTCAGTTTGAGATTTTCGGCCGATTTTGAGAGTTTTGAAGTCTGATTGATTCAGTTTGAGATTTTCGGCCGATTTTGAGAGTTTTGAAGTCTGATTGATTCAGTTTGAGATTTTCGGCCGATTTTGAGAGTTTTGAAGTCTGATTGATTCAGTTTGAGATTTTCGGCCGATTTTGAGAGTTTTGAAGTCTGATTGATTCAGTTTGAGATTTTCGGCCGATTTTGAGAGTTTTGAAGTCTGATTGATTCAGTTTGAGATTTTCGGCCGATTTTGAGAGTTTTGAAGTCTGATTGATTCAGTTTGAGATTTTCGGCCGATTTTGAGAGTTTTGAAGTCTGATTGATTCAGTTTGAGATTTTCGGCCGATTTTGAGAGTTTTGAAGTCTGATTGATTCAGTTTGAGATTTTCGGCCGATTTTGAGAGTTTTGAAGTCTGATGGATTCAGTTTGAGATTTTCGGCCGATTTTGAGAGTTTTGAAGTCTGATGGATTCAGTTTGAGATTTTCGGCCGATTTTGAGAGTTTTGAAGTCTGATGGATTCAGTTTGAGATTTTCGGCCGATTTTGAGAGTTTTGAAGTCTGATGGATTCAGTTTGAGATTTTCGGCCGATTTTGAGAGTTTTGAAGTCTGATGGATTCAGTTTGAGATTTTCGGCCGATTTTGAGAGTTTTGAAGTCTGATTGATTCAGTTTGGGATTTTCGGCCGATTTTGAGAGTTTTGAAGTCTGATTGATTCAGTTTGGGATTTTCGGCCGATTTTGAGAGTTTTGAAGTCTGATTGATTCAGTTTGGGATTTTCGGCCGATTTTGAGAGTTTTGAAGTCTGATGGATTCAGTTTGGGATTTTCGGCCGATTTTGAGAGTTTTGAAGTCTGATTGATTCAGTTTGGGATTTTCGGCCGATTTTGAGAGTTTTGAAGTCTGATTGATTCAGTTTGGGATTTTCGGCCGATTTTGAGAGTTTTGAAGTCTGATTGATTCAGTTTGGGATTTTCGGCCGATTTTGAGAGTTTTGAAGTCTGATTGATTCAGTTTGGGATTTTCGGCCGATTTTGAGAGTTTTGAAGTCTGGTTGATTCAGTTTGGGATTTTCGGCCGATTTTGAGAGTTTTGAAGTCTGGTTGATTCAGTTTGGGATTTTCGGCCGAGTTTGAGAGTTTTGAAGTCTGATTGGTTCAGTTTGGGATTTTCGGCCGATTTTGAGAGTTTTGAAGTCTGATTGATTCAGTTTGGGATTTTCGGCCGATTTTGAGAGTTTTGAAGTCTGATTGATTCAGTTTGGGATTTTCGGCCGATTTTGAGAGTTTTGAAGTCTGATTGATTCAGTTTGGATTTTCGGCCGATTTTGAGAGTTTTGAAGTCTGATTGATTCAGTTTGGGATTTTCGGCCGATTTTGAGAGTTTTGAAGTCTGATTGATTCAGTTTGGGATTTTCGGCCGATTTTGAGAGTTTTGAAGTCTGATTGATTCAGTTTGGGATTTTCGGCCGATTTTGAGAGTTTTGAAGTCTGATTGATTCAGTTTGGGATTTTCGGCCGATTTTGAGAGTTTTGAAGTCTGATTGATTCAGTTTGGGATTTTCGGCCGATTTTGAGAGTTTTGAAGTCTGATTGATTCAGTTTGGGATTTTCGGCCGATTTTGAGAGTTTTGAAGTCTGATTGATTCAGTTTGGGATTTTCGGCCGATTTTGAGAGTTTTGAAGTCTGATTGATTCAGTTTGGGATTTTCGGCCGATTTTGAGAGTTTTGAAGTCTGATTGATTCAGTTTGGGATTTTCGGCCGATTTTGAGAGTTTTGAAGTCTGATTGATTCAGTTTGGGATTTTCGGCCGATTTTGAGAGTTTTGAAGTCTGATTGATTCAGTTTGGGATTTTCGGCCGATTTTGAGAGTTTTGAAGTCTGATTGATTCAGTTTGGGATTTTCGGCCGATTTTGAGAGTTTTGAAGTCTGATTGATTCAGTTTGGGATTTTCGGCCGATTTTGAGAGTTTTGAAGTCTGATTGATTCAGTTTGGGATTTTCGGCCGATTTTGAGAGTTTTGAAGTCTGATTGATTCAGTTTGGGATTTTCGGCCGATTTTGAGAGTTTTGAAGTCTGATTGATTCAGTTTGGGATTTTCGGCCGATTTTGAGAGTTTTGAAGTCTGATTGATTCAGTTTGGGATTTTCGGCCGATTTTGAGAGTTTTGAAGTCTGATTGATTCAGTTTGGGTTTTTCGGCCGATTTTGAGAGTTTTGAAGTCTGATTGATTCAGTTTGGGATTTTCGGCCGATTTTCAGAGTTTTGAAGTCTGATTGATTCAGTTTGGGATTTTCGGCCGATTTTGAGAGTTTTGAAGTCTGATTGATTCAGTTTGGGATTTTCGGCCGATTTTGAGAGTTTTGAAGTCTGATTGATTCAGTTTGGGATTTTCGGCCGATTTTGAGAGTTTTGAAGTCTGATTGATTCAGTTTGGGATTTTCGGCCGATTTTGAGAGTTTTGAAGTCTGATTGATTCAGTTTGGGATTTTCGGCCGATTTTGAGAGTTTTGAAGTCTGATTGATTCAGTTTGGGATTTTCGGCCGATTTTGAGAGTTTTGAAGTCTGATTGATTCAGTTTGGGATTTTCGGCCGATTTTGAGAGTTTTGAAGTCTGATTGATTCAGTTTGGGATTTTCGGCCGATTTTGAGAGTTTTGAAGTCTGATTGATTCAGTTTGGGATTTTCGGCCGATTTTGAGAGTTTTGAAGTCTGATTGATTCAGTTTGGGATTTTCGGCCGATTTTGAGAGTTTTGAAGTCTGATTGATTCAGTTTGGGATTTTCGGCCGATTTTGAGAGTTTTGAAGTCTGATTGATTCAGTTTGGGATTTTCGGCCGATTTTGAGAGTTTTGAAGTCTGATTGATTCAGTTTGGGATTTTCGGCCGATTTTGAGAGTTTTGAAGTCTGATTGATTCAGTTTGGATTTTCGGCCGATTTTGAGAGTTTTGAAGTCTGATTGATTCAGTTTGGGATTTTCGGCCGATTTTGAGAGTTTTGAAGTCTGATTGATTCAGTTTGGGATTTTCGGCCGATTTTGAGAGTTTTGAAGTCTGATTGATTCAGTTTGGGATTTTCGGCCGATTTTGAGAGTTTTGAAGTCTGATTGATTCAGTTTGGGATTTTCGGCCGATTTTGAGAGTTTTGAAGTCTGGTTGGTTCAGTTTGGGATTTTCGGCCGAGTTTGAGAGTTTTGAAGTCTGATTGGTTCAGTTTGGGATTTTCGGCCGATTTTGAGAGTTTTGAAGTCTGATTGATTCAGTTTGAGATTTTCGGCCGATTTTGAGAGTTTTGAAGTCTGATTGATTCAGTTTGTGATTTTCGGCCGATTTTGAGAGTTTTGAAGTCTGATTGATTCAGTTTGAGATTTTCGGCCGATTTTGAGAGTTTTGAAGTCTGATTGATTCAGTTTGAGATTTTCGGCCGATTTTGAGAGTTTTGAAGTCTGATTGATTCAGTTTGAGATTTTCGGCCGATTTTGAGAGTTTTGAAGTCTGATTGATTCAGTTTGAGATTTTCGGCCGATTTTGAGAGTTTTGAAGTCTGATTGATTCAGTTTGAGATTTTCGGCCGATTTTGAGAGTTTTGAAGTCTGATTGATTCAGTTTGAGATTTTCGGCCGATTTTGAGAGTTTTGAAGTCTGATTGATTCAGTTTGAGATTTTCGGCCGATTTTGAGAGTTTTGAAGTCTGATTGATTCAGTTTGAGATTTTCGGCCGATTTTGAGAGTTTTGAAGTCTGATTGATTCAGTTTGAGATTTTCGGCCGATTTTGAGAGTTTTGAAGTCTGATTGATTCAGTTTGAGATTTTCGGCCGATTTTGAGAGTTTTGAAGTCTGATTGATTCAGTTTGAGATTTTCGGCCGATTTTGAGAGTTTTGAAGTCTGATTGATTCAGTTTGAGATTTTCGGCCGATTTTGAGAGTTTTGAAGTCTGATTGATTCAGTTTGAGATTTTCGGCCGATTTTGAGAGTTTTGAAGTCTGATGGATTCAGTTTGAGATTTTCGGCCGATTTTGAGAGTTTTGAAGTCTGATGGATTCAGTTTGAGATTTTCGGCCGATTTTGAGAGTTTTGAAGTCTGATGGATTCAGTTTGAGATTTTCGGCCGATTTTGAGAGTTTTGAAGTCTGATTGATTCAGTTGAGATTTTCGGCCGATTTTGAGAGTTTTGAAGTCTGATTGATTCAGTTTGGGATTTTCGGCCGATTTTGAGAGTTTTGAAGTCTGATTGATTCAGTTTGGATTTTCGGCCGATTTTGAGAGTTTTGAAGTCTGATTGATTCAGTTGGGATTTCGGCCGATTTTGAGAGTTTTGAAGTCTGATTGATTCAGTTTGGGATTTTCGGCCGATTTTGAGAGTTTTGAAGTCTGTTGATTCAGTTTGGGATTTTCGGCCGATTTTGAGAGTTTTGAAGTCTGGTTGATTCAGTTTGGATTTTCGGCCGAGTTTGAGAGTTTTGAAGTCTGATTGTTCAGTTTGGGATTTTCGGCCGATTTTGAGAGTTTTGAAGTCTGATTGATTCAGTTTGGGATTTTCGGCCGATTTTGAGAGTTTTGAAGTCTGATTGATTCAGTTTGGATTTTCGGCCGATTTTGAGAGTTTTGAAGTCTGATTGATTCAGTTTGGGATTTTCGGCCGATTTGAGAGTTTTGAAGTCTGATTGATTCAGTTTGGGATTTTCGGCCGATTTTGAGAGTTTTGAAGTCTGATTGATTCAGTTTGGGATTTTCGGCCGATTTTGAGAGTTTTGAAGTCTGATTGATTCAGTTTGGGATTTTCGGCCGATTTTGAGAGTTTTGAAGTCTGATTGATTCAGTTTGGATTTTCGGCCGATTTTGAGAGTTTTGAAGTCTGATTGATTCAGTTGGGATTTTCGGCCGATTTTGAGAGTTTTGAAGTCTGATTGATTCAGTTGGGATTTTCGGCCGATTTTGAGAGTTTTGAAGTCTGATTGATTCAGTTTGGGATTTTCGGCCGATTTTGAGAGTTTTGAAGTCTGATTGATTCAGTTTGGGATTTTCGGCCGATTTTGAGAGTTTTGAAGTCTGATTGATTCAGTTGGATTTCGGCCGATTTTGAGAGTTTTGAAGTCTGATTGATTCAGTTTGGGATTTTCGGCCGATTTTGAGAGTTTTGAAGTCTGATTGATTCAGTTTGGGATTTTCGGCCGATTTTGAGAGTTTTGAAGTCTGATTGATTCAGTTTGGGATTTTCGGCCGATTTGAGAGTTTTGAAGTCTGATGATTCAGTTTGGGATTTTCGGCCGATTTTGAGAGTTTTGAAGTCTGATTGATTCAGTTTGGGATTTTCGGCCGATTTGAGAGTTTTGAAGTCTGATTGATTCAGTTTGGGATTTTCGGCCGATTTTGAGAGTTTGAAGTCTGATTGATTCAGTTTGGATTTTCGGCCGATTTTGAGAGTTTTGAAGTCTATTGATTCAGTTTGGGATTTTCGGCCGATTTTGAGAGTTTTGAAGTCTGATTGATTCAGTTTGGGATTTTCGGCCGATTTGAGAGTTTTGAAGTCTGATTGATTCAGTTTGGGATTTTCGGCCGATTTTGAGAGTTTTGAAGTCTGATTGATTCAGTTTGGGATTTTCGGCCGATTTTGAGAGTTTTGAAGTCTGATTGATTCAGTTTGGGATTTTCGGCCGATTTTGAGAGTTTTGAAGTCTGATTGATTCAGTTTGGGATTTTCGGCCGATTTTGAGAGTTTTGAAGTCTGATTGATTCAGTTTGGGATTTTCGGCCGATTTTGAGAGTTTTGAAGTCTGATTGATTCAGTTTGGGATTTTCGGCCGATTTTGAGAGTTTTGAAGTCTGATTGATTCAGTTTGGGATTTTCGGCCCGATTTTGAGAGTTTTGAAGTCTGATTGATTCAGTTTGGATTTTCGGCCGATTTTGAGAGTTTTGAAGTCTGATTGATTCAGTTTGGGATTTTCGGCGATTTTGAGAGTTTTGAAGTCTGATTGATTCAGTTTGGATTTTCGGCCGATTTTGAGAGTTTTGAAGTCTGATTGATTCAGTTTGGGATTTTCGGCCGATTTTGAGAGTTTTGAAGTCTGATTGATTCAGTTTGGGATTTTCGGCCGATTTTGAGAGTTTTGAAGTCTGATTGATTCAGTTTGGGATTTTCGGCCGATTTTGAGAGTTTTGAAGTCTGATGATTCAGTTTGGGATTTTCGGCCGATTTTGAGAGTTTTGAAGTCTGATTGATTCAGTTTGGGATTTTCGGCCGATTTTGAGAGTTTTGAAGTCTGATTGATTCAGTTTGGGATTTTCGGCCGATTTTGAGAGTTTTGAAGTCTGATTGATTCAGTTTGGGATTTTCGGCCGATTTTGAGAGTTTTGAAGTCTGATTGATTCAGTTGGGATTTTCGGCCGATTTTGAGAGTTTTGAAGTCTGATTGATTCAGTTTGGATTTCGGCCGATTTTGAGAGTTTTGAAGTCTGATTGATTCAGTTGGGAATTTTCGGCCGAGTTTGAGAGTTTTGAAGTCTGATTGATTCAGTTTGGGATTTTCGGCCGATTTTGAGAGTTTTGAAGTCTGATTGATTCAGTTTGGGATTTTCGGCCGATTTTGAGAGTTTTGAAGTCTGATTGATTCAGTTTGGGATTTTCGGCCGATTTTGAGAGTTTTGAAGTCTGATTGATTCAGTTTGGGATTTTCGGCCGATTTTGAGAGTTTTGAAGTCTGATTGATTCAGTTTGGGATTTTCGGCCGATTTTGAGAGTTTGAAGTCTGATTGATTCAGTTTGGGATTTTCGGCCGATTTTGAGAGTTTTGAAGTCTGATTGATTCAGTTTGGGATTTTCGGCCGATTTTGAGAGTTTTGAAGTCTGATTGATTCAGTTTGGGATTTCGGCCGATTTTGAGAGTTTTGAAGTCTGATTGATTCAGTTTGGGATTTTCGGCGATTTTGAGAGTTTTGAAGTCTGATTGATTCAGTTTGGGATTTTCGGCCGATTTTGAGAGTTTTGAAGTCTGATTGATTCAGTTTGGGATTTTCGGCCGATTTTGAGAGTTTTGAAGTCTGATTGATTCAGTTTGGGATTTTCGGCCGATTTTGAGAGTTTTGAAGTCTGATTGATTCAGTTTGGATTTTCGGCCGATTTGAGAGTTTTGAAGTCTGATTGATTCAGTTTGGGATTTTCGGCCGATTTTGAGAGTTTTGAAGTCTGATTGATTCAGTTTGGGATTTTCGGCCGATTTTGAGAGTTTTGAAGTCTGATTGATTCAGTTTGGGATTTTCGGCCGATTTTGAGAGTTTTGAAGTCTGATTGATTCAGTTTGGGATTTTCGGCCGATTTTGAGAGTTTTGAAGTCTGATTGATTCAGTTTGGGATTTTCGGCCGATTTTGAGAGTTTTGAAGTCTGATTGATTCAGTTTGGGATTTTCGGCCGATTTTGAGAGTTTTGAAGTCTGATTGATTCAGTTTGGGATTTTCGGCCGAGTTTGAGAGTTTTGAAGTCTGATTGGTTCAGTTTGGGATTTTCGGCCGATTTTGAGAGTTTTGAAGTCTGATTGATTCAGTTTGGGATTTTCGGCCGATTTTGAGAGTTTTGAAGTCTGATTGATTCAGTTTGGGATTTTCGGCCGATTTTGAGAGTTTTGAAGTCTGATTGATTCAGTTTGGGATTTTCGGCCGATTTTGAGAGTTTTGAAGTCTGATTGATTCAGTTTGGGATTTTCGGCCGATTTGAGAGTTTTGAAGTCTGATTGATTCAGTTTGGGATTTTCGGCCGATTTTGAGAGTTTTGAAGTCTGATTGATTCAGTTTGGGATTTTCGGCCGATTTTGAGAGTTTTGAAGTCTGATTGATTCAGTTTGGGATTTTCGGCCGATTTTGAGAGTTTTGAAGTCTGATTGATTCAGTTTGGGATTTTCGGCCGATTTTGAGAGTTTTGAAGTCTGATTGATTCAGTTTGGGATTTTCGGCCGATTTTGAGAGTTTTGAAGTCTGATTGATTCAGTTTGGGATTTTCGGCCGATTTTGAGAGTTTTGAAGTCTGATTGATTCAGTTTGAGATTTTCGGCCGATTTTGAGAGTTTTGAAGTCTGATTGATTCAGTTTGGGATTTTCGGCCGATTTTGAGAGTTTTGAAGTCTGATTGATTCAGTTTGGGATTTCGGCCGATTTTGAGAGTTTTGAAGTCTGATTGATTCAGTTTGGGATTTTCGGCCGATTTTGAGAGTTTTGAAGTCTGATTGATTCAGTTTGGGATTTTCGGCCGATTTTGAGAGTTTGAAGTCTGATTGATTCAGTTTGGGATTTTCGGCCGATTTTGAGAGTTTTGAAGTCTGATTGATTCAGTTTGGGATTTTCGGCCGATTTTGAGAGTTTTGAAGTCTGATTGATTCAGTTTGGGATTTTCGGCCGATTTTGAGAGTTTTGAAGTCTGATTGATTCAGTTTGGGATTTTCGGCCGATTTTGAGAGTTTTGAAGTCTGATTGATTCAGTTTGGGATTTTCGGCCGATTTTGAGAGTTTTGAAGTCTGATTGATTCAGTTTGGGATTTTCGGCCGATTTTGAGAGTTTTGAAGTCTGATTGATTCAGTTTGGGATTTTCGGCCGATTTTGAGAGTTTTGAAGTCTGATTGATTCAGTTTGGATTTTCGGCCGATTTTGAGAGTTTTGAAGTCTGATTGATTCAGTTTGGGATTTTCGGCCGATTTTGAGAGTTTTGAAGTCTGATTGATTCAGTTTGGATTTTCGGCCGATTTTGAGAGTTTTGAAGTCTGATTGATTCAGTTTGGGATTTTCGGCCGATTTTGAGAGTTTTGAAGTCTGATTGATTCAGTTTGGGATTTTCGGCCGATTTTTGAGAGTTTTGAAGTCTGATTGATTCAGTTTGGGATTTTCGGCCGATTTTGAGAGTTTTGAAGTCTGATTGATTCAGTTTGGGATTTTCGGCCGATTTTGAGAGTTTTGAAGTCTGATTGATTCAGTTTGGGATTTACGGCCGATTTTGAGAGTTTTGAAGTCTGATTGATTCAGTTTGGGATTTTCGGCGATTTTTGAGGAGTTTGAAGTGCTGATTGATTCAGTTGGGATTTTCGGCCGATTTTGAGAGTTTGAAGTCTGATTGATTCAGTTTGGGATTTTCGGCCGATTTTGAGAGTTTTGAAGTCTGATTGATTCAGTTTGGGATTTTCGGCCGATTTTGAGAGTTTTGAAGTCTGATTGATTCAGTTTGGGATTTTCGGCCGATTTTGAGAGTTTTGAAGTCTGATTGATTCAGTTTGGGATTTCGGCCGATTTTGAGAGTTTTGAAGTCTGATTGATTCAGTTTGGGATTTTCGGCCGATTTTGAGAGTTTTGAAGTCTGATTGATTCAGTTTGGGATTTTCGGCCGATTTTGAGAGTTTTGAAGTCTGATTGATTCAGTTTGGGATTTTCGGCCGATTTTGAGAGTTTTGAAGTCTGATTGATTCAGTTTGGGATTTTCGGCCGATTTTGAGAGTTTGAAGTCTGATTGATTCAGTTTGGGATTTTCGGCCGATTTTGAGAGTTTTGAAGTCTGATTGATTCAGTTTGGGATTTTCGGCCGATTTTGAGAGTTTTGAAGTCTGATTGATTCAGTTTGGGATTTTCGGCCGATTTTGAGAGTTTTGAAGTCTGATTGATTCAGTTTGGGATTTTCGGCCGATTTTGAGAGTTTTGAAGTCTGATTGATTCAGTTTGGGATTTTCGGCGATTTTGAGAGTTTTGAAGTCTGATTGATTCAGTTTGGGATTTTCGGCCGATTTTGAGAGTTTTGAAGTCTGATTGATTCAGTTTGGGATTTTCGGCCGATTTTGAGAGTTTTGAAGTCTGATTGATTCAGTTTGGGATTTTCGGCCGATTTTGAGAGTTTTGAAGTCTGATTGATTCAGTTTGGATTTTCGGCCGATTTTGAGAGTTTTGAAGTCTGATTGATTCAGTTTGGGATTTTCGGCCGATTTTGAGAGTTTTGAAGTCTGATTGATTCAGTTTGGATTTTCGGCCGATTTTGAGAGTTTTGAAGTCTGATTGATTCAGTTTGGGATTTTCGGCCGATTTTGAGAGTTTTGAAGTCTGATTGATTCAGTTTGGGATTTTCGGCCGATTTTGAGAGTTTTGAAGTCTGATTGATTCAGTTTGGGATTTTCGGCCGATTTTGAGAGTTTTGAAGTCTGATTGATTCAGTTTGGGATTTTCGGCCGATTTTGAGAGTTTTGAAGTCTGATTGATTCAGTTTGGGATTTTCGGCCGATTTTGAGAGTTTGAAGTCTGATTGATTCAGTTTGGGATTTTCGGCCGATTTGAGAGTTTTGAAGTCTGATTGATTCAGTTTGGGATTTTCGGCCGATTTTGAGAGTTTTGAAGTCTGATTGATTCAGTTTGGGATTTTCGGCCGATTTTGAGAGTTTTGAAGTCTGATTGATTCAGTTTGGGATTTTCGGCCGATTTTGAGAGTTTTGAAGTCTGATTGATTCAGTTTGTATTTTCGGCCGATTTTGAGAGTTTTGAAGTCTGATTGATTCAGTTTGGGATTTTCGGCCGATTTTGAGAGTTTTGAAAGTCTGATTGATTCAGTTTGGATTTTCGGCCGATTTTGAGAGTTTTGAAGTCTGATTGATTCAGTTTGGGATTTTCGGCCGATTTGAGAGTTTGAAGTCTGATTGATTCAGTTTGGGATTTTCGGCCGATTTGAGATTTTGAATCTGATTGATTCAGTTTGGGTTTTCGGCCGATTTTGAGAGTTTTGAAGTCTGATTGATTCAGTTTGGGTTTTCGGCCGATTTTGAGAGTTTTGAAGTCTGATTGATTCAGTTTGGGATTTTCGGCCGATTTTGAGAGTTTGAAGTCTGATTGATTCAGTTTGGGATTTTCGGCCGATTTTGAGAGTTTTGAAGTCTGATTGATTCAGTTTGGATTTTCGGCCGATTTTGAGAGTTTTGAAGTCTGATTGATTCAGTTTGGGATTTTCGGCCGATTTTGAGAGTTTTGAAGTCTGATTGATTCAGTTTGGGATTTTCGGCCGATTTTGAGAGTTTTGAAGTCTGATTGATTCAGTTTGGGATTTTCGGCCGATTTTGAGAGTTTGAAGTCTGATTGATTCAGTTTGGGATTTTCGGCCGATTTTGAGAGTTTTGAAGTCTGATTGATTCAGTTTGGGATTTTCGGCCGATTTTGAGAGTTTTGAAGTCTGATTGATTCAGTTTGGGATTTTCGGCCGATTTTGAGAGTTTTGAAGTCTGATTGATTCAGTTTGGGATTTTCGGCCGATTTTGAGAGTTTTGAAGTCTGATTGATTCAGTTTGGATTTTCGGCCGATTTTGAGAGTTTTGAAGTCTGATTGATTCAGTTTGGGATTTTCGGCCGATTTTGAGAGTTTTGAAGTCTGATTGATTCAGTTTGGATTTTCGGCCGATTTTGAGAGTTTTGAAGTCTGATTGATTCAGTTTGGGATTTTCGGCCGATTTTGAGAGTTTTGAAGTCTGATTGATTCAGTTTGGGATTTTCGGCCGATTTTGAGAGTTTTGAAGTCTGATTGATTCAGTTTGGGATTTTCGGCCGATTTTGAGAGTTTTGAAGTCTGATTGATTCAGTTTGGGATTTTCGGCCGATTTTGAGAGTTTTGAAGTCTGATTGATTCAGTTTGGGGTTTTCGGCCGATTTTGAGAGTTTTGAAGTCTGATTGATTCAGTTTGGGATTTTCGGCCGATTTTGAGAGTTTTGAAGTCTGATTGATTCAGTTTGAGATTTTCGGCCGATTTTGAGAGTTTTGAAGTCTGATTGATTCAGTTTGGGATTTTCGGCCGATTTTGAGAGTTTTGAAGTCTGATTGATTCAGTTTGGGATTTTCGGCCGATTTTGAGAGTTTTGAAGTCTGATTGATTCAGTTTGGGATTTTCGGCCGATTTTGAGAGTTTTGAAATCTGATTGATTCAGTTTGGGATTTTCGGCCGATTTTGAGAGTTTTGAAGTCTGATTGATTCAGTTTGGGATTTTTCGGCCGATTTTGAGAGTTTTGAAGTCTGATTGATTCAGTTTGGGATTTTCGGCCGATTTTGAGAGTTTTGAAGTCTGATTGATTCAGTTTGGGATTTTCGGCCGATTTTGAGAGTTTTGAAGTCTGATTGATTCAGTTTGGGATTTTCGGCCGATTTTGAGAGTTTTGAAGTCTGATTGATTCAGTTGGGATTTTCGGCCGATTTTGAGAGTTTTGAAGTCTGATTGATTCAGTTTGGGATTTTCGGCCAATTTTGAGAGTTTTGAAGTCTGGTTGATTCAGTTTGGGATTTTCGGCCGAGTTTGAGAGTTTTGAAGTCTGATTGGTTCAGTTTGGGATTTTCGGCCGATTTTGAGAGTTTTGAAGTCTGATTGATTCAGTTTGGGATTTTCGGCCGATTTGAGAGTTTTGAAGTCTGATTGATTCAGTTTGGGATTTTCGGCCGATTTTGAGAGTTTTGAAGTCTGATTGATTCAGTTTGGGATTTTCGGCCGATTTTGAGAGTTTTGAAGTCTGATTGATTCAGTTTGGGATTTTCGGCCGATTTTGAGAGTTTTGAAGTCTGATTGATTCAGTTTGGGATTTTCGGCCGATTTTGAGAGTTTTGAAGTCTGATTGATTCAGTTTGGATTTTCGGCCGATTTTGAGAGTTTTGAAGTCTGATTGATTCAGTTTGAGATTTCGGCCGATTTTGAGAGTTTTGAAGTCTGATTGATTCAGTTTGGGATTTTCGGCCGATTTTGAGAGTTTTGAAATCTGATTGATTCAGTTTGGATTTTCGGCCGATTTTGAGAGTTTTGAAGTCTGATTGATTCAGTTTGGATTTTCGGCCGATTTTGAGAGTTTGAAATCTGATTGATTCAGTTTGGGATTTTCGGCCGATTTTGAGAGTTTTGAAGTCTGATTGATTCAGTTTGGGATTTTCGGCCGATTTTGAGAGTTTTGAAGTCTGATTGATTCAGTTTGGGATTTTCGGCCGATTTTGAGAGTTTTGAAGTCTGATTGATTCAGTTTGGGATTTTCGGCCGATTTTGAGAGTTTTGAAGTCTGGATTGATTCAGTTTGGGATTTTCGGCCGATTTTGAGAGTTTTGAAGTCTGATTGATTCAGTTTGGGATTTTCGGCCGATTTTGAGAGTTTTGAAGTCTGATTGATTCAGTTTGGGATTTTCGGCCAATTTTGAGAGTTTTGAAGTCTGGTTGATTCAGTTTGGGATTTTCGGCCGATTTTGAGAGTTTTGAAGTCTGATTGATTCAGTTTGGGATTTTCGGCCGATTTTGAGAGTTTTGAAGTCTGATTGATTCAGTTTGGGATTTTCGGCCGATTTGAGAGTTTTGAAGTCTGATTGATTCAGTTTGGGATTTTCGGCCGATTTTGAGAGTTTTGAAGTCTGATTGATTCAGTTTGGGATTTTCGGCCGATTTGAGAGTTTTGAAGTCTGATTGATTCAGTTTGGGATTTTCGGCCGATTTTGAGAGTTTTGAAGTCTGATTGATTCAGTTTGGGATTTTCGGCCGATTTTGAGAGTTTTGAAGTCTGATTGATTCAGTTGGGATTTTCGGCCGATTTTGAGAGTTTTGAAGTCTGATTGATTCAGTTTGGGATTTTCGGCCGATTTTGAGAGTTTTGAAGTCTGATTGATTCAGTTTGGGATTTTCGGCCGATTTTGAGAGTTTTGAAGTCTGATTGATTCAGTTTGGGATTTTCGGCCGATTTTGAGAGTTTTGAAGTCTGATTGATTCAGTTTGGGATTTTCGGCCGATTTTGAGAGTTTTGAAGTCTGATTGATTCAGTTTGAGATTTTCGGCCGATTTTGAGAGTTTTGAAGTCTGATTGATTCAGTTTGGGATTTTCGGCCGATTTTGAGAGTTTTGAAGTCTGGTTGATTCAGTTTGGGATTTTCGGCCGAGTTTGAGAGTTTGAAGTCTGATTGGTTCAGTTTGGGATTTTCGGCCGATTTTGAGAGTTTTGAAGTCTGATTGATTCAGTTTGGGATTTTCGGCCGATTTTGAGAGTTTTGAAGTCTGATTGATTCAGTTTGGGATTTTCGGCCGATTTTGAGAGTTTGAAGTCTGATTGATTCAGTTTGGGATTTTCGGCCGATTTTGAGAGTTTTGAAGTCTGATTGATTCAGTTTGGGATTTTCGGCCGATTTTGAGAGTTTTGAAGTCTGATTGATTCAGTTGGGATTTTCGGCCGATTTTGAGAGTTTTGAAGTCTGATTGATTCAGTTTGGGATTTTCGGCCGATTTTGAGATTTTGAAGTCTGATTGATTCAGTTTGAGATTTTCGGCCGATTTTGAGAGTTTTGAAGTCTGATTGATTCAGTTTGGGATTTTCGGCCGATTTTGAGAGTTTTGAAGTCTGATTGATTCAGTTTGAGATTTTCGGCCGATTTTGAGAGTTTTGAAGTCTGATTGATTCAGTTTGGGATTTTCGGCCGATTTTCAGAGTTTTGAAGTCTGATGATTCAGTTTGGGATTTTCGGCCGATTTTGAGAGTTTTGAAGTCTGATTGATTCAGTTTGAGATTTTCGGCCGATTTTGAGAGTTTTGAAGTCTGATTGATTCAGTTTGGGATTTTCGGCCGATTTTGAGAGTTTTGAAGTCTGATTGATTCAGTTTGGGATTTCGGCCGATTTTGAGAGTTTTGAAGTCTGATTGATTCAGTTTGGATTTTCGGCCGATTTTGAGAGTTTTGAAGTCTGATTGATTCAGTTTGGATTTTCGGCCGATTTTGAGAGTTTTGAAGTCTGATTGATTCAGTTTGGGATTTTCGGCCGATTTTGAGAGTTTTGAAGTCTGATTGATTCAGTTTGGGATTTTCGGCCGATTTTGAGAGTTTTGAAGTCTGGTTGATTCAGTTTGGGATTTTCGGCCGATTTTCAGAGTTTTGAAGTCTGATTGATTCAGTTTGGGATTTTCGGCCGATTTGAGAGTTTTGAAGTCTGATTGATTCAGTTTGAGATTTTCGGCCGATTTTGAGAGTTTTGAAGTCTGATTGATTCAGTTTGGGATTTTCGGCCGATTTTGAGAGTTTTGAAGTCTGATTGATTCAGTTTGGGATTTTCGGCCGATTTTGAGAGTTTTGAAGTCTGATTGATTCAGTTTGGGATTTTCGGCCGATTTTGAGAGTTTTGAAGTCTGATGATTCAGTTTGGATTTTCGGCCGATTTTGAGAGTTTTGAAGTCTGATTGATTCAGTTTGGGATTTTCGGCCGATTTTGAGAGTTTTGAAGTCTGATTGATTCAGTTTGGATTTTCGGCGATTTTGAGAGTTTTGAAGTCTGGTTGATTCAGTTTGGGATTTCGGCCGGAGTTTGAGAGTTTTGAAGTCTGATTGGTTCAGTTTGGGATTTTCGGCCGATTTTGAGAGTTTTGAAGTCTGATTGATTCAGTTGGGATTTTCGGCCGATTTTGATGAGTTTTGAAGTCTGATTGATTCAGTTTGGGGTTTTTCGGCCGATTTTGAGAGTTTTGAAGTCTGATTGATTCAGTTGGGATTTTCGGCCGATTTTGAGAGTTTTGAAGTCTGATTGATTCAGTTTGGGATTTTCGGCCGATTTGAGAGTTTTGAAGTCTGATTGATTCAGTTTTGGGATTTTCGGCCGATTTGAGAGTTTTGAAGTCTGATTGATTCAGTTTGGGATTTTCGGCGATTTTGAGAGTTTTGAAGTCTGATTGATTCAGTTTGGATTTTCGGCCGATTTGAGAGTTTGAAGTCTGATTGATTCAGTTTGGGATTTTCGGCCGATTTTGAGAGTTTTGAAGTCTGATTGATTCAGTTTGGATTTTCGGCCGATTTTGAGAGTTTTGAAGTCTGATTGATTCAGTTTGGGATTTTCGGCCGATTTTGAGAGTTTTGAAGTCTGATTGATTCAGTTTGGGATTTTCGGCCGATTTTGAGAGTTTTGAAGTCTGATTGATTCAGTTTGGGATTTTCGGCCGATTTTGAGAGTTTTGAAGTCTGATTGATTCAGTTTGGGATTTTCGGCCGATTTTGAGAGTTTTGAAGTCTGATTGATTCAGTTTGGGATTTTCGGCCGATTTTGAGAGTTTTGAAGTCTGATTGATTCAGTTTGGGATTTTCGGCCGATTTGAGAGTTTTGAAGTCTGATTGATTCAGTTTGGGATTTTCGGCCGATTTTGAGAGTTTTGAAGTCTGATTGATTCAGTTTGGGATTTTCGGCCGATTTTGAGAGTTTTGAAGTCTGATTGATTCAGTTTGGGATTTTCGGCCGATTTTGAGAGTTTTGAAGTCTGATTGATTCAGTTTGGGATTTTCGGCCGATTTTGAGAGTTTTGAAGTCTGATTGATTCAGTTTGGGGTTTTCGGCCGATTTTGAGAGTTTTGAAGTCTGATTGATTCAGTTTGGGATTTTCGGTCCGATTTTGAGAGTTTTGAAGTCTGATTGATTCAGTTTGAGATTTTCGGCCGATTTTGAGAGTTTTGAAGTCTGATTGATTCAGTTTGGGATTTTCGGCCGATTTTGAGAGTTTTGAAGTCTGATTGATTCAGTTTGGGATTTTCGGCCGATTTTGAGAGTTTTGAAGTCTGATTGATTCAGTTTGGGATTTTCGGCCGATTTTGAGAGTTTTGAAATCTGATTGATTCAGTTTGGATTTTCGGCCGATTTTGAGAGTTTTGAAGTCTGATTGATTCAGTTGGGATTTTCGGCCGATTTTGAGAGTTTTGAAGTCTGATTGATTCAGTTTGGGATTTTCGGCCGATTTGAGAGTTTTGAAGTCTGATTGATTCAGTTTGGGATTTTCGGCCGATTTTGAGAGTTTTGAAGTCTGATTGATTCAGTTTGGGATTTTCGCCGATTTTGAGAGTTTTGAAGTCTGATTGATTCAGTTTGGATTTTCGGCCGATTTTGAGAGTTTGAAGTCTGATTGATTCAGTTTGGGATTTTCGGCAATTTTGAGAGTTTTGAAGTCTGTTGATTCAGTTTGGGATTTTCGGCCGAGTTTGAGAGTTTTGAAGTCTGATTGGTTCAGTTTGGGATTTTCGGCCGATTTTGAGAGTTTTGAAGTCTGATTGATTCAGTTTGGGATTTTCGGCCGATTTTGAGAGTTTTGAAGTCTGATTGATTCAGTTTGGATTTCGGCCGATTTTGAGAGTTTTGAAGTCTGATTGATTCAGTTTGGGATTTTCGGCCGATTTTGAGAGTTTTGAAGTCTGATTGATTCAGTTTGGATTTTCGGCCGATTTTGAGAGTTTGAAGTCTGATTGATTCAGTTTGGGATTTTCGGCCGATTTTGAGAGTTTTGAAGTCTGATTGATTCAGTTGGGATTTTCGGCCGATTTTGAGAGTTTTGAAGTCTGATTGATTCAGTTGGGATTTTCGGCCGATTTGAGAGTTTTGAAGTCTGATTGATTCAGTTTGGGATTTTCGGCCGATTTTGAGAGTTTGAAGTCTGATTGATTCAGTTTGGGATTTTCGGCCGATTTTGAGAGTTTTGAAGTCTGATTGATTCAGTTTGGGATTTTCGGCCGATTTGAGAGTTTTGAAGTCTGATTGATTCAGTTTGAGATTTTCGGCCGATTTTGAGAGTTTTGAAGTCTGATTGATTCAGTTTGGGATTTTCGGCCGATTTTGAGAGTTTTGAAGTCTGGTTGATTCAGTTTGGGATTTTCGGCCGAGTTTGAGAGTTTTGAAGTCTGATTGGTTCAGTTTGGGATTTTTCGGCCGATTTTGAGAGTTTTGAAGTCTGATTGATTCAGTTTGGGATTTTCGGCCGATTTTGAGAGTTTTGAAGTCTGATTGATTCAGTTTGGGATTTTCGCCGATTTTGAGAGTTTGAAGTCTGATTGATTCAGTTTGGGATTTTCGCCGATTTTGAGAGTTTTGAAGTCTGATTGATTCAGTTTGGGATTTTCGGCCGATTTTGAGAGTTTTGAAGTCTGATTGATTCAGTTTGGGATTTTCGGCCGATTTTGAGAGTTTTGAAGTCTGATTGATTCAGTTTGGGATTTTCGGCCGATTTGAGAGTTTTGAAGTCTGATTGATTCAGTTTGGATTTTCGGCGATTTGAGAGTTTTGAAGTCTGATTGATTCAGTTTGGATTTTCGGCCGATTTTGAGAGTTTTGAAGTCTGATTGATTCAGTTTGAGATTTTCGGCCGATTTTGAGAGTTTTGAAGTCTGATTGATTCAGTTTGGGATTTTCGGCCGATTTTCAGAGTTTTGAAGTCTGATTGATTCAGTTTGGATTTTCGGCCGATTTTGAGAGTTTTGAAGTCTGATTGATTCAGTTTGGAGATTTTCGGCCGATTTTGAGAGTTTTGAAGTCTGATTGATTCAGTTTGGGATTTTCGGCCGATTTGAGAGTTTTGAAGGTCTGATTGATTCAGTTTGGGATTTTCGGCCGATTTGAGAGTTTTGAAGTCTGATTGATTCAGTTTGGGATTTTCGGCCGATTTTGAGAGTTTGAAGTCTGATTGATTCAGTTTGGGATTTTCGGCCGATTTTGAGAGTTTTGAAGTCTGATTGATTCAGTTTGGGATTTTCGGCCGATTTTGAGAGTTTTGAAGTCTGATTGATTCAGTTGGGATTTTCGGCCGATTTTGAGAGTTTTGAAGTCTGATTGATTCAGTTTGGATTTTCGGCCGATTTCAGAGTTTTGAAGTCTGATTGATTCAGTTGGGATTTTCGCCGATTTGAGAGTTTTGAAGTCTGATTGATTCAGTTTGAGATTTTCGGCCGATTTTGAGAGTTTGAAGTCTGATTGATTCAGTTTGGGATTTTCGGCCGATTTTGAGAGTTTTGAAGTCTGATTGATTCAGTTTGGGATTTTCGGCCGATTTTGAGAGTTTTGAAGTCTGATTGATTCAGTTTGGGATTTCGGCCGATTTTGAGAGTTTTGAAGTCTGATTGATTCAGTTTGGGATTTTCGGCCGATTTTGAGAGTTTTGAAGTCTGATTGATTCAGTTTGGGATTTTCGGCCGATTTTGAGAGTTTTGAAGTCTGATTGA